>NW_027555847.1:314322343-314922343 GCF_003287225.1 Phascolarctos cinereus | reverse complement strand
GCAGACAGGTGACACAGTGGATAGAGCACTGAGCCAAAAGCCAGGAAGACTTATCTTCATGAGTTCAAATCCAGCCTCGGACACTTCCTAGCTGTGTGACCCTGGGCAATTCAATTAACCCTATCTGCCTCAGTTTCGTCATCTGTAAAATGAGCAGAAGAAGGAAATAGCCAATTGCTTTAGTATCTTTTCCAAGAAAACTCTAATAGATTGGGTCATGAAGAGTCAAACACAACTAAACAACAATAACAATAAAAGCTAATATTTATATGGTACCTACTCTATGCCAGGAACTGTGCTAAGCATTTTACAATTATTATTTCACTTGATCCTTACACAGCCTCAGGAAGTAGATGCTATTGTTATCCCTATTTTACAGATGGGGACACTGAGGCAAACAGAAGTTAAGTGACTTGCCCAGGGTCACACAGAGGGTAAGTCTCTGAAGTTGGATTTGAACTCAAGTCTTTCTAACTCCAGGCCTGGCATTCTATCCACTGCTCTTCCTAGCTGCCTTTAACAACAACAACAACAAATTAATCTAATTAAAATAGAACGAGGCTGCCAGCAACAGCTACAGCTTTAAGAACTAAAGAAAAGTTGGGAGGCATTTTATTGCCTCCAAGTTACCCCTCCCTATGCCTGTTTGTGCTAAGAGTCCACATGTAAAAATATAACAACTTATACTCAAAAACTAAGGGCAAATACCCCCAAATTATACTACGGTTTAAAAATGCTAACTCCATTTCTGGAAAGTCTTTTCAATCTATTCTGAGTCAAAAGTACCTGTTCTTTATAAAAGTACCAGAGACCGAACTCAATAAAACATGCTGATCTCCTCTCTCTGTCTCTGGACACACTGCCCAAATACAAAACAGCCTGGGAACACTGGCGAGCCCAGAACATTGCTTGGCTTTCTTCTGGGTACTTACATAGTGTTTATTAGTAACTTGATCACATACTCTGTTGATATCCTATTGCACCAAATCAACTTGCTACTATTGATCCACGCTTTTTCCCTTTGAACATGTCCTATTTCTCATTAACTGGAAAGGCTAAGCAAAATCTTCATGGAGGAAGCCTTATCTAGGGAGGAAAAACCAGTACCATGAACTAAAAACAATTCACGTAAAAGTCTGAAAGCTCTGTGTTTGGATGTGTTTTAAAGCCGCAGCTGAAGTTCATATAGTGATATTTTCAAAAACTCCTCTACCAACCAGAGTCATGAAAACAAGAGTGCTAAGAAATGTACTTTGTTCCTCACAATCAGATTTAGACTTCTTCCTATGATGGCAATTCATTTATCTCTTTGATTATGGGATGAACCCCTTCCCTTATACCTTAAAAATATACTTTAAGATAGAAATACTTTAAAAATACTCAGCAACAGATTTTGAGGGTTCTGTCCCCCTGTTACCAAGCCCACTGGCCTGGATACATACACAATGGCCCACTAGTGAAATTTATCCACTTCTACCACAAATCCAATTACTCTTCTTATCCCTTACCAACAGATTCTCAGGGTAATTATATTCAGTATTTTGATAATTAAGAAACAATCTGTACTTTAAACACAAGGATCTTGAAGTGGGAAAATGGTAAACTATGAATATATTAGGAAGGACTGTCACTCCCTCCCCATTCCCCCTGCAAAGGATAGCTATGTCAAGAAATTTTTTTTCTCATCCCCTTCAGACATGTTCCTTCTAAATAAATATAATCTGGCCAAACTAAAGTTGGTTGACATGAAGGAAAAGAGAGAAACCAAAAATTTATGAGAGCTCATTTATCTGCTCCCATAAGTTTTCCAGTGTTATCAAGAGACAACAAACTTATTGGCAGCTTCAGAGAAGAGAACTCACTTAACCAATCCTTCCTGACCTCTCTGTAGCCTTGAAATCGTGGACTGTGTTTTATCTTTCTTTGTATCCCGAGTGCTTAGCAAAGTACTGGCACATAGTAGGTGATTAATAAATGCTTATTTACTGTCTGATCAATCATACAAGTGTTGGGTATCCACTCAGAAAAAAAAAATCATACAAAGAAGGAAAAGAGATTTGTAGATACTGTCTGGATATTTAATAAAGAAAAATACAGCTAATAAATTTGTATCTGAAAAAGATCTAATTACCTTGCAGGGGCTATTTGAGTAGCAGTTAAGAGCTATTCAACTTTCCCAATGGACAAAATTAATTCAGATTAAGTGGTCTAAAATCCCAACTACATCCACAGTGCCTCAAACCTGAAGGGCATATTCAAACACTCAGAGAAGTCAATCATGGATGCATTAGCTTCCAGATTTCAGAAATGTGTAAACTCAGGCGAGGTCAGTCCTGCTGCAGGTAAAGTAGGTGGCCACCTTCAGGTTGTCACAAGAACTCCTAGCCCATTTTCACCAGTCTGTCATTTCAAGGGCCTGAAATTTTCCACCATTAAATTTACTCCTTTAGGTTAATCAATAAATTAAATATTTACCTAACACTTAGTAGAGTGAGGGGGCAGCTAGGGGGATAGGGCACCTGGCCTGGAGTCAGGCTTATCCTCCTGAGTTAGTAAGTTAGTAAGTCAGACACTTACTGGCTGTGTGACCCTGGACAAGTCATTTGCCTTGTTTGCCTCAGTTTCCTCATTTGTAAAATGAGCTGGAAAAGGAAATGGCAAACCACTCTGGTAATTTACCAAGAAACCCCCAAAAAAAGGTCATAAAGAGTCAGACACGACTGAAAAATGACTAAATAACAGTGACCAGACTGTTCTGGATCACTAGAGGCTAGGCTGATATGTCCCACATAGAAGAGGCATCCAGTAATCTAGATTCGTTTTTCAGATTGGCTACCTAAAACTCACCCATTCACATACCATGGCTAATGTGTGTACAGAGCAACATGCTAGTGACTAGAGAAGATCCAGTGTTGAAATAAGACAGTCCCTGACCTCAAGGAACTTACAGTCTAGTAAGAGAATATGACAAAAGCACATGACATGAGAAGAGCACGGAAGAATTATCAAATAAGCTGCTCTAAGAGGCAGGCCAAACCTTAAATCCAGGAGAAAACTGTCAGGTGGGGAGAAGTAGCAGTTGGACATTACTGGGAGTAATTTTCCTTGTGCCTATAGGATAGTAAGGGCAAAACACATACACACACACATATATGTATATATGCATATACACACACACACACACACACACACACACACACACACACACACACATATATGCATGCATTTCTAGAGCTCTTAACTGCATGACTGAGCAATCACCAGGCCAATTTGATTTGCTCAATTTAGAGCTTAAGCCCTGCACACCTTTGTGACGCCAGAAAAATGTTTCTTGGAGCTGGTTGAGGAGATTTAGGGCGGCTGAGCCTCTTAACTGGATTTGCAGAGCAAGCCCTTCCAACTGAGGGAAGAACAGGTTTTCCACCAGACAGACTTTATAAATAAACTATCTGATCCTGGTGAGGAGCTTAATAGGGTGTAGTTAGAGCAGGGATGGGCAAACTGGTTTTTTATAGGGTAAAAAATTGCTTGATACAGAGGTCTATTTCTCAAGTGAATGGTCCCTTTCACCACATAAAAGACAGTGATCTCTGACTTGTTCTTCATGTCATCAGAACGAAGGAAATGGGTTAGACAGAGGAAGAATTTCTTCACAGTGACAATAGTTGCAGGCCACTAGATGGCGCAATAGATAGAACGCTGAACCTGGAATCAGGAAGACCTGAGTTCAAATGTAGCTTCAGACACTTACTAGCTGTGTGACCCTGGACAAGTCCCTCCATGTCTGCCTGACTCTGTTTCCTCCTCTGTAAAGTGCAAAATAATTTGCAGGTAATGATAGCATCTACTTCCTGGGGTTGTGAGATCAAATGAGATAACATTTATGAAGTGCTTTGCAAGCCTTAAAGCTCTGTAAATGCTCACTATCAGAAATCGGTGTTACTAGAAGAGATTTTCTCTTTTTTTTGACAAAGAATCCTCTTTTTATTAAGATCTCTTGCTTTCATGCCACTTTCTTTTCTAAATACATCCCTTTTCCTCTACCCAGTGATCCATCACTTAGAAGGTAACGAACATTTGTATGCCACTTTAAGTTTTGTAACATGTTTTACAAATATTACCTTATTTTCTCCTCACAACAACCCTGGGAGAAAGTGGTATGATTATTCCCATTTACAAAACCCTATAGATTCCAAAGTCCTTTTTGTAAAAGGCATGTTTAAAAAGAAAAACATATAGATTTAAAACAAGAAGTTGAAATAAAATTTACCATACCTCAGTTCACCCAAATAAATAAGTCACAATGTCAGAAAAATGCTAAATTTGAATCAGAAATCATTAAATGAGACGAATATTTAAAAAACTCAAACTTAAAGATGATAGTAATAATAAAATATATCAATATTATTTTTATTATAAACTTAGCCATCAACAAATCATTCAAATAAACACAAAACAAGGAGTAAAACATTACCCCATATCCTTAAATCTTAACACTGGAGAACCAAATAAATTAATCAACAACAAATAAGTAAGGAAAATGTTTTTTCCCCCTTTGTCTTCTTGTCAGCCGGTCAATAGACATTTTAATTAAGTTCCTGCCTGTTCTATGCTAAGTGCTAGAGATACAAAGACATATAAAAAACACACAAACAACTCTATATAAACAAGCTATGTATGGGACAAATTGGAAATAATAGAAGAAAGGCACTAGATCGGGAAAGGGTCCCTGTAAGTGAGATTTTATCTGGGACTTGAATGAAGCCAGAGATACCAGTAGAAGAAGATAAGGAATGAGAGCTTCCCATGCATGGAAGACAGCCAGCCAGAATGCCCAGGGGCAGAAGATAGAGCAATTTTGCTCAAAGAGCAAAGAGGTGAGTTATCCCTGGATCATAAATGTGGGGGCAGAGGGCTGTAATGCATAAGGAGACTGGCTAGGTTACTGGCTTTGAATGCCAAAGAAAGGATTTTAGTCTTCTAGCACCCAAATGTCCATCGCTTTTGGGTCTATTTACATACACACACACACACACACACGTTACATGTATGTATATTGTATGTATGTATGTGTTTATATACAAACATATACACACATTTCTATACATATATCTATATGTGTGTATGGTCAGTGTATACATATACACCTGTGGTTCTACTTACTTCCCTCTGTATCACCTCAATACGTCTTTTCATATTTCTTTAGACACTTGATAGGTATAATTTCTAATGGCATCACAATATACCATCACATTAGCCTGCTATGCTTTATGTAGCCATTCTCTAATTATTGGATAGAAAGGCAGTATTCCACTTTTTCCTGTAAAAATACAGCAGCTATGAATATTTTAGTAAAATATGTCCCTTTCCCCTTTGTATAATGTTTTCGGAATCGAGTCCTAGCAAAGCTGAATTGATATTTGCCAAACAGATTTAAATTGGAAACTTAAGATTGTCTCAGTTTGAATTTCTTTGATTATTAGGGTGTTTCTTGAATCATATTATAATAGATTTAGAACTATAAGGGTTTTTCAAAGTTACCTACTCCAACCCCTCCATTTTTCAGATGAGGAAACTAAATCCTAGAGAGGTTAAAGCTCAAGGTCATATATCTAGTAAAGGGTAGAGTTAGAATTCAAACTGAGATCTGACTTGAAATCCCAATGTTCCATCTTTTCACATGGTTAACAACAGTTTGCACTTCCTCCTTTGCAAATGGAGTGTTCGTGTTCTTTGACTTTTGCTCCACTGGGGAATGTGTCTCATCTTACAGGTATGTGCTAATTCCTAATAGATAACGTATGTTAAAATGTAATCTGAAAGATTTACTTCAAGTATATTTCCACAATCTATTTCTTTTCTTTTAATCTTAGAGGAGTTGCTTCTGGTTGCACAGAAACCCTTTTATCTTTACATAATCATTCTATTTCCTCATGTAGTACATCAGGGACTGTGATATTAGAACCCATATCTGGTGTAACTTACAAAAGAAGAGTGTTTGCATAAAAATCTTTACAATTCTTCCAATTTTCTTTTTTATCTCTTACAGTTTTCATCTATTCGTTATCATCATTCCAGTTTCATCAGTAAACACAAAAGCTTTTTGCATGGTTGTTTACCTTCTCCCTGTTTTATAAAGCGAAGCTGTTCTTAACCTTCCACTACGCTCCTTTTAAGAATTTACAAGTAAGGATTTACTTAAAACCAACAGTGCACTTATAGCTACCATATCTCACCACTTTGAGAGGGAGAGAAACCATAGGATTGTATTATTATAATAGGAGATACAAGAAAAGAAAGTATTTCATTAAATCCAACGTTCATTTGATAAAACAGCAAAATTCATGAAAATGGAAGTATTTTTTCATTAGCAAGATGAAAAGCATTCATCTGAATCTAAGATCCAACATCACATGAAATTTAGAAATATTAAAACTTTCCCACTAAGAAAAAGTTTGCAAAATAAAATTTTATTTTCTAGCTTATTATTCAGCAGAGTCCTACAAATTCTGTGTGTAAGCAAAAAGGCAAAAAGAAAGTAAGTAAATGAATAAGCATTTGATAACAATAAGTTATCTCTATTTTGGGGTGATATTACAGTTTATTTAGAAATTTTTTAAAAAATAACAAAAATAAATTAAAAATATTAAATAGCTTCTGCAAAATAATTTAATATAAGGTAAATCCATAAATCATTTAGCATTTGCTTAATAAAACTCAGAAAAACTTATAGGAAGAAATGCAATTTAAAACAATGACATTAAAGTAGTAAACATGGAAATTAATCTGCCAAGACTACATAGGACCTACACAAAGACAAACATAAGAAAATTTTATATAAATAAAGAAGAAGCAAAATAACTGGGAAGATAGTCAGTATTAATGATTACAAAAAGCTAATATAATGAACATCATTTTGTTGCTGCTGTTGTTCAGTCGTGGCTGACCCCTCATGACCCCTTTTGAGGTTCTCTTAGCAAAGATACTGGAATGATTTGCCATTTCCTTCTCCAGCTCATTTTATAGATGGGGAAACCGAGGCAAACAGGGTTAAATGACTTGCCCAGGGTCACGCCGCTAGTGTCTGAGGCTGAATTTGAACTCAAGAAGATGAGTCGTCCTGACTCCAGGCCCACCACTCTAACCACTGTGCCACCTAGCTGCCCAGTAAAGATCATACTATTCTCCAAATTACTCTATAGACTGATATTAATCAAGATACAAATTAGGTGCTTCATAAAGTCAGATAAATAACAAGAAAATTCATTATAGGAAAAAAAAACATGAGAACATAAAGGAAAATTATGCAAGGAGGGAGTGGGAAAGGTTTGTACCACTAGATCTCAAATTATACTATAAAAATCTGACATCTTTTTTATCTCATGCTGATTAAAAATAGAAAAATAGATTAAACTAAAACATTAAATAAGCATGATGTAAAACCAAATGTATATGTTGTTCAGTAGAAGAAAACTCACAAAAATTATAAAGAAATAAAATACTCAATAAAAAAAATTGGATAAATAGGATAGCAGTTTGGAGACAAATGGGAGTAAAGCCTATAATTTCATACCACAATAAGTTAAGAATTTGTCAGCTTCAATATAAAAACAAAATATTGAGAAAAACTAGAAGATAATGTACTAGTGCAGACCATTCTTAACTGTCTATGTCTTAGAAGAAATTGTGAGGAGGTAGGAAAAACTATGATATAAAGTAGATGATTCAATTATTTAAAAATACCTTTCCACAACAAAAAGAAAAAAAATAACGTGAAGGAAAGAAATAAATGGCAGCTGGGAAGAGGGGAATCTCAATAAATATTCTTTATGAAAGTCTGATATCCAAAATCTATAAGGAATGCAATTCAATAAACAAGTGCCTACTACATTCAGGGTACACATTTACTTTTATAAAAGTAAAGGCAATGACTCAGATAGTTCATTGTAGGAAGGCCACAAATAGACAGTTCTCGAAAGAAAAAAAAAGCCCACAAATTATCAATAGATCCATGGAAAAAGTATTCAAGCCAATGAATCAATAAGCATTTATTAAGCACCCAGTGTGTTAGATAGTAGGGACAGAAATACAAGGAATGAAACACCTACTACTAAGAAGCTTACATTTAATGGATGAGACAATGAGTACATATATAAGTATATACAACATAAATATAAAGAGAATAAATGCGAATAAATATAAAGTAAGGAGGGACGGTACTAGAAGTTGGAGGGGCGGAGATCAGGAAAATCTTCATGTGGAAGGTGGTACTGGAGCTGAAAACGAGAGATTCTATGAGGCTGAGAATGCCAGACTACAGTGTAGGATGTGAAGGACAGAGAGATGGCTGAATCTCAGAATGCAAGAGTGGAAATAATGTTGGATAAAAGGCTGGAAAGGTGGGCTTTACAGACAATAGAAAGGAGCTTCCATTTTATCCTCCAGGCAACAGGAACCACTAGAGTTAGGTAAGGAAGAGAGTGACACGGTCAGTAATGGAGTAAAGGAAGCATAAATTAGATAGCCACTGGATAATGACCCTAGTCCGGCCATATTGGCAAAGAAAGCAAAAGACAATAAAATTAAATGCCAGTAAAACAGAAGTTCCTCAAATGTATGGCCTGTTTTCTTTTTGACTTTGTAGCCCCATAGTGATTGTACATAAGTCCTTAACAAATGTTGAATTGAAAGGGATGCGGGTAGTAAAAATAGGGATGGCATTGCTGGTAGAGCTGCGCAGTCAGCCTTCTTGGAAAGCGATTGGGAATTCTGTAACAGGAGTTACAAATACGCTGATGCCAAGTGATCCCACTCCTAAGGTCATAGGTAGTTATGCGTAGACCCATAGTGATTCCACTACCCAGAGCATAGGTAGTTATTTGTAAACCAGAGGAGACCTTTTATACAAAAACATTGTGAGCAGCATTATTAGCAATAAAAAAATAGAAACAAATGATCCATCCAACAATGAGGAAATGACTGATATTATTGCACCATGAGAAATGACATATATGAGGTTAATTGAAGTGATGCAGATTGAAAAAAGAGAACTAAAAGAACAATATACACACTCATTACAACTATGTAAAGACAACCAGAATAGCAACAAAACCTGATTAGATACACAGAAAAGGAGTTCAGCCAGATGATGGAACCAATAGGATTACTTTTGTTACTAACTTTGTTAAAGTTAATATACACGTTTGGGGGGAGGGGAGGGATGTCATGGTTTATTGATCCATGTAATCATTGCTCTCACCCTCTTGAAATAATTTTGCAGAACTTTATATATACTATGTTATTTAGTGTACAACTTAGAGCGTACCTCTTCACAGCGAAATGTAAACTCTTTGAGGGTGAAAACCATCACCCAGCCCAGTGCCTGACACAGAATAGGCACTTTTAAAAACGTTTGTGGAACTGAATAAACAGTCTAAGTAACGTAAGTTTACAATTTCGTGTACAATAATTCATATTCAACTTTTCATCTTGTTTGTTGGTTTTCTTTTTCTTTTGTTCTGTTTGTGTATTTCAATACTTGTATTTGGCAGTGGAAATTAAAACAAAATGTAACTTAAGAAAAAAATTAAAATAAAATTCTATGATAGGCTTGGTGCATAATTTTAATACCTTATATAATTATACAGTTTTATAATTAAAAGTCTGCCTTGATGGCACGTTAGGCAAATATATGATTTATTTTATGTTGAGTTCTTGGTTAGGAATGCAACCCTCAATTATAAAACTCTTTTGATGAAAAAATACAGCCTTACTTTTAAAATGATACACTTTTTTGCCTATCTGGTTTATAACATGGTCTCTAAGAAAGCCTTGTGGCTTGGAGATGGCTTGTGTGTACTTGTTGACACTTGGAAAAAACCCTGGAGAACCTGCCACTACTCACTTCACAGAGCCACTCACATGACTAAACCGCACAGCAAGAAATGCAACATTCTGCCTTTGGCAGTAGCATCTTTGGTTCTAAAAGACAATGGAGATTAACTGCATGGTGGGGTTTTGTCCAGAATGATCTCCTTATCTGATTCAACTGTGCTTCTATTTATTTTTTGGGAGGTGGGGGTAGGCAATGGGGTTAAGTGACTTTCCCAGGGTCACACACAGCTAGTGTGTATTATGTGTCTGAGGACATATTTGAACTCAGGTCCTCTTGAATCCAGGGCTGGTGCTCTATCCACTGCACCACCTAGCTGCCCTCTCAACTGTGCTTCTAAACAGATGGTTATACTCATAGTGCTTCCTTCCTCATATGTCCACAGTTCTCTAGAGAAAGGACTAACTTTTTAAGAAGGGAAATTAATATTTTACCTACACAGGTAGAATCCCATTTAATGAATATTATAACATTTTATTATATATTATGTTATAATTTATTATATCATATATAATTATATGTTAGATTTTTATTATATATCATAATATATTAACATTGCTATAACATTTTCCCATAAAACAAAAGTTTTATTTCTCCACAGATGGTTGATAATAAAATGGCTTTGCCATTAAAAATTCCTAAATAAGACTCTCACATCAGACTTGTCCATGTAAGAATTACACACTATAATGAAGGCTTGGCTTTTCTGGCAATTGACCATAGGGGCCCAGCCCAACTCCAAATATTCTGGTAATTTTACACCCAAAACATGTTGGGATGTTTTTAGTTTTGTTCTGTGGCTATGTCCTGCTACTGTTGGAAGAAAGCTGTGAGTATATGAGAGGACTGAGAGGGGTCCTAAAGGGAGATGTCTCTAGTACTGACGGTGGCCAATGAGGAAGAGAGATTGACAAAGGGGTTTAAGGGAATAAAGATAAAATTCTGGTCCAGGTCCTGAACCAGAGTCTCTTTGCATGGGAAGGGTGATCTGTACATTGTGGAAAGCAAGGATGAAGAGAGAAGGAAGAGTGAAGTCTGATAAAGGCAAGAGAGGATGGACAAAAGTATACGACTGACAGAATGAAGAATGAGAGGACAAGTCTTGAGGGAGGTCTGCTAGAAAACAAACCAAGTAATTGACTCCATTACCAGTTATTCTTTCTTATAATCCCAGGTATGAGCCTTCATTAAAACACAACTCAAATATAATAAAACAATCTTGATGTCCCATCCTCAAAATAGAATTCTCAGCATGTATCTTGGGCAGCTAGGTGGCTTAGCAGATAGAGCACTGGGCCTGAAGACAAAGTCTTCCTGAGTTCAAATCTGGCCTCAGACACTAACTAGTTGTGTGACCCTGGGCAAGTCACTTCACCCTGTTTGCCTCATCTGTTTCTCATCTGTAAAATGAGCTGGAGAAGGAAATAGCAAACCACTGTAGTATCTTTGCCAAAAAAAACCCAAACTGAGGCACAAAGAGTCAGATCCTACTTTAAAAAAATGACTCAACAGTAACAAAAGCATACATCTTGGCTAAAATTTTCGAGGGTCCTGATTTCATAAGCAAAAAAAAAAAATCTCTTCACAGTCCTTACATGTCAGTAAATGTCCTATTCACCAAATAATTCACTCATTATCTAATTAAAGAATAACTTTTATGTCAAATGCAGTTATCACATTTGATATAAATAAAATACCTTTATAGTGAAGAGTCCAGGTTACTTGAACAGAGAATAGTAATGTTTTAGCAATAAACATCAGTAGTCTGAGTTTCAAAATCTTTTTTTTAAATTTATATATATGATGACCAAATGTTCTCTAAAAATCATATGAAGCATTTTAGCAAAAGATTTTAAAGCCAAATTCATTCAGTTAAACAATTGTTTCAAGGAGAATGATTTTAAGTACAGAAAAAAATGCTTTCTTCAGGCAGCAAAAAGCTTTTCAAATGACCTTTTTAATCCCTTATAGTAACTTATCTGTTACTATAGACAAACATTGAACCTTCTGAAAAGGTGTCCTTTGAAAAAAAACTTTAAAAGGTAAGGAATAACCTGAGCTGGGTAGGGGAGGAAAGAATGTCACTGACAATGCTTGGCCAGACACAAGAGATTAGTGCTGTTTCCATAACAAACTCTCACAAATGAAACAAACAGAAGAATCACTCCAAGTTTGCAAGGTGTGGGGAATGCTCTGCTTGGTTCCAGAGCTGTCCAGTTAACACCTGTTGATGTTTTCCTCCCCAAACACATGATGCTACTTGGTGTGAATGGTTTGAAACTGGATCTATCAAGACCAAGCAGGGATTGACACAAGACTGCCACCTCCTCTCCAACGTGTGTGTGTGTGTGTGTGTGTGTGTGTGTGTGTGTGTGTGTGTGTGGAGAGAGAGGAGAGAGACAGACAGACAGAGAGACAGAGAAAGACAGAGACAGAGAGAAAGGGAGACAAAGAGAGACAGAGAGAATGAAAATCCAGGACTTTTTTCACACAACCACTATCAGAAAAGAGTGTCTGTCAGAAATGTCTTTACAAAAACTAACATTAACATACAAAACAGACTTATATTATGGTGAGAAGAGTATAGCACTTAGGAATCACAAGTCCTGGTTCTGACACTTGACCAGCTATAGGAGCTCATTTAAGTCACTACAGTTCTCTGGACCTCAGTTTCCTTATGCATCAACTGAGGGATTGGATTTTCGGGTCTCTTGTAAGCTCCATTTTCAGATATCTGATCAAAATTTTCCACATTTAAACTACAGCGCATGGACAGACAGATGCACTGCCTACGATCTACATAAACTACTGTCCCCTCTCCAGATGAGAACACAGCAAGATTTGAGTTTGGGGAATTATAATTTGCAAAATCATTAATTTGAGGGTAAATGCAAGGATTTGCTCCATCTCTTGACACTGGCCTATGACTTCTGAAAAGCAGATTGCTCAGATACAGACCGACTGGGTTCCAAAACAGCCTGGAGCTCAAATGAGAGGAGGCTATTATCTTTCCTCCTTTGTACTAATTTAGTTGAATGCATCAGCCTTTTTTAAGCATTTAAGCACTGCCGTTGATAAATACATTAATAGAGACAATTTACTGACACATCTTGTTAATGCAATTTGGTTATGGGACAAGGTCACCCTGCTTTGAAATGTCAATACATTTATGTGGAAAGTAATCACTGGAACTATGCTTTTAAAATACGTATTTGCTTATGAAACCAAGGCAGCTGGCTTTGGCCAATTGACTGGGCTTTTAAGTATGAGACAGGATAGCAGAGAAAGGCAGGGTGCTCTGTCACTGGAGGGAATTAAATCTTTTGCATGAAACAGAAGTGTACCTGGAAATATTGAACAGTCAACAACCAACATTATTTCTTACAGCTGATAATGGCTCTAAGGCAACATTGAAAAAAAAACTACTTTATGCTACTATGTTTCTATGTGTTAAGTGGCCAACAAACCTAGTGAATCATGACTCATTTTACATGCAAAAGTACTGACAGATGTGTTAGTGAAAACATCACAATCCTACTGTTATCTCACTTAATTTTATTTTCTGCCTTAAAAATACTCTCATGCAAAAATCATCATCATCATCTTTTGAACATGAACTTTTCTGGTGAGATAGTAAACATGCTCTTATTTGCCTTTAGGAATAGTATTATAATAATATTATAATTATATATTAATAATCATTAATATAGTACATAAATTATAATCATTAATATAGTATAGGAAACTCCAGGATGAGGAAAGTCCCTCCACCAAAGTAGGTTTGGTACCATCTTTGCAACCTAAGAACTTTAAGAGAGTGGCACAGAGAAGTTTAGTATCAGCCAATAATGTGCCAGAGGCAAGACTTGAACCCAGGTCTTCCTGACTCAGAGGCTGGCTCTCTATCCACTCACTATACTATATTGCCTCTACAGACTGCTAGCCTTTTTCAAGTATTCTTATTAATAACACACAAGGGTTTCTTTATACTATTCCAATGAGAGAGTCCCTGACTGCCAGATGGAAAGGAACAGTTTGTAGCTAATGAAAACAAGGCACAATACAACAGTATATAAATACAAATACAGACACATTCCTTGCCCAATTCTTTTCTTAGGCTAATATGAATCAACTTGCATTATCTGAATATACACAAGGTACACAATAAAGGACAACTTTTGAAAATGAACGAGGCTGAAATGAGGGGGGATCTGTATAGCAAGTTTCTCTGATAAATGTCTCATTTCTAAGACATATAAAAAACTGATTCAAATTTTTAAGAGTTAGAGTTATTCCCCAATTGATAAATGGTCAAAGGATATGAACAGGCAGTTTTCAAAGGAAGGAATCCGACCTCTCAAAAGCCTTATTGAAAAAATGCTCTAAATCATAATAATTAGAGAAATGCAAATTAAAACAATTCTGAGGTTCTACATCATAACAATTAGATTGGTAAAGTCTTTTTTTTTTAAAGGGACAATGACAAATGCTGGAGGGGCTGTGGTAAAACAGGTTCATTAATGTACTTTTCCTGGAACTGTCAATTGTTTCAGCCATTCTGGAAAGCAACTGTGAATTATGCCCCTCAAATTATTAAACTACGGCTCTTTGGCTCAGTAATACCACTACCAGATCTATATCCCGAGAAGTCAAAGAAAGAAGAAAAGGATTCATATGCACAAAACTACTTATAGCAACTCTTTTTGTAGTAGGACAGAACTGGAAACTGAAGAGGTGCCCATCAATTGGGGAATGATTGAATATGTCATGGTATATGAATATAATGGAATTTTATCATGCTGTTAGAAATGATGAATGAGATAGTTTCAGAGAAACCTGGGAAGATGTGTATTAAAACTGATGAAGAGTGAAATGAACAGAACCAGAAGAATAATTTATACATTAATAGCAATATTGTAAAAATAATTTTGAAAGATTTAAGCATTCTGATCAATGCAATAATCAACTCTATCTCAGAGATATAACATGCTTCTACATCCTGACATAAAGATGGACCCATAGCACAAACTGAGACGTATACAGGTATATATATTCATGTGTGTGCATGTGTGTGTGTGAGAGAAAGACAGATAGATAGACAGACAAACAGAGAGATAGACAGGCAGAGACACAGAGAGAGATGGCCAATATGGGAATTTATTTTGTTTGACTAGATGGCACAGTGGATAGAGTGCTAGCCTGGAGTCAGGATGATTCTTCTTCCTGAGTTCAAATCTAGCCTCAGACACTTACCAGCTGTGTGACCCTGGGCAAGTTTGGTCATTTAGCCCTGTTTGGCTCAGTTCCTCATCCATCAAATGAGCTGGAGAAAGAAATGGCAAATCATTCCAATATCTTTGCCAAGAAAACCCCAAATGGGGTAACTAACAGTTGGACATGACTGAAAAATGACTAAACAACAAAATACACTTTTGGTATAAAAGCTTTGTTTTTCTTTATTTTGAAATGGTGTGTGGGGGTAGGGAGAAAGATTAATTTTTAAAAAAACCAATAAAAAAAGAGAAAATAGACAATGCTAGACAAGATAAGGAAAGAAGGAATAGTTGAATGAGAACACAGGTTGCAAAGTTCACAAAGAACATAAGCTCCTTGAGAGCAGAAACTTGTTCATTTTTGTATCTGAATCCCCAACACCTGACACAGTGCCTGACACCTTAGGCACTTTATGAGTACTTAGTGATTGACTGGTTTATCTAGCCATGTACTGAGCCCTCTATTAAACAAGAGAGTACACTCCTTGGTCAGAAATTTCTGGAGATCACAGGATCATATATTTGGAGTTTGAAGAAATCTAGACATGATCTTGTTCAGCCCCATTATTTCAGAGACAGGGAAACTGAGG
Source organism: Phascolarctos cinereus (assembly GCF_003287225.1). Taxonomy (NCBI): domain Eukaryota; kingdom Metazoa; phylum Chordata; class Mammalia; order Diprotodontia; family Phascolarctidae; genus Phascolarctos; species Phascolarctos cinereus. The sequence continues at coordinate 314,906,588 of NW_027555847.1, read as the reverse complement.
CCCAGAGAAGTTACCCAAGGTCACATAGGTAAGGCTGTAGAGTCAGAATTTGAACCTAGGTGCTCTGAATCTAAGACCAGAGTTCTTCCTTTGCACACTACCACTCACCAGCAGAGTAGGAACTCAAAGAAGAAAAATAAAAGGCCATCCCTCCATCATAGCATTTTCCTTCCTCATCTGAAGGCAAAGTAGGTGCTATTGCTCCCAGACTTTCTACGTCCAGGCCCTCTCCTTCAGAGAAGACTGTGTCCACAGAGCTCAATTCAATGGGGGCATAGAAGTCCTAGGAGCCTCGTCTACCTCTTAGCAACACCTACCCCTCTGAAAGACCTGTACCTGAGACAACACCACTGCTGCCTCCTCCTCAAGCACTAGCACCATGGGGCCAGTGCTGAGAAGATCAGAACTTCCTAGCCCCTTCCTTGTTCCTGTGGATTTTGGTTTCCGGGGGATTTTTTAAAACTAAGTATTGCTATGTTTAATGTCTGAGAGAAATGATACCATCAATGATGGTATCAATCAATGATGTGTGGGACCAGAAAAGAAAGTGTGCTGATCACAGTGCCTGGTATACAGCAGGCACTTAATAAATGTTTATTGATTGAGAGGCATTGGATGAGTAGGCCAAGTAGCACACTGGAACCTCCTAGAGACTGAAATAACAAGCAGGTGTGCAGGAGGAGTTCATTCCAGGCATGGGAATCAATGTGCAATTAATTCACAGTGGCAGGAAAAAAATGAGATCAGGTTGATGGGGAAGCAGGGATGAAGGGTCCAGTCGGACCAAACTGTGGTGCTCTTGTAAAGGGAAGTAGCCTGAAAGAAGGCTGAAAAGGAAATAGAAGCTTGAAGGCCAAGATAAGAAGTTTGAACTTTATTCAGGAGGCAACGTTTTTTTTTCCTTATATAGAGCCAAAATCTTCCTCTAAAATTTCCACTCATTGCTCTTCGTTCTGGCCCCAGAGGCCAAACAAAACAATCCTTCTCCCTCTTTCACATGGCACCCTTTCTAATACCTGAAGATAGCCATCATGTTCTCCTCCCTGCCTCCAAGTCCTCCCTTTTTCATGCTCAAATATATCTGAGTCTTTTGATCATTTCTCCCATGGGACACTACAGAAGAGAGGGAAGGATGAAGGAGGGAAGGAAGGAAGGAAGAAAGAGAGGGAGAAATAAAGGGAGGGAGGGAGGGAGGGAGGGAGGGAGGAAGAGATAGAGGAAGGAAAGGGAAGGAGGAAAGGCAGGGAGAGAACAAGCATTATTAAGCACCTACTATGTGCCAGAAACTGTGCTAAACACTTTATAAATATTACCTCGTTTCATCTTCACAACACCCCTGAGAGGTAAGCACTATTATTATCCCCATTTAACAACTGAAAAAAACTGAGGCAAACAGAGTTAAGTGTTTCCCAGAGTTACACCGCTAGTTAGTGTCTGAGATTTGAACTCGAGATTTACTGAGTCCAGGCCCCCTGCTCTGTCTACTGCAGCCCCCTTGCTTCCATCTTTATAAATCTTTTTCCAAAAAAATCTAATTAATGAATCCTCTGTGCACTCACAACAGCCTTTCCAGGTACCACTTCCTCTTCTTCCTCATCAGAAACATTTGTGTTTGCAGCAACAGAATTTTTATTCTTCAGAGGATACTACCCCTCTTGAGCAAATGTCTCCTTTAAAATTACAGGCCATGGAATCCTATGTTTCACTGAGTTCTCTGAAATCTGCTCTCTCTAACCCTTGGGTACCCTTCAGACTGTGCCCAGCTTTCCCGCCCTTATCAGTCAATCATTAACTCTCAAAAGGCATGATTGTTCCCAAGGCGTCTGTCCTGTCTATTTCTACAACCAGATCCTACTTATTAGCCTGAATTAGGCCCAGGATAGGAGTTTCCCTGACTCTTCCTCCACCTTTTAAAGAAGAAAAGTATCAACAAGAAAAGGCAAGAATGCATGAACAGCTCTATTTTTAGCAGAAAGAAGTTCAAGAGATATTGAGATGTTCAAAGCCCTTATCACTGCTCTCTCTCCTCTTCTGTCTTTCTCAATAGATAGATTTATACACACATACACACACACACACACACACACGTACATATGTACACACACATATATTGAGAGGGATACATCAGCTCAACTAGTTATATAGATAGACCAGAAATATAGATACACACATACAAGTCAGATCTACAATGTTTTTCCAATTCATCATTCCTTTCCTTTTTTTCTGTTTAGGTTTACTTCTACCACAATTTCATTTCCATTGCTTCTTCCATTGATCCTCATTCCAACACTCTTCACCATACTCTTTCTCCCTTCCTCCCCCACCCCTCCACCTGCCATATGAATACGCTTACATGAGGCTGGACCTGGGATTTCATTGGTATAGGATACTCCCAAGTGAGGAAATGCCCTCCATCAATTTAAGCTGGTACCTCCTCTGCAGCGAGGAGAGTCTTAGAGAGTTACCTAGAGCACTGAGAGGTTGTGACTTGCTAAGAGATATACATCCGGTATGTGTCAGAGGAAGGACTTGAATTCATGTCTTCCTATCTCCGAAGCCAAGCTCTCTATCCTCTACCCTACTATATATATATATATTTTTAGACTTTTTTCGGGGGGCAAGGCAATTAGGGTTAAGTGACTTGCCCAGGGTCACACAGCTAGTATCGTGTCTGATCTTAGACCAGATTTGAACTCAGGTCCTCCTGACTCCAGAGCTGGTGCTCTATCCACTGTGCCACCTAGCTGCCCCTATATATTTTTAATATGCAAACATGACTCCACTGTACTTTTTAATCTCATCACTTCTTTGAAACAAAACATACCCTCCCATTGCCATATCCCAGTTAGGTGTCAGACTCTACCAAAGCTCAGTGATCTTTATTAGATCAAATTATCTACAGTTAGTTTTGCAATAATGCATGGTTTGAAAATGTGAATTTGTTCCAACACAATTGATATATTAGGGAAAATTTTTAGGATAAAGCAAATTTTGCTTTTGCTTATATGTGATTTCATCAACAAGAAACACTAGGTGATCACAGAAAACTGCACTCAGTGGAACTAAGCCATGTAGGAAGATGGAAAACATATACATGCACACACTTCAAATATCTGCTGGCTCCCTCAGTTCACGGAGTGTGTTATCCTACAAGGTTGTGTTTTGCTATTCTTTCAAATTTGTGACATTTTATCTATTTTTTAAAAAATAAGATCCCAAACACATCTAAGCATCCTGGTTCAAAAATGACAAGCAGTGGACAAAAAAGGAAAGCTTTAAGACTTTAGGAGAAACTTGAAATAATAAAACGTTTCGAATGAAATGAGAGAATATGTGATATCTCCCCGAGCAACAGGCAGAAAAGAATCCATAATATGGACCATTAGAGAACAATGCTATGAAAATAAAAATAAGTATCTGTGACTAGAAGTGTTGTATCCCTAACCACATTTTCCCCATAAGCCCTGTTGTTTTTATTGCATGATTTTGCATAGTACAGTGATTTTTAGGACTATATATGCTACATTATAGCAAAACTGACTTTACTTGTATTAAGATCTCTACCTGAGAAAAAATTTAAATTTCAGTGAGTACCAGAAAACAGAAGGCAGCTAAACTGTCCAGTGGATGAAGCAATAAACTTGGAATCAGGAAGATATGAGAGAGAATCCTGACTCAGACATTTACTAGCTGTGTGACCCTGAGTAAATCACTTAACCTCTCTCAGCCTCAGTTTCCTTTTCTGTACAATGGGCCTAACAATAACACCCACCTCACTAGGTGGTTATGAGGACCAAAGGAAAGAGCATATGTTTCAGGTTTTGCAAACCTGAAAGTTCTATACAAATGCTAGTTATTGTGTAAAAGGAGGCCACTGAAAATGAAGGACAGTTAGTTAAAAATAAAGGAAGGTACTAGAGGGCACAAGGAGAACACAGGATCATTACTTTAGAACTGGAAGGGACCTTAGAAGAGTTCTAATAAAAACACCTCATTTTACAGATGAAGAAAATGAGCCCAGGTTGAGCTGACTATGGTCACACGGGCATTAATTAGAGGAGTCAGGATTTGAATCTAGCTTCTCTGGCTCAAAATTCAGCCTACTTTTGATGATGATGCCTCACTGTCTCCAGAGGAGGTTAAGTACTTGTGAGGGTTGGGTCTAAATTTGCTATGGATATAGTACAGGAGGGAAATAGGTGGCACAGGGGATAGAGCTCCAACACTGGAGTCAGAAAAACCTGAGTTCAAATCTGGCCTCAGACACTTACTAGCTATGTGACTCTGGGCAAGTCACTTCACTCTATTTGCCTCAGTTTCTTCATTTGTAAATTTCCTCAAAATAAAATGAACTGGAGAAAGAAATGGTAAACCACTCCAGTATCTCAACCAAGAAACCTCAAATGAGGTCACAAAAAGTCAGACACAACTGAAACCACTGACTACGTGGACTATTTGAGGGAGAAATGTAATAGCACTAGCTAGTGTCCAGTATTTGCCATTTGTGTGTTAGTTCTGAACATCCCCCAAAGGGTAAGTTACCAGGCCAGGTGGTGCATGGGAGGGAGGGAGGAGGAGAACTGCACTATCCCAATGGGAATACAGGCCCTGAGAGTGCAATGTAACAGCCACAGGATCCTGCAAAGTCGGCTAATTGGGTGGCTGTGCTATCCCAGGCAATGGCATGAGAGTGAAGGAGGTGGGAGGGGGGAGGGTGAAGAAGTATGTCCTCCTCTCCTCCCAGTATTGGCACCTGGAGAAAGGCCCTGGCCATTCCACACTGGGAGCAACTCTATTCTCTTTCCTTACCACGTTCTAGCCATTGTTCATACACTTGAGGCCTTCTAGTGTTATTTCTGACCTTCTTCATAGACATTACTTCCTGTGAAGTTCTGGACCTCTCCTTTGAAGTCCTTCTTCTACCATCACATCTGCTACTTTTTGTGTTACCTGGCTTACCAGAGGTTTTCTCCCTCTAGTGCATCTAGTTTAAAGTCTACATAGTAATATGTAGATATGAATAATAGATAATAATAATAATGATAGCTAAGTCAATTCTCAATTTTTGAGGGGGCAGCATTCCTAGAAAACAGCACAAAAGTCAAAAACACAAATGTTGATACACTGAACCTATGTGAAATAGTGGGTTAGGTTCCTGTAACCACCAAAAATTGTAATCTTTCACTAAAGATTGCTGAAGATACACTTTTCTGCATACAAGTCTTTATAACAAAATACTAAATCTGATGATATTCACTTTTCCTAACACAGTAACAATGAAAGAACCCATAAAATGCAGAAGGAGAAGAGAAGCAAAAGGGTCTGGATGGAACAGGGGCGTTGATGTCAAAAGAACCCTAAGGTTAAAAAAGGAGGGGGGGAAGGGACAACCTGCCATCTCTATTCTCCCTTTTGGCTCCATAATTGGACTGCTCCCTGATGAAAAGCATACTCCTGAGATGAGTCCCGCCCCTGTCTAAGCTCAGAACTCTCAAGAGTGGTTCAGCCCTCTCCTCTGGGGAAGCTGTAGGGGACAGGGGAGGAGAGGGAAGAGGCCTGACAGTCACTTGCAGCTCAAGTACCAGGGCATGACACCTCTCATTTTTTTTCTCTACTGCACATAGCCAGGAATGTGCATGGTCGCCAACTAGAAAGTGAAAATGAGGTTACTAATAAATTCCCCCAAATGCTTGAAGCCACAAAAGTTAAATTCATGAATGTTAAGGACCAACTGTATATAGTGCTTACTATATGCCGGGTGCTATGCTAAACACTTTTCAATGATTATCTCATAAGATCCTCACAATAACCCTGGGAGGAGTTTGCTATTATTATCCCTGTTTTACAGATGAAGAAACTGAGGCAAACAGAGGTTAAGTCTCACCCAGAGTCACATAGCTAATAAACATCTGAGACCCTATTTGAACTCAGATCTTCCTGACTCCAGGCCCAGCACTCCATTCACTGTCCTACCTAGCTGCCCTATTTGCAAGAATGAAGACAAATACACTTTACTAGCCCTTATTAGCTACCAGGAGGCAGTCATTCCTGTTCTTTGCTCCAGAAATCCAAATCCTGTTCTTAGATACCATCTTCTTCATCTGTTGTTCAGTACCTAAATCTGCCTCTTGCTTCAACTGACAACGGCGATGACAATCTCCAAGGTCAACAGTTTCTTGGTCAGGACATCATACTCTCTAGTTAAGCTTTTGCCTTCAAGTGAATCACCAGAAATTGAAAGCGGTCACTAGGTTTGATAAATCTCAGGGGGCACTCAGTGCATCCCAAATATATATACTCTCTGTTGTTTTTCAGTTGTATCTGACTCTTCGTGACCCAATTTGGGGCCATTTCCTTCTCCAGGTCAGTTGACAGATGAGGAAATGGAGGCAAACCGGGTGAAGTGACTTGCCCAGGGTCACACAGCTAGTAAGTGTGTGAGACCAGATCTGAACTTGTGTCTTCCTAACTCCAGGCCTGGCACTATATCCACTGCAGTACCTACCTGCCCTATATACTCCTTAGTGCTATATTATTATAAATGTTCCTATTGTAATTACTTGCAAATAACTATGTTATGATAGAGGCAGTATTGCTTAGCAGATAGAGTCTTAGACTTGGAGTCAGAGCAGCCTGAGTTCAAGTCCACACTGACACCTAGCAGCTGTGTGAGACTTGAACACGTCACTTAACCAGCACTCGGCAACATCCCAGAATTGACCAAAATCATGGATAAGTTGCAATCTGTGTCAATGGAGGGAGTTCCCACACTGAAAGAATCACAGATCCTTTGCCTAGTAACATAACTATGTTATTATTGATAATAATGATAATAATATCTGTCATTTATGTGTCACTTTAAAGTGTAAAGAGCTTTATATTACTTTGTCTTGTAACTGTGTTCATTTCAGGTCCTGTTTCCCCTCGGGTCTCCTTTAGAAGGATCTTTTCTATTCTTTTAAGGAATATATATATATATATATATATATATATATTGCTAGATATAGATATAGTGCTAGAAAAGGTCATCTCTTATTTTATACATTAGGAAACTGAGGCCCAGGTCTCATCTGAGCAAAATCCCTCATTTTACAGATGAAGAAAACTGAGGCCCTGAGAGGTAAGTAATTTGCCAAACATCACACAGGAGGTAGGCAGCTGAATAGCGATTTGGACCCAAGTTTTCCAGATCCAAACTCAATGTTTCTTCTGCTATTCCACACTTGTAAATCTCAACTGGAATGACGCAACTACAATGGGCTGGCCATGGTGTTCAAATGCCAAAAGTACATTTGCCTAAAAGACTATCTTATGGAGAACTCACACTGGGCAGGCATTCACATGATGGTCAGAAGAAGCGACACAAGGACATTCTCAAGAACTTTGGAATCAAATGTGAGACATGGGAGACCTTGGCACAGGACCGCCCGGCACGGCATGCCCACATCAAAGAAGGTGCTGTGTTCTATGGGCAAGGTGAAATTGTGGCAGCTCAAAAGCAACGTAAGATGAGCAAATTTAAAGACAACTAATTCCAAATGTTCATGTGGACCATTTGTGCCTGACCTGCGGTAGAGCCTTCCAAGCTCATCCTGATGTGATCAGCCACAGTCAGACACACCGTACTTTGACATCAGCACAAGGATGTCATTTTGGTTCTCTTCCAGAACAAAGGACAACTACCAATTCCATACCACTTTATTCTCCCTGACAAACTGGAAAATAGAAAGCTAGAGAACATTTTTGGCTTTTTTTTTCCAACTAGGAAGAAGAAAACTTGTTACTTTCCCTGGAAGAAACACAAAGGTGGTACAATCTTTGCAGACAACTGGAATATTTTCCCCCTATTTCCTGAAAGAGATTCTCAGGACTCTCTCCCTCATTAACTCTCATGATTAACTGCATGATTATAAGCCCCATATCTCTTCATTGTACCCATTGACGCTGCCGCTGGGTGATCCTGAACTGAGACTTTATCTCAGGCAGGCTTCCCCACCTTCCCAGGGTTTTCCCCACATTTTTTCATTCTCTTGCCATTACTTGTTCAGTTGTGTTCAGTTTGTACTCATAGAAACAGTGAGTGTCTGTGAGAAGGTATTCTATAGAAATGCGATTCACAGCTCCTACTCTGTACCTCTTCCCTTCTCATAATTAATGATGTATCCGATATTAGACAATCTCTACCCATGCCTTGTATCGTTGTTGGTCCAGCATCTTCTGGTTCCCATATTCTTAGAAAATAAAACTGCCCCCAACACCATCCTCTAGGGCAGGAGTTCTTAACCTGGGATTTATGCACTTGTATTTAGAAATAAAAACAATTTGATAACTACATTTAAATATGATTGCTTTCTTTTGTAATATTACATATTTTATGTTACGCATTTTAAGATTGGTGGTACAGTGGATAGAATGTTGCCTTCTCTTTCTGAGTTCCAATCTGGCCTCAGACACTTAATAACTGGACAAGTGACTTCACCCTGTTTGCCTCAGTTTCCTCACCTATAAAATAAGCTGGAGAAGGAAATGGCAAACCACTCCAGGATCTTTGTGAAAAAAAACCAAAAACCCAAATGGAGTCGTGAAGATTAGGACACAACTGAAAAACAACTAAACAATGACAACAGTTTAAAAGTATTTCTGAGAAGGGGTTCACGGGCTTCAGTAGACTACGAAAGGAGTCTATGACACACAAAAAAGGTTAAGAATCTTGACCTTGAGGGACTTCACCGAAGACATGTTCATTTAGCCACGCCCTTTGTTACATCGCTCTAAATCAGTTTCTTATCTGGACATAACCATCTCCCCAGTTACATAGTAGATCAAATTTCGAACACTACCAAGTGAATAACCTGCATATGGATCATCAAAATTTGTCCAGCCCCCAATTTGAACATAGTTGAAGACTGAGAAACAGAAAATTATGCAAATTTTAAGGCTCTTATTCCTCAATAGGAACCTAGACTTGAACTTATAAACTGATAAGCAAAGAACAGGAGCCACCGATAGGGAGGAACACTAGGAGGGTTTGGTTGTTGCTTAGTCATTTTTAGTCATGTCTGATTCTTCATGACCTCATTTGGGGTTTTCTTGGCAGAGACACTGGAGTGGTTGGCCATTCACTTCTCCAGCTCATTTGACAGAGGAGGAAACTGAGGCAAACGGTTAAGTGACGTGCCCAGGGTTTCACCTCTAGGAAGTGTCTGAGGCCAGATTTGAACTCAAGAAAATGAGTCTTCTTGACTCCAGGCCCACCACTCTATATCACCTATTTGCCCTCCTAGCTCCCTGGTTATGAGGTAGACTCCTTGGAATAAGAGGCCATTGGTGATGCAGAACTGAGCGGTAAGGTCTGGTCTGTTCTGCTTCCACAACTGTGAGTATACTATGAGTGAAAGAAAGAATGGCACCGTGTTTCCAGTTCAGGGATTTAACAACCAATTAGATTTCCCTGTCATCCTCTCTAGAATATTACTCCAAAACCTGGAGATGACAACCCAGGGTCACCTAGAGTAAGTAGCACAAGGTTGGGCAAATCCTCTTTTCAAGTTGGAAAGACTTCAAGTACATGAGCCCTGCATGTCCCCTCTGAGGGCCAGCCAGTGAGTCCTACCACCAGCTCAGCTACAGGACGATGAGTTCTTTGGCCACAGAAACTCTCCCAGACCATCCATCAAATCCCAGAGAGGCGGTGAAGGTTGGTTGTTGTCCTTTGTTCTCGAAGAGGACCCAAATGACATCACTACGACCGTCAAGTTTTAGTGTGTCCAACTGTGGCTGATCAGACCAATACAAGTACGGAACGTTCCACCACAGGTTAGGCACAAATAATGTCTCTATGTGAGCATTCAGGATGGATTCTCTAAATCTGTGCATCTCGCCTTTCTTTTGAGCTGTTTCAGTTCTGCTCTGCTCATAGAACACAGCACCTTCTCTGACGAGAGCATGCCATGCCAAGCGGACCTGTGCCAGCGTCTCCCATGTCACACAATCAATCCCAAAGTTCTTAATATACTCATGTATCCCTGACTCCTATCCCTGATTTGCATATAACAGCCAAAGCCCAAGCTAATGAAAAACTGATTTCTAAATATCCAGAAGTAAAAGGGGGAAAAAAGCTCATTAGGATATCATGATTCACCCACAACTCTTAAGCATAGGATCCAATTAAATGCTTTGTAATGGTAAAATACTATAGAAATATGGGTTACTATTAAAATATTCAATTTTTAAAATTTGACTTACACAAAAATTTTTAGGAGTATAGCAATTACACAAAATGAGGTAAACATATTACTTCAAGGTTAATGAATTAAATGTGTGCAAATAGTGGCTTTTTAACGGCAAATGCTAATTCTGAATTGCCTTAAGACACCTATTAAAATTGCTTTGTTGAAAGTGAAACCTTTGTTGTACAGTTATAATCTAGTTTATTCTGATATAAGTCTAGCTTACATCTAAAGATGTGTTCCTAAAAATGAATGGATAAACAGTTTTTGTAAATTGAATCATCATATGACATCGCCTTATATTTTAATTACAAAAAACCTTTACCTTTATTTTTAATTAGCAACAGCTACTAACACTTTAGTTATAAGTACATCAGTATTTACTTATTAACCAATGTTCCCAGATTTTAAAAGGTTCTAATCTGTAAAGCTGCAGAAACAGGCAACTTGTACAGACTGACTCATGGAAATCCTTTGGTATGTAATAGCAGAAGGAATGATAGAACCTTAATTCAAATGTGCTAAAAGCTAGATCTACCCTTCATGTCTAATTTAATTCAACAAATATTCTTAAAATATTGTGAAAAGGCGTTTTTGGAAAGGTTGAGGAGAATTTTCTAATGAGAATTTTGTAAGCATTCATTTATCTCTATGAATTTTCATTTCATTCCCTTGGGGTTATTCCATTTCTAACTGAAATTATAGCTATGAGAGGAAATAATGAGTAAATAACCATCAAAAAACTCATTATGTTTCTACATAAAAGTCACACTCAGTGTAACAGTAAACAAATAATAGTTTCTTGCATTTCTTTACAAATTATTTTTTCTCCTTTTTATGGCCAAGGAAGACTGAAAAAAGGCATTTCACAAAGCAAGGTAAGAGTTTGGATAACAAAGCCATGAGAATTTTCTTGTGTCCTCTGAGCTTAATGAGGGCCTATCCATTGTTCTCTGTATATAATAGAAGCATGCTGATTATTTCCAGGGAAAAGTTCACTGAACTTTGTCATCATTGTCAACTTTTGTTTTAAGCTAGCTCCTCACTTCACAACATGCCCCCAGCATGCGTGTAAAATTCAATGCAAATTGGATTTGCTTTGCCAGGTCCTTTCAGATTCCACTCTCTGGGGTCACTGTGCAACCTGGGCAGCAGCAATGCATTCCCATCCCGGATGTGGGCAGACTGGCATGATGCCAGCACAAAGCAAAAACTGGCAGAATTGTCATTCTGACATAAGGCAGTGCCAGGATGGTTAACACCAACAAGCCCCCACCAAGCCTTGACCCGCTATTCGCCACTGAAAAGTCAAAGTTACTCTCCAGGGCAAAGGACTGCTGGTGATACACTACCATTGTCTTCAGTCCCATTTCACATGCATATAAAAACAGGCTTTCCACGTTTTTAGTTACACAGTCCTATTTCTTTGCAGTTGGTAAAATGTTGAACTTGGAGTCTGGAGGCCCTGAATTCAAATTCTGCTTCAGGCACTTATTAGCTGTGTCAAATCACTTAACCTCAACTGTACAACAGGAATATTAATAACACCTACTTCACAGGTTTGTTGTGAGGATGAAATGATCCACATAGGTAAAGTGCCTGACAAACCTTAAGATGCTATGTAAATGTTAGCTTTTTTTTTTAAGCATGGAAGGTTTGCTACATTCTGATAAGAAGGATCTCATGAAAACCACACTATTTGAGTAATGTTAAAGTAATCCCTCTGCTGCAATCCTACCTTGATAACTCATTTTGGAGTGGAGGAGACCCTAGGTTCTCAAAGATCTTGGGTTCTCTATGCCCCAGGGCACATCCTCTGGCTCCTGACAAGCTAACAAAGCTTAGGGGACAGGATGGGCAAGCCTCCATGTGCCTGCTGACCAAGAACTAGCTTTGCACAAGGGATGAATTTTGGAGTCATAGCAGATTCAGAGCTGGAAAAGACATTATCAGCCATCAGACCTAACTCTTTCATTTTACAGATGAGAGAACTGAGATCCCCAGAGGCTTGGAATCACAGGATCATAGACACAGAGCTTGAAAGAACCTCAAAGAACCATCTATTTTTATTGATTACTGAGGTCCAGAGAAGTTGTGTCTTCTCCAAAATCACATAGATAGTGTCAGAGGTAAGGCTTGAACCCAGGTCCTCTGACTCAAGAGAAAGCATTCTTTCTACCGTACCATGGCTTTTATAAACTTCTACATCATAGAAGGATTATGTGTCCATGGAGAGAGTACCTATATTGATAGAATCACACCTCTTTGAGGTAAGGAAGGGAAAGGGAAGAGAACAAATATTTAAGCTCCTACTGTATGCCAGGCACTGTGCTAAGCACTTTACAAATATTATCTCATGTGATTCTCAAAACAACCCTGAGAAGTGGGTGCTGTTATTACTGTTGTTTAACAGTTGAAGAAACTGAGGCAGACAGAGGTTAAGTGTTGGATTTGAACTCAGATCTTCCTGACTCCAGGCTTATCCAGTACTCTACCACTGTATCACCTAACTGCTTCTAGGAGTTAAAAAATTGAGCCATGGGGTACCACCAAAAGAATAGAGATTCTTGAGTTGGAGGACCTGGGTTGAAATCCTATCTCTGACTCTTACTACCCTGTATGATTTTGGGCAAATCATTTAACCTGCCTAGTCCTCGGTTTTCTCATCTGTAAAATGAGAGAATTGGCCTACATGGTCTCTGAGGCCTCCTCCGGCTCTTGACCTCCTATATTGCTCTTCAGTTCTATGTTGCTCTAAGTTACGTGATTGACTCAACATACAAAATTTAAAGGTGGCCTACTGAAGAGCTATTAGAATTGGGAAAAGAAGGGTCGGAAGTTCACACTCAGACTTACTAAGAGTTTGACCCACTGTATTGAGAGTATGTCTTCTAGAGTTCTGTGTAGATAGGGATAGTCCTGATTTCATCCATGACCTCAATGACAAAGCAGACATCAGGTTTATGAGGCCAACCAATCCCCACCTGAGCAGAAAATAAGGAGGCTTCACAAAGACAAGATGAGAAGAATTGTGTATTGAGAGATGTCCAAAAACAGAGCATGCATCCCAAAGTATATTGCTCGGTTCTCCCATTCAAAAACATAGCTCTGAACTGAAGTAATAGCAATAATAATGATAATAGCTGTTATTATTACCATTTTTATTTCAGCCAAATTCTGCAGAGTGCTTTAAGGTTTACAAAGTACTTTACATGTTTACTCTCTTGATCCTCACAAGCACTCTGTGAGGTAAAAACTATTATTATCTCTATCTGTATATAGATGAGGAAACTGAGGCAGACAGAGGGTTAAGTGACTTGTTCAGGGTCACAAAGCAAAAGCAATCCTCTTACACTCAACTCCTTTACCAGCTGCAAAAAGGCTGGAAGAAGAAGGGCCAAGAAAACAACTCTATTTCTAAGGCAATAATTCCCAAACTTGATCTTACAACACCACAGGTAACTCACTCAAAAAGGTATTCACAAATTTTCTAATTAAAATAAATTTTAATAAGTTTTAACTGAAAAGTAAGTGCGTCATGGTACATTCTGAGGAAAGAGGCCCCCAAGGAAGGAGGGAAGGAAGGGTCTCAGGAATTTATGTTTAAATGGAAAAATGTGATATTATGAAAGTTGAGAATCAATGGTTTCAATAAAAGTTATATGGATGCTGAAAACATTGGAAAAGTTAAAGTTTGGAGACTTTTTTTTAGAGAAAAGGCAGAACAATACTCTTCAGATGTATATAGTCAATATGGGTCATGTTTCTTCAAAAACAAATGAGCTTAGAAATTTTTCATTGTGCGAGACTTGTTTTCTATTGGATAGTGCTGAAATGAGAAGCGTCATTAACTCAGACTTGGAAATTTTCTAGTTATAATATTTTGGTTGAGTGGAAGTTGTTTTGACAGGATTTGATCTACACACACACACACACACACACACACACACACACACATGTTATCCTACTTCACTGAGGAAAGAATAGGAAATGGGTTTATCCTGCAGCATGAGAGGATGCAGACTAGGCTATAATAAAACAATATTTCAGTGAACCTTCCTTCTCTGGAAGTATATAAACAATAATTAATAATAACAACGTTTGAAGATTTACAAAGCACTTTAAGTATACCATCTAATTTTATTCTCAAAACAACCCTGGAAGATAGGTGCTATTATTATACTCATTTTACTAATAAAGTTAACTAGGGCTGATAGCGGTTTAAGTGACTTGCCCAGAGATAGTAAATGATTAGCATTTACTGAATACAATTCTGTTTACTTCTATATTCTTAATTTTTACAAAGAATGAATGGAATTATTCTTTAATCTTCTATTTAATCCTCTCCCCATTGTAAAAAAAAATAATAAAAAATAAACTTTAATGACCCTAAACAGAAAAAGAATCCATAAGGCAGGATTCAACCTCAGGACTTCCTGAGTCTAAATTCAGCACTCTATTCACTGTGCCACCTAGTTGCCTCATCTCCCCAAGTGCTTTAACTCCTTGCCTACAGGGCAGAGTGATGACTTTTTTAACCCAGTGACTATCATTTAGTCTGTTGCATGACTATTGAGACAGCATGCAACAGAGGACAGAGAGCCAGGCCTAGTCAGAAAGACTTAGGTTCAAGTCTTACTTCTGATACACCCTGGCTATGTGACTCTGGGCAAGTCACCTAACTTTTCTGTGCCCCCAGACGACTCTCTGAGACTAGAAGTTTCAGAATAGTTGCTGAACTGTATTGGTAGAAAGACTTTTCTATTTAAGAATTCCCCATATCAATGAAATCAGAGGTCTGATTCAAAGTAAACCCACAGCTACTTGCAACAGTCCTCATTAACTTAGGTTTTCCAAAGGCTTTCTTTCTGTAGGACAGAAGGTTTCCTGCCAAACAAGGGCAAACTGCTTTTCATTTTGAACCCCTGTGTCTGTTTCCCCCAGATGATAATGTGTGTAGTCAAGTAAGCAGATAGCAGAAGCATGATTTCTTTTTCTATTTAGGGTCACTTCAGTTTATTTTTTTTACAATGGTGGGGAGAATTAAAGAGAGGATTAAAGAAAAATCTCATTCACTTTTTATAAAAATTAAGAATAGAGAAGTAAACAAAACTATATTCAATAAGTACTCCTATAAATAGAAAAATTTACAAATTTTAAATGATCTGTTACGATCAGTTAAAGAAAAGATTATTAGAGAAAGGGAGGAATCAGAGGATAGAAAGAGTAAGAGCAAAATGTAGGCTAAGAAAGGAGGAAGCCTGGTACATGAGGGGAGGAGAATGAAGGGAAAAACTATTCTAACCTTTTTAATTCTCACAAAAATCTCTATTACCTTAGCCCTGATGCCCCTCCCACCACTAACAATGCCTAACTGCAAAGCCTAGACACCCAAGCTCCAGCTACCTCCCCCTCAGCCCCTGGCCCAGCTAAATTATTCCACAGAGAATCTATCAGCCCAACCAAACCCCGATTTCTTTGCTCTTTTAAATCTTAATCTGACTCATTATGACTCCAGGCCTCTAGCGCTACCCCTATCCCAATGCATATCTGGCAACCCTTTCCCATCGATCTCCTCCTCATCCTCTCTTCCTGCCAGTCCATTGTATCTAGTAATTCTGGAAAAACCAGCCCTGGGAGACCCAAAAGTTGGCCACAGCTGTTACTGTACTCCATGTGCTTCCTAAGTTGAAAAAAACTGTGGGCAAGACCAGAAATTTTCAAAATGTGGTCTGATGGCCACTGGGAGTACCTGACATACTTTCAAGGGATGCCAGAGCTCAAAACTCTTTTCATTATAATATGAAGGTGTTTTTATTTCTAATATGGTGAATATCACTCTACTCAACTCACATATATAAAAGCTCTTTGGGTTGGTCTTCTTCTCTCTGAAGAACCTTGGAATCAATTGTGAGATGTGGGAGACACTGGCACAGGCTTGCCCTGGGTGGTATGCTCTCATCAGAGAAGGTGCTGTGCTCTATGAGCAAAGCAGAATTGTGGTAGCTCAAAAGTAATGTGAGATGAGCAAATTTAGAGCCATCTCGGCTCTACATGCTCATACAGACTATCTGTGCCCAACCTGGGGTAGAGCCTTCCAAGCTCATACTGGTCTGATCAGCCACAATCGGACACACTGTACATTGACCCCAACATAGTGATGTCATTCTGGTCTTCTTTGAGCATGAAGGACAGCAACCAACCAATAATTTTTAACAATGTAAAGACACGGAGATCAAAAAGTTTGAGAACTGTTGCACCATTTTTAGGATCATAGTATTTGGAACTGGAAGGACACTCGGAGATGATCTAAGCCAGGGGTGGGGAACCCGAGGTCTCAAGGCCACATGTGCCCCTCTAGGTCCTCGAGTGCAGCCCTTCGACTGAGTCCAAGTTTTACAGAACAAATCCTTTTATGTTAAATACAAGACCTGAAGGCACAATGCAGGAAAAAAGAAAGTGAGTTACTGTAAAGAGGGGTGGGTATGTGAGTACTATGCAACCAGGAAGGAACCAAGAGAAAGGAGGTTACAGGTAGACAAGTAAGGATCAGGACAGCCAAATGAGAGATGCTGGAGGAGGGAGAAAGTTCATGACTAGAAGTCCAGGCCAGATAAGCAGGGCTACAACAGAATTAGGACATCCAATGCTAGGGATGATAATCAATCTGCAGGCAGAAACTAGCTGGACACTGCCATGGCCTTCTAGGCATGGCTGGGTGTGAGATGGGCAGATCTCTGTTGGGAACCAGAGCAAGGCAAAGCTGATTTGGTTGTGCCCCAGTGGTCAGAGCAGCTGATTGCTGTAAAGGAGCTAGACTTACCTAACACAACCAGCCTTTCAATAAAGTGCTGAACAAGGCTGAGGTGGCATATCACATAACCCTGCCTGTGTTAGAGTATGAATGGGGGATGGGGGAGATGTAACAGAGAGAGAGAGAGAGAGAGAGAGCAAGGAAAGCAAACAAGAGATGTTTTTTAAGAAAACAGACTAGGCCTAGAACCTCTCTGCCTCTGGCTTTCACATCTTGTGAGTTATATAATGAGCTACTTTATAAAAGGATTTCTCCTTCTAGTAAAAACATACTTTATGATGGGCTTACAGCTCCAGTTTTCTATGTGCAAAGTCCTCTGTGCCCAAAACAAGACATCTAACTTATTAATGTACCTTTGTATCAATCAAGGTGATGGCAATATTAATTTTGTGATGTCATGAGCTGGCAGAGACTCTTCCTCTTTTAAAATAATTTGCCTCTTTTTCTTTCTGAGACTCTCAGATCTGTCTAAGCATTTGAGAACTGCGATGGTGTGTTTGACAGACAGCCACGATATCAAGATGAGGGTCATTTCAATCGCCTTTTTGCTGTGATGACATTCACGTGCTTTTTATCCTGGGTACTTTATGACCTGATCAAGGCCTCTGCTTTCTTAGTAGCTCACCAGAGTATATTTGAGAGGAACCAGATACACAGAGCTTCAACTCCTCTCAGAGCTTTGCTGCTTACAGAGACCTTTTGCTGAACCACAATTGGATAGAGTGTGAGCAGCTCCACGTGGCTCTCACCTGGCAATTCGGAGCCTTAGCAGTCTATCAATAATCAATTGTGTCTACTCATTAACCTATTAATAAATCGCTCCATTCTACCAGAAGTCATCTATATAATTGTAATTGATGGATTTGAGCACCTGGGTTTCTAGGAAAGTTAGAAAATCCATTCTTCTAGAGGCTACAGAGAAATGGTCAGGAGGTAGAAATGTCTTAAACTAAAGATCAGAGGGGGCAGCTATGTGGCACAGTGAATAGAGCTTTGCCCTTGGAGTTAGGAGGACCTGAGTTCAAATCCAGCCTCAGATACTTAACACTTACTAGCTGTGTGACCTTGGGCAAGTCACTTAACCCTGGTTGCCTACGCAAAAAAAAAAAAATTTAGAAATCAGAAACTGAGGGCCCAACAGCAGGATGTGGGTAGGAGTTTATTTTACCAGCTCACTGAGTCTTTTGAAAATTTATCTCTCAATTGACCAGTCTCTTGTTCCCTTCTCTCCCCACCTCTTCAGGTGAATGCAACATACTTTTAAAATAACATGGATACGTGCTCAGTTTTTCTTTCAGAGGAGGGCCAACTGAGAAGATAAAGGAATAGAGAGGAGGGAAAGCTAGGTGGCACAGTGGATAGAGCACCAGCCTTGGTGACCTGAGTTCAAATTTGAACTCAGATGCTTACTAGCTGTGTGACTCAGTTTCCTCACCTGTTAAATGAGCCAGAGAAGGAAATGGCAAATCACTCTAGTGTCTTTGCCGAGGAAACCCCAAACGGGGTCATGAAGAGTCTGACTGTGCAACAACAAAAGGAATTAAGTGCACATAGATGCTTTTTATCTGAAAGGAAGGGAAAACGTTGGGGAGAAAAGTTTAAAGAATAAAAATGATGATCAGACAGGAACTGAAAAAGTTGGTGGAAATATTGCATCTACCATATGCAAAACACAGGGATTATAGGCCAGAGCTACTGGGCAGGGAGAATAAGGGGGGAACTGGCAGAGCAGCAGGATAGATGAAGTAAAAGCCAAGGTCTGGTGGTACTTGATATAAGGTGCCATTTTGACTATCTTGTCTGAATACCCAACTACCCACTTTGAGCCTCTGTTTGATTCAGCATTTGCCTAACTTTAAATTGTACCCCTGGCCTTTGACCTTGACATGATCTTTATCATCCATGCCTGCCCAGATTTCTGCCTAGTCTGGCCTGACCAGTTTCTGACTGCCTAGTTTCCCTGCCTGAGTTCTTGATCCTTGCCCATTATGACTTCCAGGATTCAATATTTTGGCCTTTGCCATCTGCCTGATCCCTCATTTTTCCATAATTCTAAACTGGGCTACCAACCTCCTAACTGCCTCCAATTATTAGTGTCCGTACACCCTCCATGCTTGTTAAAAGTCTCTCATAGCTCTTATCCAAAAAGGGCCAGACAGGAGTAGCTAGGATCAGGAGTCTAATTCAATGGAGGAACTTAATGGAATAACAGAAACAGCATGAAATGGATTTCAGGCCGAAAGGTTAGTAAGCCCAGGGAAAGATGTAGATACTGCAGATCCAAGAGGTGAGGAGACCCCTCTCCAAATCCAGGCATTTCATGGCAACAGGAATGGGGCACCAGAAATCAAAATATAAATAAGGAGTCAGCGGCCTGGATCAGGATATCCTTGCTAAGTGGAAAGGGATCAGAAATGAAGGCTAAGTAGACAGACCAGTGTCAGCAGCTAAGAGTTTAAACTCAATACAGGAAAGACCATAGCAACTGTAGAACAATGCAAGGGAGCTAGGCCATACACTCATCAGGACAAGGTTACATCTATGATCTAAGAACAAGAGTTAAGCTTCCCTCCAACCGTCTCTTGTATTCTTTATTGGACATGGGTTATCATGTGCATACTAGGGGCCAAAAAGGCAGGACTCACATCACAGCTGCCCAGGTGGTCAAAACAAACGGTTATGACAAAGAAGCTAAGCTGGCTAAAGCAACAAGCCAAGGTGGCATAATGGATCAAGTACTGGATTTGAAGCCAGGAAATCCTGGGTTCAAATTCTACCATCGATAGTATCTGGCTTTGGGACCCTGGGTAAGGCACTTGACTTCTCAGCCTCAGTTTCCTCATCTGTTAAATTAGCATAATAATAGCACGTACATCCCAGGGTTGTTGTAAGGATCAAATAGAGGACAAATGGAAAGCCCTTTACAAATCTCACAATGTTATACAAGCACTAGCTATTATTATGAGATTGAGCTGATTTCAGGCTTCTTGGTCACATCTTAACCACAAACCTCCAGAACAATTCCAGAATCCCACTCTTTTTCATGTCTGCCTGCCATTTTGCCTTTTCAAACTTGCCCTAGCCTTTCCCCTACAAACTTCTGACCCTGTGTGACTGATATGTTACCGTTGATGTTCCTACTGTAGATGGATAGTTGAATCTTTGTTTCTTCCTTTCCTTTCTTTTTTCTTTCTTTCTTTCTTTTTTGTTTGCTTGCTACTGCCCACATATGATGCACAAATTAAAAAGGTAGGAATGTAACTAGGCAGGAGGACAATAACCTTGACCTCTCTCTGAACTTAGCTTTTGTGATAACTCAGATTCATTTATGTGGCAGCCCCAAAGCGTTTTAGGGCTCTAAGAAACACTGCCAGAGACAGCATGGTCCAGTGGATAGAGAGCTACCCTCAGTTATGAAGGCATACATTCCATCCCATCTCTAACACATCCTGGCTGTGTGGCCTTATTGTTGTTTAGTCATTTTTAAGTTGTGTTCAACTCTTCATGGCCCCATTTGGGTTTTTCTCAGCAAAGATACTGGAGTGGTTTGGCATTTCCTTCTCCAGCTCATTTGACAGATGAGGAAACTGAGGCAAACAGGGTGAAGTGACTTGCCCAGGGTCACACAGCTAGTAAGTGTCTAAAGAAAGATTTGAAATCAGGAAGATGAGTTCCTGACTTCAAGGCTGGCCCTCTGTCCACTGTCCCACCTAGCTGCCCTTGTATGACCTTAGGAAAATCATTTAAATTCTCAGTGTCCCCGGCAACTCACTGAGACTATAAATTTTGCAGAGTAGGTGCTGATCAGTATTGGTTCAGGAAGTTTCAATGGAAGTTCCATATACAACTAAAATCAGAGTTCCAGTACAAAAAAAAAAGGCCCATAAGGTTGTAGTGGGTCACACTCACACAGCTCTGCAGAGAATGTCTTTGGAAGAGACCCCTTGAAATGGCTTTGAGAGCAGACTCTCCATAAGGAAATGAAACTAGGAGTTATAAAGATTTTCTGAACTTTAGGTAGACAAAGACTTATGATAGATTCCCTGCCCTTACTCAAGTAGGAAAGAGAGAGAGAGAGAGAGAGAGAGAGAGAGAGAGAGAGAGAGAGAGAGAGAGGAGGGAGGAGGGAGGGAGGGAGGGAGGGAGAGAGAGAGAGAGAGAGAGAGAGGAGGGAGGGGGGAGGGAGGGAGGGAGAGAGAGAGAGAGAGAGAGAGAGAGAGAGAGAGGGAGAGAGGGAGAGAGGGAGAGAGGGAGAGAGAGAGAGGGGGAGAGAGAGAGAGAGAGAGAGAGAGGGAGAGAGAGAGAGAGAGAGAGAGAGGGAGAGAGGGAGAGAGAGAGGGAGAGAGGGAGAGAGAGAGAGAGAGAGAAAGCCTTCATATACTCATTAACTGGAACTGATCTGTGTTACAAAGAACCTGGCACCTGGGTTGGGGGGGCGGGGATGAGGAAGGAAAGAAAGAAGCTTCTTTCAGAGAAGAAATGTCTTTTATTAGTGAAGACTATGAGAACAGATAAATCCTCCTCATGAAAAGAAATGCCACTAGCAGTTGGCTTTGTTC
Source organism: Phascolarctos cinereus (assembly GCF_003287225.1). Classification (NCBI taxonomy): domain Eukaryota; kingdom Metazoa; phylum Chordata; class Mammalia; order Diprotodontia; family Phascolarctidae; genus Phascolarctos; species Phascolarctos cinereus. The sequence goes on along the minus strand of NW_027555847.1, from coordinate 314,884,986 downwards.
TCCTACTCGGCTGAGAGACCCACCTTTCTACAAGAACTATAATAAACAAACAAACAAACAAAAAGCCTCAGGGCTTTAAGCTAAAGGAAAAACGGCAAAACTATTGCTTCTCAATATGGAGACGCACCTCAGCCCCAGGACCCAGCTGCAGCCAGAAGCTGGAGGATGAAGAAACTTCACAAAACTGTTTTTGAGCTTGGATTACTGCCTTTGAGTAACCAACGAGACCTTCCAAACATCATGAAGCAGCAGTCATGGGAAACCAACAGAAAGCAAACTGCCATCAGACCAGAGGACCATACCCCAGCCCCTTGTACTTTGGAAGAACATTTACTAAGGTCCAGTCACTGTATTATGTGATATGGATACAAAGAAAGGCAAAAGAACATCCCTGCCCTTGAGGAGCTTACATTCTAATAGAAGAGACAACTGCAAGGAAGTTCTTATATACAAGACACATAGAGTGTAAATGCAAGGTGATGTCTGAGGGAAGGCAGTGGATAGGGGCAGCCAGGGTGATTAGGAAAGGCCATTTGCAGACTGTGGAATTTGAGCTGAGTTTTAAAGGAGGCTAGGGAAGCCAGGAGGTAAAGAGGGAGAACATTCCAGGCATGGGGGACAGCCAGAAAAAAGGCAAGAAGTTGAGGTGTGGAGTATCGTGTCCAAGGACCACCTTTAAAAAAAAGCCTGTGTTGCTGGATCACAGAATGTGTGGACGGGAGCAAAGTGTAAGAAAACTGGAAGGGTAGAAAAGGGCTGGGTTGTAAAGGGCTTTAAATGCCAGAGAGATTATTTTGTATTTCATGCTGGAGGTAATAAGGCACCACTGAAGTTTATCTAGTAGGCAGTGTGGATTTGGTAGATGGAGGACTGATGATGAACACTAAAACAGGCCACTATTTGCTTTGCTTAGGATTTGTATGCATGTTTTAACTCTTTTTTGCAAATGCTTATTTTACTTTGATATTTAGGCATGATTCAGAAGGATAGTTATATAACATGGTAAATAGGGAAATCAAGGAATTTCCATTTTAGTAGGTTAGTGTCATTCTTCACCCAATCTAAGGGCCCCTAGGTGGTGCACTGAATAACTTACCATGCCGGGAGTCATCTGCCTGAATTCAAATCTGGCCTCAGACACTTACTAGTTGTGTGACCATGGGCAGGTCACTTAACCCTATTTTACTTCAGTTTCCTCATCTGTCAAAGGAGCTGGAGAAGAAAATAGCGAACTATTATAGTATCTTTGCTAAGAAAACCTCAAATGGGGTCACAAAGAGTCAGAGACAACTGAAAAACAACTGAACAACAAATGATCTAGTCTCAGTTGTTCAGCTGACACAGCATCCCCAGGGCATGGCCTGTCCAACATACATCAGAATTTCTGAAAGGCAACAAGGGCTGAAGTATTTTTCCTGAGGTGACATCAAGGTCCCCCCTTTCCTTCGGGAAAAGAAAGGAAATAGACATTGAATGGAACAGACAGATATCAGGAGAAAAGGGTGGCGAGGAAGAGGGACCCACTTCCCAGATGCCACACAGGTACATAAATAAAGCAGATGTTCCCCAGGATCTGAATGGGTAGCTGTAGCCCAACAGAATTCATGGATCATGAGATGTAGGATCAATTCTCCAGTCTCAAATCCCTTATAGTACTTCAGGAGTTCAGTAGGGGGCAAGGGGGAACCTCATTGCATTAAACGCATCACAGGCTCCTGACTTATTAGATCAGATTTTCATACAGCAGGTCTCTGAAGAGTCATACTTACCTCAACGTCCAGATTTTATAGGTTTTATAAAAAGCCCTTCTGAGAAGCAGCCTAGCATAGCACATAGACAGTTCATCTGAGAGTCTGCAAGGCCTGGGCTCAGATTCCTCGAATACTTACTGCCTGTTTCACTACAGGCAAATCACTTGACTGTTCTGAACTCCCGTCTTTTGAGGACTTTAAGGTATAGATGAACAAGGAATTTCTGTACCAGGAGTCCTCACCACAAACCACTCAGAGATTCAAATAATAATAATAATAATAATAATGTTATTTGTGTACTTTTCCATTCATTTCTCTTTTCCAAGTACAACAGCAATGACCCATCTAAATTTCCCTGACAATACCTTCATGCATCCTATGTAACTATTATGATCTAACCCAGATTCCCCTCTCCCCTTTCTGATTGGGAGAAAATGTTCTCCACTACTCAGGCATTGGTTTTGATACAATGTACCCAATTTCCTATTTATTCTTAAACCACCAATGAAAAGTTCAAAAAACATTACTTGTGAGTCTTGAAAATCTTTTTTTTAAATACATTAAGAAAGAAAAGTACACACCTATGACCCAGCAATTCCCAAATACTGGGCAAATAACCCTAAGGAAATTAAATTAAAAAAGATCCAATATATGCCAAAACATTCATAGCAGCACTCTTTGTGTCAGCAAAGAACTGGAAACAAAGCGGGTGCCCATAAACTAGGGAATGGCTAAAAAAAAACCCAAAACTATAGTGTGTTAATGCAATGGAAAGAAATGCCAAATACGAGGGATTCAGAGAAATGTAATGAGCTCTGTACGGAGTGCTGGGGAATAAAATAAGCAGCACCAAGAGAACAATATACACAGCGACTACAACAATGTAAATGAAATAATCACTAAGAGGAAGTTTAACTCCATGTAATGGAAAAACCGATGAAGGTCCCAGGAAAGAGAAAATGAAACACATCTCTTCCCTAATGGCAGAGAGGCCAGCGACACTCTGACATGGTGTCTGTCTGACATTCTGTTTGTTTTCCTTTGTCACAAGAGAGGATTCAGCCTGGTGAGGGATAGGAAATGCCTTTGATTTAAAGACAAAAGGCATCAGTAAAAAGGATTTTAAAATAATCATGTAAAAAAAGCACACCTTTGAGGCAAAAGGGAAAGGGGAAAGACAGAAAAACATACAAAAATCCAGAAATAGCCCCACTTTAAGCAAAATTGACATAGGGAAATTCATATTTACCAAACAAGCTAGTCAGGGAATGATGACTCACTTTAAAAGACAATTCCTTTAAATAGTGAGTTCCCCAACAATCTTATGATTAGATTAGCGCACAGCTTTTCAGAAATACATTTACTGCAGAAAGGGGTGGCACTCTGGAAATCTGACAACATAGAAGTCAAGTAAAAGCCAACAGATCCAGAATTATGAAAACAAAGCCAGGATATCAACATCCCAAGCAGTGAGAGGTTCAGTTAATATTCTGTTGCATTAGCCTATAGAATACATATGTTTTAAACCCTGTCAACCAGTTGGGAAAAAAATTACAACTTCAAGGAGATTTAAAATAATTCATCTTTCCTAACTTCTACTTAGTCTCTAAATGTCTCTAATAAGAGGTACAGTATCTTCAAATAGGTTTAAATATTGTGGTTCCTTCGTTCTAGAAGAGGACCAGTCCCAACAGAACAGTAATGTCTTGACTGAATTGGATTTAAGTGAGGCAGAGCTGTGCAAAGTCATCAGCCTCACCCTCTCCTCCATAACCCCGGGCATCCAATGGCAAGACACAGGTCAGGATGACTCGCCATGGCCCAGAATGCAGTGGGAGACATTGGCCTTTTTAAGCTAAGGTCTTTCCCAGGTCTCAGTTTGTCTGTGATTTAAGGCTAGGTAAGAATTAAGGCAAACCATGGCCTAATTTGCATTTAAAAAAGAAATCAGTCTGGAAGGGACAGACCTTCAGAGTTTCTGGCCAGAATATTTAAATGAATTATTGCTTTAACAATGAAGCTTCATTAAGGAATCTGATTGTTGCTGAGAGCAAATACTGGTGCAATTCCTCTATCCTTTTCTGTGTATAATTTTTACGTATGTTCTCATGAAGCCACAAGAAAGGCTGCTTTCCCTTTCTGACAACCCAGGTTCGGTATCTAGAGCCTTGCTTTGAACAAAGAATGATTGTGATGGCTGCTGAAATGTCTTGCCTCTGTCACTCAGTTTCAGCTACTGTAATAATGAGTAACTGCCGCCAGCCTATCCCTCATCCTTACTCCCAATAAACTGTTCTTCAACTGCAGGCAAGATTTTGGTAAAACGGCACAGGAAAACATAGCTGAACTGTAGGTCCACAGATTAAGAGGGCCATCCAGCCCAACTCCTTTATTTTACAGATGAGGATACTGAGGCCCACCAGGGAGGGCTAAATGAGGACATGATGTGAGAGGGGAGGTGTTCTGATCCCATCGTCCTTCCTGCTCTACGGCCATCTTCATGCCATGTTGCTGCCTGCCTACTCCACCACCACCACCTTGCTTTCCATCTCTAGGTCACAGAATAATAATCAGCTCTACACTACCAATCCTGGAAGGAGGGCAAAGGGGGAGAGAGAGACAGAGAGCATTTATTAAACCCTTACTATGTGCCAAACACTGTGTTAAGCTCTGGGGATAAAAATACAGGCAAGACAGTTCCTGACCTCAAGGACCTTACATTATAACAGGGGGCACTAACATATAGACACTAGAGATGGGAGATGGGGAAATGATCCATAGAGAGGCATGGATAAGAGACAGACAGGACATGGAATGGAGGCCTGGGTCCTGATATGCTCATTTGCTTATTTTTATATAATGTGGTTATAGCCCACATATTCAGAATATTTATTAGTCATGGCATGATTTGTGGATCAGAACCCATAAATATGCAGTGTCCATGATTTCAGAGACTGGACCACTAAAGCAGGCAGACTCAAGCAGTAAAGACTGCTAGAACTGGTTAATATTCTCATCTCTTTTTTTTCCTTCTTTTTTCTTTCTTTTTTTTGGTGAGGCAATCAGGGTTAAGTGACTTGCCCAGGGTCACACAGCTAGTAAGTGTCAAGCATCTGAAGCTGGATTTGAACTCAGGTCTTCCTGACTCCAAGGCCAGAGCTCTATCCACTATGCCATCTAGCTGCCCCCTAATATTCTCACCTCTCAAAGGAACATGGAAGATCTTCATCCATACCTAGGAAAACTTGTATGTGAAAAAAAAATAGCTTTCTCTGCAGGATAAGTAATGAAATTTGTGGCCTAAATAAATTCAAGATAATAATATAGATTAAAAAGAAAGGTCAAGGAGAGGGAGGGGTAGGTTGTTAGAAAGGAGAGACATCTGCCAAAGACAGGTCAGAAATATTTTTTTTTTATTTTTGGCTAGGCAATGGGGTTAAGTGACTTGCCCGTGGTCACACAGCTAGTGAGTGTCAAGTGTTTGGTCTGAGGCTGGATTTGAACTCAGGTCCTCCTGACTCCAGGGCTGGTGCTCTATCCACTGAGCCACCTAGCTGCCCCAGAAATATTTTCTCAAAGCAGAAAATGTTGGGACCAAGAACAGGGAGAGTTGTCTGAATTCCTTCCACAAGCCCATCAAATAAACATATATTCATTGAAGAATATAATTTTTCCATTTTCCATTGTTTCATGTCGCTAAAGACTTTTTGAGTATTCTATGACTGCCTATGAGTAGCATGGTATTTTCTGCCAATGGGAACATTTGAAGAATCATGCAATCAATAGGAAATCCATTTGTTTTGACCTTATGTAGGGCATCTTCCAAGATGCTCTATTGTTTTACCCACAGTAATCAAAAGACTGAGGTAACTTGAGATTACTTTCCATATTGGGACAATAAACACACATTGCCCAGATGATGACAGGTAGCTTAATGGAGAAACCCACCAAATTTATCTAAAAATAATAACAGACCAGTACTTCAAGTAGATAATGAACTGAACACCAAAAGTAGGTCAAAGAGATCAAGCTGGACTATATGTGGAAAATATTACAGTATGCTCAATGCTCCCAAGTTGTTCACTGCTATAATTTATAGATATCTTCTTTTTTTCCCAGCTCTTGGCTACTTTCAAAAAGAAAGTGCTGCTATCAATATTTTGGTGCTGCTTGGACTGTCTTTGACCTTTTAGGGTATATGTTTAGAAACAGGATTTCTAGATGAAAGAGTATATCCTTTTTAGCTACTTTCTTAGCATAATTCCAAATTGCTTTCCAAAATAGTTGCACCATTTCACAATTAGAGATTTTCCTTACACATTTCCTTTTCAGTAATTTTATTTTTCCCCTCTTTAGTTATATAAGCTAAAGGTCTGTCAATGTCTGTTCAAAGAATCAGCTTTCAGTTTTATCAATTCTATAGTCTTCATAATGATAACCTTTTTTAAAAGAATCTACTACATGCCTACCTGCTAGAATTCTGACAAATCCTATAGAGAATATAAGAGAAATAGAGGAAAAAGGTTAACCTAAATGAACTGAACGATTTCACAGGAACAAAACCTCATTCTACGCATGCAACTCTCAGAGAACACAAGAATATGTGTATACGAGTACCAAAATATGTGAAATTTAAGGGTTTCTAGGAGAGAGTAGAATCTGAACTGAGCCTTGAAATATGGTAAGGATTTGACAGGCCAACAAAGGACATTCCAGGTAGAGGTGGACTCAAAAAAAGAAAATATTGGTTCCGTCAGCCAATGTCAGCTATCTCTCCCAACTTCACAGACATGGGGGTGCAGTGGGCTGGAGTCAAGAAGACTTGCGCTCAAAGTATGCTTCTGATAGTTACTTATCTGTGTTACCATATGATAGTGACTTAATACCTCAGCCAGTTTCCTCATCTATAAAAGGGGGGTAATATTACCTTAGTACCTACCTCACAAGGTTGTCTATGAAGCTCAGAAGGGATCATGTATGCACAGTGTTTTGTAAATGTTGGTTATTATCATTATTTACGTGACCTAAAATTTGTGCAAATGTTATGTTCCATGCTTTGTGGACTCCAGTGAAGTCAAATAACTAAGTTTGAGCTCTGAGTTCTGGGCCTAGCACTTACTGACTATACAATCAGAGACAAGTCACTTAACCCTTCCTGAGTCTCAGTTTTGTCAACTATAAAAACTGAATAAGTATTATTTACCTCACAGTATGGTTGTGAGGAAAGTGTTTTGTAAAGTACTGTGAAAATTATCTACCATAATACTAGTCCAGTATTTCAGTCAAAAAAGGAAACCAAGTTATTTTGGAATGACCTGTTCTTAATGAACTAGTTAGTGCTGGGTCTGAATGAATCTCCTTCTTCCCTAAGTGCCCAGAAGCCACTGTTTTGATAGTATATTCTAGGATTAATAGATATATTTCTGAGACATGAAGAGTAGATTTAATTTTTGTCACTTGAAATTTTATTATTCTATTGTATGTTCCCCCTGAAGGATGGGTAGGGAAGAGAAAGTTGGCCTCACACGCAGCATTATGCTTTATGCTTAAGATCAGAGGCAATGTGGCATGGTAAATGCAGACCTAGCCTTGAAGTCGGGAAGACTTGAGTTCAAATCCCACCTCTGACACTTACTGGTTGCATGACCCTTATAGTACGCCATGCAACTAAGACTGTAAGTGGGGGAAATTGCATTAGTAGAAACAGTGTCCTTACCTAGAAGTTCCTTATATCATTGAAATCCCAGGCCCAATTCCTATCCTAGGTTTAAGATTACAAACCTTTGAAATAATAGCGGGAGCCGTGAAGCATGATCTGACCAGTTCAGCCCCATCCCCATTCTCGCATGCATATATGTTGAGGCTTAATTGACCCAGGAGGCATGGCATCTCCCTCTTCCAGCCATTTTTACACTGTGGCACAGACAGAGTTCAGTTTCCTGTCTCCCTGCCCTTCATTCCTGATTGGGCGATTTGAAGAATCCTTCATTTTATTGGTCCAGAGACTGCCCCACTGCCTTACCTCATTGGTACCATGTAGTCCCCTATTCATGCCACGTCAGCTCTTTGTCTAAAAACTCTGTATAAATTTGAGCCCTGAGTGGTTCTTGGGGAGCGTGGGATCTGAATACCCATACTGCTGCCCAGCTGACCCACAACGGGGGCCACAAACCAAGCCTGCTCCCCATCAGCGTCTGTTCTCCCCTAATTGTCCTCCACAGATGGTAATGCTTAGAAACAGCTCCTTCCCCTTTTGCACTGTACATATTCAACAGAAAAACATCACTTTAATAAATTTCTAGTCAAACATTAAAAAACAGTCATTATTAAATTCTATCCCAAAATAAGATACTTCATAATATCCAAAACTGAATTGACTGTCACAGAGTTAGGAAGTGAGAAGACTCATTTCACTGGAAGAATATATGTACATGCATATATATACATACAATGTGTGTGTGTGTATGTATATGTATATACACATGTACATATACAGGCACATATATATATCTCCAATAAATCCTCACACATTCAAAGACAGATGTTTTGATAAACTATTCTCCTTGTCCAAATCCCCTGATGCTATAAATATCTTTTCCTGGTCTCTTTCTAGACATCTTTAGTTCAGGTGGTGAAAGAATAGTGGGAATAGAATGACGAACGTTGGTAGCAGCGGCAAATAATGTACTGTTTCTTTAGAGCTTAGGCAAAAGATAGTATTAGCAAAGGATTTATGAAGTTTGTATGCATTCTCTTTGCTCCTGCCAGAACTTTATCATTCAGTCACGTCTGACTCTTCGTGATCCCATTTTGAGGTTTTCATGGCAAAGATACCGGGGTGGTTTGCCATTTTCTTCTCCAGCTCATTTTATAGATGAGGAAACTGAGGCAAACAAGGTTAAGTGACTTGCCCAGGTCACACAGCTAGGACGTGTCTGAGGCCAGATCTGAACTCAGGAAAAGAAGCCTTCTTGACTTCAGGACCAGAACTCTCTCCCCTGCACCACCTAGCTGCCCTACCTACCACAGCTACAGGATGAATTTTTATAGAACATAAGTTCCATGAAGATAGGAACTATCTCACTTCTGTATCTCTATCCCCAGTACCTAGCACAAAGTATGCACTTAACAAATGTTTGTAGATAACTGAGTAGAGGAACTGCTTTCACAAAAGTTAACCTTTTTACTCCTGGGCAAGAGGGCTTCAACACCTATTTGTTTCCCTCTGTCCTATGCTTAGAGGAACATGGCCTCAAGATTTGTTTGCCTGTTCTGGAGGAAAGTAGGAAAAAAGGCAAAAAGATAAAAACAAAGAAGAGAAGAGAAAGATGAAACCAGCACTAAAAGTTGAGGATAAGACTCAAAATGTTTCCTTCAATGATATGACTAAAGCAGAGCTTACTCAAGACAAACGCTAACAGGCGAGTCATTCACGTGGACATTGAGAATCATCTGCAACTCAAGACACATTAATCATGTGCTAAGGGTGTCATGAAAGATGTCTCTACTTTCAGCGGTTAATTACAGAATTCAGAGTTGGAGAGGACATTCAAGGTCACCGAGTCCAACTTCATACCGTACAGCTTATCCAACATCCCTGATCCTCCGAATCATGCACTATTTGGAAAGGGTTTGACATATTTTCTATTCACTGAGGCTTCACTGGACATTCTGTAACTTTCTTTAGGCAGTTAGAAATTTTCATTAATGAAAGACAGCTTCCATCCCATGCTCTATAATGTGGCTCATATCTCTAAAACTCAACAAAGTTGCTAGTTTGTATGTCATTCAGTCCCTGAAACCACCACATTTAGCCCTTTACCTGCATCTGATGGCCTCCCCCACTATCATATTTCTGAGTTCCAGCTGACACCCAGCATCTGATACTGCAAGATCTAGGCATGACAGGCTAAGAGCAACTTTTCAGCAGAAAGAAGAAGGTCTGAGTTCCAGTCACAGGCCATACAGATCTCTTTTTAATGAAAGACTAGCATTGATAGAATTGAGAATATGGAGGAACAGGTGAAGAAAACAGTTTCTACCTTTCTGTTTCTCTGAATGGAAATGGAGGCAGTAACTGGACCATATTTAGGCTATCCTATGGCTGTCCCCCTATTTCTGCGCACTTCTTCTTTATCTCTGCCTCATAAAGTCTTTCTCTTCCATTAAGATGCAACCTGTGTACTATATTCTGCATGAAACCTTATCTCATGTCCCCAGCTGCTAATGCCTTCAGTCCCAAACTACTTTATATGTAACTACTTTGTATATATCTAGGGACAGCTAGGTGGTACAGTGGATAGAGCACTGGGCCTGGACTCAGGAAGACTCATCTTCATGAGTTCAAATCCAGCCTTAGACATTTACTAGCTATGTGACCCTGGGCAAGTCACTTAACCTTGTTTGCCTCAGTTTCCTCATCTGTAAAATGAGCTGGAAAAGTAAATGGCAAACCACTCCAGTATTTTTGCCAAGAAAACCTCAAAAGGGGTGATGGAGAGTCAGATTTTACTAAACTTTTTCTAAATTTAAAATTCTGCTTTTATAACTCTGCATTTTCTTGTCTTCTTGTTAACACCAGCAATTCAGCTGCCTAAATATGAGTTCATTGCAAAAAAAAGAAAAGAAAATACAAAGTACAATAAAATGTATTCAGGCAAGGCCTTTAAGTAGCTCAACAGCTTACAACATACCTGGCATAAAACAAAGCAGCCTTTAAAAGAGTTCATCATTATTCAGAGTGGGAAAATAAATGAAATAAGTAATTTTAAAGGAGGGAGGGGGATGACAGCCTCAACTGTCAGGAAGTTATTGAAACTAACCCTCTTCCCACATTGGCTGATGTTACAGCCTACATAGAAGGAAATGATTATGGCCCGTTAGATGTATCTCAGATTAACGTGTTTTGGTAAGAACTCTACCGGAAAAAAAAAAAAACCTTCACCACATTTCTGGAGAATTTTACAAGGATCCCTCTGTTCTGAAGATGTGCGTGGTCACCAGAAGCATGGATGGAAGAGTAATATAGTACAATAGAAGAAGCTCTAGATCTAAAGTCTAAATACTGAGGCTCAAATTCCAGCTCTTGGTTTTACTCTGTGTGACCTTATGCAGGTATTCGTCTGAGCTGCTGTAAAATAAGGGGACTAGCACTAGATGATCTCCAAGTTCTCCTCATAATTGTAAGCTATGATCTTATGAGGACAAGATATTAGAACCAGCAGCACTAAATTAAGCTCTCTAAATTATTTTGGCTGGATTTTTTAAAAAAGCATCATCAACTTACAACATCTTGGAGCACTTTTTTCTACACTTTGAAATTGAGCATGTAGAAATAAAACTGAGCAGTAGGCTTGGAGTCAGGAGAAACCTGGTCTTCAAATCACACTCTCACCACTTTCTAGCTCTGTGACCATGGAAAAATCAATCAACCACTCTGAGCTTTTGTTTTCTTGCATGTAAAATGGTTGTCTTTCATTAGAGCTGCCCCAAAGTGGAATAGGCTACCTCAAGAAAAAAGAATTTCCCCATCATTGGAGGGCTTTGAGCAGAGGTACAGCTGTTGTAGAAGGAATTCCTACTTAATTCCATGTTGAATTAGATGGACTATGAGATCACTTCTAACTCTTCTGTGATTTGGTGAATTGTTAGTGCTGGAATTCAAGACCAGGTCTCTCGATTCTAAGACTTTTTTCCACTAACACCTCTCCTTTAGTATTTAAGAGCCATTTTCTCTTCCTTTTCTTTCCAATATAAAATGTTGAAAATAAAAACAAAAAAAATCAAAGATTCCCACTCAAGTCATCTAATAATTTCCAGGATAAGATTTTAAAACTCTAGAGAAGAGAGAGGTTTTAAAATAAAATGATTTAAAAGCAAGAACCATGTGACATTTTTATTCTAGAAACATTCATTTCATCAAACATTTAAGTGGCTCCTGGGGAGAGCACTATGATAGTTACTGAGGAAGATACAAAGTTTAGTTCTTACTTTAATGAATCTATTGGAGAATGATACATAGACAAACAAGTACAATACAATTCATGCTACAAAAGACATGAAGGATTCCAATGAAGCACTAAGGTTTATAAAGGGGAAAAGTCATTCTCAAGTAGGGAGATCATGGAAGGCTTTTCTATCATGGAGATATTATCCCTCCTTGACACCACCCCTTGCCTAGATCTCACAAGCCACTGCCCTCTCTCCACCTCCTGAACCTTCTTGCAAAAGCCCCCTTCCTTTTGTTCTTCCCTGTGTCTTGAAGCCCCTAAACATGTGTATGCATGCACACACTCGCGCACACGCACGCACGCGCACGCACACACACACACACACACACACACACACACACACACACACACTCTTCCCATTTTTAAGAGAGGGAATTTGGAGTTCCTGTTCCACTACAAACCTCAGGCCCATTCATCACTTCCCAATATTAGTGTCCCAGGCTCCTCCATCCTCTTGATTTTGGGTCAGACAGGGCTATGCATATCATTTGGATGGGCAGAGAGTCACCAACTATAAGCCTTCCAGTAAGATGGTAGAGCACCAGACCTAACCATGTGCCCTACAATTGCATCCTAAGGCTCTTTGTGTCTTGCCATCAACTGCAACTATACCATAAGGATCACCAGGCTTTTCCATCAGTCTTGCAGTTAATCTGTCCTTTATATATTCCCCCACCCCCTGTTAGAATGTGAGCCCCTTAAGAAAAGAAACTGTCCCCCAGAGACTGTCCTACAGAGACTGTATTCTCAGTGCTAAACACAGTGCTTGGCACTAATAAATGCCTTCTCATTCACTCATTTATTCATTCAAGATGGTGGTGGATCAGAGATATTCAAGGCTTAGAAAAGACTAAAGATCAGAGAAAGGCAGTGAATAGTCCAATTTTACCAGAGTATAGAGTGTGAAGAAGGGTGTAGCATGACATAAGGCTAAAAAGGTGGGGTTGTAACAGATTATAGAAAGCCTGTATACAAGACTAAGGAGTTTAGAGAACTATTGAAGATTTTGTTTTGCTTTATTTTTAACATAGAGTCCTATTGTGAGCAGACTATGCACAGAATTGATAAAAATTGATAGGTGTATGACAGATGGTTTGGGAGAGATAGTGAATAAAATTAGGAAGATAAGTTAGGAGGTTATTGCCACAGCCCCTGTATTAGCATGGTATCCGTGAGAGTAAAAAGAAGGGACCAGATATAGAAGAAATTGTGGAAGTATTGACAGGACTTGGTAATTAATTGCATGTGATATCGCAAAATGAAAGGTAACCTAATCCTCTTCCAACTTCCCATATCTCCAATCAATTACCAGGTCTTATTGATTTCCTCTTTATCTCCTACTTCCATTGCCTTCTCTCCACTCACTCAGACACCACCCTAGTTGAGGCTTCTTCACCTCTCCAATGGACTATTGCAATCGTCCCCCAAATAGTCCCTCTTGCCTCAAGCCTCTTCCCTCTTCCATCTATCCTCCACACAAGCTGTCAAAGTGATATTTCTAAAGCACAAGTCTGACCTTGTCACTTCTCCACTCTGTAAACTCCAATGGCTCCTTCTTATCTCCAGAATCAAATTCAAACATTTCCACGGTATTTAAAGTTCTTCACAACCTGGTCCCAACCTCCTTTCCAGGTTTATTTTACAGTTATCCCTTTCATGTACTCTATGGGCTGGCCAAACTAGCTATATTATTATTCCTCATATACGATATTCTATTTCTTGTATTAGACTAACCCCCATGTTTAGAATGCACTCTCCCAACCTCCACCTTTTAGAATCCTTAGTTTCATTCAAAATTCAATGCTGCCTCCTAGATGAAACCTTTCCCTGTCCCCACCTCCACCCCAGATGCTAATGTATCACCCTTCAAAATGACTTTGTATTTATTTTCATTTTCACCTAATAGACCATAAGTTTCTCAGGACAGGAAATACTTCATTTTCTGACTCTACATCCTCGACACTGAACATACTACCTGGTGCCTACATTCTTAATAAATCCTTGTTGACTAATAACCCCAGGGTTTCAAACATGAGAGATTAGATATTTCTGGCCCAAATAGAGAAGCCATGAGTAGAAACAGGCTTGGAGAAAACATAAATTCAACTTTGGACATGGTGAATTTGTGGTGCCCATGGGACATCAAGATGATGATATACTGAGAGGGGATGGAGATGCAAGTCAAATACTAGAGAATAGACATGACAATGATCTACTGTCTCTATTCTACATAGAGGCAATAGCTAAAGATAAGAAACTGAATGAGACTGATAAGGGATTGAACAAAAGAAAATGAAGAAATCTCTGACAACACCTTAGAAGAAATGATTTGTAAACCATGAAGCACCATATAAATGTCAACTAACATCTACCTTAAGGGTTTAAGAAGAAAAGGAACCAGCAAAGATGTCAGAGAAGGACACTGAGGAAGGAGGAGAACAAGGAGGGTATGGTACTGAAGAGGATAAGGGAGGAGAGACAATATAGGACAGAACCATCCTTTCCAACACTCTCAAGCCTCATTGTCCTTTCTGTCTTCTCAAGAAATACAGAGCAGTCAGCAGCCTCTTGTAGTTTATTATTTTACAACTTACTTTTCAGGAATATACAGACTTGCTAATAAAAAAAGGAAAATTTCAAAAGATCTAGATTCCAATTATTTTTTTCCTTTAGTAAATGGGGCAACAATCCCCAAGATAAATGAAGTTTGCCAAGAATTTAATTGGGCATGCATTTATTAAGCTCCTAATATGTTCTGGGTACTGATAATATGGCAGCAGACCAGGACCAAATTTCTCTTAACATAATTCTTAATCCTTATTCCATCCATTTTAGATTGAAAATAACAAGGGACAAAGTGGGGGGGGGGTTTATACAAATAAACAAGGTATCTACTTTCTAGATTTATCCATGTCATTCTATTTTTTTTTCTGATATCAGGAGAACTTTCTGCTCTTCCTCACTGCCTAATTCTGACCTTTTTTAAATATAAAGGAAATCTGTCCATTCAACAAATGTACAAAGACAGTAAACTGCACATAAGTCATCATGGCAGGCACTGAGGGATATAAAGATGTATCTGTAATATGATCCTTATTTTCAAGGAATTTGTCCTTTACTTATATCTCTTTATGTTTTTTTAATGTTTTCTAGTTTTCCATTATATTGGTATAGTTGTACTAAGTCAAAGATTATTGATGATTCCTGATAAAATATTTTTTGTTTTGTTTTCAATTCATTTATTTATTTTTAGTTTTCAACATTCACTTTTATAAGATTTTGAGTTCCAAATTCTCTCCCCTTCCTCCTCTCCCCAAGATGGCATGTAATCTGATATAGGCTATGTATGTACAATCATATTAAACATATTTCCACATTAGTCATGTTGTGAAAGGAGAATCAGAACAAAAAGGGAAAAGCACGAGAAAGGAAGAAAAAAAGAAAATAGTATGCTTCAATCTGCACTCAGACTCCATAGTTCATTTTCTGGATAGGGATAGCATTTTCCATCATGAATCTTTTGGAATTCTCTTTCAGGGGTAGGGAACCTGCCACATGTGGCCTCGAGGCCACATGTCTTAGATCACCACTCCTGTCTTAGATCCTTGCATTGCTGAGAAGAGCTAAGCCTATCAAAGCTGGTCATCACACAATGCTGCTGTTACTATGTACAATGTTCTCCTGGATCTGATCATTTCACTCAGCATCAGTTCATATAAGTCTTTCCAAGTTTTTCTAAAATCCACCTGCTTATCTTTTCTTATATACAATACAATACAATACAATATACAATACAATTTCTTATATGTAATACAATGAAACACAATAGTATTCCATTACATTCATATACCACAACTTCTTCAGCCATTCCCCAATTGATGGGCTCAATTCCCTCAATTTCTAATTCTTGGTTATCACAAAAAAAGCTGCTATTCTTGTACATGTGGGTCCTTTCCCCTTTTTTATGATTTCTTTGGGATACAGACCTAGTAGTGGTATTGCTGGATCAAAGGGTATGCCCAGTTTTATCATCCTTTGGGCACAGTTCCAAATTGTTCTCCAGAATGGTTGGATCAGTTCACAACTCCACCAACAATGCATTAGTATTCCAATTTTCCCCCATCTTCTCCAACATTTATCATTTTCTTCTTTTGTCATGTTAGCCAGTCTGATAGGTGTGATGTAGTACCTCAAAGTTGTTTTAATTTGCATTTCTCTAATCAATAGTGATTTGGAGCATTTTTTCATAGGACTATTGATAGCTTTAATTTCTTCATTTGAAAACTGTTTATAGCCTTTGATCATTTATCAATTGGGGAATGACTTGTATTCTCATAAATTTGACTCAGTTCTTTATATATTTTAGAAATAAGGTGTTTCTCAGAGACACTGGCTATACAAATTATTTCCCAGCTTTCTGCTTCCCTTCTAATCTTGGTTGCATTGCCTTTGTCTGTGCAAAAACTTTTTAATTTAATGTAATTAAAATTATCCATTTTGCATTTCATAATGTTCTCTATCAAATACTTTTAAAATTCCAGGCTCAGTCCACGCCTTCATGCATCATTTGCACATATGTCATCCCAAAGGGGAATCTCTTGACAGGTTATCCATTGAAGATTGAAAGTTTTCTGAATTTCCCACATGTTGTTCAGATATTTAATGCCTCTAATTGCTTAAGATTTATTTTAGCATACTTCAGAACCACACCCTAACATACTAGCTTCTGTTGCTTATTCTTATCCTAACAGTTGTGGCAATTTGCAACTTATAAGGCACCCAAAATGCACATCAATTAGAAATATTTTTTACACAGAGAATAAAGTCTAAACCTAATTTTATGTGCTATAAAGCAAATTAATGGCTTCAGGCATTTCAATCTTAAATTAATTAGAGGGCTAATTTGCAGCTTCGAGAAGATAATTTCACCTATACTCTACGTAAGAGATTTCCTCTAAAAAACTAGGGTATGTCAAAAGGACACACAACCACACTTATGTGCAATATGTTAAAGCATTACTTATGGGAAAGGTAGAAAGATAAAAAAAAATCCCATGGCAAAAAAAAAAAAGGTAGGAAGACAGAAAAATCCCATGACAAGCTCTGGATTTGGGCATGGATAGGGGCCTGCTCTTCCTAGTGGTTTCCCCTCAAACTATCAAGTGCTGTCCTGGAATACTTCTTCCATTGGCTAGCCCCACAGCTATGATAGGCAGCTAGCTGCTCATTGGCTATACCCTTCCCTCCCAACAGCTGTCAAATAACCACAGCCTATCCCTTAGCAAAACAATTAAGCCTTTTAAATTAAATATATTTTCATATTTCTTGAAGCCTTAAGAAACCTTTACATTTAGCCTATCTCCAACATCTGCAAATTACCTCAAGAAGGTATATCAAAATAAGCCTAGTTATACATGTTAAATTACCTAATTCCCCACTTTTTTTGTCTGTTTCATCAAACTCCATCTTTTCTTTCAGTGTTTCATAACTGAATGAAATTTCAGTAAGCCTTCCCCAAACATACACACACCACACACACACACACACACACACACACACACACACACACACACAAACACACACACACACTACTCTTATTAGCAATGCATTGCATCCCTAAAGCTAAATCTAACATCAATCTTGTATTTCTTAAAGCAAACTTTTAGGAAATTTATATACATCATGTTTTTTAATTGACTTAAAAGTTACTCTGATGAGATAAATAGTTAAAATTCAGCTCTTAATACTAGGCATCAAACACTAAAAAGGTCCTATGTAAGTATTTGAATTAGATGGTTGACAACGGCTCAGTAGTTAGTTTTTTTTTTTAAGGGCCTCAACTCAACAGACAGAAAGAAAAAATTTTTTTCCTGTTTCATTCACCAAGATTTTGAATAGACTGCTAGGAGAGAGAAAAGGCCCCTTCGGCCAGAAGCCTACTGCTGGAAGACTTACATAAAGAGGTGCTTCACGGGAGCTCAACTCCATTATTATTTCAGCATCTGCAACACAAACAAGTCAAAGAAGTTACTGAACAAGGTACCACATAACAGGTCAGCAAAGTCTCTTTCAGTTTACTCCCTTCAAATGTTACGGCTGTTGTAAAAAAAAAAAAGGACTACATACATTAAATAGGCAATCAGCAGAAACGTAAATGAGAGTTTATTTTAAAATGTATTAAGAATTTATAAAGAGATTATAATTTATTAATTGTTGGAATTTATTTTAAAAATACCATAAATGAGAATACAATGTGCCCTCTAGGATGTCCTTAATGTCTCTTCACAGGAGCTTTTTTAATAAAAGAATCCCACTTCCTTAAGCCACTGATGGCTTCCATGAACTATCACATAAATCTGAAAGATTTAAGTTTAATTCATTTGTTTTCCTGGGAGGTAGGGAGGAAATCTGGTCTTATTTTTTCACTGGTCTGGGAAGAGCCAATATGGAGACTCCCCCATCAACCAATGAAGATCAGCCCCTAATCTGCAAGAGACAGTCTTAGAGAGTTAGGTACCTGGGGCACTGAGAGGTGCAAGGTCTTGCCCAGGATCATACAGTCAGTATTATGTTAAAGGCAGGACTTGAATCCAGGATTTCTGATTCTGAGACCAACTTTCTGTGCACTGTGTCATGCTGCTTCTCAGTATCTCTTAGAATACTAAGAAAAATAAACACTTGTTTAAAGTCTGGTCTTAAATTAATCCCCTTCCATCCTAGTTGTTAACACAAAGAGGGAAAAAATAAAGCTACAACAACATTCTTGCATAACTGAAACATTTTAGTAAATTAATCAACATTGTCCAGAATTATAATAATCATAATCACAATAATTTTATCAGACTTGAGATCTCATTGGTGTAAGAGACTCCTGGGAAAGAACTTCTTTGATAAAGGCAGATTTGTATCTTCACTAAAATTAATAATCGTAGGAGCTGATTGTAGTTCTGAAAAATTCCGTGACTAACCCACAGTCACATAGCTAGCATATGTAAAAAGTAGGACTTAGACCCAGGTCTCCCTAACAGAGAAGCCAGCTCTCTATCCACTATACCACACTGCTTCTCCATGAAAATTATTCCATAACCATAATAACAAAAACATAGGCTTTACTTTTCTACAAAGGCCAACACTATGACAGCTCAGTCAGTCAAGCACAATGCCTGGCACACAGTAGGAACTTAATAAATGTTTACTGATTGACTAGGTTGCTAGTCAATCACATGTTGCTAGGTGGATAAACCATGCTGCTTCTTTAAGTAAAACCTCTCTGCTAAGTATATGGAAGCACAGCTTTGATCTGCCCCTCTACCTAACCCTTTAAGGATGTTACTTCAGCAGACTGAAAGCTGTTCAGAATCACCAAAGTATCTTCCTGGGAAAAGTAAGTAAGATGCTTTGGTCCTAAAAGTCATAGGGCATTCCTCCTAATTTGTAATTTTTGTTTATTTTTTTTAAACCACCATAATATGTTGGAAATTATCTACTAAAATGCCCCCATCATATTTTGGGGAAAGTGGAAAACAATGTGATTATTTCTATTATTTCTATTATTTTAATATTTCTATTTGTATTATGAAGATTGTAATCTTAAAGTGAGCCATCAATACATTTTACTTTACTTTTAGATCACAAGTTGTACAAGAAAAACTACATTCAGAAAACGCAAAAATTACGTCAACTGTAAGTGAATCATTCTATAACAAATGTAAAAGAAAAAAAGAAAACATATGAGGAAAGTTGATAACCATCAAATAAAATTTTTAAATCTTGACATGAATGACATGGTATTTAAATTCACCAACACGAACCCCCAAAGAGACTCTAAGCTCTTTGAAGGCAGGGACTTTTTTTCATTTTTGTCTTTGTATGCCCACTGCCTGACACTGATCGTCAGTTACAGCAACCCGTCGGTGCCCCTACAGGGGGTCGCAGCTTGCAGAAGCTTGGCAGAAAGAACAAGGAGAGCCCAGCAGTTACTGGGGTCGAGCTTGGCCACGGCTTCAGCCTGGAGAAGGAACATCAGGAGTGACAGTGCCTGAGGAGAGCTCAGAGACAGTGCAGCCACCGAGGGCTCTCACTCCCCCCCCACAGAAACAAGGACCACCTCTAGCTCAGAATCCAGCAGGGCCCCCAAAGCTCTCAATAAAGAGTGAAGAAGACAGGAGTGTGAGCAGCGTGTGAAAAAAATACTTAAATCTCCGCCTTGCCAGAAAGTTTCTGCTCCTTAACTACACTACCCCAGGTTTCCTTTAGGATGCCAGTGTGTCCATTGCTAAGGAAAAAGGTGGTTGTTGTTATGCTGTCGTTCAGTTGTGTCCCACTCTTCACGATCTCACGGACCATAGCACGCCAATACCGTACACTGGGTTTTTCTTAGCAAAGATACTGGAGTGGTTTGCCATTTCCTTCTCCAGTGAATGAGAAAGATACCCAAATGCTATTTCTAATCCTCTGATTAAGGGCACATAATTCTGATGCTTTCCCTCCACCTGTAGAAGAAAAGACAATATATGTTGGGGATATGAGAAGACTATTCTCTATTCACTATTTCCTGAAAAGAACTACTTCTTTTGGAGAGAGGAAACTAAGGCACAAACAAAAAAGTAAAGTAAGTCACTTGCCCAGGGTCACACAGCTAGTAAGCTGAAGTGGTTTCTTAATTCATTTCTTCTGTCTCCAAATCCAGGGCCTTCTCCATTACACCAAGCTCCCTTTCTCATTACAAAACAATAATGATTTTCTTTTTTTTCCTATCACTGAAAAACTGAATTAATCCCTAATTTACCCATGTAGATAAGTTTCTTGTCCCTGGAGGAGTTGTGGAGAAAATTTAAAGAGATAAAAAATATGATAGATACTCTAAACCCACCTGGCTTCTCTAATTGTATTTTTTCCTTTATTTTTTGCAAACGAATTCCCCTTTCTCAGCAAAGGGCAACAAGTTCTGTATTTACTTGTAGAACTGAATCGCTAATCCAAGCAACTTTTACTTTAAGCTTAAGAATAAAAGAGAATTTTATATATGCTAGACAAGTTACAACTGGCTGCTCCTCATGCATTATCTCTGTGCCCTAAATACCAGGCAGAGAGGCCCCATTACACCTCACTTTATTTTCTAATGATATATTTTCCACTGAGATGCCATGAAACATATATTTTTTTAACATAGCAGGTGACACTGAAAATATTTAGGATACTGAAGAAAGGCTTCATGCTGGTATATTATTTTTTAAAAATAACACTGTAGTTTAATTTACATTTTCCTAAACAGTTTCAGGAGAAAACAAGAGTTAATGTCTGTCCAAAAGTTGGCTGGCTAGTCCTGGGGAAGAGTTTCTAGTACAAAAACTTTGGGTTTAGTCATATTTCTGGTTTTGTGTTGTTTTAGTTTTTTTTAATTTCATTCCCACAACCAAATTCTTAAAAAAGATTCTAGGGTACGATGTACAACAATATACAATGTTGTTGGTTTATAGTACCAGTCATATTGAACATTCATTTCTTTGGTTGTTATAACACACAAAATGAAATATTAGAACATGCTTGGCAATGAGAACAAAAAGTAGGGATATAAAATAACAACTAGAAAGTAAGAAGGAAGGAAGGAAATAAGCATTAATTATGTACCTTCTATGTCCAGGCACTAGGCTAAGCACTTTAAAAATATTATCTCATTTGATCCTCACACATATGAGAGATAGGTTCTATTTTTATCCCCATTTTACTGTTGAGGAAATTGAGGCAGACAGAACTGAAGTGACTTCACCAGGGTCATACCACTAGTAAGTGTCCCAGGACACATTTGAACTCAGGTCTTCTGATTTCAGACCCAGGGCTCTATCCACTGCACCACCTAGCTGTCTCCAATGAGATCTGACATACACTGGTCAGAACAAACCATTTCTTTGTTTTTTGAAAGACAAGATTTCTCACATTTCAAGATCCAAATGAAATGCAACAGATGATGTTTAAGAAGGGGAAAAAAATATGCTGTCAAGTTTGTGGATCCTTGTGTGTACTAATCATTCTTTCTGCTTAACAACATGGTCCTATGGAAAACAGCAAATTTGAGGTTAAAAAACAAAACAAAACAAACCCTGGATGCACATTCCAGTGCTGCTGCTTACTAGCTCTTTGACCCTGAACAAGCAAGTTCACCCCTTAGCCATCTCAGGTTCCTCATACAATGGTGGGGTTAGACTAGGGGATCCTTTGACATTTCTTCTCAGTAATCTAGGAAATAATGTTATCCTGATGAAGTTATATTTCACACACCCAGAAAGATATTATCTTGCCCAGGTCCAATAACAATCTAAGATAAGCATAATAATAAGGATTTTGGATTTCTTTCACTTACACTATCTAAAGAAAAAGAGCACCCCCCAAAAAATAGGCAGAATGATCAAAAGTTTGCTTAGAAATAAAAATTAGGCTTTCCTAAACAAAGTTGAATGAAAGAAGACAAAAGATTTTTGATAAATTAACAAGCTGTTGGGAAAACCAACAGTCTGCAGAAATATTCTTCTGCCTAGAGCTATTGAACTATTCAGGTGTACACAGCTTAAGGTAAACTGAAGAGATAGCTATCTAATGACTCAGGCTATGAGGAGATGCTTCAAGATTAGAAAAAAAGCAATAAAATCAATTGTACAATAAAACCTCATTAATTCAAATTGGGCATGAGGAATTAGTGCATGGTCTAAACTAGAGGTCATAAATTTTAACAGAAACTCCATGCTTTGTTCACAGAATCACAAATTGCTGACAAAACCTTCTGCCAAACCCAACAAATAAGTAAGTCATATGTAATTATCAGTCCTATTTATAAGGGAATGATGTGCCAAAAAAATTAAGGTCTTGAAGTAGGTGGGTTAAATACGCCCCCACTGCAATCTGGTATACTACTGACAATCCTTCATCAGAGTTAATATGGAAATCAATCAGCAAATACTTTCTGAGTTAATACTATGTACAAACACATATAAAAAGTTCGACATCAATGTAAGAGAAACTTCACAAAGTTAGAGGACAGGGACTAACTACGTAATTTCATTCCTATAGGGAATTCCTGGATAAGAAAACTTCCTCTACCAATAATAGTTGACATTTACATAGTGCTGTAGAGTTTAAAAAGTGCTGGGCCAACCTTCATCTCATTTTATTATGATTAATTAGCAAATGGTATAAAAGAGGGAAGGACACTCAAAGCACTTGGGAATAGTTTGAACAAAAACAAATTATGGTATGAGGTTTGAGAATTAGCATGGTAAATTCAGGGTTTGATGTGTCAACTAATTAGAATGGAAGGGTGGGAGCTGTAGAGAATTAGGGTGAGATAATATCATGGCCAGATAAGAGGAAGCCTTGAATGCTGGTCTAAAGAGTTTATTATCTGGGAAAAGGCCCCACATGTACAAAAATATTCATAGCAGCTCTTTTTGTGGTGGCCAAGAATTGGAAATTGAGAGGATGCCCATCAATTGGGGAATGGCTGAACAAGTTGTGGTATATGAATGTAATGGAATACTATTGTGCTATAAGAAATGATGAACAGGCTGACTTCAGAAAAACCTGGAAAGATTTATATGGTCTGATGCTGAGTGAAGTGAGCAGAACCAAGAGGACTTTGTACACAATAACAGCCACGTTATGCAATGACTAAGATTGTTAAACTGAACCCTTCTCAGCATTACAAGGATCTAAGACATCTCCAGAGGCCTCGGGATTGGAAAATGCTGTCCACATCCAAAGAAAGAACTATGGAAGTCGAATCGCTATCACTTATTTTTACCTTCTGTAGAGTTTTGTTTCATCTTTCTGATGGTTCCTCCTATTGGTTTAATTTTTACTTACAACTTCACTAATGTGAAAATATGTTTAATGGGTATGTAAATATAAAGCCTATATCAGATTGTGCGCCGTCTTGGGGAGGGTGGGGGGGAGGAAAAGGGAGAAAAATTTTCAACTCAAAAGCATATGGAAAAAATAAAAAAATAAAAAATAAATTTAAAAAAAGAGTTTATTATCCTATAATCAACAAATGGGAACCAATACTGTGTGGTTTTCCAAAAGGCAGGGGAAGAAAAAGAATCCCCAGATAGAGGAGGTCATCAATATGAAAATATGGAAAGAAATAATAAAGGATTAGTTCTAAGAAATAGTCATTAGAGTAGTGACAAGGAAGAGTCATTGGTGATTTTCCAGAAAGCACTTTCAATATAATTAAGGCGACAGAGGCCAGATTCCAAGGAGTTAAGGAAAGAATGGCGGTAAAGGAATAGAGGCCATTAGTATAGGCCACGCCTTCAAGAAAGTTGGCAATGAAGGAGAAATATAAGACTATAGCTGAGGAAGGAGTTAGGACAGTAGAGTCAAACAAAGGGCATTGTCATTTTTTCCCTTTAAGTTAAAAGAGCCCTGTGTATGTTTGGAGGAAAAAGAAAGGTTAAATATGTCAGAGAGAACATAATTTTCTTTCAGAGAGGCCTTTAAAAATACAGGTAAGACCATTTTGATGATGCTAATAATAGGGTAAATGTATTCTGGCCTGGAGGGAGAAACAAGGTCAATAGGTCTTGAAAACCTATCTTCCTGGTTTGTGATTCTATGATTTTAACCCCACTTCACGGGAATGCTAAGCACATTAATTATGTTTTCTGAAGGACTCTGGATAGCTACATTCATTATTTTAAAAATTCTAATTCCTGTCATTTCTTTTTAAGATATTGAAGTCAACAAATATTTGTTAAGCATCTACCACATAGAGGACACACTCTATATGAATCATGTTCCTTTTTATTGATATGTTGTCTTCTGTCATGAGTATGTAACCTCTTTGAGGCAGGGATAGCTTTTGTGCTTTTGCCTTTCTTTGTATCTGACTTCCTCTGTGCCTGGTATATGGTGATTAAAAATGCTCTTCTTGAGAGAGGCTGGGTAGACAAAAATAAAACAAGATCTGTTGTCCAAGAGTTTATAATCCAGTAACAGCAATGGTGTCATGGAAAAAAGTCAAGAGACCTAAGTTGGAATCCCAGCTTCACCACTTTCTATCTGGATGATAGTGGGCAAGTCCCTTCACC
This sequence comes from Phascolarctos cinereus, assembly GCF_003287225.1. NCBI lineage: Eukaryota > Metazoa > Chordata > Mammalia > Diprotodontia > Phascolarctidae > Phascolarctos > Phascolarctos cinereus. The sequence continues at coordinate 314,860,140 of NW_027555847.1, read as the reverse complement.
CCTTATTCCCAATTACCTCATCTCTAAAACTAGAATCATACCTTCACTACTTATCTGTCAAGGCTGTTTTAAGGCAGGTGTTCTCAACTGGATCCATATACTTTTTTAAATAATATTTTGATAACTATATTTCAATAGAATTGGTTTCTCCTTAGTAATCCCATTGTTTTATTTTACACAATTGAAAACATTATTTTGAGGAGAGGCCCATGGCCTTCCCCAGATTGTCAAAAGGGTCTGTGTTACAAAAAAAGGCCAAGAATTCCTGTTTTAAGGAAAGCACTTGGTAACCCTATGTGAATTGTGGGGTTATTGTTACCATGGGAGGATAAGGCATGTATACAATGAACTACAACTTAGTACATAGTAAGTGTATAAGAGGAGAGATTGAGGCAGGGAGACATGACTTCCAGTTGTGAAATCAGGGCAAATTATATGAAGGTAGGGACATCTGAGCTGGGTTTAGTACAATGAAAAGAATTTCAAGAGTCCAAGATGTGGAGAGAGGGTACAACCTACACTAACATACAAAGATGGGAGAGGTCGGAATAAGGTCATACATTTTGACTCAAAAATACAGTACATGAAAGGGAAGGATGAGAAGTAAGACTGGAAAGGTAGATTGGAAATAGTATAGGGCCTTGAATACCAGGGTTTTAATACTTTATTCTCTAGCCACTGGAGAGTTACTAACTGGTTTTGAGCAGAAGGATATGATTAAACCTGTGCATTAGGAAAATTAATATGACATTAGCATGAAGGATGAATGGGTAAGAAAGGAGATTAGAAGGAGGCAGACAAATTAGGGACTATTAGGATAGTCCAGCCAAGAGGTGAGAAAGCTAAACATTATGCCAGACATGGGTGACGTGTTAGCTGGTTTTGCTGAAAGTTTTTTTCTTCTCTTTTTCATTCTTTGTTATGAAGGATTGTTCTCCGGATGAACCTAGGCAGAAGGATAAATTAGGAATTGAAGATGATATAAAAACAAAAAAATACTAGTAAAATATTTAACCAAAAATGGAGATGATAATATGAGGGTTCTAAATCTTAATGCACACTATACATGTGAGTTATTATTACTAGCATGATTATTAGAGTGAAGCAATTTGGGTAGAAAAGTAGGGCCAGATACCAGAGATATTAAAGAAATAAAATTTACAAGACTTGGCAACTAACCAAACACAGTGGTTGAGAGAAAGAAGAGATAGGAGAGACATAATTAGACAATAGTTTTTATGAAAAAGCTCTTGGAGGTTTTAGTGGACCACAAAATCTATATAATTCAACCATGTGACATGGCAGCCCACAAATGAAAATAGTTTTAATCTGAACTATGTCCAGATTAAGGGAGGTGAGAGTCCCATTATACTCTGTCCTGGTCAAATCAGATCTGTTTTGTGTTGTTTTCATCATCACATTTTAGGAAAGACATTAACTAACTAGAGCACTTTCAAAGTAGAACCACCAGAATAGTGAAAGAACTGGAAAATATATCATATGAGGATCTATTGAAGGAAATGGGAAAATTTAGTCTGAAAAAGAAAAAAATGTCTAGGGAGGAAAAGGGAGTTGAACATGACTGCTGTCTGGAAAGGTCTTCACGGCTGTCATGTAGAAGTAGAATTCAACTCGATCTTCTTAGCCCCTAAGGGTGAACTAGGAATAGAAAGGCAAAATTTGGCTTCATGTAATAATTATCTAACAGTGAGCACCATGAAAAGTGGAAAGACTGCTGCAAAAGATAGTGAGCTCCTTATTACCCGAAGTCTTAGTGCAGAAGCTGGACCACAGATGCAAAAGATTACTTATCATAGATGTAGAAAGGATTCATTTTCTGGCAGAGAGTAGATAAATGGCTTCTGTGATCCTTACTGATTTAGGTTCTCTGATTCTATGAAGTAAGGCTCTGAAGTTTCAATATATTTTACCTACCAGATAATGGAATCCATTTTTTTTAAAGAGGAAAATTGTAATAACTACATAAGCAATCAATTTTTCATAATACTCAGTAGCAATTATTTTTAAATAACATGTTTCATTTACAGATTTGAAATAGTCCTCTTTTCTTATTTTAAAATTATCACCTTTGGTTGGGGGTGGGGGAGGAATCTCTGAATCCACATAAATTCAGTTGGGATGAATAATTCTGATTAACTACATATAAATTCCTCATTGACAGTTAACCAAGAGGCACTAAGAGAAAGTTAGTCTGTCTTTCCAAGCAATCTTAAGATGGGTCTGTGGTTGTACTAGTCAAGTTGAATCCTTTCCAAAATATCATTAGTCAGATATTACTTTGGCATTTCCCCTCTTCACAGTATTTACTTATACTCAGGTCCTCATGAAAACTAAAAAGTCCTCTTATCAATTCATGTTTTTAATGGCTTTCTCCTACAGACTCACTTCCTAAAGCAACACAAAACTCAATATTTTGACAGGTTCATACACACTATTACAAAAGAACTAAATTTTACCCATTGAAGAACCTAAGGCAACAAATGCCAAATTAAAGTATATCTTTACATGTCACAACTACTTTCTACTTGGTCTAGAAAAGAAATTCAACCTGTAGAATGACATTAGCAGCAATAGTATAGGCAGGTGTATATGTGCTAAATATGTGGTCAGTTTTTAATTAGAAGTTAATCACATAAATATTGCATCCCCAACTTTTTTTGCCTCTTCAAAATTTTTAAGAAAAATTTACCTGTCTTCTTCCCAATTTCCTCAGAGCCCTAAATTTCTGATAGATAGTAGCTAGCAAATCTGATAAAGTATTTTGGATTAATATGATGATAATGAGTAAGAATGGACTTAAAGTATGTGCATTAAAACAAGGACTTTGTAGAGACAGTCTTAAGTGAATCTAATTATAGGAATTTTAGATATTATAGTAGAGAGAGGTAAGACACTCTGGGACATTTAGGCCTATTAGCCTAATCACACCAGGTTTGTTGTTGTTGTTTGTCCTTTGTTTTCATTCTCAAAGAGGACCAATGACATCATGGAGTGATATCTTAACTCATGGGTGAATCGGATTTAAATGAGGTAGAGTTCCACAAAGTCATCAGCCTTACTCTCTCTTCCAGAGTCAATGAAGTCCAGTAGCAAGACAAAAGCCAGGACAACCAGTGATGACCCAGGATGCAATAGATGACCTTGGCACCTTCAATGTCCGGCTAATTCTAAACTAACTGTTCCACATGCAACAACCAGACCTGTGTGTATACATTTGTGTGCACAGAGGTATGTATATGTCACATATTTGTTTGGGTATGTAGCTTATAACTTTATATTAAAAATATTCATGGCCAAGCATGCTGTCTTTTAAAATGAAATTGGGTATAATACTTATCATTACAGTACCAAACACAGCATAGTGGATAAAAGAGCTGGCCTCAAATCGGGTAAGACTTGGTTTCATTTTCTTGCCTCTTACACATACTGGCTATGGGATCTTGGATGCATTACTACATCTCAGTACTCCAGACAGCTCTCTAGGACTATAAATTGTACAGCAGGTACAACCTGCATTGGTATCCTTACCAGAAGCTCCTTATACAAATTACATCACAGGCCTGATTTAAAAAACAAAAACACTTGATGATGATGATGATGATGATGATGATCTCATACTCATCTATCATTCTTTCACATTTAGTGTTCTGCAAACTATTACATAAGTGGGTAAAATAACACCTTTTGATAATTAAAGTATTAAGATATAAACTCATTTTCTGTAGACTTACTATAGAAAACAAGGCTTCTCTGAGATGTCAATAAAAGAGAGAACGATGAGAATAACATTCTCTTATCTTGTTCCCATATGATTTTCATTTTATCTGCAAGGTCTTTGTATTTTGAAAGCTTTTTATTATACATAACTAGGAGGTCATGAATATCCAGTATAGCGACATATATTTAAAACATTGTTCTCAGTTTTGATGGATCATTGATATATCTGGGCAATTATGGATTAACAGTTTTGTCTGCGATAATGCTCCAGGTCTGGTATCATTTATCTGTTGAATTTTTCAAAAGTATTTTGGGATCTCTCTAGTCACCAAGTTCTATCTCCCTAGATATTCTGTAGGTGCTAAATTTATCTTTCAGTGATATGTTGCACATTTCCTACCATTTCCTTGTGTAAACTGCACTGATCAATGAGTCTGAATTGCTTACAGAATATCCATCTATAATTTTTGATGGCAAGGACCTCATTTTGAATTGCTATAATGAACCCCTCTGTCTACAAACAAACCAGGATGGCTCAGACATTTGATTGACACTTCTTTATCATCACATTGTTGGTTGTGTTGATGTAGATATTACCCATAAAGGGCCTTTTGATTCTTCTCTAGAACCATTTCTTAGGCTGCATCCAAAGGTAACTACTTAGAGTAACATTCAACAAATCCAGGAGCATTTTTTTTACTCATTGCTAGCCATTGTCCGTTTGTACCAAAAGCATTTCTATAAGTTTTTAGCTTTCCATGTGTTTTCATGACATGAAAAAATCATAGAATCACAGATTTAAAGTTGGAAAGGATATTAGAAATACCACTTATCCAACTCCCCTATTTTACAGATGAAGAAAAAGCTCAGAGACCTTAAGTTACTTGTCCAAGATCACACAGCTAGCATCACAAACATTGGCAGATGTTTGAACGCATGTCCTCTGACCACCTTCCTCTTTTCTGACAAGGAGGTATGCCTTAGGATGATGTGTTTTGTCAATATTATATGGGTTTTTGTTAGGATACTTTCCACATCTGACATGGACCATTTTACCAAAAGTGTTACATTAAAACTGGTTTTGATTTGGTGTTGATTGACTCAGACATGTTCTTTCCATTGAACTTTGATTTTAGGATGCCAGCAAGTCTCTTAACACAACAAATCTCTAAGTTTCTCCTTCATAGCTATATACTTGGTGAGCCTTGCCTGGAAGAGACTAAGATACTTGTATGTATTGCTGTCATCATCCCTTGGTTTAATTTAACTACTCAATTCAAGTCTTTAATCTAACTTTCTTGGCTTAAATTAAGAATTTTATACTTACAGAGTCCAAATGACATCTTTATATAATTGGAGACAACTTCCATGCAATGAAGAAACAGTTTATTGTGTTTTTAATAGAGTCATTTAACTTGATATTATCATCAAGTGATAAATACATTGGTAATCAGTTCTGGTCAAGGCAGCAAAGTGATGGAAACAGGACTGCCCAGTCCACATTTATACCAGCAAAGACCAAAAAAAAAAAAAAAAGGCACCAGACTAAATACATATTAAAAATACAAAAAGAAACTACAGTTATGTAACTTCATCCAGCTCAGATCCACACAAGGAGATACACAGAAACCTGCAAACACTAAACTTTTGGTTTAGCCAAAGATGCCAGGTTGAAGACATTGCTTAGAGATTTTCCATCCTGAAGGGCACTAGTATCTGTACCATGGACCATAGCTCTGCTACAGACTCCCAACAAGCAAATTCCCAAGGTGGTTAGTCACCTGGAGTGCTAACAAGAGCAAGAGTATATCAGCTATCCAGGTATCCATAGTGAAAGGCAGGGGTGAAGGAGAGACCTGAACACTCCAGTGAGGACGATCCAGGACAGTTAAACATCGGTCTAGCATGCTGTAAGGGCTCTAAAAGTTTAAAGGATAGCCACCCCTGACAGTCTTGAAGAGCTCAGCACTCTGTACTTGGTGGCTATATGTGAGCCTTGGACCTGCCAGTAACAAAAAATCCCAATTCTAGAATAAGCCTAAAAATACAAATAAACAGATAATGATAAAAACAAAAACTTTTGTGGATTGAGGAATATTCAGGACACAAACCTAGAGGAAGAGAAATTCTACTGTGATTATTGGTAGACACTGAGCTAAAGGTATAGTTGGTCATATGGGCTACTAGAATTTTTGGAAGAAATGAAGCAAGAGATTTTTTAAAAAAAGAGATTTTAATGTAAATTAAATGAGAACTTTAGAGGATAGAATTAGAAATAGAATAAATTGCTTAGTATAGATGGAGCAAAACCTTACCTAAGGAAAAAACTCCTCTCAAGCCAGAAATCAATGAGTCCATGAGACAATAAGAAATACTGTATCTAAATTGAAAGACTAAAAAAAAAAAAAGAAACCTCAGAAAATATTAGCCCCACCCTATCAAAAATAATTGACTTAGAAAAAAGATCAAGGAGAGATGCTCTAAAAATAAGACAGCCTGAAAACCACAGCCAAAAAATACCCCCCAGATATCATGTTTCAAGAAATCATAAATAACGTCACACTGTATACCAAGATGAGGTCAAAATAGATAAATGACTTGAACATAAATGCTGATATCATAAGTAAATTAGGGAAGCATGGAAAAATGTGCCTGTCAGATCTATGGATAATGGAAGAGTTTGTGACCAAGCAAAAGAGAAAGAAAATCATGGGAAGTAAAATGGATGGTTTTGATTATGTGAAATTAAAAAGCTTTTGCACAAACAAAACTAGCAGCCAAAATTAGATGGAAAACAGGAAATGGAGGGAAATTTTTACAGCAGGTTTCTCTGATAAAGGCCTCCTTTCTCAAATATATAGGGAACTGACCAAATTTGTAAAAATAAGAGCCATTCCCCAGTTAATAAATAGTCAAAAGATACGAACAGGTAGTTTTCAGAAGGAGAAATCAAAGCTATCAACAATCACATGAAAAAAATGTTCTGAATCACTACTAATTAGAGAAATACATATTGCTTTTCCCACTTAGTAATTTTTTTTTCAATTACATGCAAAGATAGTTTTCAACATTCACTTTTATAAGATTTTGAGTTCCAAATATTTTTCTCCTTCTCTCCTTTCCCTCCTCACTCCCAAAGATGGTAAGCAATCTGATTTAGGCTATACATGTACAATCATATTAAACATATTTCCACATTAGTCATGTTGTGAAAGAAGAATCAGAACAAAAGGGAAAAACCACAAGAAAGAAAAACAAGAGAGAGAAAAAGAATAGTATGCTTTGATCTGCACTCAGATTCCATAGTTCTGTCTATGGATTTGGACAGCATTTTCCTTTATAGGTCCTTTAGGATCGTCTTAGATCATTGCATTGCTGAGAAGAACTAAGTCTATCCAAGCTGATCATCACACAATGTTGCTGTTACTGTGTACAATGTTCTCCTGGTTCTGATTGCTTCACTGACCATCAGTTCATGCAAGTCTTTCCAGGTTTTTCTGAAATCCACCTGTGCATCATTTCTCACAGCACAATAGTATTCCATTACATTCATATACAACAACTTGTTTAGCCATTCCCCAATTGATAGGCATCCCCTCAATTTCCAATTCTTGGCCACCACAAAAAGAGCTGCTGTAAATATTTTTGTACATGTGGGTCCTTTTTCCTTTTTTATGATCTCTTTGGGATACAGACCTAGTAGTGGTATTGCTGGAGAAAGGAGTTTTATAGCCCTTTGGGCATAGTTCCAAATTGCTCTCCAGAATGACTAGATCAGTTCACAGCTCCACCAATAATGCATTAGTATTTTAATTTTCCCACATTTTCTCCAACACTTACCATTCCTTTTTTGTCATATTAGCTAATCTGATAGGTGTGAAGTGGTACCTCAGAGTTGTTTTAATTTGCATTTCTCTAATCAATAGTGATTTAAAGAAGTGCTTCTTAAACTGTGGGTTCCAACTTCACAACAGTAAAAGGTTTCTGAATGCAAAGCAACCAAAAAGTTAATTAAAAATCAAATGTGTAATGAATCCAAGACGTTTCTGGTAGCACTTGCCCATGTTGCATTGCACATCACTCCAACCTTGGTTCTGAACACAAAGCATGAGCACTTTGCATTGTACATGTCCTCAGGCCATGCAACACCATTGAATGCTGCCAAAACTCAAAAAGGGGTCATAAGTGGAAAAAGTTTAACAAGCCCTGATTTAGAGCATTTTTCCATATAACTATAGATAGTTTTAATTTCTTCATCTGAAAACTGCCTGTTCGTATCCTTTGACCATTTATCAATTGAGAAATGCATATTAAAACAATTCTTAGATACTACCTGACACGTATCAGATTGCCTAACATGACAGAAAAGAAAATGACAAATGCTGGAGAGAATGTGGAATAATTGGGACACTGATGTTTGTTGATGGAGTTGTGAACTAGTTCAATCATTCTGGAGAACAATATGGAAGCATGCCCAAAGGGCTATAAAACTGTGCATACTCTTTGACCCAGCAATATCACAACTAAGTTTGCATTCCAAAAAAGATGAAAGAAAAAGGAAATGTACCTATATGTTTAAAAATATTTATAGCAGCTCTTTTTGTGGTAGCAAATAATTGGAAAAGATGCCCATCAATTGGGAAGTGGCTGAACAAGTTGTCGTATATTACTGTGATGGAATACTACCATGCTATAAAAAGTGATGATCAGGATGGTTTCAGAAAAACCTGGGGCGATTTATTGCAAGTGATGCAAAGTGAAGTAAGCAGAACCAAGAAAATACTGTACACAGTAACAGCAATATTGTAAGGAAGATCAACTGTGAAAGACTTAGCTACTCTGATCAACACAATGATACAAGACAATTCCAAAGGGACCCATGATGAAAAAATATTATCCACCTTCAGAGAGAGAACTACCAGAGATGAACTCAGAATGCAGATTGAAACTTACTTTTTTTAACTTTGTTTTTCTTTTTTGTTGTTGTCTGTGTTTTCTTTTGCAACAGGGCTAATACAGAAATATGTTTTGCATGGCTTCATGTGTATAATTGATATCAAATTGCTTCCCTTCTCAAAGTGGTGGGGGAACAGAAAAGGGGAAGATAATTTGGAACTTAAAGTTTTTGAAATGAATGCTAAAAAATTTTGCATGTAATTGGGAAATATTTAATGAAATAAATAAGAATGTTTTTTTAAAAGAAATCATAAATGAAAACTGCCTACATCTACTAGAATCAGAAGGAAAGCAGAAATAGAAAGTGGAGGGAAAGTATAAATAGATTATACTAGTCACCTCCTGAAAGAAATCCTCAAATAAAAACTCCTAAGAATACTGTAGCCAAAATTAAGAGCTTCTAGATCAAATAAAAATATTGAGTAGCCATAAATAAAGAGTTCAAATACCAAGTAATCAGTCAGGATCACATAAGAATTGTCAATTAATACCATGAAGGAGAGGCAGGCTTGGAATACAACATTCCAAAAGGCAAAATATAAAAGCTTATTAACCAAGAATAATTTGCCTGGAAAAACTGAGTATATTGGGATTTTGGTGAAATAGAGGATTTCTAAGCATTATGGGGTGGGGGGGGAACTCTCAAAGGAGTTTAGAGAACACTAAAGAAGTAACTCTAAGATGAAGAAGAGTTTGCATTCTAAAAGGGAAAGAAGAAACAACTGCTCCCTCAAAACTCTAATATCTTCAAAGGTGATAGAAGAAATTAAATAAGATAGTCAGAGGGCTCAGGGATGGTTTTGTTATGTTTTGATGATCTTAAGAGGAGAAAGAATATGCAAAGAAAGCAGGAAGGGGGTGAAACTTCCTATTTCACATAATAAATATGTGAAAGGGGATTCATATAAATAACTTGGTCCCAAAGACAAATCATGAAAAGAAGCCTTCCATGACTCCTTTGTAGCATCAGGGGATAGATGGGCATGGAACATTTCATAATAGCATCAGATTTTTTTCGTACAATGATAGGTTTTGCTGAATTTTTTGTTCTTTTCTTCTTCTTTCTAAAAATTCTTTGATGGCTGGCTCTCTGGAAGAGGGATAAGAAAAGGATAAAGGGGGGCAGCTAGGTAGTGCAGTGGATAAGCTCCAGCCTTGGAGTAAGGAGGACCTGAGTTCAAATCCAGCCTCAGACACATGACATTTACTAGCTGTGTGATGCTGGGCAAGTCACTTAACACCGATTGCCTCACGAAAGAAAGAAAGAAAAAGAAAGAAAGAGAAAGAAAGAAAGAAAGAAAGAAAGAAAGAAAGAAAGAAAGAAAGAAAGAAAGAAAGAAAGAAAAGGATAAAGGGTGAAATTTATGTACTGTAAGAATAAAATATATCAATAAAAATCTATTTAAAGGACAAAATGACCAAAGAATGTAAAAAATATCTTTAAGCCTATCTACCAAGACAAACTACCAAGAAAAACTATATGAATACAGCTAAAAACACTATTTATAGAAATAAGGGCAGACCTAAATAATTGGGTAAATATTAGCTCTTGATAACCAGGACATGACAAATTAATAAAAACACACTATTAACTAAAATAATTTACTTATTTAGTGACATAACTATCAAATTACAAATGAATTACTTTATAGAGCTAGAAAAAATAACAAAATTCATCTGGAGAAACAAAAATTCACAAATCTCAAGAGAAATAATGAAAAAAAAAGTGGCAAGAAAAGAACAATACCAGGGCCAGGTCTCAAACTATGATTCAAAGTTGTAATTATTTAAAAATCGTTACTGGTTAAAAAAAGTAGAAAAGTTGATCAGTGGAACAAACTAATACAAGATAGAGTTAGGATAAATAGCACTTCATAATATCCAGGACCCCAACTACTGGGGTAAGGATTCACTATTCAACAAAAACTACTGGGACAATTGGAAAGCAGTCTGGCAAATGTCAGGTTTAGGCCAACATCTCATACCATATGTCTCAATAAATTAAAAATGGATACATAACATGATAGAAAAGGTCACATCATAAAGAAATTACAAGATCAGGAAAGAAGATACCTCTCACAACTATGGAGAAGAGAATACTTCATAACCTAGTAAGAGCTAGAAATTACAAGAAATAAAATGTATAATTTTGAATACAAAAAATTGAAAAGTTTTTGCACAAATACATTTCAAAGGGGCAGCTAAGTGGCACAGTGGATAGAGCATTGGCCCTGGAGTCAGGAGGACCTGAGTTCAAATCTGGCCTCAGACACATGATACTCACTAGCTGTGTGACCCTGGGCAAGTCACTTAATCCTGATTGCCTCACCCCCCCCAAAAAAAAAACCAAACAAACCACAAATACATTCCAAACAGCTGAAATTAGAAGGGAACCAATTAATTTGGAAAAATATTTACAGCAAGTTTTCCTAATAAGGTCTGGTATCCAAGATATATAGGGAATTGGTGCAAATAAACATATAAGAACGGGAGGTAATCCCCAACAGATAGATGTGTTGAAGCATATTAACAGTTCTCAAAAGAAGAAAGACAATGGGACAACTAGGTGGCACAGTGGATACAGCACTGGCCCTGAAGTCAGGAGGACCTGAGTTCAAATCTGGACTCAGACCAAACACTTGATACTTACTAGCTGTGTGACCCTGGGCAAGTCACTTAACTCCAATTGCCTAAAAAAAAAAAAGGAATTTCTGAAAAGAAGAAAGACAAGCTATCAAAAACCATATTAAAACAAATGCTCCATATTACTAAAAACAATTGTAACAACTCTGGGGTTCCATCTTATTCCCACGAGATTGGCAAAGATGACAAAAATGGAGAATGACAATTATTGGGAGGGTTATAGGAAAAGCTAGACACACTAATGCACTATTGGTAGAGCTCTGAATTAGTCTAGCTATTCTGGAAAACAGTTTGGAAGTATACTCAAAAAGTCACTAAACTATGCATATCCTTTTACCAAATGACACCATTACTTAGCATATACCCCAAAGAGATCAAAAAGAAAGAACCCATGTGTACTAACACTTTTGTAACAACAAAGAACTAGAAAATAAGGTAGTGCCTATCAATTTGGGAATGACTGAACAAATTATAATATAACTATAATAATATATATTCTAGTATATTGTAATATTTTAGCACACTGTATTGCAATATAATATTACATGCTGTAAGAAATTATGAAGGGATGGATTCACAGAAACATGAGAAGATTTATATGAAGTTATCAGAGCCAAAAATGAAGCAAGTTTCCTACCTCCTGACAGAGGCACAACGGACTCAAAACGTAAAATTATGTAGATTTTCAGACATGACTAATGTGTGGATTTGCTTGCTTGAATATTTTTATTTGACACAAGAGAGGATTTATTAACTTAATAGGTGATATTGGTTTTTATCAAGCACAGAATAACAAAAAGTAAATATTAACTTAATACAACTCTCAACAAGTTGGAAGATACGTCCCCACCAATGCCCCTCCAAAGACGAAATTCCCCATAATTTGGAAGACATATTTAGTTTTATTTAGGAGGAATGGTAATAGGTTTAAGGCTAGGCAGCACCACAAGGAATTTAAACCCACTCTGGAAGTCGCCACATTCAATACGAATTACTCTTGATATTACTGTGTTAGCAGAAGCTTGAAAAAAAAAGGCTTTTCATGTGGACATCAAATATCTAGCATTCTTGTTATTACTTGGGAATATTTTTACATATTTGTAATAAATGAATAAGCCATGAGTGTAAAACTGTGCAAAAGGATTTGAGGTAGTCTAAATGTCATGACACATTCAGGAAGGTTGTCCACTAATTACCAAAGCAATAATAAATTGTTCTATATATCCCTGAACTTTCCGGCAAATCTTTCTTGTTCTTCAGACAATTTATTGCTTCCTCGTAAATGTTTATAGCCTACAAGTTGTGAAAGCAAAGTACATAAATGTGAATGTAAGGTACATAAACACATAATTGGCCTATATGTGGAGAGTCATCAGTATTCCCGTCTTTTGATAGTCTATACATGATGCCTTCTGCTAAGAAAGGTGAGATCATGCTTGAGTCTGCCAGGAAGTTAGTATGGTGCATTATTAGTCATTCATGTACGACTGTTAAGCATTTGAACCAATGGATCTTTTCTGGTTTTACTACTTTCTATTTTTGCAAGGAAACTAAAGTTTACTACCTCCCTTGACATAAACCACTACGTTATATTAAAATGTTATATATACCCTTTGACCCAGCAATACCAATACTTGGTCTATTTCCAAAGACGATTAGGGAAAAAGGAAAAGAACCTATCTATATGGTCTAAAATGTTTATAGTAGCCCTCTTTGTGGTGGCAAAGAACTGGAGATTGAGGGGATGCCCATCGATTGGGGAATGGCTGAACAACTTGTGGTGTATGATTGTGATGGAATACTACCCTGCCCTAAAAAATGATGAGTTTGAGGCAGCTAGGTGGTGCAGTGCATAGAACACTGGCCCTGAAGTCAAGAGAACCTAAGTTCAAATCCAGCCTCAGACCAAACACTTGACACTTACTAGCTGTGTGACCCTGGGCGAGTCACTTAACTCCAACTGCCTAAAAAAAAAAAAGCTCAATGATTTTACAAGAACATGGAAAAACTTCAATGAAATAATGAAAAGCAATGTGAGCAGAACCAAGAGAATGTTGTCTGTAGTAACAGCAATATTGTTTTAAGAATGACTTTGAGAGAATGTTATTTTGTCTATTATAAATACCCAAATTAAGTATAAAGGATATATGAAGAAAGATGCTATCTACATCCAGAGAAAGAACTGATAAATAGAAATATGTATAGAATAATTTTGCATACATGTACCTATTTGCGTTTAGTGGTAACCATCTCTGGAGGGTAGAGAAGGGAGGGAGAAAAAGGGAAAAAAAGAAATTTACACAATAATTTTGTTGTATATTTGAAAGGAATAGCAAGAAGCGCATGGCAGATTTGCAGTTTCATGTATAATCATCTTTTTATTGTACTATGTTATGGCAGTGCTTATTTTATTCTATAAATTAAAATGTTTTAAATTTTAAAAAAGCACACAAGTTGTTTTATATTCAGTCCAGCTTGCATTTTCTTTAATTTAGACTTCTTGCAACCATACAGGCAACCAGCTATCCTCAGGAGTTTTCTCTCTTCTCTAATTTATGAACTTCTCAAGCTTCTGTAGTAAAGTTTTTGATGGATGCTAAACTATTTTATTCTTGTACAGCTTTGACTTGTTGCAAAATCTAGAGCCATTTTTTTGTTTCACGGAACCCTCTGGGGAAACCTACGGATGCCCTTTCAGAATAATATTTTTAAATGAATAAAATAAAATGCACAGGATTTATAAGGGAAACCAATTACACACACACGGACACACACATTTTAATAGTAGTCCCTAAATCTATTGGTAAAAGGAGATGAAGTTGGATCGCATTTGGTAAGCTGCACAAAGAGGTGCCAGACCAATCTTCCTAAAACATTCTTTTTTGTGTGTCATTACCCTCCTCAAAAATCCTCACTGGCTTCCCAATGCCAAACTTCTCCTGTGGGCATTCAATACTCAACACAAACCTGCTTACCCTAACTCCTACTGAAGGACACAAACCCTTCAGTCCAGTGGGGCTGGTCTCCACACTCTCTCCTATCCGTGTGATGCTTATATATAGTCTTACTGATCATGACACTGCTCTTCCTATTGTCTCTCCTACTCCAAATCCTGCCCATATCAGGTCCTACCTCCTCCAAGTATTCCTGCTCATGCTGACCAATCTCTTCTCTCCTGAAGCACTCCTTCAACACTGTCTTGACCTCATAACCTAGTTCTCTGTCATTTGCTGTCTTGTATTTTTCTGCGTTTCATTGTCTTGTCTCCCCAGGTAGACTATAAACTTTAGGGCAGGTTTTTTTTTCATGTTATTTTTGTATCATCCAAGACCATAAACAATAAGTCAACAAGTATTTATTAAGCACCTACTACATGCCAGGCCTGGGAATACAAGCACAAAGAGTGAAATAATCCCTTCTTAAAGTGAGCTTACATTCTAACGTGGGGGGGGTGACAAGTACATCTATAAGTACATCTATACATATGTATGTACATCTATATAGTACAAATGCAAAGTGAATAAATACAAATATATGCAAAGTCATTAAATAAGGAAGTTAATGCATGAACTGAGTTATGGGAGCAGGTTTAGGCAAAATCATTCTTCATCAGGAAAGGAGGGGGCGGTAAGGTGAATATTGTAAATACATTGTACACTACCGTACTGTTAGTCAACAGTATTTCCTGAGTGACTGCTCTTTGTTTAATGCTATACTTGCTTCTTAAAGGGTTTTGGAGTAAAAAGAAAATAGTTATCCCTTCCACATTGCGGGGGTTAGGGGGTATGGTGCCGTCATGATCTGAAAAATCCATGTAAAATATTTTGGCCCTCCCTTCATGCCAGAGAAGAAGTCTGAAATTTTTCTTTTCCTTTTATGGGGTGTTTACAATATCTTGTAAAATTTGGGTTGATATTATACAATACTGTACATATACTTTATGCATTTCTGAGTTTCTAAACTTTTTCTGTGTCATCTGCTGGCCTTCATATGTCATCGGCAGCTTCCATTAAAACTCCTTAAAAATTCGCATTTAATTTCTTTTGCCAACCCACAGTCTATCAAAACTGCAATGGGAAAAGTCACAAAGTGGAAGGGATAACATAGAAGAAATTGCCCCTGCCCTTAGAATCATAGTAGCATTAAGTCTAGAGCTACAAGTCAGAAGACATGTAGGCCAACACTCTCATTTTACAGATGGGGAAACGAAGGCCCAGAAAGGTAGCATGACTAATGTCGGGTCACACAGGTAAGTGGCAGCAGCCGGATTTCAATCCACATCCTCTGACTCCAAAGGCAGCGTCACAATATCCAAGTCCTGAGATCTAGGAAGGGGTTATTCACACCCTCCCTTCCTTGCAAATGCTGGAAATGCCAGGTGCTGGCCTTGCTTCTGGAACTGGAACTTGGAACCATACCCAGCAGCTAGGAAGAGATGGGTACACCCAAAAAATTAACTTTTAAAAACAAAAATACATGCCCCCATGCTTACCCTCTGGCCATGACAGGAAAACTACAGGGCAGCAGCACCGAAAAAAGAAACCACATGGACCACCTGGCAAGGAAGCGCCTGTTGTGGTCATGGTCTCCACAATGATTCCCCCTCTAAAGCTGAGGGCTCCAGGCAGAATTTGGCCAAGAGTGTGAGGTGTCTTGTTCTGTTGTCTAAGGATCATGATTTTTTTTAAGGAAAATAATTTGAGGTTTTTGAAAGTCAAAAAGAAACATAACACCCCAGAGGAGGAAGAGGACTAGACTGGAGTTAAGAAACCCAAGTTGGATCACTGGTGGCCTGTCAATAGACTAGTCTTTTCTTTCTAAGCCTGAATTTTTCAGTGTGTAAATACTGGGTTGGGGGGGGAGGGGGGAGACTATTTTCCACTGCCTACACACAAGCTTGTTGTGAGTGTTAATGAATTTATGGTCATAAAACACTGCAGTCAAGTGAAAACACAATGCAACTTTGTCCTGCACCCTTTTAGACCTACTTATAAATCCCATTGAAATTCTGAGGAACCAAAGGTCTCTCAGCCTGGGCCCAAGGGAGTTAAGATCTCTCCCTATTAAAACTTATTTCATACCTGCAGACCAGTGATATGCATCTGTACCTAGAAATTTGTTAATTCAATAATTCAACAATCATAGGCAAGTAGGTGATGCAGTGAATAGGGTGTTAGAGTTAGAGGCAGGAAGACCTGAGTTCAAATCCTGCCTCAGACACTTACTAGCTGTGTGACTCCAGGCAAGTCATTTAACTTCTGTTTGCTTCAGTTTCCTCATCTGTAAAATAGGGATGATAATGGCATCTACCTCCAAGGGCTGTAGTGAAGATCAGATGAAATGACACATGCGAAGTGTTTGGCAAACCTTTAAGTGCCATACAAATGCTAGTTGTCTTCATCATCATCATCATCATTCATTATGTTCCTACTATGTGCACATCACTGTGTGGGGACTAGAAAATAAAAAAGTTGAGATAATATAGAGTTCTTGATTTCATAGAGTTTATTATTAATAATAATTAACAGCAATTAATAATAATAGCTGACATTTATATACTGCTTTAAGGTTTTTAAAGCATTTTTCAGATATTATTTCACTGGATCCTCACAGTCCTGTGGTATAGGTACTATGGGTATATTATCCCCTTTTTATGATGAGGAAAATGAGGCTCAGAGGGGTTGTATGACTTGTCCTTATTCACACTGTTGCAAAGTGTTTAAAGCAGGATTAAAAGCAAGATCTTCCTGGCTCGGTGCTGTTTCTAAAATCCCTCCCTGGGATAAGCAGGAAAGGCTTCAAGGAGGAGATAGCCTTTGGGCTGGGCTTCAAAATAGAGTGCTTCAAAATGCAGAAGGGGCAGAGGGCAGGCCGAACTTAGGAAATGACATGAGCAAAGACACAGAGAAAGCCTGAGGTTAGTACAGGATGATAGTGAATAATAGGATCATATGATCATAAATACAAAATTGGAGTGGTACACTGGTCTCAGTCTGGAAGAACTGAATTCAAATCTGCATCAGACACTTTCCAGCTGTGTGACTTTGAGAAAATTACTTAATTTCTATTTGCCTTGATTTCTTCATCTGTAAAATGAGGATTAGACTAGCACCTACTTCCCAGGGTTATTGTGAGGATCAAATGAGATCCTACATGTAAAAGTGCTTTGCAAACCCTAAAGCATTATATAATGCTAGCGAGCTACTGATGATGATAATGTCCAAATGCCTCATTTTACAGATAAGGAAACTGAGGCTCAGAGAGATGGTGACTTTCTAGGTCCTGTCAGTCCAATCTCATTCACAGTCTTTCCACTACAGAACAACTCACCTTAGTCTTATGGATTACAAAGTGCTTCCTTCCCAACCACCTACCTATGAATCAGGTAACAATAGTACCATTATCCCCATTTGGTGGATAAGTCAGAATCATTAAATAATTTGTCCCTAGTAACATAGCTGTTAAGTGGTAAAATTGAGATTTGGCTAGAACAGAAAGTAAGGCTGAAAAGGTAGTGTTCCAGTTTATGAGAAGCCTTGAATGACACACTCAGGAGTTCAGACTTTATTCAGTATTCAATTCAACTCAGAAAAACCTTCATTTAGTACTTGCCATGCGTAAGGAGGGGGCAGCTCGCTATTATTATTAGTGTTAGTGCAGCTAAGTGGCACCATGGATAGAGTGCCAAGCCTGGAGTCAGGAAGAGTCATCTTCCTCAGACACTTACTAGCTGTGTGATCCTGAGCAAGTCACTTCACCCTGTTTGCCTCAGTTTTCTCATCTGTAAAAAAAAACGAGCTGGAGAAAGAAATGACAAACCACTCTAGTATCTCTGCCAAGAAAACTCCAAATGAGGGGCAGCTAGGTGGTGCAGTGGATAGAGCACCAGCCCTGGATTCAGGAGGACCTGAGTTCAAATCCAGCCTCAGACACATAACACACTTACTAGCTGTGTAACCCTGGGCAAGTTACTTAACCCCATTGCCTAGCCAAAAAAAAAAAACCACTCTAAATGGGGTCATAAAGAGTTGGACATGACTGAAAAATGACTGAACAACAACCAATATGCAAGGACCCATACTCGGGACTGGATTATAAAGAAAAGCACAACTAATCCCTGGCATTAAGGTGTTTGTATACTATTGGAAAGTCAAAAACTACAAATTTGCTGAATAAAGGACAGAAATGTCCCAATAAGCACGGATGATAGATTCTCCTCCCCTTTACCTTGTTACGGAAATGTTTATCTCCCCTAGCAACCAAAAGTTAGCCCTAAAGTCCAAGTTTAATAATGCACACTTGAAACTTAGTTATTTGTATTTTCCCCAGCATTTCACAATTATTTTGAGCCATAAAATAACATTTTTCCTCATGTTCCTAAGGTAGCATAAAATATATTTCAATCTTTTCAAAAATGCTCATTTTTTCCCATTTTTTTTTGTCTTGACTGGTCATTAAACATGTTTGTTTGTTTAAGGGGAAAGGAAGGGATTATATATGTGTGCCGAGATCAGAAAAGACAAGGGAAGCACTGGAAACATTGCTTGAGATTAGTTATATGGCTTAGTTCCGCAGACCCTACTTAGGCAAATCTGTCTATGGTTGCCCAGGCTGGTAACATAGTAGATATAGAGCCCCAGGGAATAAACATGGAGCTCTGTCTAACTGAGGGCCATAGAATCGAGCCCATTGTAAGAAGGAATCATGAAAAGAGCTTTGTTGAGGACATTTTCTCTCTGTTTTTTAATGCTCTTCAAGCTTCACTGAAATGGTCACAATTAACATTTAAGTGAATAGGCTAGTGTACAGATTCCTTTCACAATCCAAATAAAGAGTTTCCCGTGCCCAATTTGTTTTTACCTCAATATTCAAGCTTCTTTTTACTTTGTCTAAATCCTGCCACTAC
Organism: Phascolarctos cinereus; assembly: GCF_003287225.1. NCBI lineage: Eukaryota > Metazoa > Chordata > Mammalia > Diprotodontia > Phascolarctidae > Phascolarctos > Phascolarctos cinereus. Next base: position 314,840,897 of record NW_027555847.1, on the reverse strand, counting down.
TGGGGGGTGCCAAAGACAAGATGAACTCACAATCTAGAACTGAAATCTTTCACCTAACAAAGCAAAGGCGGGTTCCGATTACCAGGACCATCAGGCTGTACACAGACGGTCTTTTCACTCCAGATAAATTATGTGGAGGTTGGAAAGCTGGGAAGACACAGAGTTTGGCAGCAAGGAGCAGAATTAGTCATGTCATGAAACTAAAACACAGAAGTTATTATGAAACAAAATAATTTCCAATGATTTTAATAAGCTAACCTTCACAATGGCCCCATGAAGTAGGTAGGCCAGAGTGATTGGCTCCTTTGTGAACAGATGCCTGAAACACAGAGACATTCACTGACTTGAGTTTAAATTCAATTTAAATCCAATTCACTTGCAAGTCATGGCATCATCTCCCTGATGCCATGGTTCTCTTTGAGAATGAAGGACAAACAACAACCTAGGTCACTGACCTCTAATCCCCTGCTCTAAGGACAAGTGTTAAACTCCTTATTCCCAGTTCTGTACTTACCCAAATCACATCAGTCCAAACTGGTTTCTCCCATCTCCAATCTTGCCACACCTACACAACTATATTAATCTTCCTAATACACGATTTTGATCATGCTCTCCTTGTCCTGACATACTTCATTCAGATGCTTCCAATACCTGTCTACTGCCTAAAGTCCTTATTCTGCTACTGTAGAGCCAATCAAACCTCATTTTCCACTCTTCTCACAAAATCTCAATTCCAGCCAGACTGAACTAGTCATGCTTCCCCAAAGATACCGGGCAGTATATAGGCCTCAACATATCTGCATTCACTTTACACAGGCTATCCCACCCTTACCTGAACCCTATCCCAAGTCAAGTGCTGATTTTTCTATAATTCTGCCCTGACCACTTCAGGCCACACTGCTAGTTCCAGCTCTGATCATCTTATTTCCTGGATCATTTCTTTGGCTCAACACTAACATTATGAAGGACCACATGCAATCAGAGCATATAGATCCAGATACTACATGCTGAATTTGCAATCTGGTTTCAAATCGAGCTTTACTACCTGAAAGACCTTGGATAAATTATTTAACCTCTCCAGGCCTCAATTTACCAACTATGAGCTAAGAGGGTTAGACAATTAGAGGTTCTCAAACTTATCTGGCCTACCACCCTCTTTTCAAAAAAAGAAAAAATTACTCAAAGCATCCCTGGAAATCTTACAAATGAGGAAAGAAGTCTCAGATTAAATGTACAATTGCACCCAGCACTACTACTGCCCCCTCATCATTCTAGTGCCCCCCAAGGGGCAGTATTGTCCATTTTAGGAACCACTAGGTGATACTGAAGGGCCTTCCCAGCTCCAGATCTATTAACTTATTCTACCTAAATGAATAAAACAACCAGCTAACTTCATTCAAATCCATATAGATGATATTAGATTTCAAAATGAAAATTTTTTCCTGTCTGTGTCTTCAAAAATATTTTTTATAATGTCATACCTGAGATTTTTCAGATTCTTAAAACAGAATTCCTTCTGGAGAAAATCTTTATCATCATTCAAATCACAAGCTCCAGGAAAGCTCACTGGAAGATCGTTTATAAAGGTATGATGCATAAAGATAAATGCAATAAAGTCAGAGCTACTCCCATCACATTCCTAAGGCAATTAGACAGTGTAGAGACTACAAACAGTGATCTAAGCGGCACCTGTCAAAGTCACCAAATATAAGCATCTTGAGATGTGTATTACATTCTAAACTTTGTTCCTCCCAGCCCCAAGTACCTACGAGGGAAGGGCATAAACATTTATTAAATACGTACTACATGCCAGGCACTGTGCTAAAAACACTTTACAAGAATTATCTCATCTTATCCTCATGACAGCTTTGGGATGGGGGTACTGTTATTACCCCTATTTTTCAGATAAGGAAACTGAAGCAGACAGAAGTGAAGTGACTTTCCCAGGGTCACACAGCTAGTAAATGTCTGAAACGTTTTCCCAACTCCAGACCTGGCTTTCTATCTACTTGCTGCTTCTTGTGAGGTACTTTTAAGCACTCTATATCTTATGAGCTCTTAAGAAGTCTTTATGGGAATGAACTACTGCTTTCCACCACATTCACTCACTTAGTAAAAAGCCTACAAAGCCTCCCTCTTGGCTTTTGAGATCCTCCATAACCTGGTTTCAATCTCTCCAATATTTCCCACAAATCCCAGAATAAAAGTTCTGCTTTAGTCACATCCCACAACATGCCCGGCACATTCCCATGAATCTCTGCACATCCCCTTCTCTCCCCTCTAGAACATTCTCCCCAACATCCTTCTGCCGAACCAATCCCAACTGTCCTTCAAAGCCAAACTCAAGTCTCACATCCTCTAGAAGACATGTCCAAGTATTCTATCCCAGGGTGGTTCTTCCCTTCTGTAAACAGTGACATGGCTGTCATTACCACATAGTTTTACAGTTTGTTTTTCTCTAAAAAATATCACCCAACCCCATGGTCCACCTACTCCCTCCAGTCCATCATTAAGTATAGATCAAATAAGGTTATTCCTGCGCTCCAAAGTCTTCAATGCTTCCTATTGCTTAGTGAATAAAATTCATACTCCTTAGTCTGATAATTAGGGTGCTCTATAAACTGCCATTATCTTTCCTCATTAACCTCCACATATTTTCTACTTCAAAATGAAACATATCATGCCTTCCCTCGACTCTGTGCCTTTGCCCTGTCCATCCTCTATGTCTAGAATGTCTTCCCCTAATTCTGTCATTGGAAATACCACCTATCCTTCATTAAGTATCAAATGCTCCCTTTTGCCTAATCCTTTAAACTGAGAATGCTTCTCTCTTCACACCTCCCACAGCACTTTCTTTGTCGTCTATTATGCACCCAGAGCTCGATTTATATCACAATCATTTATGTACATGTGTTATCTCCTCCTAGGTTGCAAAGTCCAGTTAAGGAAGGGCTAAGTGTTATTTATCTTTAATTCTCCTCTGGAGACTTGCACAGAATTGCCCTGAAGTCAAGATTAATCACTTAAATGTTTGTTGAATTGAAGCCACCTAGGGAACTGTTTGGTAGCTAGGTGGCACAGTGAATAGAGTGCCAGGCCTGGAGTCAAGAAGACTGATCTTCCTGAGTTCAAATCTGGCCTCCTAGTTGTGTGACCCTGGACAAGTCACTTAACCCTGTTTGTCTCAGTTTCCTCATCTGTAAAACGAGTTGGAGAAGGCAATGGCAAACCGCTCCAGTGTCTTTGCCAAGAAAACCCCAAGTGGAATAAGAAAGAGTTGAACATGACAGAACCACAACAAAAATTGGGGATGGCTTATAATTGCTAGCACAGAGGTTCTTAACTGGCATCACAGATCTCCAAGGAATCCATGGATAGATTTCAGTTCTGTGAACTTGGATGGGCGTAAATTATATCTTTATTTTCACTAACCTCTACATGAAATGTAGCATCTCCTTCTACTAAGAATTTAAAAACAACAACAACATTCTTCTGAGGAATGGTCCATAGGCTTCCCCAGACTGCCAAAGGGGTTTATGACATAAAAAAGGTTAAGGAACCATATCCCAGTATCGAAGTTGTTTACTGCATAGTAAACCTCTCAGTCTGTTCAGCAAATAGCCACATTCGTGTTCAGCATAATTCTAGGAAATATACATAAGCACAACCATGTGCAAATGTCCAAACAGTGAGCCTGACGGGCTTCTGGCAATACTGCTTTTCATATGTAGGAATGTTTTCCTTTACTCCAGTCTTCAGACAGCAACAAATTTATAGCAATATTTCCTGGGAATGAAACATTTCCATCCATCTCTTTTGCTCCCTCCCACAAAGGAACTTGTTAACATCAACATTAAATGCAAGTGTTCTAAATAAATAACTCTGTGCCTTTTTTTGTTATTTAAAGTCTGTTCTAAGATAACAAGAGTTTACTGTTATTTTGGGGGGGAGGGCAGGAATTCACAATTCTGAATTCTACACAGTTAAGTCAGATACAACAATTTCAAGAGAAAGAGAAAATTATTCTAGAAAGGCTAAAGAAACCACTATTAGATCAGCTTGAGAAAGCCAAGTTCTGAGGCGGGCTGATAATAGCAACCAATTTATCATGTATTAATGAAATAAAAACTTATTTGAAGGAAAGAACAGTATTGATGATCCTGTCTGATGCCTCTATTTGGCTAAGCATGTTAGAAAATTGTTTTGAGAAATCCCTGTTGATTCCCTGGGAAACTTTCCCCACATCCAAAAGTTAAATGATATGTTATCTGTTGGGGTGCAAAGCTCCATAAAGATAAGGTTAGTGTCTCATCTAAACTTTGTATTTACTGGGTGATGAACAGAAGGTACTTAATCTAGTTGGGCTGAATTTCACTGAACCATGGATGGGGTGGGGAGGGGGATTATGCTATAGGAGCAACACACACTTCCTGATACTTCATCTGGCTCCACTCTCAGGAAACCAGGAAGGGAAACAGGAAATAAAAAGGCTGTTGTTGGGGGCAAATGGGGAATATTTTTTTAACTGTCTAAGGCATTGCAAAAAATAATAATAATAAATAAATAAATGAATGAACTTTTTTCCCTAAAGGTGGAGCCTTCACATTCAATTTTGATAGTGCTTCCAAGAATCTCAAAGAGATCAAAATGCTTTACAAAAAGTCAGTCAATGGGCATTTATTAAGGCCCTACTGTGAGCTAACTGCTTCAAAATTAAAAACATATTTTTCCTCCATTACCACATCCAGAGGAAGAAGGAGGAGGGTAAATACTAGAATATCTCTATTTTACATTTTTGAGAGACACAGTCTGAGGATGAAAAACATGACTGATTGTAGCAAGAGGAAAATTCAAGATTCCTAATTTTCCTTTCATTGTTCTGAGTTATGAGAGGGTATTGGCTTTCCTAAGGATTTATATGTTCAAAGTGCTTTGTTATCTGTAACCAACTATTCTTCATGATATATAACCCTTAGGAAGCAATAGTTACTTCTATAACTCATGCTATGAGGGGAACTGGCAAATGTGAACCCAGTTCTTATAAGAATGAACAATATGCCTGACTGATGCCAATCCACAAGGAGGCTGGGTGAGACTGCTTCTGGAAATGCATGACTGAGGAGACTTCTCCCTCCCTACTTCAGAGCACACACTGCTATCCTCTGTTTCCTGCTTTGAAATATAAAAGTAGTAGTAGTAGTAGCAGCGGCGGAGGAGGTGGCGGTGGTGGCAGTAGTAGTAGTAGTAGTAGCAGCTGACATTTTATATAGCACTTTAAGGCTTATAAAGCACCTACATCACCTCACTTTTCCCTTCATAATAACCTTCTGAGAGAAATAAACACGTATTATTCCCATTTTACAGATAGGGAAACTGAAGCCCAGAGAAGTACAAGGACTTGCCCATGATCGCACAGCACCAAAGTGTTGGAGATGGAACTCGAACTCAAATCTTTCCTGACTCCAAGTCCAACATTATTTTCATTATAACAGATTGCTACCCATGAATACTTATCTAAGAGCATAGAATACTACTAATGTTAAAGTAATCATCATGGAAATTTGGCATTAAATTAGAGGAAAGTAAGCCTGTTTTTATACCAAAAAGCTGCTATGCATAATATGCATTTTTCATGCATAAATAATTTCTTTTTCTCTCTATACTCTCTCACTTAGTGACCTCATCAGCTCCCATGGGTTTAATTCTCATCTCTGTTAAGATGATTCAGAGAGATAGAGGTATAGATATAGCTACATGGATATCTTGAGTATAGATATGGCTATGGACATAGAGACAGATCAGATGAGAAGACAGACAGACAGACAGAAAGAGAGAGAGAGAGAGAGAGAGAGAGAGAGAGAGAGAGAGAGAGAGAGAGAGAGAGAGATCTCCATATCTCCAACCCTAGTCCCTCTCCTGCACTCCAGTCTCACGTTACCAATTGTCTATTGGATATTTCATGGCACAGCTAGGTGTCATGGATCCAGAAAGTACCTCACCTCGAGTCAGGAAGACCTCAGTTCAAGGGATCAGGAAGACCTGAGTTCAAATCTGCTCTCAGACTCTTACCAGCTGTGTGACCCTGGGCAAGTCATTTAACCCTATTTGCCTCAGTTTCCTCATCTGCAAAATGAGCTGGAGAGGAAATGGCAAACCACTCTAGTATCTCTTCCAAGAAAACCCCAAAAGAGGTCACGAAGAGTCAGACACAAATGATAATAAATAAACAGCAACAAATTGGATATACCATATTCCACAGGCATCTCAAATTCAACATCTCTAAAACCAAACTCCCTATAATTCCCCAAAACCTATACTTCCATTAAACTTTACTATTTAGGTCAAGGGCACCACCATCTTTCCAGTATGCCAGGTTCATAACCTTGGTTTCTTACTTTCCCTTTTCCTAAGATATCTTTGTATCTTCCCAGCACCTCCCAGTGCTTTGTGCATAGGAAGACGACAATAGATAGCTGGGGCAAGAATGGTAACATGAACGCAAGGGACAAGAGTTAGCCCTGGATTTGGTGTTCAAAAGTTTTATCTATAAAGCTGGATGCATACTGAATTTGTCGATAATATCGAACCTGGAGAGGAAGCAGGATAAGAATTAAAGGTCACCTTGGCAAGTTTGAGAAGTGATTAGAGACAAACAGAATGAATGTCGGTAAGGTGACGTGTGGAGCAGGACACTTACAGTGAGAGGAAGTAAACACTATGGAAGGACAAAGGGGTCATGGTGGAAAACGAACTGAATGAGGAGCAGAACAATGAAGGTTTGGGAGTACGTTCTGGAATGAATGAATGAGAGTGCAAAATGTAGCAATCATGAGGTCAGAGTACTAGATGCTAGGTTGTCTTCTGAGCTCTGTGACTGCAAACAGGAGGTTAAAATGACTGAAAGCCTGGCAAATAAGGCCTACAAGAGAAACGTAAAGAAATTAGTATTATTCAGCATGGAGAAACTGAGGGACAGGGACAACTTAAAATCAGGTTTTTAAACATATAAATGACCCAAGGAAAGAACAAGACTAAACATATTTAAAGGGGGGAAATAAGGGATTTAAATGCAATATAAAGAAAAATTTCCTAAACGTGAAGGATAATTACATTGAGATGCTTTGAGGCTGGTCAATGACATTATTACCAAATTGCCCCCCAACCAAAGAGAAAACAATAGAATTTAGAGTGAGATTCTAATACCTTTGGGGTTCCTTAGATAGAATGGTGCTTCCAGATACTAGCATAAAATGGATGAATTTGAAAATAAATGGATATCTCTTCTAAGCCTATGCTGAAATCTAAGTTTAAACTCTAGACCCTCCAACAAAATTTAGCAAGGTAATTTTTCTCTAGCCCAGTGGATTCAGAAATGTCTTCAGCAAGCTCCCTTGGACAGGGGAGAGGGAGAGAGAGAGAGAGAGAGAGAGAGAGAGAGAGAGAGAGAGAGAGAGAGAGAGAGAGAGAGAGAGAGAGAGAGAGAGAGAGAGAGAGAGAGAGAGAGGCAGGCACAGTTTTTTGGGGTTTTTTGGAGGCAATCAGGGTGAAGTGACTTGCCCAGGGTCACACAGCAAGTAAGTATCTGAGGCTAGATTTGAACTTTGGACCTTCTGACTTCAGAGCCAGTGTTCTATTCACTTCGCCACTTAGCTGCCCCAGTAAGGTACGTATTTTGAGCATCTTCTACAAATCAAAGGACTTGCCCCACCAATTGCTCCATCTATAGTCCCAGACTGTTTACACCCAAACCTAACTCAAAGAATGGAAAAATTTCCCAACTTCTTTCAAGAAAACTATGGTGTATATTTCTATATACACAGTTCATATTTCTTGTATAAAGAAAATCGAGGTATATACTTCCCAGGGTAGCTAGGTGGCAGAGTGGATGAGTGCCAGGCCTGAAGCCAGGAAGACCTGAGTTCAAATCTAGCCTCAGAAACTTACTAGTTGTGTGACCCTGGGCAAGTCACTTCACCCTGTTTGCCTCAGTTTCCTCATCTATAAAATGAGCTGGAGAAACAAATGGCAAAACACTCCAGTATCTCTGCCAAGAGAACCGCAAATGGGTCACAAAGAGTCAAGACATGACTGAAAAATGACTGAACAACAAAAAAACTTCCCAGGACACAAATCTAACACACCCTATAAGATCCTTTAGCGACTCCCTATTTCTTCTAGGATAAAATGCAAAGTCATTTAAAGCCATTTAAAGCCCTTCACCTATCTCTTTAGGATTTCTTCCCATAATTCCCCTGCACACATTCTAGACTCAAGTCACACCAGCTTACCTTCCCAAATTCATCATTCCACCTCCTTTCACCATACCCTTGCCCAGGCTGACCCAGGCACCTGGACCACACTCCCCCCTGCCTCTTACAATCTCAGACATGCTTCAACACTTAGCTACTTGTAGCACTGGCTACAAGAATCTTTTTCAGATCCAACACCCTCCAATTCTTACAACCTCTCTTCTTCTACAAATAATCACCTATATCTTTATGGGACTACATGCTTTATCCCCGCTCCCATCCTAGTCAAATGTAAACTCCTTGTTACGAAGCCCGTTGTTCATTTTGATTCCCCATGTCTAACATAATTAGACATTACACACAGTAGGCACTTAATACATGTTTTTTGGATTGCAGTGGAATACCCCATGAGTGCTGCAAAGGAATGTTGAAGAGCTCCATTTTTTATAGGAGAATCCAAGGAAGACAAGATAAACTCACAAATACCCATCACAAGTTTAGACATGAAGTCACAAACACAGGCCCTGGTGACGCATGCTCTTTCTTACGGTTAAAATTGAAACCTGTAATATTGCTCCTCATCAGTGCTTCTAGGGTCTTCTTTGTTTGGGTCCTCCCTCTGGTTGAGTATCAGAGTTTTACTCTGCTTTAGCTTACAGTCTTTTAAACTATTGCCAAAAGTAAAAATGATCACCTGGCAGCCAACTTCTATTAATAAGCTCTCAGAGCTGGATGAGGCTGGTCCTTAAACAAAAAGATGCTGTTGTTGATTTTTTGTTGTCCAAGAGGACCAAGGATATTTAAACAAAAGACATGTGCATTGTCAGCCTAGGTTTGAAGCCTTTCATTTGAACCATAAGAAAAAAAGAAAGAGATGGATTCAGAGATACCCTGGAAGACTTGTACAAACTGATACAAAACAAACAGAACCAAGAGAATTTTTAAGGTAATGACTACAATAAAGAAAAGGCATTCAGAAGATTTAAAAAATCTGATCAACATAGTAACCAATAACCCCAAAAGACAAATGATAAATCATGCATGTTTCTCACATGAGTAAGAATGGCAATAAAATAGAGGTGGTGCACAATGAGACTTGTTTTCAGATCTGGCTAATGTGTGGATTTCTTTTGCTAGACTATGCTTATTTGTTACAAGTTGTTGTTTAGTCATTTTTCAGTTGTGTCCGACTCTTAGTGACACCACTTGGGGTTTTCTTGGAAGAGATACTGGAGGGGCTTGCCACTGCTTTCTCCAGGTCATTTGAGGAAACTGAGGCAAATGGGGTTAAGTGACTTGTTCAGGGTCACATAACTAGTAAGGCATCTGAGGCTGGATTTGAACTTAGAAAGATGAGTCTTCCTGACTTCAGGCCCAGCACTCTATCCACTGTGCCACCTAGGCACCCATTTATTACAAGAGAGCTTTTATTTGAAGGGGAAAATATAGAGAGGGGATCGTTATGCCCCTCTCCCTAAAAAATGAAGAAAAGAAGGAAAAGAGCATCAACATAACTTTTTTTAAATGGATAGTGGAGAGCAAAAGGAGTTCAAAAGGAGACAGAGACAAGTAGGATAGCTTTGGAACTACCATACCGAATTTATTATATACTTAAAAAGATGTACCTAATTGAGATTTGTGGTTTCATATATAATTCTCTTTTTCTGTCCTTGGTATATGAAAATGAATACGGTTGTTGCCACATGTTACTTAATAATAATAATAATAAAGAAAACTGGGGGGAGGAGCAGAACAGCTCTAAAAAGAAGCCTTTCCATACAGCTTGGTAGGACCTCACAAAACTTGAGCTTTCCTGACCCAGTCATCAAGAAGCCTGGGGCTCCTCAACACCACAGGGGACGCACTTCACTTAATTTTCTAATAATCTAATCCCTCTGCCAACAAACTGCTGATTTCTCTGAACAGCTACTATTCCAAGTTTTTGTCATTTCCATACAAGTTAGGGGCAAAATCTATTTCCCCTGAGGAGCTGGTAAACAAGATTACTAGCCAAGAGTGGTCAGTGCTTGAAGGGAATTAATCTGTTCTGGTTTTTGAAGGAAAGAAAGTGAAGCTTGTGTTTACAAATCTTTTAAATTTGCATAGACCCATCAGTTTCCAGGAACTATACACAAAAGCTCCATTAATGTTACACTTAAGTCACTTCAAAGGGCTGTTTTCTGGTCAATAAACTATCTCATTAAAGCCTTTCCTCATGTAGCTCAGATTCTGAACCAAGACTACAGACAAAATAACCTTATTTTTGAGAATATGAAAACAAAATCAGCAGTGCCAGAACTGGTCATTTTAATGGATGGAGCAAGCTTCACAAAATGTGGTCAGGAGCAAGGGCAGGTGGGTAGGAAACATGCCTTAAAATTAACTTAGAAATTCATCTGGTTGTGGAGCAAAAGCTAGGGGCCCCAGGGACCCAGGAGCAAATAGAAGACCCATAAGAAAACTACTGCCAGTAAAGGGAACAAACTAAGCAAACTGGTAGCTTCCCATTTTAATGAATTATTCTTTCTACTTCGGTCCTAAGCTCGGCTGCTGAAGGCACACTCTAAATTTCTGGGGGCAAAACCTATGTCCCCTTGCCCATCTATTTCCTGTTCTAATAAGGAATTTCAAGTAGGAATTTGAGTCTTGCTTCATTTTTTCTTAAAGACAGAATCAAATAGAGGACAGCAAGCTGACCCCAAAGCTAGGAAGACCTGGGTTCAAGTACCATCTCTGATACCTGCTGGCTGTGCAGCCCTAAGCAATTCACTTACCCTGTCAACGTGACAAACAATTCACATCATAAGTTTCAAAGATGGTACTGACCTACATTAGAAGATGGAGTTTCCTCACCTGGGAGTTCCCTATAATAATGAAATCACAGATCCATTCCCCATCCCCATCCCTCATCTTTTCTTACACAACAGCTGTCTTTACACTGACTTCTTTTTCCAGTGAATGTGAATTTGTTTCACTTTTATCATGCATAAGTTACTAACACCCAAAGTGCCAAATAACAAGTTAGCTTATTAATAGCTATGTGCTGTTATTATAAATTATATATAATCAATTATCAGAATGAACACAAGACACAGTCAATAAGACCTTCCTAAGGTGACTTTGCACAGTTCTCCCTCACTTAAATCCAATTCACCTGCAGGTCATGGCATCATCTCCTTGACGTCAGGGTCCTCTTTGAGAACGAAGGACAAGTAACAACAACAACCATTATTTTTAGCAAACTGTTTTCCTTCTGTTTCTAATTTTGATGATTCCTCCCATTCAGGGGGCATTTAAGGTTTTCAAAGTGATTTTCTCCCAACCACCTGACCAGACAGGCAAGGAAGCATCTGGGCAATGATTCTGTGTATTTCTATAGCACTTGGACCTTCCCAAAGGGTTTCATGTCTATTGTCCCATTTGATCCTCCCAATCTTTTCAAGAAGACAGAGCAGGTATTATTTCCTCCATTTTACAGATAAGGAAACTAGGACATGGACCATTTAGGTGACTTGCTCTGTCTCACAGAGAGTCTTGCAAATTCACTTGACGTTTACTTAGTGGGTCTGCAGCCCCAATCTTAAATTTATTTTCAGACTAAATATACAACCACTTTGACTTACAGATAAAAAAGTTGCCTATTTGCAAAGCCTAGGCCAACCAGCAGAGAGCCTTCTATTAATCCTGTCTTCTCTCAATATCATTTCCAGTTTCTCCTTTTTTCTAAGGAAGCCTCACTAATTCAGACTCCACTTCGGCGTTAAATTAAGCTTTATTTCTGTACTACTACCCATAAACATAGAGCTTGCTAAGCAAGTCAATAGCTTCTCCAAAACAAGGGAAGGTGTGAGGGGGTGGGGATACAGAGAGAAAAGGGAATGTTTAAACTACTTAACAAAGCCTGTTTTTACCTACTTAAGGTTTTTAGCTAGTTGTTTATATGATTATACAATATTACTACTTACACAGGAATCTTCTCCATTCCAAAAAGCAGGAATTTAATTAGTTTTAGTTTCCATGCATACAGAAGGGTATAAGAGGAAAGTTTTAAGTGCCTTCTGAGTTCCTAATGTGTGTGAGACAAGAAACATTTAAGTGCCTACTATGTGCCAGGCAGCTAAGTGGCACAATGGATAGCAGCACTAGACTTTGAATCAAGAAAACTCCTCCTCTTCCTGAGTTCAAATCTAACCTCAGACACTATCTGTGTGATCCTAGGCAAGTCATTTAACCTCATTTGCCTCAGTTTCTTTATCTGTAAAATGAGCTGGAGAAAGAAATGGCAAACTACTTCCACAATGGGGTCACAAAGAATTGGACACAACTAATTGACTTAAAAACAAATGTGCTAGGCACTGTGTTAGGTAAGAGGGGAAAAATAAAGACTAAAGACAGTCCCTGCTCTCAAGGAGCTCACCATCTAATCTGGGAGAACATGTGAAGAACTATGCACAAAGAAGATACAGAAAGGATAAACTGGAAAGATTCACAGAAAGATGTCACTGTATTAAGGGGGAATCAGGAAAGCCTCTTTCTAGATTTTAGTGAGTACTTGAAAGAAGAAAGAACTCAAAGGTCCTGAAGTGAAACTTTTTTCTTCCTAAAAGCATTCTACTGTATATGTTGAATATTTCACCAATTCCAAGAAACCTATTACATAGCTAGGATCATAAGATCTAGAACAGGAAGGTACCTTAAAGTCCATCTAGTACCACCCCCTCACTACCAGAAGATGCTGAAGCCCAGAGAATAGAAGCCACTTGCCCAAAGCCACACAGCTATTAAGTAGCTGAGACAAGATTTGAAGCCTGGTCTTCTACTTCCAAATCAAGAACTTTTCCCACTACCCTTAGAGGTCTTATCATTCTGATAATAAGATCCTTATTTGCAGCAATATAGGAAAGCTGAAGCCATCTGGGTAGGATTGCATTGTTACGTCCAACCATATTATACTGATTGCTACCCTCTCCCCCCCAGTTTGAAAAATTACAGTTGAAAATTAGATTTCACCTGGAGTTCTGTAGCTAATAATCTATTTTGCTAGAGAGGTTACTCTCTCAGTAAGGTATTTCATATATGCATGCACCAGTAAGGCAAAGCCAGACAAAAAGGCCAGTTTTCTAAGTAGGTAGAATAGAATAGGCTCTGATATAATCTGACAAGCAGTGGGAAGTCTGGCCTGCTGAAAAACATCTCTCCCAAAGCTTATCTTGGTGCTGCAAACTGAATCTTCTCATGATTTGTTTCTGTGCCTTAAAAGAATTTTTCTTCTATTTTTCAAAATTCAAGATTTAATATTCAACCAACAACAATGAATATTTATTAAATGTTTACTCTGCAAATACTCTATGAAATGATTTAAAAGGAAGGTTTTTTTTCTCAAATGGGGGTAGGAGAGAAGCCTTCAAGACCCAAAGAAATGGATCTCTGACATTAGTGACTACTTCTGTCATTCAATTCCATGGTTAAGAAGATCAAAGCAAACAATGGTGATAGAATCAAGAAAAAAAACAACTAGTTTTTAACTCATCAGATTGCTTTCTGAATCAGATTTTCTCTTTGAAAGTGTTTAACAGATTATTTTTGGATAAATAATCTTATTAGGATCAAAAAAGCCTGAATCTTACAGGGAACTTTAGAACTGAGGAACTTTAGTGCATGCCAGACCACATGCAACCAACACCACTCTCAAATGCTGCCCAAACCAAAGTAAAATGTAATTAGGAAATATTTAACAAAATAAATAAAAATACAAAATAACATAGATATTATACTTTAAAACTAAGTCAATAAGTCCATGGGAATGCTTATATACCTACTAATTAGTGGTCCCAGTCTCTATCTGAATAGACAACATTGCATCAGAACAAGGGTTCAGACCTGAGGACCCCAAGAAGGTGGCAAGTATTCTCCACTTGGAATGGAAATGACCTTTGTGTACGTTTCATTTAATTGAACTTTGTTGTTTCAGCCATGTCCAACTCTTTGTAACCTCGTTTGAATTTTTTTGGCAAAGACACTGGAGCAGTTTACCATTTCCTTCTCCAGATCACTTTACAGATGAGGAAACTAAGGCAAACAGTTAAGTGACTTGCTCAGGATCACCCAGCTACTTTCTGAGGCCAGATTTGAACTCAGGAAGATGAGTTTTCCCGAGTCCAGGTCCAGAACTCTAGCCACTGAACCACCTACTTGATCCTCCATAGTTATGTGCTAAATTTCATATAGCAAATCTCTAAAAGTTTATAGGAGGAAAAATATTAGGGAAAAAATGTCTAAAATCAAACAATGAAAATGTTTGTTAAGCACCATATAAATATTTCAAAGTGTTTGCTAAGTACTAAATAACACTTCAATCCCTCAATGGATCTATGGTCTTGTTGGTGTGAGCACCCTCTGCAAGAGGACAAATCACAGCTGATCCCTCCAATACTTCATCCGTGGTGGCTCTCATCCTTTCTCCAAGAAGCCTACACGATGAGCTCGGGGCATTCCACTAGATCTCTTAACATAATGTGGGCACCAATGGTGCATGCACACATTGTCCCTGTTATTCCTTGCTCTCCTTCATGATCAGCCACCTCCTTTTCTTGTTATATGTGCCAGTGATGCCCTCACTATTGCCCTCCAAGTCACCTACAATTAATTCTTCAGACACTGTGGCATTTCATGACTTCGGCCACATGGCATCACGAGGAGAATACTGTTATTTTAATGATGAATCTTGGGCCTAAAAAACACGTGATGAAATCAATTGAGGCAGGGGACTATAGGTACTGTCAGATGTGGTCTTTATGTCAGTTTTGAAAAAAGGTTTTCCTTTGTCACAAAGAAGGGTTCAGCAGGATGGGACATACTGAAAAAGAACATGATACAAAAATTTTTAAAAAGCATCCATTCTTTTTTAAGATAGCTCTTTGTTTCAGGGAAGTACTTGGAGTCATTAAAAGCCTTTTCAATCTTCCCACTTGTAAACTAGCCTGATTTCTTCTTTCTAATTAATTCTGGGCCCAGTTTAATGTCTATTTGCAGTGTCTTTCCACCATATATGTACTGATGGACCAACTAGGTCTTTGCACTATCCAACAACTTATCTTACTCTAGATTATCAATTAACCTTCATCCTTTTGGTTTTTCCTGCTTGGAAAGTCACACCAAAGTTTAAGTCATTCTAGATTAGCACCATATCTCATCCACAAACATGATCACCTGGAAAACTTTAAAATCTTGAGTCTAGAGAATCCCTCCTCCTTTACATTCTGCACTAAAGAGTCTCCGTGAAAATGGCAACATCTTTGGTGAGCATATTCTTCCCTGCTTTAGACCTTGTTTGATATTTATAATCAGAGGGTCAAATAAAGTTTTCTCTATTACTGCATCTGTCAAAGTATTGTATGGTTTTAACTTATGTATGGGAGACACCTTATTAGAGGGAAAACCTTCAAGGTGGCACTGTTTCCTGAAATAAAACATTTTTTGATAGTCAACAAACAATAGACACAGAGGTTTCTTGTGCTTTCTATACCCTTCAAGTGTTGGCATGATTGTCATAGAATACTGTTTGTGAAAGTCTGCCTATTCCCTTCCCATCAAGGAGACTCTCTACACATGTAGAATATTTCTATCAAGATTTTATAGACATGGTTAAAAAAAAGCATATAAGCCAGCAGCTATTAATGTTTTCTCCATCACTGTTTCATGTAGTGATAACATCTGGGATTTTTTCCCCCAAGCATTTTGAATCCTCATCTATCTCAGATATCTTCACAGCTGATCCCTCAAGACACTCAAAATTGCATCACCACCAGTGAAGACTGAGTTTGTACTTCATTCAGTCCAGTATCTTTTCTCCTATTTGTTTTCCTTAGTGCCTTCTTTATTTACTCATGCAGAATATCAGAGATGGGGAATATTAGCAGTCCAAATTTGGTGGCTCTGCTGTCAATGATGATGAAAAAAGGTGGTTATGGAAATAGTAACAGAGGTCTTTCATTTTCCATCTGTTTGTTGTCCACCATCCAATTTCAATGTTAAGTGCTCTCGGGATTATAAATTAACTGAGTCTCTGGCCAAACTATCTATAAACTATTGTTTTCTCTCCATTGCTTCTCACTGTTTTATACTATACTACTGCTCATAATATTTTACCATCATCTTTCATAAGATTTCATAAAACAAGTTAATAATATACCCGTTTTGAGTTTGGCTGCCATATCTTTCAAGGTTTGGGGGGCTGTGTATCTGAGCTCTCCATCATAGTGATTTTTTTATTCTAGTTAAACTTGCTTAGGATATGGTCATAGTTGGTGTCTATGTCTGTTCTTGTATCCATTTGCTAAAATAGGTTTGTTAAAATAGGCTGAGTTTTCTCAATTGTGCACCATGAATTCTTCTCATTTTTTTATCCCTTTAAGTCTAGGAATGAATTCTATCATTGTTCTTCTAGTTCAATGGTCTACCTGTACATGTGATTCAGAAATAACTCTCACATTGCAAATTTCAGGTGTATTCTGTATGCAAAAATATAATCAACTTCATTTTATGACATTATTTGTTCTTTATTATGTATAGTAGTTCCAACCCTCTTCTCAAAGAAACCGTGATACATAGGAGTGAAGTTTCCGTGTATCCTTAGGCCTCTTTTGTTTCTCACTCCAGGCCATATTTTACAATATACTTTCTGCCATCCATTGCATGCTCATTGTTGCATTTAAGTCACCACATATTTAAGTAACACTAAATGTGTACTTAATTTAGAGGTTCTTATCAAGTTATTCATAGAATTTCTATTCCTCTTCATCCTCTGCAACAGATGTTGGCTCATATGCTGTAATTATCGTCATGGTGATATTTTTGCAAATATTAATCCTAAGCGCTGTTACACAAGATAACCAGATGTCCCATGAAGTGATGTCTCTAAGACATATAATAAAACCAAGCCATTTATTGGCCTCTCCTTGAGCCACCCTTCCATTTAGCTACAGTTTTCCTTTGTCTTCTGATTTTGTTGATAAGACTTTTGCAGACTTTTGTGTTGTCATAGAAACATTAAATAAAAATGATGAAGCTCTCAAAAAAATTTTCTGTTCTGAACTAAACAAGCCGAAAATATGCCCAGTTTTGAAACCAACAGCCCCCCACAGTTCACTGAACTAATCATAAATGCCTATCCAAGTAATCTTTTAATTTTCACACAGATTTTAATACCCATATCTAATAAAAGAGTCACTAAATAATGATTAGAAGCTATTGTACTACTACATTCTGCTGGTTCCTTAACCATGATGGCTGTTTTTCATATGCCTTTGTATTAAAAACAATTGGCACACAACCTTGCATGAATTGTTGCTGTTTAGTCATTTCAGACTCTTTGTAGCCCCATTTGAGGTTTTCTTGCCAAAAAAACTGGAGTAGTTTGCCATTTCCTTCTCCAGTTCACTTTACAGATAAGGAAACTGAAGCAAACAGGATTAAGTGAATTGTCCTAGGTCACACAGCTAATCAGTATCTGAGGCTGGATTTGAACTCAGGAAGAGGAGTCTTCCTGACTCCTGGGCCCAGTGCTGTAGCCACTTCACCACCTAGCCGCCCTTGCACATAGTACATACATATCTGAATGGACAAACAGATATGTAAATTTGCCACGAGCCCTAGTTAGGTAACAAACTCAGAACACTTGAAGCACCATTGATAAATCCACTAAGAAAGGAAGAGCAGGGGTCTCAAAAATAATATTACACTTTTTCTGACCTTAATGAGCTGATTATGAGCTAATCAATCTTTTCATAGAAACTAAAATGTTTATTCAAATTCAAATGAACAACTGAAAACACAGTGGCTACTAGGATTTTGAGGAGGTGGGGGAGATTAGGGAGAGAAAATTACATTTTAAGAATATTTGCAAGGTTAGATGAAGAAGTGTGTAAGGGCAGGAAATCAACAACATATTTGGAATTCTAAGGGAACAAATTAACAGCTAGAAGAAAACATGCACCTGGCAGGAAAAAAATCCTTCAAGGAAATTATTGAGACGTGATACATTTCCTGTCATAACAACTCGAGCTAGTTCGTAAAACTAGTATCTCCTAAATTGTGAGTAGCCTTAAATATCCTAAGCTAGATGTTAGATTTTAAGACACAGCAGAATATTTTTAAAACATCTCATTACACTATTCAAATTATACCACGTCCAGCAACAAATACAGTGCCATCTAGCATGCTTTCATTGCCTCTGATATTTGCACAATATGATAAGCGAGATTATATACAGGTAGATCCCACCTCAACTCCTTAATTGGGCCTACAAAAAAAAGTGGTACGTGAAAAATTAAACATACACAGTTCCTGTGAAACTCCACAGGAACAAAAGGATGAATAACTAAATGATGTTCCAATGGGGTTTCCCAGACCTTATGGTATTTTTTTTATACTGTAATAACAGGATTAGAATGAAGTGATTTTTGCTGGGGCAACCTCATATGAGATATGTCTCTACTACAATCCATCTTCCCCATCCTATTTTTAGTTCAAAGTGGCATGTCTTTAACTTAACCATCTTTGCATTCCCAACAATTGGCACAGTACTTTGCACATAGTATGTGGTCAATATATATCTGAATAAACATATTTATACACTTACAATATATGTGTGTAGATGTGTGTGTGTGTGTGTGTGTGTGTGTGTGTGTATTTGCCACAAACCCGGGTTAGTCCCAAAGAACACTGTAGACATCATTGAAAAATCTACTGACAAATGAACAGCAGGAGTCCTTCAAAATCAGGGATCACACACCTAGTGCCTGATAGAGCACTGCAGAGTTGTATGTCCTTCCCTTCTGAGATAAAACCAAGTTGAGGTTTCCATTGACAAGTGAAGCAGAAAATAAAAGCTATAATCAACTACTGCCAGAATTATCAGAAAAATTGCTTCAATTTCCAATTGGCAGTGAAGACAACCATAGCATAGTTCATTTGACTTCGCTTTCCTCTTACAAAGTCAGGACATGCGGTTATTATGAGTCAACTGGCAACTGGAATAAAAATCTTTTCTATTTGAAAATATCCAGGTTCCTGGAGGCCATGATAATATTACAAATATTTTTTAACCTGATTTTACAAGGTGAGCTGTAATTTTTTTATACCAAACCCAGGAAAGAAATATGACATTTTAAATCAAGAGTAAACACAGTAAATGTGATTTACTTAAATCAAGTAAAACAGTTTGCCTTTGTTTGAGGCAAAGATTCATACAGGTCACCTCCAATCACATGTGTGAACTGAAACTAAATATGTTATCCCAACATTGTCCCTACTGTTTCTGAAACTCAGTTTGTTAGAGTGTTGCAAAAATTAATAGAATGTTATCACTAAGTACATATATATTAATTTACATAGAAAGCACCTCGGGCCAAAACCAAACAAAACAGAGACATAATGAGAGGTTAAAAAACACTCTGAATTTAATTTCACAATAGCAACAGACCTTACAGTCCAGTGATCGTAAATATACAAATATGAAAGAAGCACTTGGATTTACTGAGGCCAAATGCAACACAGAGTACCCCAGCCACTAAGCCATAGGGACTTCAAGCAAAGTTACTGTAAATTATCCAAATAGGATAATTTCCTAAAGGCATCCACTACCATTACGATCTAACAGCATTATATACCATACTCTTCCTCCTCACATACACACACACACTCTACCTTTTGATAAAAGAAAACTACCAAATCATATGTAATAAAAATTCCTAAATTGATTTTTAAACAACCTCAGAAATGAAATCCTTATTTTAGCTTAAAATTTGACATTTATCAAAGATGCTACATTATAGCTAATATTCTTATCTCAGTACATAAGTAGTCTGGTGCATTAGCTTTCCTCTGCTAAAATGAGATTAATACTAATTTTCCATTATCTTGAAATGCAATTGAAAATAATTACTGGATTATTATCAGCTTCTTCTACTTTAACGCAAATGAAATATGTAGAGAACAATAAAATTAACTGCCTAGACTTGGTAATCTTCAATTACCTGGTATCCAATCCAATCCAATCCAACAAGCACTTAAGTACCTTTATTCAAGGGACTGAGGCTACAAAGACAAAATAAGCTAACTATAGTCTCTGACCTCAAGGAGTCTATATTCTAAATAACTGATAAAATCACTTTCTCCTTATAAAGATGAAACACTTAAGTACCATCAATTATGCCAACTTCCTTAACAATTGGTACATTATCAACCAATCATTTATTGTATGCCTGCTGCGGAGAGCACATCACAGGTCAAGTTTTCAGGGATATGTAAGAGAAATATAAAAAACAGTCCCTACAAATCAATGACCTCTACCAATAAATCTCTGAAGGTCACATAAAGAAAAACACTTAGAACTTCAAAGGGCAAGGTTTTTTTTTAATTCATGTAAAAAATAGACAAAAAACTATTATCTACCCCACCCCCAACAATATCTTGTACTCCTTTGCTGGCAAGGACACTTTGAGGAGTTAGTATCACCAAAGGATGATTGGCTGGCAAGTAGAATGCAAGGCTTTCTTTCAACAGATGAAAGTCCAAAAAAACATTCAGTACTTGTTCCATAAGCTCAAAAGGCAAAAAAAAACTTCCAGATAAACTGAAATCCAGGTTATATCCAGAAAACGTTTCAAAAACAGAATTTTCCCTTGATTGTTTCAAAGTGACATTTCCCCTGTGTAAGGGTTGAGGAAAACGAGACTTAAGCACTTTAGGTCTAATCATTTATATTCATTTAATATTTTCAGCATCACCCAGAACACACTTAGTTCATCTGCAGAGACCTCTGAAATATTTAACTCTTTTTACTTTCCTTTTTCCTCTCATTTCCACTAAAGGGGACTAAAAAATTCTTCCTAAAAGCTGTTCTAAGAAACCAATTTATATCAGCAGGCCTTTCTTTGAGATCATCCCCCAATACGAATTAGCAAGTTGGGTTCCCAGAAGGGTGACCTTGAGCTACCTTGAGTTCTAGGGATAACCCTGAGTACAGCTACTCTGACACTATAGGTCTCAAGCCCTCACTGTATACTTCCCCTTAACAATCAGTCAGTAGACTCAATTAATTTTTAGAAATAGCAGGGAGAATGATAGTTACAGTGTCAGAAAAAAAAAAAACCCAAACCTTGAGGTACATTGTCCTATAAACACACAGAATCTGAGGTTAGGGAGGAAGAGTGGGAATGAACTTAAAAGTATGGTAATGAGGTATATATGTAGAAAAGATTGTATTTCTTCAGAGTCCCCATGAAGTTCATTGTGGGTTGGAGCATTTGTATTGGTGATATTCTCTATACACTATGCATATCAATTCTCACAATCACTATTTCCTTGGTTGCTACTATTTCAAAACTAGTAAATTAATTAATAAGAATAAATTTTCTATCTTCTCCCCATATATGAAGAATGGCTGGGGAGGGGGGAAGTGACTCAGTTGGACAGTAGGAGGATAATAGCTTTAAATGATACTTAGATGAGTATTTTTTAAACTTAACTGGTAACATCTTATTGTTTCAAATAATAAAGGCTTATAGATACACTTCCATAGAACTGAAAAATCCAGATCCTGAGGAAGTCCCTATAATTCTCCCAAAAAAACTGTATTTACATTTTAACCCAGAACTCCATGAACTTTCCCAGATCCAGTTTCCTGACCTTTCTGTTATGCTACGGCAAATTCCCTAAAAGGCATTCACTCAAAGAATAGTATAGAAGTAAATGTCACAGTATCTCTAAGGAGTTCTATGGATTTTCCTTTTCACATCTGGTAGGATGCTAACTATGTGCCCTTCTAGACCCAGAAGAGAGACAAGCATTCTTCTCACCCAGCCCCCACTCCCACTTTTCTCTGGAGCAGCACACTTCCTCATGGATATCCTCCACTATTCCTTGCAATCATGCTCTGAGATAGAGAAAGGGAGGGGTTTTTTTTAATTACTTATGAGAAAGGGACCACCAAGTCAACCAACCAACATTTATCAAACACCTACTATGATTTGGACATTGTAGAAAATACAGAGTTTATAATCTAGTTGAGAAGATTTACAAAGCAAGAAAAAGGGATCAAATGAGTAGTTTGAATTATAAGTGATCTAATTCAAAAGACAGAAATCTTACAGTTGGGATAAAACCTGTCATGGAAGAGGTATGATTTGAGTTGGGTCTTAAAAACAGGATTTGGATGGGGGAGGGAAGGTAGAATCCTAGACAGGGAAAACAGTGAACATGAAATCATAGAAGCAGGAAGGCACAAAGCATATTTAGCAAACAGTGAACAGACCAGTTTGGTTAGAACAAAGGGTGTGTGTAGAATAGTGTGTGTAGAATATCGGGTAATGAACACTACCTTCGTGGTAGAACTAGTACTATAAAGTGGGAACAACTGGAGCTGTCCATTTATGGTATATTTTAGAAAGAGAAGTGCCAGACAATTGGAGGGTAAGGGTAGAGACTTGAAAATTCATTTAGGAAGCTCAGTTGTTGTTTGTTTGTTTGTTTGTTTGTTTTTGAAGTGCAAGAATTGTCTTAGAGGTTCAATGAAAACCACAACAATTGAGTACACTATATTCTAAAATGCTAAGGCCTGGGGTAGGAAGGAAGAACTGGGGAATACCTGAGTTGATAGCCCTCATGATCCTAATAACAAGACAGACACTATACAGAAATATAATCTAAAATCAAAAAGTAGAAAATTGCCCCCGAGGGACTTTGTCAGCATCATCCATCCCAAACCATCTATCCAAATGGAAGTTTCCTCTTGTTCCCTGCTTACACTCAACCCTTTCTGAAGCTTCCTTGCCTACATATAAAATGTTCTTGCTGCAAATACAGGAGCACTTAACCTTGGGTCCATGAATTTGATTTTACTACATATTTTGATAATTGTATTTTAGTGTAATTGATTTCCTTCATAAGTCTATATATTTTATTTTATGCATTTATTATTATTCTGAGAAGGACTCTGTAGGCTTTACTACACTGTCAGAGGAGTCTAACACACACACACACACACACACACACATACACACAAACACAATAAAGAATCCTTTTCTAAATAAAAAAAAACTAGTTGCCATTTTTCTATTCTCTAATTGTTTCTAAGCCTGGGAATCTCTCAATAGTTTGTAATAAAAGGTAACCATGCAATGAACATATGAGGAATCCAAAGACTTTCATTTCTATGAAATCTCTTAGGATCAAATGCATAGAAGTAATTCACCAACATTATTTTGAGCTCATAGCTGGTATTCAATGGAAAACAAGTTAATATTATTAATTTATTTGAATATCCAAACACCTGCTATTGGTTTTATACTGGCCATATATATATAGCCTCTATATCATAGCAATCTTGACCAATTCAGCTTGCTGGCAGTGTAAAGGCAGAGACTAATGGCTGAAATTGGAGGAGATAGAACCTGACCAGAAGAGATGTTGACAAATGTTACTCTCTCCCTATTTCTGAAACACAGCATTTTCACTTCCTTCTCAAATCAGGAAAATCTACAGCTCTGAAATGAAGAGGGGACACAAAGAATTTGCTGCTTTAAAAAAAAACATGTTTTCAAAAGATAGAATTTGTCTCAGAAACCAGACAAAGCACTGTTTACATAGAGTATTGTAGATTTGTTCTTAGAAGGCTGGCTCAGAACAACTTACTACAAAGGTAAGGATTGTTGGCAGTCTATATCCAAGCCAGTCTGCACTAAAGACAATAATAATTCACATTTCCATAGTGCTTCAAAGTTTACAAAACACCTTCCTTAAGACAACCTGATGAGGTAAGTAATGTAAGTATAATTATCTCCATTTTACATTCAGGGAAACTGAGAGCTCAAGAGCCCTTGCCCACAATCACAGAGCTAGTATGTCTCAGAGCTATCACTTAATATGAGGGTCAAACTCTCCTCCAAATGTGTCACAGTAATAATAACATCCACTGAGGCGTTCTATTTCTAGTATATTATCATTAAGAACTAAAACTTATGGCTTATCCTAATTTCTCATACTTAAGAGGGAACTTTAGAAAACCATAGATTATAGCTCCATGATTGATCTGCACTGGTAGAGGGAGTTTACTGAAAGGGGTTCCCTAAACAGATCTGAACCTGCCCTTCAACCCCCTATGCCCATAACACATACATACACACAAAGGTGGAAGACAGGAGAGGCATCACGGCATTATGGATAGACCCAGACTTGATTTCAAGAAGACCCAGTTGTCAAGCTCTACTTCTAACACATACTAGCTGAGTGACCCTCTGAAAATCATTTAATCTCTCAGTGCTTCTATGCAGTTCTCTAAGTATCAGGTGCTGGACAGCAATTGTAGAAGGGATCTCCTCACTGAAAGTTGTCCACATCAACTAGATCAGAATTTTGGACCGAAAAGGAGGGTGGGATGAAGAATATGGTGGTAATAGTGTGGAAAGAGTTCTGGCACCAAAAGACCTCGTTTCAAATCTTACCTCTTATCCCCATGTGACCCTAGGAATGTAATTTAACTTTACCGGGACTCAGATGTTTCCTAGGTAAAATGATGAAGTAGACTAGGTGGCCAAAAAGGTCTCTTTCAGTTCTAGATCTATGATCCTAGGAATGTGAATATTCCTGTAAAAGTAAATACTTACAAAAATATCATTTGCTTATGACAAAAATAACCAAAAACCATGTAGCCACCTAGCTTTAACAAGTTTTCTAGACACCAAATATTAACTCTAATTCATTCATTCCAAAGAATTTTTACATATTCCTTTCATAACAAAAAGATATTAAATATTATTTTGGATATCCAGAAGCAAAAACAAGAAACCAAAAAAAAAAAGAATCGTCAGAGACATACTAATATAAGTGCATGCACACACACATACACACACAACTTTTTATTGTAGCAGCCAAATCCCTAAATGGTTTCACCGTCTTCTTTCAAGTCTCAGCTAAAATCCCACCTTCTGCAAGAAGCCTTTCCCAGGTCCCCTTAATGTTAGCACCTTCCCTCTACGACTCTGCCATATAAATGCGTGTGTGTATGTGTGTGTGTGTTGTTTGCACATTGTTGTTTGCATGTTGTCTCCCCCATTAGACTGTGAACTTCTTGAGAGCAGGGACTATTATTACTTTTCTTCATAATCCAATTGGCACAGTGCCTTGGCACCTACTAAGTGCCCAAAATGCTTGCTGATGTGATTTATTGAGGAGTATGACGTGTATATTGTAAGTCACACTAAAAATAATAATAGATACTGGAAAATCCAGAAGTAAAGAGATGCTTCTTAAATCAACTAGAGCACTGGAATTAAAGCACAGAAAGGAAAAGATTCTGTTTTTGAGGGGTAAATAATATTTACAGCAGCAGAACAATGCTGATTTGGATGTTTAAGTATACCCTGTTGCTATTGCTGGATGAGAACACATGAGCCAAAGGCTCTGAAGATTCAGCAAGAGGACAGAAGACAGCTGATTACTACAAAAGAACATATTCTCTAACATGGGATCCAGACTGCCCAACTTATATGAGAAAAACATCTTAAAAACCCAGCTTTGTCTAAGTAAGGAATCTCAAATCCGGTCCTTGAAAGAGGTACAATATTTACAGCACAAGTTGAATATGGCGAAATTCCCTGAGCTTGGTGCTTTTCAAATTCAATGCTGTTTTTAATTCAGTATTCTCAATTGGAGCTGCCCAGCTGGACTCATCCCTTTCATAAAAAATTTGACTTGACATACGAACACATACATACACACACACACACACAAAGTTTTCTGAAGCCTTTTCTGCTATGCTGAAAGCAACATAAACACAACTGTAATTAGACAGTCCTTACATAAGCCAGGAGATCTGTCATGTCTGATCAGTGAAATAAAGCATCACAATAAAAGTGACAGTAAGCCTGGAAGTTTTTGAGTAACTAGAGTTCAGTGCGTTGTCATTACTAACAGTGCCATGGTAGCAGAGGCTCTTTCAAAATTCCCAACATAAATCTATGTCCAGGGTTTCATTACCTGAACATAAACATTTGGCATGGATTAAAGTTGTAGCATAAGTACTGAGAGAGTAGCATTGTTATTATCTCCTTTAAAAACAAAAAATCTACCTGGTGCAGAAGGGTGAAAAGAGGGATGGGGTAAGAGTCCAAAGGAAGACCTGGGTTGAAATCGTACCTCCAACAGTTACAGGTAGTAACTGTTGGGAAAG
The DNA here is from genome assembly GCF_003287225.1 of Phascolarctos cinereus. Lineage (NCBI taxonomy): Eukaryota > Metazoa > Chordata > Mammalia > Diprotodontia > Phascolarctidae > Phascolarctos > Phascolarctos cinereus. Next base: position 314,814,419 of record NW_027555847.1, on the reverse strand, counting down.
TCACTTAAATAGTCTGAGGTAGGTTTTCTTTTTCTTTTTTTTTTCCAGTTTCTTCATCTATAAAATAAGGAAGTTCAACTAGATGACCTTTGAGGTCCCTCCCAGGTCTAAATCTATGGTCTGTTTATCAAGGTTTATGAATTCTTAATGACATATTTGTACACAGGATTTTTCAAAGAACCACAAGTATCTAACCCTCTTCATTCAAGCAGATTACATTCCTCCACTCTTTTCTTACCTGGTCATAGATAACAGATTCTTTTGAAATCATATAAAAGTTCTGCTCAGTTCCAGCCACACAAAGTTGTCTCTTACAAGATGACTCAGTAGATAAGCACTGGGCCTGGAGTCAGGAAGAGCCGAGTTCAAATCTGACCTCAGATACTTACTAGCTATTCGACTCTGGGCAAGTCACTTAACCTTGTTTGACTCAGTTTCCTCATCTGGAAAATTAGCTGGAGAAGGAAATGGCAAACCACTTCAGGATCTTTGCCAGAGAAAACCTCAAATGGAGTTACAAAGAATTGGACTCCACTGAAACAACTCAGCAACAACACTAAAACTCAGGAACAATGGGCAAGAATACAGGTGAAAAGCCTGTTACAAGTTTCACATTTTACTTGGTTAAGAGGTTCAGGTACCCATCATCATTTCCTTCTTTTTCTCTATCATTATCTAAACTGTTTAAAGCACCAAGACTCACAAGATGTCAAAGAAAACACCTGTTACATAATCTATCCTAGGATGGATAGTGTATAGTGTTTATGAGAAAGAAAAATGACCCCAAAACATGGCAGAACCCCTTAGGAATTCCAGGCTCTGTTCCTGGTTCTGTCATTAGCTCACTTATTTCAGAAATTCACTTAACAGCACTGTGCCTCAGTTTCTTTATCCACCAGATTAAGGGCACAATGCCAGTTTAAAGCTTTCCTTGACAGGAGTCACTAAATAAATGAGCTCCATAATAATCACTTATGAATCCTACTGGTTAACATTAACTGAAATGTTGAATTGGTTTAAACAATCCTTTGCTTTTACAGGTGTTAGGATTTTCTCTCCTCCCCACTTCTGGGAATGAATTTTGCCAGAGGTCAGGGAGAATGTAAACCTGTGTGAGTTCATAACACGTATTCGAACATAACTTCAAAACCCAAGCTTGTCTTTTAGCTGGCATCATTTTTCCTGGAACTGTCCCTAGTGGCTCAAGATACTGAATCTAGCAAGAATTAGCCTTTTACTTTCTTTGTGTTTGCTGTGAATACTACATTTCACTTACCAAATGCAGCCAAAGTGACTCCCCTGAAACGAATGCTCAGTATTAGAGGACCGTCTTAATCTAAAGCTGGTATACGACGTGGGAACCTAGAAGAACAAGATAAAAGGGCATAAGCAAATATGGGCCTGTTCAGACACCCACCTTCCCTCATCTCCCCTCACCCAGAAATCTACTCTTTTTCAGTGTCTTTCACCTAGTCAAGATTTTCCCCCAGGTGTTGAAAATCTTTGAAGACCTGACTCTCTTAGGGGCAGGGACTAAAGCATAGCAAGAGGGAGAAGAGCAAAGACGCTGAGACTGCCACTCTTCCCTCCGCCCCACCCCACTTGGAGCCGGTAGCGGGGTGGACTAGGGAGCCAGACGGATTCTCGGCACGGAAATTCAATTGCTGGCTGCAAAGTCCAGCGCCCGGTTTCCAGGGAGCCCCCGGACCAGTATTAGACCTACTAACAGGCACTTGACAGCTGAGGGCTCCTTCCACTCCCGCTCTAACCTTCAGCACAGGAACCCCGGCTCCCAAGAGTTATAGAGGGGAGGGGGCTCCTGGGGAGAAGAGGGATACCCAGAGCTTCCTCCTCTCCCAAAGGACAAGGGGAGCTAGGAGGCTGCCCACCAGGTGTGTGGCTTCCCTACCACGCGAAAGAGGGCTTGGTCGGGCAGTTACCCACCCCAGCAGCCCCATCCCATCCCATCCCCCATCGGAGAGCGAGCTGCAAGGCGAGAGGCGGCAGGAGCAGTGGCCAGCTCCCAGCGGAGGGGAGCAGCCTGCCCACCCCTGCGCCCGCTCCCGCTCTGCAGCTGCTGCAGCCCAGTACACTTGTTGCTCTCCAGGGGAATCGGATCGGGGTAGGGGGCTGGAGAAAAAGCCAGAAAGGAGAGCGAGCCAATTTCCCAGTGCCTTGAACTTGCTCCTCGACCACTTTCCTTCTCCCACTCCATCACCCTCCAGGAAACAACCGAGCCAATGGCCCCACGGCTGGAAATTCAGGTTAAGAAACTTTTTCTAGCCCAGGAAACGAACAGAGTAACTCTCGCAGCCCTCTCCAAGAACCAGAAGACAGAGATGCTGCCCGAAAAGTCAGCACTTTACCTGCGAAAGGTCGGGGTCCCGCTCGCTCAGTCCCTTTGTCCCTCCCTAAGCCAGCCGGGAGGGCGCCGGGACCGGAGGCTGGGTCGCGCTGGGGCCGCCCGGAGCAAACAGGCTCTCCCGGGAGCTGACAGCGCCCGGCGGCGGCAGGGGCATCAGAGGGAGGAGCCGAGAGCCCCGCAGCCCAGGCAGGCAGCGCCCGAGCCGCGCCGCCAGCTGCTCATGAAACTGGTGCCGCCCCCAGCCCCGCTCCCCCCGCACTCCCCGCTCCCCCGGGCCCGGGATCCCCGGGAGACTCTCTCCACCTCCAGCACCGCGGCTTGCCAGCCGCGGCATCACATGGCCCGGCCTGGCCTGCCCTCGCTGGCTCGCTCCCTCCCGGCACCCGCTCCAAAATGAAACCTGAACCTGCCCCCAACGGAGGGAGCTGCGGAGCCACTGTTCCAGCTGCGACCGCTGGGGGAGGAGGGTGGACGCCTGAGGCCAAGCTCCCAGGCCTGCTGCTGAAGGGAGGAGAAGCCCCCAGCAGCTGGGGGGAGGGAGGGGTTCAGCTGCAGCCCGGGAGACCCGGACCCTCCCCCACCCCCCGCAGGCAGCCAGAACCAAAAGACTGGAGCATCTCCTTCCTAGTGAAAGTTATTTCAGGTCTTGGGAAGTTTGGCATGGGGGGGGGGAGATGGCAAGAAGCCAGGAGCCCTTCTGGCGTCGCGTGGCGCAAAGCCAAAGCACCTTCGTTCTCTCTTTAGACCCACAACTTTGACATCACTCCCCCTCCAAAATAAGGGTCATAGGATCAGAGGGAGCTGCACAGGACCTTAGACACCATCTAATCCAGTTTTAAAGATGAGGAAACAGATGCAGAAAGGCTGGTAACTTGTCCAAGGTCAAACAGGTAGCAGTGACAGAGCTGAGATTGGCATCCAAGTTGTCTGACTCCTACTCCAGCGTTCGTTCCGCTGTAAATCCTAGTCGAATATTTGCCAGTTTAAACGTAATCTTACACAAACAAAAAGTTGTGTTTGGTTCCATTTAAACCACATTCTACACCATTTAAGAGAGGTGTTAAAAATTTAACCCGCAGATTACCGTTTTAGGCTATGTAGATAATCTATTCCCTCCTGGTTTAGGTTTTCTCTCCTATGTAACCTGTGAGTCTTTTTCTTTCCCTTCTGCACAGAAGTGGCTGTACTGAGACAGTCATCAATACTTAACTTCTATGAAAACTTTAAAACCTTGTTCTAGCTATCAGGTAGAGTGAATGAGATGAGAGCTAATCCCAGGCTCAAAGTGTCAACCACATGCCTAACTGCAGGAATCTCTCTTTAAATCCGGTCTTTTCCATGACAAAAGAACAGAGGCAATAATCCCGCTATTTCCGGCAAAAGGCCCTGCTTTACTTTAGCGTGTGGTCACCAATGTTCTCTTTTGTTTTATTATCTGAGACCTGGCCTCTATGTGGTGCCTGTTCCCAGAACTGGGCCATGGGTGTGGCAACTACCAGAGCTGCCGACAGGTAGACTGAGAGGGCCGCAGTTAATGCTACTCCTGTCACCACCTGCCTCATCATTTTATTAACCCCCACTAACTTCTTTGGCCCATCCCATAGATATGGGGGGGGGGGGGGACTGCCAGCCACCAGGTGTTGTAAAGAGACAGGAAATGAAAGGGGGGAAGGAAAAAACTGTAACAACTCAGTTGTACATATCCCATCAAGATTTGTAAAAGTTTTAACCTTACAGCCCTATGAGACAGATATTGCAAGGGTTAATGCCTCTATTTTACAGGTGAGCCATCTGAGGGTCAGACATGTGGCTTTGAAGCATCAAAACCACAATTCAAACTCAGGTCTCCAGATCCAAAGCCCTTTTCAGGTCTCCTTACTCAGCATTGCCTCTCTAATTGTGACCAGTACCCAGAGCCAACCCTAAGATAATAGTTTTGATGAAGCCCAGACATAGGCCTCCTTGTTACTTTGAACCTTTATGCTCTGATCCTGCCCAACTCTAGGTGACTAAAGCAGTACTTCAGAGAGAATAATACTCTATTTTAATATGTAGCCCCAGGCATCCTCTTTAGCATAAACTTTCAAGGGCTACAAGAAAGCTGTTCAGCTTAAGAGTTTTTAAAACAAAAATTTACTTCCAATTCCCCAAAGACAGCTGGGATCAGGTCAGCCTACAGAAATAAAAAGCCAGGGATATTAAAGGTCTTCATCTTTATTCACCACTTCCAAATAACAAATATTTGTTGAGTTGAATAACTTATCAAAGCACAAAGCCACCTTTTGGGGTTCTTTTTCTCTCACTGTATCTGTTAGGTTGGTAAATAAAGAACAGGAAAGGAGTGGAAGAGGGTTCTAAGGGAAAGTCCTATCTAAGTGACTCATTGAGCAATATTATCTCGTACATAATAACATTCAATATGCATGTGGTGAATTAAAATGAATTCTGAGAGGAGGGAGGGGGGCAAAATCACCTAAAAATGAGAAACTGCTACACCCCAGAAAGTTAGTGATTTACCTTCTCCCAACCTTCACGCTGCTCTAAACTTGTGTTGAACTTGATTGTTATTTGAAAAAGAACTTGGCTTCAATCGCTCCCCATCTCCAGATCCAAAGTGTACTTGGGGGCCCTTCAAAGAAACCAAGGGAAAATATAGAGCCAGAAGCTTGAAGAGGGATAATATTGTGGCGATAATTACCCTCCATTGGCTTCAAAACTTCAGATTAAGGCTATTACTAATAACAGTGAGTTTATACTAGTATTGAGTGGTAGATTTTTGTTTCATATTCAAACCAGGATTGTTCATTCACAGCAGAGGAACATCTGAAGGTTAATCAGAAGAAAATCAAGTAATTCAGTTGAGGGAAATTCCTTCTTCATAATAAACAAACTCTAGCACCACTTTGGAAAGCACTGTATATCCACAGCTGCCCAGATCTTACCCATGATCCTCCAAAGCCCAGCTTCCCTCCCTGACTCATTTATAAACCTTCACCAACCATTCCAGGTCAGTTTGCTATCTCCTAGGAACTTCCACTGGAAGTGTTAGCTATGCCTTGGAATTTAGCAACTGAAGAGACACAGTCAAGTGTTGTTTTCTTAAAAGCATAAATCTTGTTAACTTAAAATAAGATGATCAGTTCTTCAAGGGTAGAAACTGGGTCTTTACAGTTTTCTTGCCTACTATTGTTTAGATCAGTCTTTCTCTAAGGCTTTGTTGAAACAAATGATCACAGCTGTAGGAAGGAGGTTTTATGTGTGCACCCAATTGTATCATCTCACTGATTCCTGCCCTCCTCTTCTTATTTCCCTCCACCAAAAATGAGCAATTGTAAATCTTACTTTTGAACCTATGAATTCGCAAGTTTCAGAATGAAAAATGACTGGGAGAACTTTCAGGGCACACTTAAATATTCTAATATTGAATAGAGAAAAGGAAAATAAAAGTATGGCTATAACAATATTGAGGCTTATAAAATATGTTTCAGCTGCTCTCCACGTATTTTGCCTTCCAGCAACACTGGCCTCTTTGCTATTCCTCCAAGAAGACACTAATAGTGTCAAAAGCAAGATTTGCAATGACCATTTCTTCTATACCCACCTGTTTCCAGAGACAAATTTTACCAAAGGTCAGAGACATCAGATCAGAGACATTTCTTGGCAGGGAACCTCAGATTCCTGACTTATTCCAACCAACTGACCATCTTCATTGTAACACCAAAATAGAATTTAATTGAATTTGTTGAAACACGTTACATGTAAACTTAGGTAAGCATTACAGCTGTGCTTTGAGAAAATGTTTAAGTGAAATTACAAAAGTAGTCCCTTTTATTCAGTTCTTTGACCTGTAGGCTAAATATTTGAAACCTTTACTTACGGAAGCCATTGCAAACATGGCTGTGGCATCTCTGAAAACTAGTTAGAAAGGTTCCATTATATAATAAAATAGTGACAATAATAACAAAAATAACTGCTCACATCAAGACAATATTTTAAGGTTTGCAAAGGACTTTGCTCACAACAGTACTGGAAGGCATTGTACCCAAACTCCAAGTTGCACAATGATCATCACACGTGAACTACTTTCATTTTAAGAAAACAAAACACTTCAAAAGGTAGTAGTGGTTTCAGGTTTATAAATACTAAAGTTAGTTTCTCCAATTCCAATTTGTGGTGAACCTCCCTCAAATTTACTTGAGCAGCTCTATGATGAAAAGAATTCACAATGTAGGAATAAGCATCACGATTTTCTGTGACCAGAGTGCACTAAATTAGCTTCAAAATGAAATTTACTAGAAAAGAATCTAAGGCTACTGAAAGTCCCTTGTAACTAATGTATTGTCTCTCTAGGACTTGCTCAGAATCCTCAGTTTACTTCCTAAGGGAAGGGACCATAGAAGTTTCTCTAAAGCTTGAAGTGATCTTAGAGGTCATTAAGTCTGAACCCCTTATTTTACACATGAGGAAACTTAGTCCAAGAGTGGTTGTGACTTGCCTAAAATCACACAGGAAGTAAGCATCAGGGACAGGATTTTAACCCAATTCAATGAACTTTCCACAGTGGAAAAAGTCTATTCTTTTGAAAATACATGTTTTGGGTTTCAGCTAGAGAGGGGCTACAAACTGGTGCCCAACTAAAAAAAAAATCACCTTTCATTAGCCGTATCTCCAGTTAAGAGATCTCAGATCCTTGAGATCAGAAACTATTGAAGTTTTTCATCTCTGAATACTCAACATCTAGCAGAACATCTTGCATCTCGTAGGTATTTAGTTAGTATTTATTTAATTTAATTATATTGAATTGTCATTCTTCCATTGTCCATCCCTACCCCAACTCAAGCCCCTCCAACACACAGGCTCTTTGAGTGCCAATTTTTGTTGGGATTCATCTCATCCCATGCACCAAAACTTCAGCCAACTCTACTGTAAGGCCAACCAGTTGCTACAGGTTTATTTATTTTCTAAACTTCCCCATACCAAAATTTCTAGCAAACCAACTTTGCCTGCCAATGCCACCCTGCCCTTGGGGAAAACAGATCTTTATGACTACCACTTGTTAGCAAGCCAATATCCTAACCTTGATCCACCCAAAGAATTGCAGTTAGGGAGGTTTTCCCCCAAAAGATCAAGAATAGCATTCATCTTAGGATATGTTTACCTATCCGCTTAGTCAATTACTCAGCTCCTTTCCAAAATGGCTACAGGTGCCCTCTGACTGTAGCCAACTACCTGGCACTTAAGCTAGCTCAAAGGCCCCATTTTTGATCCCTAGGGCACAACTCTTGTGAGGCAGGCCAGCTGGATGGCACACAAAAACAAATTTGAGTCTTTCATTATTCAATCTTCTTTTCCAAAACAACCACCCAGAGTGTTCTGACGTTGGGTACCGTGCATCCATATCCAGCATACCACCAATTCACTGAACACCTGTTAAATAGTCACAGCTCCTTAGCTAGGGCTAAATTCTTCCGCACCACCTCTGGACAAGTTTTCACAGTCAGATTAGAAAAGCCCTGAAAAGCAGAGTTTATGATGGAGATACTGACACAATTTTAGTTAGGGTGGTGTGGAGCTGTCACCGATAATACTCACAAGGAATAGTGTTGAGGGAGGTGAATTACAGACTGTAATTATATTCAGGGCTTCCGATGAAATGACAAATGGTGAGAATGGAGTCTCAGTGTTCTGTATATGATGTCACTGGGAAGTTTTCAAAAGCATGTATACCCTTGTGCACTTGTGCATAGAGGGAACTTGTTTCGTTTTGCAAGGGGTGGAGTGTACCTGGCAAGGGGGTAGAGGGGCGGAATGGAGGAAGAAGACAGGCAAAAATCCCATAATAAAAATGTATATAAAAAATACTTTCATCCTAACTTTTTTTTTTAATATACCATGGTAACTGTTTTGCTTGCTTACCAAACGAAATCAAAGCTCTGGGCTTCTTTGAGATTTTTGTATTCAAAGGGCATAAGATTTTAAAATAATGATAATAGTTGCTTACATTGAGATAAAGCTTTACCATTCACAATGCTTTCCTAAAGGCAATTATGTGAAGTAGATAATGCAATTATTATTATTGCCATTTTAGGGATGAGGAAACTGAGGCTCAAAGAGGTAAAGACTATATGTCTAGTGAGTGGCTGTGAGATTGTAGTAAATGAGAATCTATCACATGACACTGTTATAACCAATATATGCCAGAATTTCTGAATCTGATGCCAGGAACCTCAGTATATTTAAGTGCTAGATGTTATGTAAAGTTGGATCTATTTTTTCCCTTGATGATATCACGCTGTTCCCAAAAAACTACAAATGCAACAGAGGTTGTATTAGAGCAATGGTTCTCAAACTTTTTGGTTTCAGGATCCCTTTATACTCTTAACAATGGTTGAAGACCCCAAAGAGTTTTTGTTTATGTAGGTTATATCTACTAATACTATATTAGCAATTAAAAATGGATGATATTTTAAAATATTTATTTATTTACTTTAAAATAACAATAATAATCATGTTATAATAACATCATAATGAATTATGCATATAATGTACAATTATATAATAATAGAATAGTAACAATAACAAAGGACAACTAGGTATGAAGAGGATAGAGTCTGTGGCCTGGCATCAGGAGGACTTGAGGTCAAGCATGGCCTCAGATACTTACTACCTGTGTGACCCTGGGCAAGTCACTTAACCTTGTTTGCCTCAGTTTTTTTTTCATCTATAAAATGAGCTGGAGTAGGAAATGGCAAATCACTACAGTATCTCTGCCAAGAAAACCCCAAATGGGGTCATGGAGAATTGGACATGACTATTTGACTAACGATAATAACAACAACCACAACAATAACATGTTGATATAAGAAATTTTGTGAAAAAGAACATTTTCAAAAATTAAAAAATTAATGAGGAGTGGCATTGTTTTACATAGTTTTGAAAGTCTTTTTAATGTCTGATTTGATAGAAGACAGCTGAATTCTCATATCTGCTTCCGTAGTCAATCTGTTTTTATTTTTATTTTTTTTGGTTGAAGAATATGAAAATTATCTGGCCCTACACATATACAATGTATAGATGGAAAAGGAAGGAGGGAAGATTATTTTAATAGGTAAATAATGCCTTAGTACTATTAGGAAAATGGTTTTGACCTCTCAGACCCCCTGAAAGGATCTTAGAGAACTGGAGAGGTCCTCAGACCTCACTCTGAGAATCAGTGGAATTGAGTACATCCCATGGGCCATGCACTGAGCTGCGCTGATACTTTGATCAATCCAAATAAGGCTCATTGCTGAAGGACTTGAGTGCTTTGAGATGAGAGAGCAATCCCCTTATAGGTACCTTGGTCCTGTGATATTGGCAAGGAGTCTCTCATTAAGATCAATCACTTAGGCAAGAAGAATTAGCCACACAGTAGGCCATAAAAGGGGAAACCTACTCAGCAGACCATAAAAGAGGAAACTTTCCTCTCTTGCTCTCTCTTCCTTCTTGTCTCCGGAATGTGTGGCAAGTATTTCCTTCTTCCTGGATTTTCCATGATGCCTGGGGAAGAGGTGAGCACCCTTCTCCACACTCCAGCAGAATGGCAAACTGTTCTGCTTACATATGACATCCTGCACATGTTTTGACCTAGACAAGGTTGATCCTGGGCCCCTGGTTTCCTCTTCAGCTTGTTTTTTCTTTCTCTGAGGATAGGTGACCACACAGCAATATTGAGATGGATATTTCTAGCCTTATAGGCAATGTTGCAAGTTCAAGAAGTTGGGAATTTAAGGACCAGCAAAGATGGTGGCGTAGATAAAATGGGTCAGTCCAGCTTTCCCACAGCTATTCTAAAAAATATTTAAGAAGAAGAGCAGACTGAATAGTGGTTAAAAAAAATCTAAGAAGAAACCACAATGGAATATTTTTCTAGCCCAAGATCACAAAGACAAGTGACCAGGACAGGAACTGTGGAATAGGCTTACAGCTCTGTTGTCCTCAATCAATAATCAATTAATAAATATTTCTTAAGCACCTACTATGTGCCAGGCACAAAAGTTCTGACACTAGAGTGGGATCTCAGATTTAACCCCTGGAGATAAGACCAGGGATTGGCTAAGGGTCACTCTAAACCTGCAGAGACTTCAAACTAGATGACAGGGACTGCGGTTAACAACATTGGTGCTCTTCCCTAGGGCAAGACTGCAGTTGTGTTGCCTACCCAAACAAACTCTTCTAGACTTTTCAGTCTAGAAGAGCAGCAATTACACTGATTAAGGCCTACTAAAAGTTTTTAGCTCCCTGAACCTTGAAGAGTACAACACTCAGTCCTAAGAGAATGTCGAAGCAGAACCTGAGATAATACAAAGATCATAAAAGGCCCCTATATTCCCTCCAAAAGTACACAGAGCCTGGCCCTAACACAAAATTCCAATTTGCCAAGTAAGGCTGGAAGAATGAGTAAACAAAAATAGAATCCCACCATAAATAGCTCTTATAGTACTGGTAATATCCAAAACATAAACACAAGAGAATAACCCCAAAACATATACAAACAAAGCCTCAAAAGAAAACACAGCTTGGTCATACAGGCCAACTACAATTCCTAGAAGAAATAAAGCAAGAGATTTTTCTTCAAAGAGTTAAAATGATATCTTAAATGAAATTAGGACAACAGAGTAAAGAAGTGGAAAGGAAATAAGAGTTTGGGAGTAAAGTATTAGACAAATTAGAATAATCAGACAAAGAGATATAATACTTTACTCATGTAACAAACTCTGTTAAAATAGAACATAAAAAAGCAGAAATTAATGACTCCATAAGACAATGATAAATGTTAAAATAGTCAAATGACTGAAAAAATAGAAGAAAATATAATATATCTTATATTTAAAAAACTGGCCTAAAAAACATATCAAGAAGAAATAATTTAAGAATCACCAGAATATCTGAAAGCCACAACCAAAACAAATAGCATGAGTATCATATTTCAAGAAATTTTTTTTTAATTCCCATCTTTTAGAACCAGAGGGCAAAGTGAAAAAAAAAATTCACTATTCACCTCCTGAAAGAAATCTCAAAATAAAAGCTCTTAGTAATATAATAGTCAAAATTTAGAGTTTTCAGATCAAAGAAGAGTTTGGAAGTTCTGGGATTCCTAATTGAAGCTGGTTGTACTTCACCAGGAGCTCCTTATATCCACTGCATTGTTTCTCCAGGGAGAAAGTGAATACCAAAAGGTCGAACCCAAGACTTGGACTGGCTTGCCAAAGGCATGTACCTTGAAGGAATTTTTTTGGATAGTACAGAGCTGAGGTAAAGGTGAAATGCTGATTCAGCAGTCCCACAAAAACACTTCATGTTCTGATGACTCTCAGCAGGGTCTAACAGTAGTTATAAGTTACTGCTGCTGCTTGTCTAAATCTTTGTCAATTTGTGCTTCTGTGTCTCTTGTGTTAAGCATTTCTCTTCCATAGAGGATATAATAAATAACTTTCTATACCCGATTTGTCTATACACTGAGTACCTTTCTACTCTCAGAGAATAGACATTAGACCGAAAGACCTTAGATATTAACCTTAAATATTAGCAAAGCCTAAGCTTCAAATAATTTGATGTGGGGTTGGGGGTTGAGGGTTGAGGGATAAAGAGCCAGGAATAATTATAAATTTTTTTTAACTTCAGATTGTCAATGACTGTGTGAAAAAATGCTTTAAATCACTAATGATAAAAGAAAAGTTAATTAATAGCTCTGAAATTCTACCCCACACCCACTAGATTAGCAAAGATGGTAAAAACAGAAAAGACAGTAGTTAGTGTGACAATGGGAAGTGGGTGCATTAACGAACACTGCCTAGACTCGTGAAATGGTTCAACCATTCCAGAAAGCAATATCGAGCTATACTTAAAATATCCAAACTGTACATGCTCTTTGATAAAACAACACACATATACCCCAAAGAGATCAAAGAGAGAGAGAGAGATCAAGAGGGGGAAAGATCCATATTTTTTCCCTTCCCTTCTCATCATTTCCCTTTTCTTTTTCTTTTCTTTCTTTTCGTCATTTTTTTTTCTTTGTTACTGAGTCTTATTGGAAATGCAGTCATAGGCTGATCTCAATGCTCTTTAGTCTAAAATCTTTAACCTGCTCCATTTCTGACCTAGGTCAACTCATCCCTCCTCTGACAATCTAGTGGCCCTCCATTCGCACATAAGACTTGGACTTACTCTGAATATCTAATTGGTTTTAGTTCTATTTCAGCTCAGAACTACCAAACCCAAAGGATCAAATAACCTCAGCCATACCTACTATGGGCCAAGTACTTGCTTAATTCTGGGGATTAAAAAAAAAAAGAGGGAAAAACAGTCCCTGCCCTCAAGGAATTTACAATCTAATGGATACTGAATTAAGGGAGTATCAATAATTCTATCATTACCTAAGAAACATTAAAGTGAAGAAAAAATACTCAAGTTTTCCTAAAATTCCTAACTTTCTAAATTTCCTAAAAGGGAAAATAGTTATACTTACTGAGACAATGATATTCAGATGCAGAAAAAGAAAAATGAAGAGAATTAAGAAGTACCCAAGGTATTTAAAAAATTGTAGTATTTAGAGATATCTTAAATAGCACGTTTTCATTCTTTTTCCTAAAAAAGGTACTCAGGACTGGCATCCAACCACAGGCAACAGTGGCATTCAACCAAAGGGCACATAAAGCCATCTGATGTTTATACCAAGATCATAATTATCAAAAGAGCTAGCATTAGATGATGTTAGATGAAGTATGTAAGCCTCTTGTTATAAAGGACGTAATTTAAGAACTGTCATCTCAAACATAAAATCTGACATACTCTTATATATGGAAGCAATAGCTTGGTTTTCCTCTCAACAACCCTGAGTTAAGTATAACAGTAAATATTATTCCCATTTTAAATAAGAGGCAACTGAGAGTGAATAATAGATTTACACACAGTCAGATAGCATATAAATGAATAATAGATCATGAACTCAAATCCAAGTCTTCTGATGTCTAAATACGGTAGCCTTTCCACTGGGCTTAGTCCTTCTCCAATGTGCATATCTTAGAAATAAATCTAATAAAGAATAATTTCATTTTATTTTCTTGAGTATATGTATATGTTATATATTTTCTTTTTTTCAATTTTTTCAATTTTATTTTTATTTTCAGTTTCAAATTCTCACCCTCTCTTCCCACTCCTGCCCCTATCCATTAAGAAGAATATATACAGTTTTTCAAAGAGACAGCATCATGTAGTAGAGAGCAGTCACTGAAGCTAAGAAAACTTCAGCTTAAGTTCTTCCTGGATGTGTGACCCTGGTCAACTACTTAACCTCTCAGTGCTTTGGCTACTCTCTGCGATTATACATTGCAAATCAAGTGTTGATATGCATTGGTAGAGGGAGTTTCCTCAAGGGGAGTTCCCTTTAACAAATGAGATCATAGGTCTAGTCCCAATCTCTATGAATTTTTTTTAGTAAAATATACCACTTCAAAAGCTATATGAGTAAGATCTTTTATATACATTGCACAAGTATAAATAATGCTTTTCATTTCAATAGGTGTATACATTTTTCTCCCTAATTTTGCAGTAGAGAAGCTCAGGGTTTCTCTGGAATTTTCTTCAGAGATGATGTGGTCATGATGGATACATTTAATGTGGTATAAGTTCTGTACCCCGACTGCACAAGAGTTATAATCCTGGATGTGAAAAGTAATGCAAACGTACTCCAAAACTTCAAAGAGAATTAGAAAATCACTAATCCAGATAAATAAAATAATAACTATGCTTTAGGCTTCCTTAGCATTTTTACTCTGAGGAATTCATAATCATAATATGTATCAAGAAATATGACTGAAGTTTATTCCTTCTATTCCTTGTTTTAAAATTTTTCTTTTATTTTTGTTCTACACTTGACAAGCACCAGCAAAAAAAAAAAATTTCCATAAGAAAAAGGAGATTGAATAGTACATCCTGAATCTCTATTCAGACAGCCTTTTAAAAGCGTGTGCTAAATTTAACACAATATTTACAACATTGCTTTTCTGTGTCCCCTCAGGAGGTCTGAGAACCTCCTTCTGTTCTCTTTTGTGTATTTTTAACATTTCATTAATGCTCCTTTCTTTTTTTTTTAAATGTTACTATCATATATTTCCCCAAAATAAAATAAAATCCCTCCCTGCATTCCAATAAGAATTGTCAAGGCAAATCCACAAGATGTGCATGTCTGAAACCATATCTCATTCTTCAGCTTTAGTCCATTACGTCTCCATCAAGAGGTAAGGAACATGCATTGTTGTTGCTTTTTTGAAGTAGCGGTTGGTTGGTCATTGTGTGGATCACAGTCCTTAATTCCTTCACAGTTGTTTTCATTTGCAATGTTGTCATCATTGTAAAAAGATTTTTCCTTCTAACTTTGCTCTTTTCATTCTGCATCAGTTTATACAAGCCCTTTCAGATTCCTCAGAATTCATCCGTTTTATTGTTTCCTGTGGCAAAATAATTTTCCGTTACATTAATATACTACAATTTGTTCAGCCATTCCTTCCATTGTTTCCTCGTTGTTCCGAATTTTTTTTTTCCTGAAATGTGGGTCTTTCTGTTTTTAATCCCTTTGGAGGTACATGCCTGCTAGTGATGTATCTGGGACAAAAGGTATGTTAAGTTTAATGACTCATGGTACAATTCCAAATTGCTTTCTCAAATGGTGAAACAACTTTGCAAGTCTACCAACATGATTCATGGCCCTTCCAACACCACCATTTTCCTTTTTTTTTTTAAACCTCTGACAGTCTGATGGGTATGAGGTATTTAAATTTGTCTTTTTCTGGTAACTAGTAATTTGCAGCATTGTTTTTTCCCATACGGTTGTTTATAACTTACCTTTCTTCTTTTGAGCAACTCCTATTCATATCCTTAATAACGCTATAACTCTTGGGGAATGGCTTTTGTAATTATATATTTGTATCAAATCTTTATATATCTTAGATATCATGCCTTTATCAGAGAAACTTGCTACAAATATTTCCCCAGTTAATTATTTTTCTTCTAATTCCCAATGCATTGGTTTTGTTCATGCAAACCTTTTCAAATTCTATAGAATCAAAATTGTTCATTTCATATCTGTGAGAGTCTTTATTCCATATTTATTTCAGAACTTTTCAGTTAGTCATCGTTGAGAAAGTGATTCCCTTTCCTACTCTTCTAGTTTGTTAATGACATTCTTTATGTCTAAGCCCTGTATTACATTTGGAGTTATTGTGATATATGGTATGAGATGTTGGTCTAAACTTCTTATCTACCAGATTGCATTCAAATTCTTCCAGCAATTTTTGTCAAATAGTAAGGAGCCAACTAGGTGGCTCAGTGGATAGAGAGCTGGGTCTGCAATAAGGAAGACCTAAGTTCAAATCTAGCCTCAGACACTTACCAGCTGCGTGACCCTAGGCAAGTCACTTAACCCTTGTTTGCCTTACTCCACTGCAAAAGGAAATGACAAACCAGTCTAGTATCTTTACCAAGAAAACTCCATGGGCAGCATAGTCTGTGGGGTTGTGAAGAGTCGGACATGACTGAACAACAACAACAAAGTCCTTACCCAAGTATTTGAAGTCGTTGGGTCTACTGAACACTGTGCTGTTATGTTTGATTGCCTTTGTTTCTTTGGTACTCAATCTTTTCCACTAGTAAATTTCTTTATTTTTTGACCATTATCAGACACTTTTGATGATTACTATTTTGTAGTAAAATTTAAGATCTTTTATCGGTAGACCTTTTTCCTTCTCACTTCTTTCATCATTTCCATTCAGATTCTTGATCTTCTGTTCCACCAGATCATGATTTTTCATTGTTGTTCTATGAAGTAGACTAAAATAGAGAAACATTATTATATAAGGAATAAAGAGCCAGCTTTGGAATGGGAAAGATCGGGGTTCAAATCCCACCTTTGATGCATTCTATTTGTGTGATTCTGGGTAAATCACATAAACTCTCACTAAGATTATAGACAACTCTCTAGGATTATAAATTGCAAGGAAATTGGCTACCTGCATTGGTAGTTGAAGTTTCCTCATTTGAGAATTCCTTATACCAGTGAAATTACAAGTCCTATCCCCATCTGTGAAATAACTCTTTAATCTATAAACTAATTTAGATAATATCGTCATCATTATTTTGTTGGTATGGCCTGACTAGGAAAAAGTATTATATTATTGTTATAAATTATGATAGTATATGCTATAATATTATTGTGGGTTAACATTAATTAGTATTAATATGAATATCTTATTATGCCATTCTGACTTTATTTCTATAAATAATTTTTGTAATTAAATTCATATATTTCTTGTGTATGTTTTGCTAGGTAGATTTCCAGGTACTTTATAATTCTGTAGTTTTTTGCAATGGAATTTCTTTTGCTATTACTTCCTGCTATATTTCATTGGCAATATCCAGAAAGGCTGATGCTTTTTGTGGTTTGAGCTTATAATCTGCCACTTTAATAAAGTTATTCATTGTTTCTGCAACATGCCTTACTCCTCCAACTTGCAGTAGCACCCAGCAGGTTGGGTTCCCAGAGGGGTAACTACTACCGCTGCTACCAGGATCTCTAGATAATTCTGTGAGCAGCTATCTCCTTTGTGCTAGCTCATGAGCTTCCACCAGAGTGCTTCTGGCTAACTATCAGGCTAATTTCATTCTTTGGCATTGGACTTAGCCACTTCCAGGCTAGTCTGTACAGGGTATTCAACCTCTGTATGGCTGCTGGACTGGACCACGAAGGTCACTCAGCTGCTAAGTGGCTTCTGTTGGATTTGGCCTGGCAGGTCACTTGGCTGCTAGACCATAGCTTCCAGACAGGACCTGGCAGCCTACTTTGCTGCTGAACAGTTGCTTCCAAATAATGTCAGACAGGCCTCTCTGCCACAGGGCTATTAAGGCTGGGCTGGGCTGAGCAGTTAGCTTGACCCCTGGGTCCTTCTCAGGATGTGGTATCTTGGTTGGAGAGGTTGATCCACTAGACCCTCTGGACATGCTCGTTGATAGGCAGTTTCAGTCTTCCATTAGTCACTGGGTCAACCGGATAATACTGAACTTTCTTCAGCTCTTTTGTTATAGTGTCTTTTTTTTTCATTCTTAAAGCTGAAATGCTAGTGTGCCTTTTTAGACAGAGCACAGAACATTAGCCTATGATAGGTAAAAACCACTTATCTGATTCCCTCACAGTCTCAGCTCTGAAGTTTACCATCTCCAGGTAAGATGTAGGGGAGATCTTGCCTCCGTTTTGGCAATCCTCCCTGGTTCACAGCCCATTCCTTATTAAGGCATTCTACTTTGCCTTAGAGCCATCCACCCCAATTCAGTCAGTTAAACTTCCCAGCCTCCTTTTGGGACTTCATGCAAATGAATAACCAGGATCAAAGGTATGAAGTTAGTCTATGCCCTAGAGGCAAGTTCATTCCCTCAGCCCCTGAAGCCCCCTTCTCCCATTAGAGGGTTGCTCCAGGGAGCTCCATTTTGAAGAAGGATCCAAACCAGCCATGCCTCCTTCTCAAGCTTCACAACCATACATATACACCTTCTGGGACTGCTTCCACCTTTTTAACTCCCTTTTATGTGTTGTCATCCTTCATTAGAATGTAAGCTCCTTGAGGGCATAGACTATCTTTCTCCTATCCTCAGAACTTAGCACAGTGTCTCACACATAGTAACTGTTTAATAAATGCTTTCTGTGTTTTTGGTTTATTTATTTCATGCGCAATTGACCCATTCAAGCCTCAGCTCCTCTCTAAGGAGGAAAATGTCTATTTTGCACCTGAAAGGGTTCCTCTTTACATTTCAATGTCTCTATCTTTTGGTCCCTTCAGTCCTCTAGCTTTTGTTGAAGTTTCACTAGGTTATCTTATTTCATTTCAAGTCATTTTATTTGATGCTTTAATGTTCTCTGAATAAATTATCAAATCATTTGCAAAAAAAAATTATTTCCTCTTTGCTATTGTTTATGTTTGTTCCCTCAATTTCTTTATTGTGTTTTGTTGACATAATTAACATTTCTGGTACTTTATCAAATAATAATGGTGAGAATGTATATCCTTGCTTTATCCCTGATCTTATGGGAAAGGTCTTTAATGTTTCTCCCTTACAAATACTACTTGCTTTTTGTTTTAGAGAGATACTGTTTGTGATTAAAAAAAAAAAAGAATGGTATGCTCATTTTTACACTTTTTAACATTTTTAACATAAATAGGTATTGTATTTTGTTAAAAGCTGCTTCAGCCTCTATTGATATAATCTTGTAGTTTTTGTTGTTTTTATTATTACTATGGTCTGTTATGTTTACATTTTTTCCTGACATTGAATCAGCTATATTCCTGGAATTCCTGGTGATAGTATATAATATCATTATATGTTGTTAGGTTGTCTGCACTTGATATTTTATTCATTTTTTTTGCACTGATATTCCTTGGAAATATTGTTTGATAGTTTTCTTTATCTCTCTAATGTACATCAGAATTTTATTGGTCTCTTCAAGGGAGTTTGGTAAGACACTTTCTGTATTTTTATAAACAAATTACATAATATTGGAATTAAGTGCTTTTTGCAGATTTGGTAGAATTCACCTGAAAATCCATCCATCCATAGGTTTTTCCCTACCTTTGGAAGTTCCCATGTGGTTTTGCCAATTTCTTTTTCTGAGACTGGGTTATTTAAATTCTCTATTTTTTATACTGTTATTTTTGTAAATATTTATCCATTTAATTTAAATTATGAGTTTTAGTGGCATCTAATTGAGCAAAATAGTTTCTAATAATTTACTTCCTCTTCATATGTTAGGAGTTCTTTTCACATTTTATTTTGATAGTTTGGTTTACCTTTCTCTCTTTTTTTTTGTTAGAATAGCCAATGGTGTTTCTATTATTCCTTTAAAAAGCCCAATAGCTTTATTTATCAGTTCAGTGGTTCTTTATTTTTAATTTTGTTTATATCTATCTTGATTTTCAGAATTTCTGGTTTTATGTTTAATTGGGGTTTTTATTTACTACTTTTCTAGGTTTTTTAAAAATTTCATGTCTACTGAGTTGTTCTCTTTCTTTTTTGTTGATTAAAGTGTTTAATGATATACATTGTCTCCCAAGGACTGCTTTGGCGGCATCCCTTCATTTGTTGTTTAATTGTTATCATTTTTCTGTTGTTGTTGAAATTATCTATTACAGATAGTTCTCACTTTACATAAGTGGACCATTCTATAGACTTCAACTTAAAGTGATTTTTACATAATATGAATTTGCCTGCTGACATGGGGAAGGAGGTGAGGGAGAAAGGGAAAGAAAAAGGGGATTGCCTGTCCATCCTTGAAGGAAGGAGGCCAACACACAGTACAGGATCACTTGGGCCCCAGGGACAGAGAGGCAAGAGAACATGGAGGCCAGATGTGTGGGGGCTGGCAGAACCTAGAGGAAGAACATGGTGGGGGCAGATATGAACACAGATAGGAGAGGACTGGTGACACATGCCTAGGGACAGACATTCAGTACCAGTACTGAGTGCTGACAGAAGATAGACACATGGGGGCTGGACAGGAAGCTGAGTGGGCAAAGAAGGGCAAAGGCCTCCTCTCTTGGATCTGATGTCTCAAGCCAAGCCCTGATGGGGCTTCAGGAGGGTTCTGCTTTCACTTGGAGAGGTTTTTTTTAAGAGTTTTTTTGGTGGGGGTGGTGGGAGGCCATGGAGCACTGAATGGAGGGACGGGAGGGGAGGGTGCAGGGCGGGGAGGGAGGAGAAAACATAGTATTGTACAGGAAAGATTTTTTGGAATGTGGATTTCTTTTAGAATTCTTTATGTAAAGTCAAACACATGTAATATGAATTTACATAAAACCAGAACTCTCTGTATTTATGTGATTTATCCTTTGACTTACCACTTCTTCAGGACTAATTTATTTGGGTGCCATTTAAATTTGAATTTTTTTGTTCAAATACTTTTTATTGATCATAACCTTTATTGTGTCATGGTCAATAAAGGGTACGTTTAACATTGCTGCTTTTCTATATTTGTGTATAGAATTTTTGTGCCATACACGTGGTCAATTTTTGTTAAAGTGCCACGAATACTTGAGAAATACTTTATTCTTTCCTATTCCCATTCAATAATTGCAAGAGATCTATCATATCAAACTTTTCAAAAATTCTACCCAGGTCCATGATTTCTTTCTTGTCTATCTTTTTATTGGACTTTTCTAGATTCAAAAGGATAAAGACGTCCTCACATTGAAGTCCTCAAATGTTATCATTGTCTTCCCTTTACATCCTGTAATTGGATTAACTTTTCCTTTAAATATTTATAAGCTATGCCATTTGGAGAATATATGTTAAGTATTGCTATTATTCCATTATCTATGGTCCCCTTAGTCATAATATAGTTTCCATGTTTATTTCTTTAGATATATGTATGTATATATGTATGTATGTATGTATGTATGTCTATGTGTGTGTGGGGGGGGTGCACATACATTATTATTCCTATTACCTGGTCTGAGACCATAATTGCTACCCCCTCTTTTTTTAATCTGCCTGAAGCATGATAAATTGTGCTCCAAACTTTGTGTTGTGATGCTGTGTAAAGATTTATATTTCAATTGTGTTTCTTGTTGGATTGTTGGATTCTGTTTTTTATTCCATCTTGTTATACTCCTAAGTGTTATGAGTGAACTCATTAACATTCACAGTTATGATTATTAATTGTGTATTTCCCTCCATCATATCCTCTTACATATTTTCCTCTCTGTAACCATGTAATCACTCTTTGCAAATGAGGAAGTGAAGAAAGAAAAAGAATCTGTTGAATGTTAATCTATAATTGAAATCATCTATTATTACTCTTCTGCTATTCTTCTCTTCACTAAATCCAAACTCTCATCTCTGGTTCTTATACTTTCTTTCTCTTTTTGATTCCTTATTGTGTTCAACCCTCCAAAATTGACACGTTTTTTGGCTAGTGACTATTCCCTCCCTCATTCTTAGCTAATGCCCTTCCCTTAAACTTTCCCCTTTCTCTGTTTGTTTCTCTGTTGAGTTTAGTGGATTTCTATACTGAACTCTGCATTTGTGTTGTTGTGTGTATCCTACTCTTCTTTGACAAATTCAAATACAGATGAGGTTCCTGAGATACCCACTCCCCAACCCCTTATTCATGTATATATACTCTTCTCGTGCACACTGATTATGGGTAATAACAAATTCCTCTACCATCCTCATCTCTACCCTTTGCCCTTCTCTTCCCTTTTCTTTCTTGTCTTAAAATGAACAAAATAAAATGAAACTACATCAAATACCTGTGTTTGTATATTTTCTAAATCCCCCGGTGTCCCTTGGAGATGATGAGATTAGTGACATTTGGCTTTCTTTCTCCATTAGAATATGTAGCACACATAAGCTCTGGGCCCACACTCCTAACCCCTCCCCCTGCAATGTCAGATTGGATCCCCAGAGCACTTATTGTTCCATCTTCCTTCATTGATTACTCCTCCCATTACAAATATAAGCACTCTAACACCATTTAACCCCTTTCCAATTGTTCATATGTATTTACCTTTCTAGGTTTTTCTTGATCCCTAAGTCTTCATCTTAAACTTTCTGCTTAGCTCTGCTGTTTTCAAAAGGAATGTTTAAAAGTTCTCTATTCTTTTAAAAATCTCTTTTTCCCCCTATGGAATTATATTGCATTTTCAGAACAAATTATTCTTTATTGAAATCACTTCTTTTTTTTTCTTTGGAATATTCTACTACAATATTTTTCTTCTCTAAGGTAGTTGCCATATAATCTTGTATAATCCTAATTGTGATTTCTTGTTAAATTCTTTCTAGCTGCCCAGAGTATTTAACTCTGCATTTTGGTTACAATATTCCTAAGTTTTCCAGTGTTGGGTTTCTTTCAGGAGTTGATCAGCATATTCTTTCTATTTTCACTTTGCCCTCTATATCTAATAGATTTGGGCAATTTTATTTTATAATTTCTTGAAATATGATGCCCAGAGTTTTTGTTTGGTAATAGTTTTTAGGGAGTCTAGTGATGCTTAAACTCTCTCCTAGCTTTGTTTTCTAGGTCAGTTTTTTTAAAATAATAAATAATTTATATTTTTTAGTATTTTTTCCAATCTTTTGACTTTGACAATTTCTTGTTTCACAGTTACACTGAAGTCTTGTTTCATGAAGGTTGTTTCATTTGATTTTTTCAGGGAATTCATCACTTGAGTAAGGTTTTCTACTGTTTGTTCTAAGTCATTTATTCCCCTTCCATTTGCTCTCTCCCTCTCCCTCCCCTAGCTCTTATTTTAATTCCAATTTCATTTTTGTTTATCACTTGCTTCATTTTTTTGAAGGTCCTCAGGACCAAAGTACTTTTTCCCTCTGGCTCTACTGGTTTTTGTTCTGGAGTTACTCTCTTTGTCTCTAAAGTTTACCTCTTGGGTTTCTCGTATCCCACAGTATTCCTTAAATGTGTTTGGCATTTTTCTCCATGTACTTATTTCTCTTACTGCAGCCCTTTGCCCCTAGCTTGAATCCTTCAAGTCAATTTTCTGGAGTTTGGGTTGGCTTCCCTGCTGTATCCCCTCTCCTAGCTACCACTGGCTTTTGGCTATCTGTTTTTTGTTTTGTTTTTCCCTTCCTTTCTGCAGTTCTGCATTCGGATGGAGGCTTTTTTTTTTTTTGCTTTTTTGTTTCATTTTTTTGGTATCCTTATTTCATGTGGGGACTTACTCAAATCTTTGATAGAGTATTGGAGAATAGCTGGTCTCCTCTACAACTTTCCGTGTCTTTGTCAGGTTCAGCTCTAGGTCTGGGTAGTGAGAGTTAGGCAGAGGCAGGAAGTGGGTGCTTTCAGGCAAGTCCCCAGGGCCATTTCCTCATCAAGCTGTGTGGCATGATTTCCTTTATTTTAAAGGGGTTGGACAAATGTGTGTGGGAAATAGCAGCTAAGGCCACAAAGGACCAGCCAGGATAGAAATAACAAGTGAATCAATGAATCTTGGTACATGTTCTCCTATTTTCCTGCAAGATCTTTAGAACATCAGTGGGAAAACTTTGAAAGTGATCATTTCCTCCTCAAATTTTCTTATAGCCTTTCAGCGGCAAACCCAGAAATTTCGACTCTCAGTGCAACAGGACTGAACACACTCTCAAATCTATTTTATAATTTATGATTTAAAAATAATACAAGTGTGATGGGGGGGGGTCTGGTTCATGCCCAGAGTGGCTCAGATGATGTTTCCATGTGGAGGATGTTAGGGAGTTGTTTCCAGGAGAATCATGATGACACAGAAGGGAAGCACCTTGGAGAGAAAGACTGGACATTCTGTAACTGGTTCCAATCACTAGCCACATGCTTGAGAAGCAGCTCTTTGATTGACTTCAGAGTCATTCAAAAAGGCCATTTGGCATCAGCCCCCTCTTCTTTGCCTCATCACTTTTGGGAGAGCCAGTGAAGGGAATGGAATCTTTGTCCCTATGAATTCAAAATGTCTGGAGAGATGCTTAGCATCCCATCACTTCAGAGTTCATGTCTGCAGCCAATGAAGTATCAGTGCCCTAAAAAGAATGGCACCTAGGAGACCAATGTGGCCTTTTGGGTCCTTGGGTGCAGCTTTTGACTGAGTCCAAGTTTTACAGAACAAATCCTTTTATTAAGGGCATATGTTCTGTGAGGTTTGGATTCAGTCAAAGGGCTGCACTTGAGGATCTATAGGGTCACATGTGGCCTCAGGTTCCCCACCCCTGGCGTAGAGCCTGTCCTGTCATTTTAGCATCTAAGTTTCACATCCAGGACAGCCTTGATGCCCTGAAGAATAAGGAGCAACTTTTAGGAGTGACCTTCAGGAATCTAGCCCAGCTGTAGCTGAGACACGGGCTCACTCTGGCAGCATACTACACTTGGACATGAAAGAGGTGGGACCAGTGCTATGTAGGAGTTGAGCTAATTTTTGAATCTAATTCCCCTCGGAGACTGAAGTGGCATGGGAAGAACTATGCCCCTGAGGTACTGGTAGAAATGTGTATATATCCTTTTGTGAAAGCTCATCTGATGTTAAGTGTTTAAATTGAATTGGGTGTGCTAGTCACTGGCCCCAAACAAGGTGGAGAACTGGCCAGGGTGGGGTTCAAGCTGATGGCAAGTAGATAAAAGACAGTCCAACCCCTCAGGGTGCCTAGACAGAGAAAGGCCAGAGCATAAGCAAGAAAGCAAAATTCAGTTAAACAGGTAGTGAGACCTTGGGCTGCCACCCATTTCCAGAGTACCTGGGAAAATACAAGGTTGTTATCGGGGAGACCACTGAAGGAGAAGAGTAGAATAGAGCTAAGCTGAGGAGGAGTGCACCTGGTGTGTGGCAAAGGTGGAAAAGCAGAGGGAGAGGAAGAACCATGGCATTTTATAGCTTCCTAGTTTAAACTAAATATCTTTGCTAACTAGGTAACTAGCATGCTAAAAGACTGAAAGTACTGAGATGTTTTTGCCCTCTAAATTTAGTCAAAGACAATAAATATTTATTAAGTGCCTTTTACGGGACAGCTAGGTGGTGCACTGGGTAGAATGCCAGGTCTGGAGCCACAAAGACTCATCTTCGTGAGTTTAAATCCAGCCTCATACACTTATTAAATGTGTGACCCTAGGCAAGTAAATTAACCCTGGTTGCCTCAGTGTCCTCATCTGTAAAATGAGCTAGAAAAGGAAACAGCAAACCACTCCAGTATCTTTACCAAGAAAACCTCTAATGGGGTCATGAAGAGTCAGACACTACTGAAAAACAACTAAACTGGATAAGTGGCTGGCACTTGCTAAGCACTGGAAATTCAAAAAAGGAAAGATAGTTCCTACCCTCAAGGAGTTTACATTATAATTTCAGTGCCTTGGGACAAACCCCTGATTGTCTTCACCTTAGTTAGAGTTCCGTAGGCTTTTTCTGCACTTCTCCTTAGCCATTTAAACTTTCTACCCTCAAATAGAAAGCTCTTTGAAGGCAAGAATTACATTGTATTTTATCTTTGTATCCTCATTTCCCAGAATGGTATGTGCACGTACTTAATTAATGTTTATTGAATTGAAAATGGCAATAACATACAGCAAACCAGAGCTCAGCTTAATTAATATAAATGTGGAAAACAGTTTGTGAATTCAGCTTTCTGTTTTGATAATATTAACCAATGATAATATTCAGGACTACCTAATATATTTAATTAAAATATAACTCCTTTTTCAAACACTTCGAAATGTTCACAGTTAGGCAAGCCACTCAGATGACCTCTGCCACAGTTTCTGATTCTATTAAATCTGGAGAATAACAGGCTAAGTCTTACTTTGTTTACTGAAATATCATGAAGATCAGTGAATTGTTGCATTGAACTACTCCAAAGGATTAACATATATCATATTGTTGGCATGTGTTTTATAGTTAATTAGGAAGAGACTATTCAAATATAAAAATAAAGTAGAAAATGTCCAAGAAATGCCCAAGCAAGAACAAATGTCTTTGAATTGTAGCAGAAGAAATTAAATTTAAAATCTGTACCAGTTAATTTATCTTGTGACAACTTTCAACTTAGGGACAGCTGGGGATAGAAAACACACAAAAAGTTTGTGAAAAGTTAAATGAATATAGTTAGGTAGCTATAACTATCAAAGCTGTAGAAGTAGGAAGACAGAATAGTCCAGAGAAAAGAACGTGCCTATGGAGTCAAATTCTACTTCTGATGACTTCTGCTTGTGTGCTCTTGAGTAAGTTATTTTCTCTTCTATTTCCTCATCTATGAAATAAAGGGGTTGGTCTAATGGTCTTTGAGGTCCTTTTTAGAGCTCTGATCCAGTGGAATTTATTGAACTGTAAGATTATCCCTGCAATAAAGACATTCTCTATAAACAGTTTAAAGGAGCCCAGAACAGTAGAGTTGTATTCATTCCATTGTGTCTATTACAGATGTACTTTAAAAGAATAAGTGAAAACTGAAGGTATGTTGAGTCTTGCCAAAACCAACAAATTTGAGAAATAGGCTAGAGTGTTTCCTGAATGTGGTTCAGTGCTGTACTCCTCAATTTGAAGTATAAATCATCTTAATATGCTGTTGTTGCCACTTCTTCCTTCTCATCAAGCCAAAAAAATCCAAGGAAGAAGGAAAAGCAGAGGAGAGTGTCAGATTACTTCATAGGGAAAACTGAACGAAATCCCTCTGGTCTGCCAAACAGGGTTGTATTAAGTAGCCTGCTCAATTCCCCTGAGGCCTCAGTTTCCTCCTCACTCTTTTTTTTGTTGTTGTTAAACCCAGAATAGCTGCACCAACATTGTATGGAGCACAATAGGTCATGAGACTTTTGTTGTTGTTGTTGTTGTTGTCAGGGAATACCAACAACGGGATTAGAAAATCCTTTTAGGAGCCCCTGCCATTTTTTTCAAGTCCATAAAAAATTGTCAGGCATATTAGTCAGAAGAGAGTAAAGGATTTCACCGATGTTCTTGATGTCAAAAGTCAGGCATGGGCAAGCAGAAGTGTCCTCACACTTGGAAGTTTGAGTGCAGAAACAGGTAAAAACAGAAGTGGAAGATCACCTGAATACTTTTTTGGACAATCTTGAAAATGGATGGTGTAGTGTAATGAGGACTGGAACTTTCAACAGTCCTGGAGCTGTCACTGATTGTGATCTGGGCCTGGGCTTTCTGATGAGCTCAGCTCTTAAAAGTCATTCATGAGAGAGGGAAGCAGGCACACACAAGTGAAGATGAATACAGCATTGTAGTCCAGACTTGTAAGGAGTGTCAAGAAAGCTAAAACCCAGAATTTACTAAGGCTTGCAAAAAAAAAAAGTTAAAAGATGAGAAAGGGGCTTTTTTTAGCTGTGTCCAAAGCAAGAAGAATAATGGGAAGGGCTCACTACTTAGGGAAGATGGGGTGAGCAGATGACCAAGAAAAAAGCAGAACCACTTAATTCCTATTTTACTGCAGCTGTGGAGTAGTAGAAACAACACAGGATTGGGTGCTTGAGTCCCATTTCTTCCAAGTACCAGCTGTGAAATCTTGGGCAAATCATTTAATCCTCTTTGAGTTTTAGATTCTCCATCTGCAAAATCGGGATAACTTGTACACTTGGTACACTCCCTAACTCACAGTTTTGTTGTGAAGATCAAGCGAGGTGTTGTAATAATAATTTAAGCTTAAAATTTACAGAAGCTTTCCCACAATAACCTTTTTTATTATTATTTTATTTTATTATTATATTTTTATGTTATTTGTTGTTCCCATATTACATGGAAATACATGGGAATTATTATTCCCATATTAATAAAATATATTTTTATTTCATCCCATATTACAGATGAGAAAACTGATGATCAGGAAAGTGACCTGTCACAGGTCACTGTGTGACATCTAGGAAATATTAGAGCTAGAACAGAACCTGGGTCTTCTGAGCCCAAAACCAATGTTCTTGCCACTATGTTATACTGTTATGAAAATGAAAACTTTTGTTACTGTCATTCATGTTAACAAAATTAATTATAATGATAATTTTTGTCAAAAGATGGGAGAACAAAAAAATTATTATTAGACGGATATAAACACAAGACAAGGAAGGGAGTGTTTAGAGAATGCTCAGTAGCTCTCAATGAGTTAATGAAACAAATCATATTTCAGAGCAGTGAAAGAACCTGCAGATAATTCTGTGTGATAAATGAAGTACCACCAGTGACATTTAAAGAATCACAAATGGGAGAGAAATCGTAGAAGTAATTGGAGACGTACAAACACTGTTCTCATTTTCAAAAAAGAGAAGAAAGTAAATCCATAGGATTGTAGATTTTGGAGCTGGAAGGAACTTAAGGCCTTGTAGTTCAGCTCCTCATTTGAAAGAAGAGGAAACTGAGGACCTGAGAGTTTAAGTGGCCAGCCCAACGTCACATGAGTAGGAAGTAACCATGATTCTAACCCAGCTCTTCTGATCCAAAATCCAGGGCCCTTTCTGCTTTACCACTACCTGCTTCTCTGACTCATACTTTAAGCTAGTAAACTGGAAATCTGATAGTCAGCCTGCTGGTAGACATCTGATGGCACTGATAGCCACTCTCTAGGGAGTCCCATGGTCACCCTGGTCCTTTGCATGCCTGTAGCAGAAGGATTGAGTCAGTGCTATAATCTCTCTGATTACCAGGAAGCCAACAACCTTCTATCACTTAGTTCTACCTCTTTCTATAGGCAAGGCAACCCATTTGCTATGATAGACGTGTGAATTTATAGCCCCACCCCATCAAAATTAATTGTAAGCTCCCATATATGGGCTAAATCCATCTCTTTTTTCAACATGCTAGTTACAATGTCCCAATGGTATAATAGAGTTGTTTCCCTATGGAAGCAGACACACATGCAAGTATGTTGCATACCATTTTTTTTTCAGCATAAAATTAATAAGAAATAAGTAGTACTTAATAATTAGGAAACAGTGTATAATAAAGGAAATAAACATCTAAGAAACAGCTATGAGCTTACTGCTCTTCTAGACCATAGAAGTACCCCCTACCCCCCGATGCAGAATAGTGGGGACATAGGCGTCCTAGGCTATATACAGCCTGAGTCTTCCTTTGAGCAGACAAAAGAATGTAACCAGTTTCCTCAGGATGCTTGAGTCACACTTCCTAAAGGATTGGTCATTGAGTATGGATGCAGGAACTCTGGAATTAGGGATTTGATTCATTCATGGGCACACAGGGTTGGAACATGATGCAAAATGGAACTGAGGAGGGTTGTCACGTTGCTGGAGGGAACCTCTGATCTAGAAGCATGGTTAGTGGACTAGCCAGCTCAGGCAACAGGGACTGTCCTCACATTGCTTTCATGTGCCTGTGTGGTCCTCTCACCCTAATCTTGACTACCCTTTTCCACTATATCTGACTCCTCTCCTGTACCCCCAGCCCAAAGCCTTTGTTTTTGCATCAAAGTGGGAAGAGTAGCTGCCTAGTGAGGCCACCATACTGACTATTTATAATCAGGCGCAGGGGCAGAGAAATAATTGTACCTACCCTTGAAGAAGTAAGTATTGTTTACAAGGATTTAATTGTGAGTTTGTGGCTGGTATGCAATTGTCAAGCCAATACATCTTTTGTGAGTTCTTGATTCAATATTTGGGATAGTATAGGAGTGACCAGCCATGTCAGACTCCAGAGAGCTTGCAGTGGGTGACTTAGCTATGGCACCTGATCATAAATAGTAGGTAAAGTGCTAGACCTGGAGTCAGGAAGACTCATCTTCCTGAGTTCAAATCTGGCCTCAGACACTTAGTAGCTGTGTGACCCTGGGCAAGTCATTTAATTCTGTTTGCCTCGGTTTCCTCATCTCTAAAATGAGCTGGAGAAGGAAATAGCAAACCACACCAATATCTTTACCAAGAAAACCCCAAATGAGATGATGAACACAACTAAACAATAACAAAAGGGCTGAAAATGGGGGATTAACTCCAGGTTAGAGAAGGTACATTTCAGGAATGGAAGGACCACTTGTGCAAAGGTACAAAGATAGGCAATAGAACATTATATAGGAGAAATAGGTAGTAGTCCAACTTAACTGGAATGGAAAATGTCTAGAGTGGAGTAATATGATTAGAAAAGTAGATGTGGACAAGATTGTGGAAGGCTTCAAATGCCAGGTAGAAGATTTTGTGTTTTTAGCAGCTCAGATCTCTCTCACATATGAATCCCAAAAAAACTATCTGAGTTTCCCAGACCTCTGTGGATCAACATCAACTCAAAACCACATGCCATGAGCCCCAACCAAAGTGCTTTCTTTTACCAAGTCAATCAGTCCTTGTTGTATGTGGGTATTGACTCTTTCTGATCTGGTGAGTTAAAACACAAATGGTCCCAGCACTTGACTAAGGCAATTATTTTATTAAGCATGGCTTCCTTCAGCCTTCCAAAGCCCACTTCAAAACCCTAAAAAGAGGGACAGCTAGGTGGCACAGTGGATAGAGCACTGGCCTTGAAGTCATAAGGGCCTGAGTTCAAATCCGACCTCAGACCGAAGACTTGACACTAGCTATGTGACCCTGGTCAAGTCACTTTAACCCCAATTGCCTAAAAAAAAAACCCTAAAAAGAAAAACAGGGTAAAAGTAGCCCTCAGAGTGGTTAAATAGGGTAAAAGTAGCCCTCAGAGTTGTTCTACTGGGTCTCAGGAGCTCACTGAGGGGAAGACAGGCAGCTCCTTTGTATTGCTCAGAGAGAACACTCTTCTCTGAATGCCTATCCACATGAAGCCCATATCTGTGCCCCAGATCATCCACCTTGGGGCAGTTCCCCATAAGCTGATGTCAGTTGCCAGCTGTATCATGTTTGTCCAGGCCTAATTTCTACATATTATACTACAAGAGATTTAATCAAACAGAATAGCAAAATAACTAACAAGAAAAATCCCCTGCATATGTATTATTTGCATATAAATTATGTGTATAATTTCCATGATATATGTACATATAAATTGTATATATGCATATAAATTATATGCATATAATTTCCATGATTTCCTTCCATGATTTACCACAATGCCAATGGGAAATAGGATACACGTTGGAAATGTATGTGGCCATGGAATGTATATGGAAAAGGAACACAAATAGGTAACCTGCATGGACAGAGCAGCTCATACCTCTGACACTATGATACCATCTATATCCTCTGGTGAAGTTATCACATTTTTCTTTTCCAAGCACTTGTATTGCTTTCTGTTTCTATCTGTTGGCCTTTCCTGGGATAAGTTCTTTATTAACTGCTCTAGTATCTACTAACATCTCAGTTCAAGGAAACTGGTAACCTTGTGATAGTTTAGTTCTTTTGAGATGCAATCTCCAGCCAACTACACCTAGTCAGCTAGCTATAAAAGTTGTTAAGCATTTATATCTTTGAACTGTTTTTTTCCTCCACTGCTGATCAGACTTGAAGAGCAAACTCTTACCTGATTTAAGATCCTAAAATTCCTTTTAGCTATTGTAATACCTTTGGGTCATTTTCAATTGTCACAGGGACTCCACTTAGCAAAAGTGTAGAGTTTCTGGATTTAGATGTGGTGAGGGAATTTAATCCTATCCTCATCTCCTCAATTCTTAGGAAATCAGTTCAGGACAAGACTTGAAAAGGTCTATGTGGATATGAAAACCTTTACCCTACTTCCTAGCAGCAACTAAAATTGCTATGTTCCATTATCCTAGAGTTAACAGGAAGCCACTAAAGAATTTTTAGTAGGGGAGAAACATTGTCAGACATGTGTTTTAATTTTAAGGCTTAAGGTTCCTAAAGCCAAACATTATGACTTCATATAATAAGAAATAAAGATTTAAGAAACTGTTCCAATCTATATGAAAGAATACATATGTGGAAAGGAATAAAAAAATACATATGTCAAGAAATCAATTTGAGGTGGCATTAGTAATCATTTAATTTTAAATATAGATAAATAGTAGAAAGATACCTAATTTATGCAGTTACATGTACATGAATAAGCAAAAATATGCCACCTATTTCATACAGAAAATGTCAGTCTCTACTATTTCCTAGAGTAACACAAATAAATGAATTATATGCATAGACAAATGGAAAACTGTGATGGATGCTATCTAGAACGGTTCCTCCAAAAAATAAGTTTAGAGTAATTTGGGGGGGGGTTAGGATATTAGGAAGGAAGAGGAGCAAATCTGGTCACAGAGTATGAAGACAGATACAATAAAATGGAGGTGATCTTGTAGTTCTTGTTTGTCCTTCATTCTTGAAGAGGACCTTGACATCAGGATGATGATGTCATGACTTGCACATGAATTGGATTTAAGTGAGGGAGGGCTGTGCAGAGTCACCAGCCTCACTTTCTCCTCCAGAGGCATCTGGGTCCAGTGGCCAGATATAGATCAGGATGACTGGAGATGGCCCTGGATGCATGGGAGACCTTGGCCTTTTTAAGCTAAGGTGTTTAACAGGTCTCAGTGACTGAGGCAACACCCATTCAGTGATTAAGGCTAGGTAAGAAATGAGGCAGAGAGGGCCTCTTTACCTAGTTTTTTAAAAAATCAATCTGGGAGGGGAAGACCCCCAGGGTTTCTGGCCAAAACAGGAACAATTGCCATTTACATTCACTCGGAGCCATGGGGGGGGAGAGGTGGCAAACAATGACCAGGAGAAAGTGAGGCTAGTGACTCTGCACAGCCTTCCCCCATTTAAATCCATTCACTTGCCTATCATGGCATCACCTCCCTTCTTGAAGAAGGAAAGACAAACAACAACCTCTGTGACTAGAAATAGGAGCTGCCCCACTGGGCACCCAACTGGACCTGGCCAGCTGGGCAACACAGCTCTTCTTCCTTCCTTCTTCCTTCCTTCCTTCCTTCCTTCCTTCCTTCCTTCCTTCCTTCCTTCCTTCCTTCCTTCCTTCCTTCCTTCCTCCTTCCTTCCTTCCT
Source organism: Phascolarctos cinereus (assembly GCF_003287225.1). Classification (NCBI taxonomy): domain Eukaryota; kingdom Metazoa; phylum Chordata; class Mammalia; order Diprotodontia; family Phascolarctidae; genus Phascolarctos; species Phascolarctos cinereus. The sequence continues at coordinate 314,781,586 of NW_027555847.1, read as the reverse complement.
TTCTCTTTCTTTCTATGCTGAAAACTGTTTTTTTTTTCTTAAGGAAGGCCTTAGCCCCAAATCAAGGACAGTAAAGGAAAGGTCCTAACACAGCATCCATCCCCCAGACTGAGATAATAGCTGACATTTCCAGGCTAAGACAGTGTGCCATCTGCCACAATGGGTTTGGGACTTAGAACAACCTACCAACCATTCCTACCCTACACATACGCACACTGAGGCTAGAACTGAAATCCCCAAAGCAGCACCAAAAAGGTAGGGCATTGGAAGGAGAAGGCTCCCCTAAAGGGTCTTGCTAGAGGCCTCCCTTAAGACTTAACACATTGCTACACAGGGTCCTGGAGCGGTGCTTCCTACATAGCTCATGCACCTCCCAGGTTAAGGCAGCTTAGGGTGCCAAGAAGCTTAGATGTTTTAGAGACATAAATTGAACCTCTGAGCTAACAGCTCTCATTGGTTTCAATCCTTTTAGCCAGCTACATAATATCTTGGACCTGGAGTTAGAAAAACCTTAGTTCAAATCCAGCCTGAGACTGGTACTAGCTGTGTGTCCTGGTAGGCAAATCATTTAACCTCTCCCAGCCTCAGTTTCCTCATCTGTAAAATGGGAATAATTATAGACTCTACTTCCCAGGATTGTTGTGAGGATAAAGTGAAATAATATTTGTAAAGTGCTTACAGCACTATATAAATCCTAGCTATATTATTATTATTATTATTATTATTATATTATTATTATTATTATTATTATTATTATGGGTCACTGGCAGCAAAGTCTCAATCAGCTTAGAAACCAGAAGTTTTTTGCCTGTAAGATCCAGAGATGGGAGGTGGATGGGCAAGAGAAGGTAGGAACCAAAGAAGGGACCAGACAGAAGGGAAAGGTTACTACTAGGTAGGAGAAGGGGACAGAGATCAGGCATAAACAAAGTGCTGGGTAGAGAAAGATCAGACCCAAAAAGACCTAGATGTTTTTATGGACCACAACAAAGTCACACAAGTAGAAAGTGACAACAGAATGCACATTGAGATCTTGTCCCCAAATTTAGGGCTCCTGGCACCAGACCGCTGGGGAGAAGGGAGACTCAATGAACCAACAAGTACTTATTAAGCATCTATCATTCGAGTGCCAGACACTGTGTTGGGCAAAGAAAAGACCGGAAATGGTTGGTTAGTTAGTATACAGAAGGACTCATTAATCACTCAGCAAGCATTTATTAAGCACCTACTATGTGCCAGGTACTGCATTAAGCACTGGGAATAAAAAGAAAGGCAAGTTAGGAGACAGAAATATTCTCATTTCAGAGAAACACTTTTCTGATATATCTAGCATCTGATGACATGTTCTCTCTTGCTGTCAAATATAATTAACAAATCTGAAATCTAATTCTTCAAGAAAAGCCATGAGGCTTGTTTGCAAATCCATCCCAAAGCTCCCTTTACAGGTGCAGGTCACTCCCACACCACAGGCTATGTTTAGCTAACCTAAAAAATCAGTAGAACATGAAACATTCACAGGAATATGGCAAACAAGCCTGGCACCTCATAACAAGTAGAGTTCAAAGGATGCAAACAAATTTTTCATTATAGTCTTTGGTATGAAACAATGGAGAATCTCTGTTTTTTTGAAAAAAAGTGTAGTGCTATATCCTGAGAACATAATACGTGAGATTCAACATTGTCATACTGAGGGGCAGTATCATCTGTTCTAACAAATGGTTTATAATGTACTTTTTAGGCACACTTTTGTCTTTGACCAACTAGTATTTATTATCGTTATTGTTGTTCAGTTGTGTGTGACTTTTCACGACCCCATTTGGGGTTTGCTGGACAGAGATACTGGAATGGTTTGCCATTTTCTTCTCTAGCTCATTTTAGAGATGAAGAAACTGAGGAAAACAGGGTTAAGTGACTTGCCCAGGGTCACACAGCTAGGAAGTATCTGAGGCCAGATTTGAACTCAGGGAGATGAGTCTTCCTGACTCCAGGCCCAGCACCCTATGTACTTCACCACTAGTTGTCAAGCATTTATTAGGCACCTCTTATATGCTAGGCACTAGAGATACAAAGATAAAAGTGAATTATAGCCTGCCTTCAAGAGGCTTAAGTCCTACCAGGGGAGACAACATGCACATATGTACTTCCATACAAAATAGATACAGGGTGACTTGGGTGGAGGCTGTGGGCACACAGGGGAATCAGTAAGGCTTTATGTATACACAAAAGCGGCACGAGCTCAGATGTGAAAGAAACCAGGGTTTCTAAGATGCAGAAGAGAGGACGGACAGCATTCTTGGCTTGAGGGGACAGCTGATGTAAAGAAACTGAGTTGTGAATAGGGGGCCATGTGTGAGGAACGGCAAGAGTGTCATGGTAAGCATTAAGGAGAAGAAATGTATCATAGGGCCAGAAAGGTTAAGTTAGGGCCAGTTTATGAAGGGCTTTAATTCCAAGCTGAGGAGTTTATATTAGATCCTAGAGGCCACAGGAAGCTATTGGAATTTGAACAGGGCAGCTAGGTGGCACAGTAGATAGATTGCTGAGCCTGGAGTCAGGAAGACTCATCTCTCTGAGTTCAAATCTGGCCTCAGACACTTCCTAGCTGTGTGACCCTGGGCAAGTCACTTCACCCTGTTTGCCTCAGTTTCCTCCTCTCTAAATAAGCTGGAGAAGGAAATGGCAAACCACTCCAGTATCTTTGCCGAGAAAGCCCCAAGTGGGTCATGGATAGTCAGACACAATTAGAACAACTGAACAACAATAACAGTTTGAATAGGGAGCAACATTTAGACCTGAACTTACAGAAAATCAGTTTGACAGCCAGATAGAAGGTAGCCTGAAGAAGGACACGAGGCAGAGAGGCCAATTAGGTGCCTATTGCAATAGTCCAACTGAGAAGTGATGGGGGCTTGAAGTACAGGAGGTGATACCAGTGGAGAGGAAGGAGCAGAAGGGAGAGATGTGGATATTTCATAACGGGGGAGTTGGGTGGCAGCTGAGAGATTTAGGGTGGCAGATGCTGATTTAGCTGATGGATATGGTCATTAATTATAACCTACTCAAAGTATAGATCAGAGACAAATTAGGAGAGGTTGGAGAGAATACTGAAAAAGGCATGGGCATGGAACTGTTCTCTCTCTCTCTCTCTCTCTCTCTCTCTCTCTCTCTCTCTCTCACACACACACACACACACACACACACACACACACACACACAGCCTACTTCTAGGGTCAAGTACAAAGCACACTTTAACACTGAAAATTGGTCTTCATTAGATGTGAGCTTCTTAACAACAGGGACCATTTTTTTTTGCCTTTCTTTATATTTCCAGATATTAGCACAGTGCCTGGCACATAGTAAGCATTTAATAAATGCTGTTGATTGAGCTCCCCTTTTAGATACATTATTTGAAGAGCTTGGAACATTATCAAAGAGATTGGGCCAAAAATTTTAAAAGGTCAAAGAGCCTATGTGGGTAATGCAAGAGTTACAATAATTTTTTTTGTTGTTGTTCTTACACTAAAACCCACATATTGAATTGGATTTCCAATCTCATACTGGACTAAAGGGTTTCTGCTGTACCAGTCATTCTGAGAGTATTCTACAACTTCCCCCCAGCTCTCATCTTCTATCTCTCCTCCCTTTCAGTCAAAATCCTGGAAAAAAGCTGTCTATACAAAGTTTTGCCTCCCACTCCCTTCTCATCCCCTTGCAAGCTGGCTTCTTGCCCTATCATTCAGCTGAAAATGCTCTCTCTCCAGGGTTCCCAATGATCTCCTAATTGTCCGATCTGTTTTCAGTCTTTTATCCTTCTTGCCCTCTCTGTCACATTTGATGTTCTTGACCACTCCCTTCTTCCTCAAAACTCTCTACTCTATGTTTTGATTATCATGCTTCTTCTTCATTCTCTTCCTCCATGTCTGGCCCCTTCTAGTTCTCAGTCTCCTTCATTAGATGATCATGCTTATCCCATCCTCCTAAGTGCAGGGATATCTCAAGGCTGGGCAGCTACATGGTGCAGTGAATAGAGCACTGGGCCTGGAGTCAGGAAGACCTGAGTTCAAATCCAGCCTTAGACACTCACCAGCTGTGTGACCCTAGGCAAGTCACTTAATAACTCTGTTTGCCTCAGTTTCCTTATCTGTAAAATGAGCTGGAGAAGGAAATGGCAAACCACTCTAGTACTCAAGTATCCAGTATCCAAGGAAATCTCAAATAAGGTTATGAATACATGGACACAACTGTTAGAAGTGAACATCAAGACCCCAAGGCTACATCCAGAGGACTCTCAATTTCCCCCTCTGCTCTCTTATTGATCTCCTTAATGTCTATAGGTTTAATTATCATGTTTATGAAGATGACAGTATTTCTCTTGAACTTTAGCTCATCACTAAAAGAACCTGTTGTTCTTTTCCATTTGCATTCCTGCAGGTATATCAAATTCAGCAAGTCCAAAACAAAACTCATTACCTCTTCCTCTCTCCCACTTCTCACTACAGCTTCCCCACTTTCTTATTTCTGTGGAGGGCACCATCATCCTTCTAATTATCCAGGTTTATAACCTCAAAGTCATCCTAAACTCTTCCTTCTGTCTCATCCTTCACATTCAAACAACTACTAATTCTTGTCAATGCTGTTGTTGCTGCTGCTGCTGCTACTACTGCTACTATATACCACTATGCTCATTACTATACTACTGCTATATGACTATTAGTCTACTAATACCACTACTATACTACTAATAACTACTACTACTAATACACGCACACATATACATGCAAACACACACACATACTTGCAACCATTCCTTTCTTTCTACTTACAACCACCATGCACCCAGCCCAAGCAGTCTTTTCAAAGCTGAAGTTTAGCCACATTATATGTTTGGGGAAATAATGGGAAGTTGGATTTAGGGGTGGGGAGTGAAGGAGAGACATACAAAGGAACACATCTTGGCTAGATACAGGCCCTACCTCTCTCTGCCCACTCTTCCCAATGCAATAATCCATTTCTTCTGTTTAAGGAGAAAGGGTAGGAATTCTTGAGGGGTAGGAGAGGGTGGCATACCCCTCCCTCCCAGTGATAACAGAAATGTCACTGATCTAGGGATCCTCCAGTCCCAGAACACTGCCATTTTTGCATTTCCCATAGGCTATTGTAAGGTGGGGCAGTGTCACAAAGATTGCTAACCCTGCAGCTTGGAGACAAGAGTAACCCCGTGCTCTCCCACTCCTGTTTGCAATTCTCAGCTCATCCCCTATAGAGAATGTTAAAGATAGGCCATTCCTATTTCCCCATCCTCATCCTGGGCTTGGCTTAGATGAGTAGTACCCACGGTGTTTAATCCTCGGTGGTCCTCAGTCAGTCAATATTTTGGAGCTTTTTTTTTTTTGAGTCAATTTATGGAGCTTCTACATGGTGCTAAGCACTGAGGAGACAACGAAACAGTCCCTGTTTAAGCAGCTCACAATCTCATGGAGGAGACAACTTATAAACAAGCTGTATAGAGGACAAAAAGGAAATAATCAGTAGAGGAAAGGCCCTAGAATTAAGAAGAACTGGGAAAGGCTTCTTGTAGAAGGTGGATTTTAGCCGGGACATGAAGGAAGCCAGGGAAGATAGGAGGCAGAGATGAAGAGGGAGAGAATACCAGGCATGAGCCCCTAGCAATGAAAATGCCTGTAGCATTTTCATTTTTTTCCTCTGGAAAGAAGAAAATGCCTGCCTAGAACTTTCCCAAGATTTAGAGAAGCTAAGAAAAAAAGCTGTCTGGGCTGGTGGGATGGGAAGTGTTGGCACTGACCTGCTGACATTACTCTCCCCAGAATGAAGATTTTACCGCTCCCCCCTTCCCTTCAATGGTGGTTCAATATCCTATAAATTTAGCATTACCTGGGGCAAAGCCTCTCTCCAGAGCCTGTCCTGATCCTTACACTCCCCGAACACTTCCAAAGCCCCGTTTCTCCAGGAAGTCCCCTGGGTTCCCTGTGGCCACGTCCTCCTCTCCAGTCACTTTTCCTCATAAATGGACTCATGTTGCTCACACATGTTTTCAGTCAATCTCAGATACTTTCTCACACTCTTTATCACAAAAATATAAATAAATTGTGCAACTAAACAGAGTATTACTGTAACAGATAAATGTCAAAAATTCAAAGCAAAGAATACATATTCTTTTCAAACATGGAGCTTACACAAAAGTGGTCACAGGAAGGGTCACAAAGAAAATATGGAAAAATAGGTTTTATATACTACATTTATTCATGGTCATGCAATGAAACTAGAGTAAATAATGATACAATGAGTAAAAGACAGAGGTTTGTGAAGGAGAAATTTTTTATATTATTTTTAAACACCATCTAGATGAAAGAAGAAATTAAAAGGCCAATAGATTACATTAAAGAAAAATATAACATAGATATATATCAACCTATGAAAATCAGTCAAAGCAATATTCAGAAGAAAATGTATACTACTAAATGACTATACCAGTAAGTGGGAAACTTAATGACAGTAGCCCATAGTTTAAAACGCTATGAAAGGAATAACAGGAAAAGAGAAATAACCATTGTCATAGCAGAAATTTGTATAACTGAAAATAAAATGTTAACTTCTTCCCACAGTCTTTCTCTCCCTTCAGGGATCTTTCCCGGAAGAAATCTGGAACCATGTATCTTCCCTCTCAGATATTGAAGCCAGAAGACCCAAGATCTCTCCTTTCCTCAGCCCTGCCAACTATGTAGGCATGAAACATTGAGTAATCAGTCCCCACTAATGAGGAGAGTCTTATGCAAAAGGACTTTGAATGTCTAGTAACAAAGAAAAGAATTGAAATAAGTAAATCTAAGAGCTTATTTTTAAATGACAAGTTAATTTGATTTTTAAAAATCAATCTAATAAGAAAAGAAAGAGGGACAAATCCAAACCATTAAAATGAGAACAGGAAGAGCATAGTGACAGAAGAAAATGAGAAAATTGAAATAGATGATCCCACAGAGCTATCTATACTAAAAAATGTGAGAATCTGAAAAAGATTCACAAAAATAAAATTTAGATTGTATGCCCAAATATATCAGTCTCAGAGAAATCATATAGACCATTAAGGAGTTGCTTACAATAAGACACTGAGCCCAAACGGATTTATAAGTTAATACTGCAAATCCTTTAAAAACAAATAATTCTTATATTACATGGACTATTTCAAAACATAAAGCTAATTGGCCACTCAATTCCTTTAAAGATATGAGTTTTAACCCTAAATGAATGAAAAATTGAGAAGGAAAAGTATAAACTAGTATCATTAATAAATATTGACACAAAAATGTTTTGATGCTCCAATATACCAAAGCTCTCATCTGTGTGGATCCTTCCTTCATATCATCATCCCATGCTGTGGCATAGAGAGCTCAGTTTTCCCCTACGCCTTCCCTGCTCAGCAGGCTTATTCCCTGATGATGGATTTGCCTCCTACCTGGTGTCTGCTCCCCTGCTCCTGCCCGGCTCCGTCTCTCAAACCCCACTGAGAAGCTACTAAGCCTGGATGATTCAAGGCTGCTGCTGTTGCTGTTCAGTCATTCCAGTCGTGTCCATCTCTTTGGGGCTCTATTTGGGGTCTTCTTGTTGCGTTGCTGTGGTTTGTCCTTCATTCTCGAAGAGGACCGTGACATCAGGGAGGTGATGCCATGACATGCAAGTGAATTGGATTTAAGTGAGGCAGGGCTGTGCAGAGTCACCAGCCTCACTTTCTCCTCCGGAGCCATCTGGGTCCAGTGACCAGATACAGATCAGGATGACTGGAGATGACCCAGGATGCAAGGGAGACCTTGGCCTAAGGTCTTTAACAGGTCTCAGTTTGACTGAGACAATGCCCATTCGGTGATAGGCCTGTTTAAGAAGTGAGTCAAGGGATGGCCCCTTCATAAAAAAAAAAAATTGAACTGGGAGGGGAAGACCCTCAGGCTGCTGTCCGAAAAACAAACAATTACTATTTCGTACTCACTCTGAGCCATTGAGGCCCAAAAAATAACTATTAAGTGGTGCTGGCAGAGATACTGGAGTGGTTTGCCATTTTCTTCTCCAGCTCATTTGACAGATGAGGAAACTGAGACAAGCCCAGGGTCACACAGCTAGTAAGTGTCTGAGCTTTACACATGTGCCATTTCTTAACTGATTGGTGCCTCCTTGCCTGTGACCTCAGAGGTAGGAAACCCTTCAGACTGACCTCAGCAGGATCTTCCCTTTTACATGCATTATCTCATTTGATCCTTCCAACATCCCTGTAATATAGGTACAATCACTCTCCCCATTTAACAGATGAGGAAATGGAAGATGAGAAACTGAGGCTAAGTAACTTGTCCAGGGTTGCACAACTGGTAAATGTCTGAAAGTGGATTCAAACTCAGATCTTCCTGATCCCAAGTCTAACACAGGACCTGCTGTGCTTAGCTGCTATACGTTGCTATGACTCCCAGGAGCTTCCACAATCCTTCAGCTGAAAGAACTCCTATGAGTCTCAAGCTTCCTGAGCTACCCTGAAGTACATACCCAGGAGCCCATAGTGTTGTAGACTCCCACTTCTCGCCTTGGCCTGAGGATCATAGTGCCCAAGGATCCAAGGAAACATCCTCGGTGATACCCCTTCCTTGACCTTCTCAGTTCTACTTGGGAAACGTCAGTCTCAACTTCTGGTCCTAGGCTGAGGGCCATCGATGGCTCCTCCTTATTATACATGTCAGCCTGCTCCCACCCCAGAGGGCTAATCAGGCTGCCTTGGCATTCCTCTTTTGTCTCCCTTGCTTCTTGTTCCCTTTGGTGCCATGGGTAAACCATGTGGTCTTCCCTTGTGGCATAAAGAACAGAGAGTCAGACTCAAAGTTAGGAAGACCTGGGTTCAAATCCCATCTCTGACTCATACTGGCTGTGTGACCTTAGGCAAGTCATTTAATCTCCTCATGGCCCAACCATCTAACTCCCCCAGTTTTTATGTTGGGGGTAGATGCTTTAATCAGCATTGACAGAAAGACTTTCATCAGGAGTTCCCTACTCCAGTGGTATCAGACTCAGAAAGAAACTGGGACCACTAAACTGTACATAAGGATGTCCAGGCTACATATTAGTATTATCTATGTTCTTTTGCAATTTTTATTCATTTTGTTAAGTATTTCCTAGTTACATTTGAATCTGGTTCAGGCAGCATTCATGAAGTATTGAGGGCACCATATTTGATGCTTCTGACCTACACCACTGACATATGGCCTTCTAGGTTCTTGGGTGTGGACCTTTGACTGTGTCCAAGTTTTACAGGAAAAAAAAATCCTTTTATGAAGGGGATTTGTTCTGTGAAGTTTGAATTCAGTCAAAGGGCCACTTTTGAGGACCTAGAGGGCCACATGTGACCTGGTCTAAACCCTAGCTCTAGAAGTGGGTTTGAGTCCCCACACCACATCTGCTATGTGACCTTGGACCACTCACTTCAACTCCCTGGTCTCCGTTCCCTCATTTGTAAAATGATAACATTGGACTGGATGACGTTTTAATTCTCTCTGAGCTCCATGTCTCTATCTGTAGACTTCTCTGTCCCTCTTGCCCTGCAGAATTTCTATCCCTTCTCGCCGTGGCCACTTAGATACCACGTTCAAGTTTGACTCTTTGTTTTTCCACTTTAGTTTTGGTTTATGCCTTTAAAAATTTTTTTTATTCATTTTGAACTTAAATACAAAAAGACAAAAAGAGAGAACATTTCCAGACATAACACAACACAAAAAGAAGATTCAACGTAAAACCATGAATTTCCATTTCACACTGTTAGGTTTTTTTGAACTGTGTAATAAATACTGCACATTGTTTTCAAAACTACCTTGTTTTTTTTTGTTCTTTCATCTAAGTTCTCTTTTATTCTCTGCTGGGCACTTTTAATTTTTTTCTTCCTCCTTCTCACTCCACCCTAGAGAAGGCTGCCATTAGACATAAATATGTATGTAAGAAAATCAAACTATACATACTTCTATTTATCAGTTTTTCTCTGGAGGTGGATAGCGTCTTCCTTCATAGGTCCTTTGTAGTTGATCTGAGTATTTGTAACGCTCAAAATGACTTAGTCATTCAAAGTTGTTCTTAGAACAACATTGCTGTTACTGTGTACGACGTTCTCTTGGTTCTGCTCATTTCACTCTTCAGGTTTGACTTTTCAAAGACACCAGGACCAACCCCACTCCTAGGCAGAGAGATAACCCAGGCACTTCATTTCCCTGGCAACTGGTTCCCTACCCTATGTGAACTATGTCCTATTTGGACAGGGCTAATAGACTGATTTATCAGGGAAATTCTGTAGAAATGATATATTTCCATTTTAGCAAGGTGTTTAACAATATCCCTCTGATATATCTGATATATATGTACATATTCATTTTTATTACAATGCTATAGATTTTTATGTGTTTATTATCTCCTTTATTAGAATGTAAGCTCACTGCAAGTAAGGATTGTTACATTCGTTGTGAATATGAATGTGAAATTTAACTCTTTGGTGCCTGTCAGGGTAACAGCCAGGGAACAGAGCCAACTCCCATAAGAGATTGTGAAAGGAGGAGTTGGAGACATGGTCAAGACGAGCATCCATGCTGCAACACCAGAGATGAAGGCAGAGGTCAAGAACTACAACAAAGGGCAGAGTCTGTTCTTAGCCACCCCATCTCAAACTACAGTGGCAGCAGCATCCAGACCGCAGAGAGAACATAAAGGACCAATGATCGCTCACCCCTCAAAGATGCAAAAGTCCTTGGCAAAAAAGGGCCCTAGTGCAAAGTCCAAATCTAGGAACGAAGGCTAAAGATATAACTAAAAGGACTCTAAACCCAATAAAGAAATGCCATGGATTAAGAGAAGCCCAAAAGATAAACCTAGAAGAAAACAGTAAATTTACAATACATACAAGGAGAGGCTCATACAAAAGAATAGATTTGACAGAAGGACTACAAGAGTGATTGGAATAAAAAATGAAATTCGAGTTCTTGAGGAAAAGATTGGAAGGAGAATAAATCACTTAGGAGATAGCGGAAAACCTTACCCAAATATCCCTCTCCACCCAAAACAGAATGGAGTAATCAGGTCTCAATAAACCTATAAGACAATGAGAAATATTAGAATAAAGTAAAAGACTGAAAAATTAGAAGAAACATGCAAGGCATCTACTATCAAAAACAACACATCTAAAAAACATGGCAAGGAAAGATCATTTATAAATTATCAACCTCTTTAAGAACTATGACTTCACAAAAAACTTGGATGCCATATTTCAAAAAATCATAAAAGAAAACTATCCATTCTATTAGAACCGGAGAGCAAAGTGAAAATAGGAATTCTTTTGAAAGAAATTCCAAACTGGAACCACCCAAGAATGTCTGCCAAATTCTAGAGCTTCCAGGTCAAGGAAAAAAATACTGCAAGAAAATTAATGCCCTCTGCCAAGGACTCCTTCACCATTCCTTCTTCATTTCTCCAAGCTTCTCAACGTCATCACTCACTCTCTTTCCCTTTCCTCTTGTCTCAAACGTAGAGGTTACTCCACTCCTGACAAAGACTCTGTCTACCTCTGCCTCTGATATCATCTCCTCCCATTTCCTAAAGAACATTGTTCTAGAAAAGTCTTCAATTTTCCCCTCTCCATTGGCTTCCTCCCATGTGCCTACAAATATGCTCAGCTCTCTTCAATCATAAAATGCCTTCCCTTCACTTTCCTACTCCATCCAACAGCTATCCCATACATCTCTCCCTCACTGCCAAATTTCTTTAAAAAGTTTTCTATACCTACTCAATGTTTAAAGATAGAAAATATATAGCTAGATAATAATGTCTGAAAAGAAATCTAGTTAAGTGAATGAACGAGTTAATGAATGAATATGAATGAAAGCATTATGAAATGTTTACTATGTTCCAAGTACTATGCAAAGCACTGGTGATTCAAATACAAAAGCAAAATAGCCCTACCCTCAAAGGGCTTATATTCTAATGGGGAAGGTAACATATGTAGGGGATACTAGGTAGCAAGCAAGGGATGTTTTGGTTTGAAGTTGGAAATGCGATCGTGTCATATTTAATCCAAAAAAGAGGATGAAATTTTAGATTGTACTAAGAAAAGCCTGGTGTCCAGGACTAGTGAGGTGGTAGACCCACTATACTCTGCCCTGGTCAAACAATATCTGGAGTCTTATTAAGTTCTAGGTGTCACGTTTTAGAAAGAATATGGAAAAGCTGGAATGTCAAGAAGATGGCAAGGATGATGAACCTCAGGATTATGTACCATGAGAACTGATTAAAGGAATTGGGGATATTTAGCCTGTAGGATACTTTTCAGGAGGTAGGGAAGGATTGGGGGAGGATATGACAGCTGGATTTAAGTATCTGAATAATTATCACATGAAATAGGGATAATACTTGTTCTCCAGATATTACAACAAATGAATTCTCCCTCATGGGAGTTTTTTTAAGCAAAGACTAGATAACCACTTTTTGAGTCTGACTAACAACTCTTTTAAGAATCCTGTTTAGGTTTGACTTGGACCAGACATCTGGGATCCCTTCTAATTTTGAGATTCTGTGAATACTTAATAAAGTAATGTCATAGAAGTGACAGGAAGAGATGGGATGGAAGGCTCAAGTTATCATTGGCAAAGAAGATGGGCAAGTCATCCGCTGAGGACAGTCAGTAAACATTTTCAAGCACCTACAATGTGCCAGGCAATACGATAAGCACTGGAGATACAAACAAAGGCAAAAGGAATTCATAGTATAATGGGGGAGAGAATATTCAACCAACTGTGTACTAACCAGCTGTATACAGGATAAACAGGAGATAATCATCAGAGGGAAGATACTAGAATTAAAGAGAATCAGGAAAGGTTTCCTGTAGAAGGTGGGATTTTAGCTGGGACTTGAAAGCAGCCAGGGAAGCCAGTAGGTAGGGATGGAGAAGGAGAGAATTCCAGGTAGAGGGAACAGCGAGTGAAAATATCCAAAGTTGGGAGATGGAGTGTCTTGGTCAAGAAACAGTAAAGAGGCACAGATTGGCTAAGCTGACCAAAAAAGGAAGATGACAAATGCTGGAGGGGCAAACAGGTTTTTTTGTTTATTTTTAGTGGGGCAATTGGGATTAAGTGACTTGCCCAAGGTCACACAGCTAGTCTCTGAGGTCAGATTTGAATTCAGATCCTCCTGATCTCAGGGCCAGTGTTCTATCCACTGCATCACTGTCCCAAAATAGGTAGTTTAATGTACTGTTGGTGGAATTGTGAACTGGTGCAACAATCCCGAAAAGCAATTTTCCACTAGTTGGTCTCCCTGCTTCCTTTCTCTTCCCTATCCAATCTATCCTCTATACAGCTGCCAAAATAACCTTCTTAAAGCACAGATCTGATATGGTCACTTTCTTGACCCAGCAGTACTGCTACAAGGTCTATAACCTAAAGAGATCAAGAAAAGAGGAAAATGACCAATATTTAGAAAAATATTTATGGCTGCTCTTTTTTGTTTTAGCAAAGAATTAGAAATTGAGGAGATGCTCGTAAATTGGGAAACGGCTGAACAAGTTCATGTTATATGAATGTGATGGAATACTACTGTGCTCTGAGAAATGATGAAGGGGGCAGTTTCAGAGAAACCTGGGAAGACTTCTATAAACTGGTATAAAATGAAGCAAGCAGAACCAGGAAAACAATTTATACTGTAACAATATTGTAAAGATAATAAATTTTGAAAACTCTGATCTACACAATGAATATCCACAAGTATAAAGGCCTAATGATAAAACATGTTATCCACCTCCAAATAGAAAGCCAGTGGACTCAGGGTGCAAATTGAAACATATTTTCTTTTCTTTCTTCCATCCTTCCATCCTTCTTTTCTTCCTTTCTTCCTTTTTCTTTCTTTCAGATTTGGCTAATGCAGGAATTCGTATGTAATAGGTTTTGTTTTTCTTGCCTTCTCAATGGAGGAGAGATGAGGAGACAGAAGGGAGAAAATTTGGAGCATAAAATAAAATTGAATTAAAAAAGAAACAAGGAGGCCAGTGTCACTGGATCTCAGTTGGGTTGGGGGGGAGGCAGTGTATGGTATAAGAAGACTGGAAAGTTGACAGGTTATGAGGACCACAGGGAAAGAGAAGAGGATAGAAGATGAAACAGATTTTGGGGTGTAAAGGGAGATGAGAGAGTCCACATATGTGTGACCTCAGTCATCTCAATGAAGTAGGGAGTACAATCATCTGCTGAGAAATGATGGAATGAGGGCAGAGTTTGGGGCTTGAGAATAGGGTTCAGTTCTGCTGAAACTGTTTCACTCCCTGATCAAATGAATAGATCATTCATTCATTTAATAAACATTTATTAAGCACCTACTATGTACAAAACACTGATCCAGGCACTGTGGGTGATACAAAGTCTTTATTAAGAAATGTCTCTGCCCTCACGTAGCTTACAATCTGGTAGGGCAGTACGATAGGGACATAACAGTTCATGAAGAGATGAGGTAGAACAAAGGACCTCTCCACCTTCAACCCCTAGTTGAATAAACATTCTGGATCTTGGACACACTGTAAACCTTTGTCTAATAATACTTCCATCCTTTCTGCCCTTTGCTGCCTGTATTCTCATATCTTCAGACCTGCATCCTCTGAGATATGACCATCCTTTGAGTAACTAATTCCAGATCTTCCCCTTAGCTATCTTTGCCTGACAATATGGGTCTTCCCATATTGTTGGAACAGGCCAGTATTCTTCATTATAGACAGTTCTATAGCTTCTTAAGTCTTATTTCTGATGCTACCTTAATGAGGCACCGCTAATCATCTGTTGGCAGAGGTATCACTTTGTTCTCACTTTTTAATGCATTTATGTATTAATTACGTTGGCAAAACTCAAACAAAATTCTACCTCCTCCATGAAGCCATCTTTGATCCTCACTAGTGGTAGCAACTTTCTCCTTTGTGTCTCACTTAATTCTCTGTTTTAAAACCTTTTAATGCACTTCCCTCTCCCTTGACCCACAACCAAACAATGGCAAAGTCTTGTCAGTTTTATGTCCATAACATCTCTCATGTTCTCTCTGCTCCCATGGCACCAGCCTAGTCACCACATCATCATTTCTCACTTGGACTCTTGAAATGTCCACGTAGTTGATCTCTCTGCTTCCTTTCTTTTCCCTATCCAACCTATCCTCCACACAGCTGCCAAAATAATCTTCTTAAAGTACATGTCTGATATTGTCACTCTCTTGACCAACATTTTTCTGTGCCTCCTTATCTTGTTATTTAATACTCTTCACAATCTGGCTCTTGCCTACCTTTCTAGGCTCAGTGCAAATTATTCCTCTTCATGCATTTGCCTTAGAGCCAAACCCATCTTCTTCCTCTTCTCCAAACTTGACCTTCTGTCTCCTGCCTCTGCACCTTTCCCTGTGCCGTGTACCTCTTCCAAGCCTGAAGCCCACTCCCTTCTTACCTCAACTTGTTAGAATTACTAGCTTCATTTAAGGTTTAACTTATATATCACTTCCTACAAGAAGTCTTTCCTTATCTCCTTATCCAAAGTATTCTCTTCTGTCACATATTGTTTCTATCACAGCAGAATAGGGCAGAGACTGGTATTTTTTTTAAAATATTTTTTTAGCATGAATTTAAGAACTAAAACAAGCATTTCCATAACATGGAATTTTTTTAAAAAGATGATTGCACATGAAACTGCAAATCTATTATGTACAATTTGCTATTCCCTTTAAATATATAATAAAATTATCATGCAACTTTCTTTTTTCCCCTCCTCCCATTCTGCCCTAGAAATGGCTACCATTAAACACAAATATGTGTGTGTGTGTGTGTGTGTATATATATATATATATATGTGTGTGTGTGTGTAAAACTATTTTATACACACTTCTATTTATCAGTTCTTTCTTTGGATGTAGATAGCATCTTCCTTCATATGTCCTTTGTAGTTAATTTGGGTATGTATAATAGTCAAAATTACTTAGTCACTCAGAGTTGTTCTTAAAACAATATTGCTATTACTATATACAATATTCTCTTGGTCCTGCTCATTTCACTCTTCATTATTTCATGCAGGTCTATCCATTGAAAATCATTTTTTATAGCATAGAAGTACTCTGTCACAATCATATGCCACAACTAGTTAACCATTCCCCAACTGATGGGCATCCCCATAACTTCCAGTAACTGGTTTTCATTTTTTCTTTGTATCCCCAGTACCTTGCAAATAGCTCGCACTTAATCAGTGCTTGCTGGAATAAAATGGCTTTTGACTTAAAATTACAGAAATATCACAGATTTCTTGGAAGGATTTTCCGTGGCAATTTTTGCTATCCAGTTCACATGTATTGCATAATGTAGAAATGCCTGTGGCAAAGTTTGAAATATCCACTCTTCTTATGAATGACATATACTTGACAGGATTCTGGTTAGGTTGGAGCTAGGAGTAACCAGGTGTGTAGACTCTAAAATGAAGAGTTTAGTATTACTTTGTAAAACATGGAACACTATGACTCAATTCAACTGAACAAACTTTTAGCATAATTTATCGAGTGCTTTTTTTTTTATCAAGTACATAATTGTATCAAGTACTTACTACTACTGGCTTGCTGAGCCCTTTACAGGGCTGCTCATCCACCTTTGGTGTCCACCTTCACCTAGCTCTCACCCGTGGCTCCAAGAAGCTGTAGCATGTGCAGAGGCCATACACCAGTAGAACTGTCTTTTGGCAGATGGGCTAAATCAGGTTGAAGGTAACCAACAGGCCTCAAATCTGTCAATCGAGTTAGGGAATGTCCACCCTAAGTAAGTGAACACTTCCCCTGGTGGAATGGGTGGATGAGGACTATTTGTT
The DNA here is from genome assembly GCF_003287225.1 of Phascolarctos cinereus. Lineage (NCBI taxonomy): Eukaryota > Metazoa > Chordata > Mammalia > Diprotodontia > Phascolarctidae > Phascolarctos > Phascolarctos cinereus. The sequence goes on along the minus strand of NW_027555847.1, from coordinate 314,764,697 downwards.
CCAACGGCCATGAAGGTGGTTGAAGTAAGTGCCATGGAGCACTTACAGCCTGGTCAGACATCGAAGACACCAACATCATCCACTGCATCCTATGTTGGTCCACTTGACTTTTGTCTTGCCACAGGACTTTGATGATTCCAGAAGACAAAATGAGGCTGCTGACTTTGTGCAACTCTGCCTCACTTAAATCCAGTTCACATACAAGTCATCAATCTATGATGTCACTGGTCATCTTTGAAAATGAAGGATGATAGGGGCAGCTAGGTGGCACAGTGGATAGTGCACTGGCCCTGGATTCAGGAGGACCTGAGTTCAAATCTGGCCTCAGACACATAACACTTACCCTAGGCAAGTCACTTAACCCCACTGCCTAGCCCAAAAAAACAGAAAAGAAAAAGAAAATCAAGGATGAACTTCTACTGCCTTCATCACCACTATAACTACTACCACCACTAATACTATTAATAATGGTTAACATTTATATTGTACTTACTGTGTGCTATACACTATGCTAAATGCTTTAGAATTACTTAGATTCTAATTTTAGATTCTAATTTTCTAAATTCTAATAATTTAGAATTATTATTCTCATTTGATCCTGGGAGATAGATACCTTTATTATCCCCATTTTACAGATGAGGAAACAGGCAAACAGAGGTTAAGTGATTTGCCCAGGGTCACAGAGCTACTAAGTATTTGAGGGCAGATTTGAACTCAGTTCCTCCTGATGTTGGGCTGAGTGCTATATTCATTGTACCACCTACTCTGTGCAAGGTCCTTGCTCTAAGCCCTAGATAAACAAAGATGAAAAATGAAAGAATAACTATACCTTCAAGGAGAATACCTTCTACTAGAGGAGGGTACATTATGTGCATAGATAAGTATAAGATATGATGTGATGGAGCAAAAGGAGAGGAGATGGAAAAGGAGAAAGAGAAGGAGGGAGAAGAGGAGGAGGAGAAAGAGGAAGAGAAGAAAAGGAGGAGAAGGAGGAAGAAGGAAGAAGGAAGGAAGGGGAAGAGGAAAAGGATGTGGAGAAAGAGGAGGAAGAGGAGGAGGAGGAAGAGGAAGAAGAAGAAACATTTATATGGTGCTTTAAAATTTGCAAAGCACTTTACAGAGGTTATCTTGCTTAATTCTCACAACAATCCTGTGAAATAGGTGCTATTATTAACTCACATTTTACCGCTGAAGAAACTGGGGCAGAAAGAGGTCAAGTGACTTTCCCCAGAGTCCCATAGCTAGTATCTAAGGACAGATCTGAAATCAGGTCTTGCTGATACCAAGTCCCACACTCTATCCACGTGATACCACTCCAGCCACCTAACGAGGTTCTTTTGAAAAGCTAGGGGAGACAAGGAGAGGCTACCTGGAGAAGGTGCCACCTGAGCTGAGCCTTGGAGGAGGGATTCTGAGAGGCAAAGCTGAGGAGGAAGAAGTGCATTCCAGGCCTGGGGGCTTCTCTGCTGTAATGGTCAAAAGCGGAAGAGAGCATGTTGAGTTCAGAGAATAGCTAGTAGAATGCATGAAGAGAAGTAATAAATAAGAAATAAGAGAATAAAACAAGGCTGAAAAGGTCAATTGGAGCCAGATGGTGGAGGACCCAGTAGCAAAATTAACTTGGAAGTTGTGTGAAGAAACAACTGAAGAGAAAGGGATTAGAGGCAGGGAAGGTAGAAGAAAAGCATTGCAAGTGATCTCTAGGGCCATTGGGGAAGGTGTAGTGGGCACAAATAGATGGTAATACATTGCCAAGAATGGTATGTGGGTGAGAAGTCAGTCAGTCAATGAACAAACATTGACTAAGCACTTACTATATGTGCCAAACACCTTACTAAGAAGTAGTTTAAAAAACGTTATTAAGAAACACATACGATCAGAAAGAGAGGCAGGGAAGTCACGGAGCAAAGGTGAGGGATGGCCAATGAACAGATCAAGGACAACACAACACAGCATCCATGAAACATTAAACAAACCCAGAATAAGTTATCTAGTAAATTAGTCCACAGAGGATTAACAGAAAAACCCAGCTGGACAAGAATCACATAGGATGAGAACAGATCACATTAATGCCCACTTTCTGAGGACATCACCAGTCAACTGAAATATCTAAGTGTAAGAAAAAAGACTGAAAAAAATCTAATCACTGACTTGGGGGAAAGCTAAAAAAGTCTCCTCATCATAGTGTCATTTTTTAAGCAACTGGAGTTAAGTGACTTGCCCAGGGTCATACAGCTAGTATGTGTCAAGTGTCTGAGGTCAGGTCCTCCTGACTCTGGGGCGAGTGTGCTATCCACTGTGAACATAGTTTCATTCCATTGCTTTTCCATTTGAGGAAGCAGTGAGTTTACTTGCCCCATCTGGGACAGTAATCTCAGGGGAAAGCATTAGCAGCTGGGACTGGGAGAGGATTCCCATAGAAGGTGGGATCTGAGCTAAGTCTACAGGAAAGCAAGAAAACGAGGAAGTGGAAATGAGGAGGGACACCATTCCAGGCATAGAAGACAGCTCATTCAAAGGGACTGGAGAGGGAGTGTCCCATTCAAAAAACAGCAATTTGGCCAGTGTGGCTGGCTTATAGAATGGTGAAGAAGGAAGGAAGTGTAAGAAGACTAGATAGGTAGGGAGTAAGTTGAAAAGCCTAGAACTCTGATAAGAGGATAGATTTCTGACCATAAGTGAGAAGAGGACCAAAATAAAGTCAAAATGGGTTCATGATTTATATATAAAGGCTGATAATGTAAACAAACTGGGAGAGCAAAGAGCAGTTTACCTATCAGATTTATGGAGAGCAGAAGAATTCATGACCAAACAGGAGATAGAGAATATTACAAAATACAAAATGGGTAACTTTGATTACATTAAATTGAAAAGTTTTTGCACAAAGCCAATGCAACCAAGATTAGAAGAAAAGTAGAAAATTGGGAAAGAATTTTACAACCAGTCTCTCTGATAAGAGCCTCATTTCTAAAATATATAGAGAATTAAGTCAAATTTATAAGAATACAAATCATTCCCCAATTGCTAAGTGGTCAAAGGATATGAACAGGCAGTTCTCAGATGAAGAAATTAAAGTCATCTATAGTCATATGAAAAAATGCTCTAAATCATTATTGATTAGAGAAATGCAAATCAAAACAACTCTGAGGTACCACATAAGTGAGAAGCAGATTGAACTGAGGAGGTTGGAGGAGATAGAAAAGGATCAGGTATGAGTAGCCTGGCTAAAGGGAAAAGCTTCATCAGTCCTGGCTAAAAGAGCTAGCTGAAAGACCTTTAGGTCTTCCTTGCTCAACAAAGGTTTATTTGACCCAACATACCCTTTCCACTTTCCTAGTCCCTCCCCAGAATGGATGGTCAATGGGATAAGCAGGTTCTAACTAAGGTTCAGGAGAAGGCTGGAAGGGCTTTGGCTTTCCCTGCAGGGTAGCTGCTTCCTAAGCACAGCACTCTGAGACAGATGGTAGAAGTTCCTGAAAGACCTCACTGACCTCTGTCAGCTTAGGCTCAGTAGAGGCTGAGGACCCACAGAATCCCCAGCAGATGGTACATAAATAAATAGGTGACTCTGTCGGTAGCGACATAGCTGAACACCAACTATAGCAGAGATGTGACACCCAGTGGGGAGCAGCAGGCATACACTTGTTACCTGGTATGGAATAGGCAAGGATGTCAAAAGACTGGTAGCTTGATGATGCTGGAGGCCTCTGAGGTTCCTTGTAGCTGTTAATCTATGACATGACACAACTTAGGAATGAGTTGCCCCTCCATTATGTCATAGTGGATGTGTTCAGCCAGCTTGTTTAAAAACAAAGGAGTTGGTACCAGCTCAATGGACTGTCCAGTGAGATTTTCCTCCATTTTAGGGATTGGTGGTGAGGGGAGATGCAATACTGCTAGTAGAAGTGTGATACTCTAAAATGGGGATTCCCTGTGTTCTTTTTGCCCTGGGCAGATAGACATAACAGATAGAGTGCAGGGCCTGGGATCAGGAAGATTTAGCTTCCTGAGTTCAAATCTGGCCTCAGACAGCTGTGTGAGCCTGGGCAGGTCCCTTAACCCTGTTTGCCTCCATTTCCTCATCTATAAAATGAACTGGAGAAGGAAATGGCAAACCACTCCAGTATCTTCGCCAAGAAAACCCCAGATGGGGTCACAAAGAGTTGGACATGACTGAAAATGATTGAACAACAATCTGTGATGCAAGAGTTTTACACACAAATACTCTTTTCTCTCTCTCTCTATTAAATCTGAGGTCCTCAGAGTACACCTGCAGATACAGCCAAACTATTTCATGCTTAAAAGACAAATCTAAGAAAAATAGGGAGGCAAATACAAACTTTCTTCTTCAGTCAGAATTCCCTAATGTGATTACGATCAACATTAGGTGCACCAAAGAGGCTAAAAGCCCAGCAAGATGAAACACAAATCATTATTTGCCTCCAATGCCTTCCGAATACTCGGTTTTCTGCATTGTGAGAGCTAAATATTCCTTTATGATTCCCATGAATCAAACCTAGCACTCAAGATGTCACTGAATATTTTACAATCAAATCTCTTAGACAAAAACACCTTCGTTACGGGGTCCAGTTTCTATTTGTTTTTGCCCAGGCAGTCTTTTTAGTATTATCTAGTACTGTCACTCAAATGACTGAGATGATCAATGGGAGGGTTGAAAATGCCTTTCCATTCCCTCCTCTCACCCCGGCCCTGGGGTTAATGTCTTTGAAACAGCCCTTTGTAGAAAACTTTCAGAAATGGGGTCATTTTCTTACACAAAAAATAGAACTTATAGTGAGAAAAGGAGGCAGTAGCAAATGGATTAAAGAAAGAAGGGAGGGTTTTGTAGCAGATTGGACAAGCTGAGGTCTGAGCTTTGCCTTTGATACTAACTGCATGACAAATTGTGCAAACTATAAGCAAATCCCGTGGTGCTTGATGAAAGCACCCAGGCAGAAAGTAACATTTATCAGCCCAAACACATATTTGCTTTTCCCTTGGCAGCCAAACTTCATTATTCTTCCATAAGGTAAGCATAACCTGTGGTACAATGCTGGTCAAATGGATCCAATCAGTTTTATTCCACAACATAAAAGGCAGGTTGCTGGTTTTCATCTGTCAGATGAAAGTGATATTTTTTCCAAGCCAAAATGTTTGAGTGGAATATTTCAAGTGCGCATAAAAAGGAACAATCTTAAGATGGATTTAATAGACTTCCTCACCTCAAGAATCTTGGATTTCGTCAGCCTGGGTGGTTTCTCCACCCATACAGACTGTGACACCTCTAGGACTAAGGAGAGGGTCTTTCAAGGCTTCCATGGCTGAAGAACTTGTCACTTGGTGGGTAACCTAAGAGGTGCCTCCTCAAATTTAGGCTGTTCTCAAGCCAAAGTATCCCAGTATTCCAGAATTAGAAAATACTTCAGGATCCATCTAGTCTAACCTAACAAAGGTTTCTGTGGCTTCTGGGGTCCCTCTATGCTCTAGCTCTGTGATCTTCAAGAAGCCACCATCCAGGCTTCACTTAAAACCTCTAGTGAAGACCCCACTACCTCCCAAGGCATCTCATTCAACCCTTTTGTACTTAGGGTAGCTTTGTGGCATGGTGGCTGGAGGGCTGGGCCTGGAGTCAGTAAGGCCTGAAGTCAAATCTGACCTCAGACACTTGCTAGTTGTGCCACCTTGGCAAGTCACTTAACCTGTCTGCTTCAGTTTCTTTGTCTGTAAAATGGGGGATAATAACAGCACCTATCTCTCTGGGTTATTGTGATGATCCAAGGGGATCATGTTTATAAAGAACCTAGCCTGGAACACAGTAGGCCTCATAAAAATGTTAAGGATGATGATGATAATGATGATGGTGGTGATTATGATGATGATGATCACGATTATGATGATGATGATGATTTTGATGATGATGATGATGATGATGATGATGATGATGAAGACGATGACAACGATGGTGACAATGATGACGACGATGATGATGTTTTCCACATACTAATCTTTACCCCTTACTCCTAGTTCTATACTCTGGGGCCATGCAGAACAAGTCCTATCCCTGTTTCACAGGACAATCCTTCAGCTATTTGAAGACAGTGATCACCTCTTCTCCAACTAATCATAACTAGTTCTTTCCATCATTCCCCATCATTGTACTTAAGCATTTAACAAATACTTTTTTATTCATTTAAATGGCATGTTCATTTATCATCCTTTATGCCTCTTTCTAGATACTTTTTTACCTTGTCAATGTCCTTTTTAACAAATGACACCAAGAACTGAGCCTGTTCTTCCTGGTATGGTCTGATCAGAGAAGAGAACAGAGGGACTATCACTTCCCTAGTCCTGGCTTTTCTTAATGAAGCTTAAGGTTGTATTAACTTTTATGGCTGTCACGTTATACCCTGGAGTCCACTAAGAACCCCTGATCTCCATTTAGAAAGATTGCTGTGATGAACAACCAGATTTCAGAAAAGGCTGGAAAGACTTGTACAAACTGATGAAAGTAAAATGAGCAGAACCAGGAAAACATTGTACACAGTATCAGCGACATTGTGTGATGATCAGCTCCGAATGACTCAGCTCTTCTCAGCAACACAACAATGCAAGAGAAGTACAAAGGACTCCCGAAGGAAAACGTTATTCATATCCAGATAAACAACTGATGGGCTTTAAATGCAGATCAAAGCATATTTTTTCACTTTATTCTTTCTCATGTTTTTTTTTCTTTTGGTCTGTTTCTTCTTTCACAGCTGTGACTAATATGGAAATATTTTTACATGATAGCACGTGTATAAACTATATCAAACTGCCTTCCATTTTCAGAAAAAGGGAGGGGAGAAAAATTTGGAATTCAGAATCTTGCAAAAATGAATGCTAAAAGATTTCTTGACATGCAACTGGGGAAAAAAATAAAATACTATTAAAAAAATAAAAAGAAAGGTTGATGCTATCCAGCCACACTTCACCCACCTCATACTTCTAAAGCTGATTTTTGGAACCCCAGTGTAGAATTTGACATTTAGCCCTACTAAATTTCATCTTATTAGATTTGGCCCAATGCTGTAGCCTGATGGGGCCATTTGGATCTTGACTCTGCCATCCAATATGTTAAGTGATTCCTGCCAGTTTTGTGTTGGTTGCAAATTTGACAAGCATGCCATCCATGCCTTCATCCAAATCATTGATAAAAGGTGTTAGTTCATCAGTCAGGGCCAAGGACATTCTATTAAAGGTTTCTAGGTTGACATCCTCTTGCTAACAGCCATTCACTCTTCTTTGGGTGTCAAGAATCACTGGATTTGTCTATTACTATTCTTCCTATGCTGCAGTTACTCTTAATAAACATCCATCCATCCATCACTATGTCCTTCCTAGAAGCCTTCCCAACTTAGTAGGCTCTTCCAGAATCAGAATCATCAATCTAGAATTAGAAGTGAGAATCAAAGACCATCTAATCCATCTCCATTCCTTTCACAGATGAAGAAACTGAGGCCCAGAGAGGTTCAGTGACTTGTCCAAAGTCACACAGATAATAAATGGCAGAGCCGGGATTTGAAACCAGGTCTTGTGAATTGTTTGTTTTTTTCTAGTATATTATGCCACCCCTCAACTTGTACATTCCACTGGCATAGCTTTGATGAACCCAGAGTCACCTCTGTGGTACAATGAGACACCATTGTTGTTGGTGGTGGTGGTGTTCTTTGAGGCAGCTAGGTGGGTGCAGTGGATAGAATTCTGGACCTGGAATAAGGAAGACCTAAATTCAAATCTGGCTTCAGACTCTAGTTGCATGACTCTGAGCCAGTTACTTTAATCTCTGTCTATCTTAGTTTTCCCATCTATAAAATTAGGATAATAACAGCACACTATCTCCCAGAGTTAATATAAAGATAAAATGAGATAATATTTGTAAAGTACTTTGCAAACTTTAAAGCATCTCATAAATGCTAGTTATTGTTATTATTATCATATTGGTCTAGACCTTTGATTTTTTCAGCATAAGGAACTTCCAGTGTGGAAATTTAAGAGTTGCACAAGTGCTAAAAGGTCAAATGAAATATTTATACAGCTAGTACATTATGTGTCAGACTTGGACTTGTCTTCCTGACTCCAAGGTTGACCTTCTAACCACTGTCACACAACTACTCACATAAATATATGGGTAATATGGGGGGAGAGAGACAGAGACAGAGAGGGAGAGAGAGAGAGAGATACATATGTGTGTATCTCTACATATAACCACTCACTAGTCTAGGGGAAAAAGTATGGTTCATGTTTATTCATTTTTTCTATTAGAATGTAGCTTTTTAAATAGAAGAGATCCAAATCATTTGCGTTTTCTGTGTAGCAGATAGCTTTGTTGACTATTCAATTGTTGTTGGAATCATCTGTCATCTTTATTCAAAAGTCACTTTCATTTGCTTATGCTTTAGCATCCTATCCTTTTTTTGTTAAAGGAAGACCCCAAATCACAGGCCAATAACATTTTACAATTGGGATTCAGATGTCAATCATTGTTTTTGTAAATGAGCCTAACCACCAGCCAGCCTGTCTCTCACAATTACACCTAAAAACCCTTTGAGAAAGACAATGTCTCAAATAATCCCTGTTTATATTTCTAGTATTCTGCACAGGAACCCTAATTTAATTCAACAAATATTTACTAAGTTCCTACTTTGTACCAGGCCCACTGCACTAGGTGTAAAGAATACAAAGACAAAAAAATGGAGTGATGCCTGCTCTCAGATAGCTTCCACGCTACAAGGAGAACCTGGCTTATATGTAGAAAACATACATACGCTCAACAACTAGAAAATCATTTTTGGTGGGAAGCATTAACAACCAGGGGATGAATCAGGAAAGGTCTCTTGTAGGAGGTGGTATGGGAGCTGAGCCTTGAAGGGAGCTAGGGATTTGCGGAAGTGAACGTGAGATGGGGAGAGTATTCCAGGTATCAGGGACATCCTAGGCAAACACATATGGCAAGAGACGGATTGTACCGTGCAGAAAACAGTGAGCAGGGTAGTTTGGCTTGAGTTTGTGAGTGAGAGGAACGTGAAATTGATCTGAAAAGACAAGGGCTTTATGTGCCTGACAGCAGAATCTGAATTCTATCTTATGGCCAGTAGGGAGCCCCTGAAGCTTCTTAAGAAAAGGAGTGAGCCCGTCAGACTCAAGCTTTAAGATTTAGGATCCACACATTTGGCAAGAACTTCTGTATGAATGTTGAATTAGAGAAAGGAAAGACTGGAAGCAAATAGTACTGCAATAGTACAGGTAGGGGTTGTTGTCTTTCAGTCATTTTCAGTCTTATTCAACTCTTCGTGACCCCATTTGGGGTTTTCTTAGCAAGGATACTGGAGTGGTTTGCCATTTCCTTCTCCAGATCATTTTACAGATGAGGAAACTGAGGCCAACAGGGTTAAAGTGACTTACCCAGGGTCACACAGCTAGGAAGTGTCTGAAGCCGGATTTGAACTTAGGGAGATGAGTCTTCCTGACTCCCAGCCCTGCACTCTATCCATTGTGCTACTTAGCTGCCAGATAGAGGTAATAATGTCTTTAACTAAGTAGTAAGAGGTATCTTTGCAGTAGAATCAACAAGACTTGGTAATTAATTGGACAGATGGAGGGGAAAGGGGAAGCGAGTGAGAGTACATATAGTAGGTACTCAATAAATGTTAGTTCATGGTGATAATCCTGAATATCCCTAGAGTCACCTGTTTGCACAAATAGGTACAACCCAGAAAGACAATGGCAAACTCTGTTCTGTCAACAACTATTACCTGGATTATTAAAGCCGCCTACTAGATGGGCATGCTTGTATGTGATCAATAAATGCATGCTTACCCAAAAAATCAGTTTGTAGACAATCTCTTCTATTTTTGACCATATGCTAAAGTTTTGGTCTTCTCACAGCTCAATCCACCTAGTTTACCCCAACAGAGACCCAGCAAAAGTTTGTTTTCTCACACACAGAAAAGCAATGGAAATACTTGGACCTTCCCGGAGGATTTTGTAGAATCATAGAATTAATTAGGTTGTAAGCTCCTTGAGGGTAGAACTGTCTTTTGCCTCTTTTTTTTTGAATCCTCAGCACTTAGCATAGTGCCTGGCACATAGTAAGCACTTAATAAATGTTTATCAATTGATTGAGAGGGGCAGAGGTGTCAAACATCCCACTCCCAAGGGACCCAAAACACTCGAGTGTGGTAAGAACCAGATTAAAATGTAATTGTGAAATATTTAACAAAATAAATAAAAATTCAATAAAGCATAGATAACATTACCTTTTAAAACTAAATCAATGTGCTTCCTGAAAAGGATTAGTGGCCCCCATTTCTATTGGGTTTGATACCACTGCTCTAAAGTACTCTGTAGGCTATCTAGTTCAACCCTCTCCTTTATTTTTTTCCCATTTACTAGTATTTTATTTTTTCCAGTTACATGTAAAGATAGTTTTTAACATTTACTTTTATAAGATTTGAGTTCCAAACTTTTATAAGATTTTGAGGTCCAAATTTTTTTCTCCCTCCCTCCCTTCCCTCTACCCTCCTCAAGATGGTAAGCCATCTGGTTATAGGTTATACATGTATAATCATATTAAACATATTTACACATTAGTCATGTTATGAAAGAAGAATCAGAACAAAAGGGAAAAACCATGAGAAAGAAAAAACCAAAAATGTGAAAATAGAATGCTTTGATCTGCATTCAGACTCCCTAGTTCTTTCTTGGGAGGGTGGAGAGCATTTTCCATCATGAGTCTTTTTGAATTGTCTTGGATTATTGTATTGCTGAGAAGAACTAAGTCTATCAAAGTTGATCATTGCACAATGTTGCTGTTACTATGTACAATGTTCTCCTGGTTCTGCTCACTTCGCTAACCATCAGTTCATCTAAGTCATTCTAGGTTTTTTTGAAATCTGACTGCTCAGCATTTCTTATAGCACAATAGTATTCTATTACATTCATGTACCATAACCTATTCAGCCATTCTCCAACTGATGGGCATCCCCTCAATCTCCAACTCTTTGCCACCACAAAAAGACCTGTTATAAATATTTTTGTACATGTGGGTCCTTTTCCCTTTTTTATGATATCTTTGGTATACAGACCTAGTAGTGGTATTGCTGGATCAAAGGGTATACACAGTTTTATAGCCCTTTGGGCATAGTTCCAAATTGTTCTCCAGAATGTCAACACTCTCCTTTAACAGATGAGATCCAAGATATCTTTACAAATGAGCTCAATGACTCAACCAAATGATAAGATTCAACCCAGATCCTTTGGCTCCAATGCTCTTTCCACTGTACCACAATCTAGTTTTGGTCAGCAACCATATACAGTATCATTGGAGAGGATTTTTTTTTCAATTAAGAACTCAAGGCCTGTTGAGCTCTGTGCCTTTTGATAATTCCATCATTCCCTAAAAGCAGGAGTTAAGGAGTCAGCCTGGGGTAGGGGAAAGAACACTGAACTGGGAGCCAGAAGAACTAGATCTGAATTCCATCTCTGATTTTGCTACCTTGTGTGACCTCAGGCTATTGACTTAACTCCTCTGTGCCTCAATTTCCTAATCTGTAAAATGAAAGGATGGGAACAAGTCACCTCTAAGAGCCACTCCCACTCTTAAATCCTCAGTAAAGTAGCTCTGGTTTAATCTGCAGCCATTCTGGGCTGTGTTGTGATAGGCTAGGCATCATAGTCATTATAAGAATCCTCTGTACTCCCTTCCCAAGTCACTCAATGTTTTCTAAAAAATATGAAAATTAGAGACCCCAGATCTAATCTTGACTCCTTTCTAAGTAGACCCCAAACCCAGATAGTGTGCTACTATGGAAAGACCACTGAATTTGGAGCAACATGGCCTGGATTTGAATCCTACCTCTGCCATTTGCTCTCTGTGTGACCATGGGCAAATTATCTAACCTTTTGCAGCCTTAGTTTCCTTATCTATAAAGTGAAGGGGTTAAATTAGATAACCTCTAAAGTCTCTTTCAGTTCTAATTCTAATTCTATGAACTTATTAACCTATTCTAAAAGGTCTAAGTGTATTTTTTTAAACTAGACACGGTTTTTTAAAAATATATTGTCTTCAATCATCATGCTCCAGGATGAACTTGGGTGACTCAGACATTGACATTATATATTGCCAAGACCCTGAGTCACCAGCTAAGTAACCAGTGTTTGTTCAAAACAACCTTGGGACCTTATGACCTGATTACAAACAGAAAAATCTACATTGGTTGAAGTGAGTATCAAATTACCCTTATTCTAACTAGCAAATAACCAGTAGGCCTTTTTTCTGAGCAAGGCAGCAAGAGAGCCTGTAATGTATTTTAATGTTCGCCAAACATGAACAGTGGTTGATGGCCCCATGTTTAAACAATGAGAGTTGCTATAGCATTTATACCAACAAAGGTCCAGCAGAATCAGTATTTCACTTGCAGGTACAATCTGCCATCGGATCATTGGAGGCACTTGAATTGCAAAACTCCTGAAGTCTTTCAAAGACCAGAAATTATTAGACTAGTTTTGCTTTAAAACCCCTGCACCAAATAATAGTGCATTTTCAATAGAAGCAAACTAACCAAGGGCTAGATGACCTTATAAGGTCCCCTTTAACTCTAAATATAACATCCTAGAAGAGAATACATATATATACACAGAGAAAGAGAGGGAGAATATATACACACACATATGTATACTACATAATACACACACACACATATACACACACACATACATATATAGGAGAGAGAGAGAGAGAGAAAGCATTGCACTTATAGTATATTTTGGGCTTCTTCCACTGTAGCCAGAATGTTGGGCTTTGGACTTTATTTTATATATACACGAGTGTATATGTATGTGTATGTGCACATATGTGTATGTATGCATGTTGTACATACACATACATGTATAGATGCATATATAAATACATAATATATAATATACAATATATATAATATGTAAGTTTGGGGCTTTATTACATATACCATATATATGTAAAATAAAGTACAAAGCCCAACATTCTGGCAACAGTGAAGGAAGCCCAAAATATACTTTAATACACATATTTACAGTATATTTGGGGATAATCCTATTAGTTCACCTAGATGAGGAACTCCGGGTATGGATACTTCCTCTTTTGTTGCCTATTGGCTACTCCTCTGTGATTAATCTTAGATGACAAGTGCCTGGGGCACTGAGCAATTAACTAACTTGTCCCTGGTCACACAGCTAGTATGTGACAGGAACTGGCTATTAAGCCATGTCTTGTTGACTCCAAGGCTGGTTTCCATTATATAATGCTGCCTTTCCTAGGCAATATAAAACTGTAAAAATCAAAAACAACCCAGAATCTATCAAAGAGTCAGGAGATCAGCATTCTAATTCCCCTTTGTTATTGATGATTTCAGTTCTCCGTTTGCAAAATGAGGATGATGATCACTTGCCTGTGAACTTCATAGATATGTTGGGTTTGGGACTTTATTTTGAAAGAAAATGAGTCCCCAAGTATCTTTTCATAATTATGTGTTAATATCATCTCTACATTTGGGCTGATGTCTGAATTCTGAGAATATTCTTCTCTAATGTATGTCTGTGACTGGTTTTCAGTGACAATTCAGCCTTCACTTCCTTATGCCTCCTTGGTATAAACATATGAGATATACAGAAACAATAGTATTGACCTATTTAATAAATCAATTCCTGTTACATTTTCTTAACTTTCTACCTTTGACCTCCTCAGTGTATGAGGACCTCTGGGTCAAAGCGTATGGAAATTTTTGAGATTTTCTCAGCACAAACAATTTCCCAGAAGGGTTGATCAATTCACAGCTCCACCAATGGCATATCCTGGGCCTTGTCGGTCCACAACCCCTCAAATATTGACTATGCCCATCTTTGGTCATCTTGGCCAAACTGCTTGGTATGAGGTGAAACCTCTGGGTAATTTTGACCCATCCATCTTTGAAAACAGATCAAATGTTGTTTTCTTCCAGTTAGCCTCCTCTGATCAAACTGTGTCAGGAATAATTTTTCCTTTCTCAGGGGTGTAATAGCACTTGTGCATCTCTCATTTACTGAGATGCTGTGCTCTGTATATAGTAGGTGCCTATTTGTTGAATGCAAGTAGAAAAGTGAAAGAGCTAATTCTCAGTTGTTAGTGTTGCAGTGACAATATTCCTGCCTTTCTTATAACTCCAGTGAAATGGCCAGTGAGCAAACCCTGCTGCTGACAGCTGGTTTAGCTTGTGTGATGACTAAAAGGCTGTTTTTCAACATGGACAGTAAATGTAGACAAGCAAGTGTTGGACAGTTGTGTGCTAAACTCACTTAGTCCCAGACTGTCTCTAGGACAGTGTTGGCAGGCAGCCGCAATAAACTTGAGCAGTCTTGAAACAGCAGCAATAACCCCCAAATCACAAGGTGGTGGGGTGGGGAGTCAGGCTTAACCAGTTGTATTCAGGTGTGAGGAGCTGTGGATGGCTGGTTGTGGCTAGAGCCACCTGCTACCAGCGGTCTGAGTCTTTGAGCTTAAGAGCAGGGCAAGAAGTCAGATTATCAAAGCGTATCCCCTTTGTAGGCATTCCAGAGGAGTTACTGGGTGGGGCTTGTTTGCAGACTTCTTAGGGGTGCCAGAAGAAGCAGTAGGTTTTAATTATTGATACCTTATTCCTAGGTCCTCAGTGGTCACTGGTTTAAAAAAATTAAACTGGAAGATAGGAAGAATATGGACCTTTGGGAGCCTTAACTGATTATTTTCAGGGTTTTTGAAAATCAAGCAATTTCCACAGGACCAAGCCACAAGGTAGACAAATGAGACGTGATTTATCTTACCATAAAAAAATGAAATTTAGTTCTGCTGGAGTATGGCTCCCCAACCAGACTTCTCAGTACTTTCATTCATCTTTTTGATACCTACTATACAGAACACAGCATTAGTCAGTCAATTAGTAAATAAAAGGTACACAAGCATTATTCCAGGTTTGAGAAGGGAAAGATCATTCCTGATGGGGGCATGGATTTAGGGATCAGGGAAGGCTTTCTGGAGGAGGAGGAGGCATTTGAGCTGAGTTTTTAAAAATGAACATGTGAAGACAACTCTGAAGCTTCACTTCATACACAGCAGTTTGGCAGTGTCCTCCCCTAAATTCATCCCATCAGGTCCATCCGATTTGGGAGAACCTCCCTCACTTTCTCTTGCTGTTTCAAGGTACCAGTGGTACCTCGGCTATCCCGCTGTCATTCCTAATTCTTGCTACATGGCCAGCCCAGCTTATTTTCCTCTGATATTAATCTTTGAGATATGGTTTCCCCCTTTTCTTCAGAGCTCCTCATTGGTTATATGTTATAATCTGCTCATAACCCACCACATGCCTCTCCAGTACACTCTGGGTGGTATTTATTTTTAGTTTTCAGAGGTAGTTAGTTGTATAATGTCTTGTTGCTGTATACTAATATCTGGTGAAATGTTAGGATTTTTTTAAATGGGCCTCTGCTTTCATGGGAAGCATGAAGTCAGCAAAGAAGTTTTGCAACTACCTGAAAGCAATTCAGCTTGTTCTCCTTCTGTTAAATCTGGGCCCAAATTGTCCATCTGAACTGTCTGTCTCAGATATACATACTGTTGGAGCACTCTATATGCTGTCCATCTAAATGCATGGTGAAACCTAGACAATAGTCATTCCTCATGGCTTGGACTCTCCCATGTGGGTGATCAGGCAAAACTCCTTTGAGTGATTAAACATCTCTTCTAGAGGTTCTGCAATGTTCATTATCCACAGGGAAACCTTCTTCATGCAAGACCCTCTGCCGAATCTCTTCCATCACAACAGAAGATGTTTTTTGGCAAGCATACATCTCCCTATCATATGCCTTTTGCTGATTTTTATTATTAGAGGGTCATGGAACAGAGCTATTTCTGTTGTTACATCTCCTAAGGAATCCGGAATGATTTTGCTATATGGATGGGAGATGCCTTATTGAGAAAGGGCATATAAGGCAATGTATATTGAGAAAGTGAGGGAGGTTCCCTCAAATTGGATGGACCTGCTGAGATGAATTTCAGGGAGGACACTGCCAAACTTCTGCGTATGAAGTGAAACTTCAGGGTTGTCTTGACATAGTCACTTTTTTAAAAACTCAGCTCAAATACTTCCTCCTCTACAAATCAAATGCTTTTTCACAATTAATAAATAACAAGCACACTGGGATCTTATATTCTCTACGTCTTTCAGTCAATTATGAGATGGTAAAAATGTGGTCCGTTGTTGAATATCACTTGCCAGAGCCTACTTCTTTTCCTACTAATGCCCTCATTGAGGAGGCCCTAGATTTATGTATATGTGACTCTCATAAAGATTGTGTATGTGTGTATACACATATATATATATATGCATATACATACACAGATATATACCTGTATATATATGTACAGGAAGGGGTGGTTAGGGGGCACCATAGTGAACAGAATGCCCAGGCATGGCGTCAGGAAGACTCATCTTCCTGAATTCATATCTGGCCTCAGACACTTACTAGCTTTGTAACCCTGGACAAGTCACTTAGTTTGCCATAGTTTTCTCATCTGTAAAATGAACTGGAGAAGGAAATGGCAAACTACTCCAGTATCTTTGCCAAGAAAACCCCAAATGAGGTCACAAAGAATCGGACATAACTGAAATGACCCAGCAAAATATACAGGAAAGGAAGCATAAATGTGGGTATTTATTGGTACTGTCAGTCCCCTTTTAGGGGTTTTAATAAGGTCTGATATCTTTTCCACAACATTGACATCTTTCCTTCCTTTCGACATCTTCTATCTGAATGTCTCTCAATTTCTTCACAATTGTATTATTTTCAGCACTAACCTCCACAAAGTCCAATCTGGCTGATTTTCCCATCTTTGTCCTCTTCAGTGCCATCTCCACCTTGTATATAAACACATACAAGACCGTGATGTTAGAGGATGGTGATGCCTCTGTCCTTGTTAGAGAAAACACTGTTAAAATAGATTTACAAATCTCTTCCACTCTTCTTCTGTTTATTATTCTCCTTACATTTTCCTCCTTGAACGCCTTTGGGATGGCTTGATCACTTGGATGTCTTGCTAAATTTTCTATAAACTGGTTTCACCATCCTGCTGCTTCTCAGTGCCTTATGAGATGCTGCTGCTCTATTGTCCATCTCTCTTCATGATACTTTGTAGACAAGTTTACATGAACCCACTGTTGTCTTTGGCACCTCTCTCTCTTATTTCGCCAGTCAAATATTTGCTGACTAAGGCTCTTTCTGGGCACTTTTGGTCTCCTTGTTGTGGCAATTAGTTTACATTGGCTAAACTACCAGATAAAACTGTAATAATTGCTGTCAATTGCTGTCATTTCTGTTGTCCATTTCCCATTTTGATTGTCAATTAATTGTTAAGATACTAGATAATTAAGGTGTTTCAATTATAAGCCCTGTGTTTTTCTCATTAAAATGTTTACTTTTCACTAATTCAAATCTTAGCTCTAACAAGTTGGTGGTCTGACTGTACAGACAGCTGACTCAGGAATTACTCCCACATCAATAACATTTTCTGTCTTTTAAAATGTAATAATACATTTTGTTCTTTTTGGCGCTCCCCATGCCCAGCTTCTACCAATACTTTTCTCAAATGTTTATGATTTAGAGACATGAAGCTTCTGTGCAACCTACAGGTCTTTGGCTTCATTCCTTCTTGCTAAACCATACTTTCCCATATATTTCTCTCCATACTCACCTTTGCCCATGTTTGCATTGAAGTCACCAAGTACCAGAATATATGTTGATTTAATTTGGTCTTATCAATCACAGAATTTCTCTGCCACTTCATCTTTAGTACTTGCTGTTGGTACATGAACTGTAATTATTTTCATAGTAGCCCTTTTGCAAATAGTTGTCATTAGTAAGTTGTATTTCCTACTCAAAGAGGATCAAAATGACATCACCATGTCGAGGCCAACGTTACAATGTGTCCAATTATGGTTGATCACACTGATACAAGCTTGGAAGGCTCTACTACAGATATGGCACAAATAGTCCACATGAACATTTGGAGTGGAGATGTCTCTGAATGTGCACATCTCACATTTCTCTTGTGCTACTGCAATTCTGCTTTGCTCATAGAGCACAGCACCTTCTTTGATGTGGGTGCGCCATGCTGGGTGGGCCTGTGGCAGTGTCTCCCATGTCTCACAATCGATTCCAAAGCTCTTCAGAAAGACTTTAAGAGTGTCCTTGAATTGCTTCTTCTGACCACCGTGTGAGTGCTTGCCTTATGTGAGCTAATTACTTTATCATTAGTACTGCAATATATGATGACCAAATATCCCATTAAGTAATGTTTCTTATTGACTGAATGACTCTGAGTATATGCCAAAATATATTCTGTCAACTCCTTTCTTTGCCTCTTCAAGCAATACCCGTGGGTCATCCTCCCATCTTTCTTCTAGTTTTGTCTATAGCAAAATTTAGTAATATTAATTTGATTATTGTTCCAAGAGCAAAAGCTGAAAAGAGGGTGGAAATAGATGGCAAGATGCCATGTTGGATAGATCCTAGAGGATGATTGGAAGAAGTTTTCACATCAGAAGAACCATGAAACTGCAGGTCTAGACCTGAAGAAAAATTATTGGGAAGGTAAATTTTGACTCAGTCTATCCTGAAGGGATAACCAATGGTAAATTAGTGGGTGAGGTTTATTATGGGCAAGTCTCTTAAATTCCCTAAAGTATAGTCCAGGTATTTTGTAACCTTTGAGCAGTGCTAAGCAGCTCCTTTTTGGGGAGAATTTTTAGAGTCTGAGAAAAACAAAATAAAATTACTTAAGTTCTTTTTATTTTACTACCTCTTTTTCTTACATAGGTCACCCCCTTCTGATCCTCCTTTATGGCAAGTATTGTATCTCCAAACTCTTTTACTTATGTGTTTATTTACTTTGAATTCCCAATGAGATTGGACCTTTTGCACAGTGGATAGAGCCAGCCCTGGAGTCAGAAAGACCCGAGTTCAAATGTGACCTCAGACACTTACTAACTGTGTTACCTTGGGCCAGTCACCTCACCCTGTTTGCCTCAGTTTCCTCATTTGTAAAATGAGCTGGAGAAGGAAATGGCAAACCACTCCAGAAAACCCCAAATGGGCTCCTGGAGAGTCAGACACGACTGAAATGACTCAACAACAACAACAACAACAATCTCCTTTCCCTGAAAGAAGCCTTAGCATGTCTCTGCAGGTGATAGAGTATCTTGTAAGTAAGATCTTTCCTAAAATATTTAGCTTTCACGTTGTTCACTTATTCTATAGTAACAAGACCTTTCGCACACACGCTCAGTGCCTAGCACAAGCCTTCTTCCACAAGGTGGTGGTCCAATAAATGTTCATTGATTAAATGAATGAACGAATACAGAGATCGCTTCTAACAAAGCTCTCAGTGCTACTAGGGAATACTAATTAGAACTAGGGAAAGAATGCAGGAAAAGGGCTTTGGATCTTGTGAATATACTGCCACCTTGTGGTGATAGTCTTACAAAGTTTGTTATTAAAGTGAGGTTTTCTGGTTGGCCATGTGAATTTCTATTTCAACTGTAATTCATAAAAGGCAGTTTGTCTAGCATTGGGGAACATTTTCTGCTTGAGCTGCATAATTTATCTTATGCATGGCAACGAACTGCAGCTCACATGTCAATTAACCATTTATTCAATAAATAACCATTTATTAGTTCAATTCTGCAAATATTTATTAAGCACCTTCGATGTATGCTCAGGGCTCTGAGGTAGGTCCTGGAGAAACAAGGTGAATAATCAATTGTTTTTGTCTTCAATCAATCTAGGGGATCTCAGGACGGGAAGAGGATCTCAAAAGTCATTTAGTCTTAACCCACACCTGAATTAGCATCCCCTCTAAAACATTCCTGAGAAGTGACCATTCAATAGAGGAATTTACAACCTAATTGTACCCACTGTGTGTAGAGGGTAATTTTTTGATTGCAGATTGGAGGACAGTGGCATTGGTCTCACCCTCAAGGAGTTTTTCATCTAGTAGGAGACATTAAAGATGCACACAAAACTCAGTAAATCCCATCGCCTAAGGCAGGATTAGTGACATGAAGACAGAAACAAAGTATAATAAGAAAGAATTCAAAGGAGGGAGAATTTTTTTCTAGCTGGGGTTTTCAGGGAAGACTTGATGGAGGAGGTAGCATTTGGGGTAAGAGTAATAGCCAGAACCTACTATTTGCTAGGCATTGTGCTAAGCACTTTATAAATATTATCTCATTTGATCTTCACAACAACCCTGGGAGGTGGGGGCAATTGTTACCTCCATTTTACAGATGAGGAAACTGAGGCAAACAGTATTGCCCAGGGTCACACAGCTAGTATCTGAAGCCAGATTTGAACAAAGGTCTTCCTGACTCCAGCCCCAGAATTCCTTCCACTTGCCACTAACTGGGTCCTAACCAATGAGTAGGATTTTAATAGGCAGAGTTGAGGAGGTAAATACATACCAGGAGAAAACAAATGGAACCTTAAGATACAGAGGTGGGAAAGCATGGGCTAAGTGTCCAAAAAAGGGCAGTCTGGCTACAGTGTTGTACCTAATGGGAAGTAAGTGGAATTTCTTGACTAAAAATGCCAATAGGTCACAGATGATAGAAGCATTGAATGTCAAGCTAGAGTCTGGATGTTGGAGGGCAACAGGGAGCCCGTTAAAGTCTTGGGGTGGAGTGAAGGTGTTACACAACGATGTTTTAAGAAAGATTAGCCAAACAGTACAGTAAAGGATGGGTCAGAAGAGAGACTAGAGGCAAAGAGAATAGGTAGGAAATAACTGCACCTTATTTATATAAATTACTAGGTGAGGAAGTGAATCATCTAAATAGGCTAATAGGGTTGTGAAGATGACAAAAATGCTTGGAGCTCCTCTCCCAAGAAGTAATTTTGGAGCTCAGTGGAGCAGCTAGGTGGCACAGTGGATAAAATACCGGGCATGGAGTTCAAATTTAGCCTCAGACACTTACTGACTGTGTGACCCTGGGAAAATCACTTAATCCTGTTTGCTTCAGTTTCCTCAACTGCAAAATGAGCAAAGATGATGCCAGTGTCTCTGTCAAGGAAACCCCAAATGGGGTAAGGAAGAGTCACACATGACTGAAAAATGACTGCACAACAACGGAGCCTAGACAAGGGTAGAAACGAATGTGATATATCAAGCATTCATTACTATGATCTCAGCACTGTGCTGAGGGCTGGGGATACAAAGAAAGGCAAAAATGGCCTTTGCCCTCAAAGAGTTCACATTCTAATAAAGGAGACAAGATATAAATAACTAGACATGAATAAAAACTAGATGTAAATAACTAGTAAATAACTATATACAAGATACATATAGATTATATGGGATGTCTCAAGCAACATCCCCTCCAATTTCTCTGCACTGTGAGCAGATGACTGTGATTGATAAGCAAATACCCATACTACAGCCACCGTGAACCACAGAAATGGAGCAGGCATGAGTGTAGTCTTTTTAATCAAATGAGACTTGCAAATAGATGACATTTAATGATGTGCAAGACCATGATTGGCAAGGAAGGAAATGAACACATTGAGAATGGGCTCTGGATCTCCAAGATCAAGGTCTTAAACAAGAGAGAAAGGGGTGGGGGTGGGGGAGGGAAGAGAGGGGAATAGAGGGGCCTAACTTGTATTCAGGCTCAGAAAGGAGAGAAATGAGTAGGAGAGCATTGCCAAAGGGAAGAAGCTAAGTGGGCCAGATGAAGGGTAGGATGGGGTTAGAGACTGATCCTGTGATTATAATGGTACAGGGAACTCTATCAATGTAGGTCAGCACTTTCTCTTCAGCTTCGTCTGAGAGTTATCTTGAGTACTTGGTTGCCTAAGTTGAGGTTACAATAATAATAATTAATAATAATAATAATAATAATAATAATAAGCTTTAGTAGGGATCCTCACAACAATCCCACAAGGTAGGTGCTATTATTCTCCCCATTTTACAGATGAGGAAACTGAGGCAGAGGATGACTTAGCCCAGGATCTCACAGCTATAAGTATGAGGCAGAATTCTAACTCAGATCCTCCTTATTCCAAGTCTAGTTCTCTACTGACTGAGACACCTAGCAGCCTAACTTACTTGCCCAGGGAAATATAGCCAGTATGTGTCAGAGGTGAGATTTGAATCTAGGTCTTTCTAAAATCAAAGTTATAGCTGGTGTGGGCATGGGTGTAGATAAGCTGTAGCTGGCCTGGATAAGAGCCAGTAAAGAAATAGCAAAGTCCTTTACAGAGCCACTGTAGTTAATGTTGGAGACAGACACTCGAAGCCAGGTCCTCGGACTTCCAAGTTCTGTACTCTTTCTATGCTACCCCTCCCTAGAACACCTGTTTCTGACACAAAGAATCTGCCTGGCTTTTCATCTCAAGACAAGTGCACCTGCTAGCTTGTCCTATGGGCTCATGCCCATGTATACCCTAACTTGGGCTCCAGACTGGCAATGTTAAAAACAAAACAAAACAAAACCAAAAAAACCCCCTTGTGTCTTCTAAAACAATGACATTGCCAACAATCTTGCTCCTGTGCCTAAATTCTGACTCTTGTTAACCAAACATCTGTGTTTGGGTTTTAGCCTTCCTGAGCTAAGGTTATGTGCCCCCTGTAACCAGCCACTCTGTACCTAGATTTCAGTATATGGCTTACAGTCTAGTCTACTTAGTCCTACCACCTTCCCATCACCCCACATTCCCGGTTACCCCTCTTGCACTTATTTGCTCCTTTGCAGCTGGGGCAATTGGCTATACTCTGCTCCCCCACCTGTAAGGCAAGCAGGGATAGCATAGGAGCCCCGAAAGAGGCTGAGAAAAACCACTCAATCTGAGGGTGAACCTAAGATGGTGAATTATGTTTAAGGGGAGAAGTGGAGAGTAAGGAAAGAGGGGTGGGAAGAAGGTGTCTGCCTCATTTAGGCTAACAAGTCTTTCAGGAAAAAAAAATGTTAACAAGTTGATTTAGACAGACACTGTGCTAAGGAAATGAGTAAGCCATGAACAACCTTAGACAAACCTCCAATTTCTTCCTCCCCTGCTCCTTGGAGTTTGGCTTTTCTGGGAACTCAGGTATGCACGACAGTACCTTGACTTCCCACCTTTACTCTGAGGGGCCCCTAGAACAGAAAAAAGAACACTTTTTTGGGTGTTTTATGGGCCCTTCTGGCAGTCTGGGGAAATCTAGGAACCTCTTCTCAAAATAATGCTTTTAAGTGCATAAAATGAAATACCTAAGAGCGTAAATCAAGTCTTTCAAAACACAGTTATCGGGGCAGCTAGGCAGCGCAGTGGATAGAGCATAGTCCCTGGAGTCAGGAGAACCTGAGTTCAAATCCACAAAACACTAGCTGTGTGACTCTGGGCAAGTCACTTAATCCCAATTGCCTCACCAAAAAAAAAAAATACAGTTATCAAAATACATGTTTTTTAAAATGCACAAGGTCATGAACTCCAGGTTAAGAACCCTTGCCTTAGAAGAACTGGCCTACAGTTATGGAGGATTAGAGGACACTCCAGGAGTATCCAGAGGAAGACAGGGTCTCCTCATACCTGCCTAGACAGATAAGCTGCTAGAGTCCCCTTTCCCAGAGAGGGCAGGTTATTACCTTAGAGTATGCCCCCCTTTAAGACCAAACGACCCACTGGGACACACTCTCTTACTGCATCAATAAAGGCAGTGTAGGCCAACACCCCCTAGCCCTCCATCAACTTTGATATCACATTCAAGGATCTGTGTGTCATCCTGGGCTGAAGAATAAAGAGACACCAGGACTGAGACAGATCCCCATGGCCCACTAAGACAGCGGAGAATACCACTATAAAATAACTTGCCCAAGGGACAGCTGTAACCCATATCCTGCTGCCACAGTTAGACCCTGATCTGTCAATATTAGGAACATGAAGGTTTTATGGTTCTGTCTAAGTTCCTTGGTAACTTAATCCATATCTAACGGAAATGCATGTGCCAGGTTATGTGGGTTTTCCTATTTCCAGATTCTGTATAAATGCTAGCTATTAAAGCATTAGAGACCAGGAGAGTAGATGGATTCAGACCCTAGGTCATCCAGATGACCCTTACACTTCCTAAAATATGGCACCCAGACCTTTCCAGACTCCAAGACCATTACCCACCTTACTTTGAATATTCTTCATCTTTTAGGTGATATCTTTTCTAAACTTCATATATTCACCACCAGACTATTCCAAAGAATTATCTTATTTTTTTTACCAATTTTCAAATTAAAGCTATTAAGTGATACAAACTTTTCAAAACATTAGAAAATTAATTTTATCCCATTGACCAAGGAATGAACCTATTCAGAAAGAGAGGATGATTGTTATGTCTAAGTTGTTGTATGTAACCTAAAAAGGTAACAAGATAACAACATACACAAACTTTTTTTTTCCTGTTTCTCCATGTTTCAATGTCTTCCTGTTAAACATGTAGGAGAAATTCCATTCAATTGTCAAGAGAATAGATATTTTGCCCAGCAGACTTGGAATTCACCTCACATTGTTGGAGGAATTCTGTTTTTATGTAGTTGTTTCCTTTTGTACATTCAGATTGCTTAGAAATTACCCAAGCCTCACACATACAAAAAGATGAATCAGATGGTTTGAAACTACTGTTTTAATGAGCAAAATCTTTCCTGACGCTGCTGGAATTTCCTCTAGTTTTCGGTGTTTATTCAGCAGACAGTCCCCATTACAGTTGGCTGCTGCTGAGACAGACAGTTAAATTTGTACACTCAGGCTCTCAGGTTCTAGAAAACATGCTGCTGTGAAAAGAAAATGTTCTCCCTTTAGAGGAGGGAAAAATCTTTGATCAACACAAAAGTTACACTCAAAATCCTACCTGTGCTTTTAGACAAAACATTCAACTTCATATTTTTACTGCTATGACAAATTAATAGCTCTTAATACAGTTAAGAGAACACAAAAATATTTTAGGTCAAACGGAAAATGATTTGGATAAACACTAATGATTTGAAATAACACTCCCTAAGAAAGAGCACAGTGGCTGGGAATTTAGCCTCAAGTCTGGAAGACCTGAGCAAGTCCTGACTTTGACACATTCTGGTAATGCAATCCCCTACCCTCTCAGTGCCCTCAGGCAATTTTCTATGACTAAGTAGCAGACCAGATGTCGATCTGCTTTGGTGGAGAGAATTTCCTCACTGGGAGTAAACTATAGCAACATAATCACAGGTCCAATACCAAAAAGAAAAAAAAAGACATCCCTTAACTTGAAACTTAGGGGCAGCTACATGGTGCAGTGAATGGAGCGTTAGTCCAGGAGTCAGGAAGAACTCCAGTTCAAATCTAGCCTCAGACACTTACTAGCCACGTGGCCCTGGGCAAGTCCCTTAACCCCGTTTGCCTCAGTATCCTCATCTGCAAAATAAGCTGGAGAAATGAATAGCAAACCACTCCCGTATTTTTGCCAAGAAAACCCCAAAGGGGGGTCACAAAGAGACATGATTGAAATGACCAAATAACAACAAAAATTTGAAGCATCTGTTAATTCTATACCCTTGGAAGCATCATCATGTATTCTCTACCAGCAACCTTTCCCAGGGATGTTCCTGCCACTTCTCATATAACAATCAGATGGTTTTTGTTTTTGTTGTTGTTGTTTTGTGAAGCAGTTGGGGTTAAGTGACTTGCCTAGGGTCACACAGCTAGTGTCAAGTTTCTGAGGCCAGATTTGAACTCAGTTCCTCCTGATTTCAGGGCTAGTGCTCTATCCACTGCACCACCTAGCTGCCCCATATACCCCATAAACAAACCTATTATATAGTATGAGCCATAATATATATGATGAAAGACCTTTACTGAAATATAGGTACCATTTTCAGAGATTTACAAATTGTGAATTTACAAAACATAAACTAGGGGGGGAAAAGTACAATAACAGGCTTCCTTTAAAGGCCAGATCAGTCTAAATTGAAAACAAGATCTCTGAAAGTAAAATAGACCCAGGTATATACTGCAAAATGATACTGATTATAGATGACCCTGAAATTTGAGAGAGGGAGACATGATAACGTGCAGAGGGCCCTAGATTTGGAACCCAAAGAGATGGATTCTAGTTCTAGCTATGCTGCTGTGTAACCTTGGAGAAATCACTTATCCTCTCTGTCCTTTCAACTCCTCAAAAACTGCACTAGATCATCTCTTAAGATCTTTTTTGGCTTCACATCCCAATATCCTCAAACTTGAAAGAATGTTTTTAGTGTTTCAGATATATTCTTGGGAGGAGGGGAAGGGAGTCTCAGACCTGGATTTTGCTGGGACAGGGAATTCCCAATGCAGAAACTCTCTCCACTAAATGTCAACAACTAGTCTGGAACTTACAGTCCTACAGAATCGCCTAGAGCACTGAGAAATGATTTGCCCACAGTCACATGCCTAGTATGTATCAAAGACAAAACTTGCCTCCAAGTTTTCCTGACTTGAAGGTCAGTCCTCTATCTACTAAAGCAAGCTGCCTCCTCTACTCAAACTTGGCCTGGTCAGGGAAAATATGGGTGAGGAAGAAGGAATGAGAGGGGTCAAATACAGAAGCCTCACACTTCTATATCACTTTTGTTCCAGCAAAGAAATGGTAGGCATTATCCAATTCCAGATCTCCAGGACGTCAAGGGGATGGCTTTCTTTAGTAGTTGGCTTCTCCTTTGAGAGGCAAACTGTCTTTTTTTTTTTTTGCTAGGCAATGGGGTTAAGTGAATTGCCCAGGGTCACACAGCTAATAAGTGTCAAGTATCTGAGGCCAGATTTGAACTCAGGTCCTCCTGACTCCAGGGCTGGTGCTCTATCCATGAGAGGTAAGCTGTTAGTGAAATCTTCTTCCTCTGGCCAAACGATGTCCAGCTCTTGAATTCACAAAGTCTTTGATTTATGAGGTAACCACCAAGGCTGGAAATGTCAATTTTTCTGGATCACTAGTCACTGATTTATGCTCAGAGAAGGAAATAGAACATAGATATACATTAGACATAACAACAACAAATAACAACAACATAAAGAACAAAATAGGTTATATTTCAACTGACAGGAAATGTTACTAATGTGTGGGTAATCCCTGAATTAGCTGTCTATACAGTCTAAATTGTCAGAGCTAAGATCAGAATTAATAAAAGAATAGAGGAAAAAATAGATATGGAACACATTTAAACAACTCAATCTTGAATGATTTAAACAAGTAATTAACAATCAAAATGGGAAATGGACAATAGAAATTAAATTTATCCAAAAGTTAAACCAAAGCAAATTAATTGCCACAAGACTGAAAGAGTCCAGTAAGCATCTTAGTCTGCAAACATCTGACTTAATTAGCAGACAGAGATGGCTACCAAAGATGATACTGGGTTAGAACAGAAACTTGTCTGCAAAAATCTGATGCAGGACAATTATGAAAAATATTATCTCAAAAAGCAAAGAGAAGAAGTAGAGGGTAAAAGATGTTTAAAGAAAGTCTGGCAAAACATCAAACTAAACAGTCATTTGAAAGATATTTGAGGATGAAAGTCAAAGGATAACAAATAAAAATGGAAGAAATCTATAAAAATTATGTTCTACATCAGCCACACCTGCATCCTAATATCAAGATCTAAGGGGCTTATCAAGATGGTAGAAAGACTAAAGAGAGGAAACTATTTGGGAAGGTATTGAGGGATCTGAAGGGAAGATATCAAAGAAACCTCAGACCTTATTACCAAAAAAAAAAAAAGGTGACCAAGAGATCAAAAACTACCAACCTATATGCTTCCTCTCCTATATGTACAGAATCTTTATGAGCTATTTACACAAGCTGAGGGTATTCTCTATGAAGGCATTAGTGGAAACAGTTTTTACAAATGGTGTTTGACAATGGATCACATCTTTACCATTTCACAACTGACTGAATGATGAAGAGAATTAAATACCCCATTGTGCTTAGTACTGACTATGGAAAAATACTTCATTTGGGAAAGCTAAATACAGACTCTTTCTCAACACCATGTCTCCCATTCACATATCAAAATCACCTGAGATTCCTTGAAAAAACTTAACATAACCATGCTAATATAAAACTTAAATAACCATGTTATTTCTCTGATAAAAACCAGGTGAGACATAAAACTATATACTTGCCAAAGTTATTTGCCGCTATGATGGAAGAAATCCCATGAAGAGTCCAAGTTGAAGATGGATCCCCTTTGCATGGTGAGGTCCCCCAAGTTATTTGCAAGTGACACTCTACTGATTACATCAATCCCCACATTACTGAGCTGAGGGTTAGGCTTGATCATCCACACAAGAAAGACCAAGTGGATGAAGAATATCTACTCACCAAATTTCAACATTCATTGAAATGGATAACCTAGAGCTTGAGACAACAATCTAAAACAGAAAGTAAAGATGGCTAATGAACTGAGTTTAGGGTTAAACAAAAGGAAAAAGGGGGGCTGAATTACTTTTAGGAAATTTAAAGGTTTCTTTAATGAGCCCAAGTTTCCATGAAAGCAAAGGCCCATTGTTTTGTTTTCCTATTAAAAAAAAAATCATGATCTGTTCCTCCCACTGCCCTACCCCCACAACAGCAAAAAGAAAAACGTCCATTACAAATATTTATTCCCATATTGGTCATGTTCCAAAATGTATACCTCATTCTTCATAAGTTCATCACCTCTCTAGCAGACAGTAAGGAGCATGTCTCATTTTCAGTCTTCTGACTTCAATTTGTCATTGATCAGTTTCTAAATCTTTCAAAGTTGTTTTTCTGTTACTATCATTAAATTGTTCTCCCAGTTCTACTCACTTTACTTTGCATCAGTTCTTAGAAGTCTTTCCAGTTTCCTCTGACACTCCATTTTACTATTTCTTATGCCATAAAAATATTCCATTCATATATTTCATTCATGTATTTGTTTAGTCATTCCTCAATAGAAGGACAGCACCTTAGTTTCCAATTCTGGGCTACTGTGGAAAAGAGTTCCTCTAAGTCTTTATGTACCCATGGGTATTTTTCTGCTTTCTTTGATTTCAGGCCCTTTGTTTTTAATACCAACAATCTGCTGGTGTTACCATATGGCAACCAAGACATGGAATATAAGCCTTCAGAGAATAAAAAATGAATATCTCATGAAGGGTAGCAGAAAGATGCATACTAGGTTGAGTAGACTGTACCATCCTGCCAATGAGGAACTCCAAAAAAGAATCAGAATAAAAGCTATCAAAGAATACCATGATGAGATGGGCTAGTCATGAGACAAAGGCAAGGGATGACAGGTGGACAGCTCTTTACTGGTACTCTTGGGATGTTAGAAGCAAGCAAGAAAGGACTCCAGCACATCAGGGGTATCTCCTGTGACTTATGAAAAGCTGTGTGGACAAGTGGCAGAGGACAAACAAGCCTATATGGGTTGTGACCTATCTCTTTGCAGTGAACTCACAAATCAGTAAGATGATAGATCCATTTGAATATTTGAACAAATATTTGAAGTGGGGGCAAGAGTTTAGGGGTTAAGGGTCTGGTGAGTTAGAAATTTAAAATAAATTAACATAGTATCTCAAAAAGTATAAAATTAAGATTCTACTTGTAAAAATTAATATTAAGTTTTGTAAGGATATAACTTTCATAAAAGCAAGGTACACAAGGCTTCACAAAAAAACAAACAAAAAAAACTGGGGAAAGGATTCAAAGGCAAAAATAACTGAAGAGCTTCAAAATAAGATCTGTGACCAAGGCCAAAAGACCAGTCCTATAAGCCACAATATTCATAAAAGTACTTTTTGTGGAAGCAAAAAAATGGAAAAAATGGGTGCATCTATCTATTGGGAAGCAAATTATGCTATTATGAGTGTAATGAAATATTACTGAGCTCTAAGAAATGATTAAGAATTCAGAAAAATAAGACTGATGAATTGGTGGAGAGCCAAAAGAAAAAAGCAGAACCAAGAGAAAAAACAGAACCAAGAGAACAATATAAACATCAATCCCACAATAATGTAAATGAAAATACTAAAAATCACCAGAATTCAGACAAAATTCAATGACTTCATGATGACATACATTTAACATGGGACCATAGCTTAAGACTGGAAGAGACCTTAAAGGTCATCTCATCTCATTTTCCAACTTTCACCAATGAACAGATGAGGAAATTAAGATTAAGAGATTTGCTCAAGATCACACCAATAATTAAGTGGGAGAAGAGACCTGGGATAAACCTCAGGGCCAGCATCCTCTCCACTGCCCCCTCCTGGTATCACTGGCATTCTAGAGGGGCAGATAAAATTTCCAGCACAGTTCATTTTGCTTAACTTTTTGTTATAAGGGAAGGCTGGGGGAAGGAATGGTTATTGAAAATAGCATATTTTTAAAAACAAAGAATATTAATGAAATATTTTAAAAAGAAGATATGCTTTATGAGAATGAAAGGAACTGGTATTATTTAATTCCCTTTCTAACCTCCCTCCCCACTAAAAAAAGACTGAGTGGTAAATGAATAAGATTCAAACATCTGGAGGGCTATCAGAAAAGAATATCAAAAGGCTATTATTCTCTAAGACTAAAGAAAAGCCAGGCTTAGGGACTGGAAATAGGCTGGAAATCTGATGTGAGTATTTCTTGATGATAAAGGATTAAGCAAACCACTGAGTTCTGATTGTATTTCCTTACCTAGAAAAATTAATACAACGTTCAGGTACAAATGTAATCATTTTTAGACATTTAATGTTAATACATTCAAATATATTGGCAAAAAGTAAACCGCTTTCCCCATGCTGAGGCAAGAGTGGTGTAGATCCCAATATCCCAGGAAAGCTACAGTTTCACCATTAACTAATAGCGTCAGGACACGGGATAGCTAGGCTGGTAGGGGACTGAGGGTGCCAAGTGCCTTCTGCAGAGCTGGAAAAGTAGGAAATCAGTTTTGCTGGGTACAAAGATGAAAAATCCTTGAGTCTTAAGAAAGGTATCTCAGAATGGAGGCATCATCCAGAGGGGCTCCTCCTTCCTAACACAAACATGAAGTACTCTGACTACTTCTCCCCCTCCCAGATTCTGATGTAGGATGCTTGCTGAATCAAAACGTCAGCTCATTCTAAGAACATTTAAAATGGATTACGCCCCATATAGTAAGAGCTAGACAAGGAAAACCATACTCCAATCTGATGATTTTACAAAATCATTCAAAACATAGAAACAAAATTACTTCATCAAAAATCACATCTTAAGGAGACACTTATTTTCCAAACATCACTATTTCAGTCTCTCTTGAAAAATATGTTTTGATGAGCTTCTTCCTGAATGAAGTTACCCACCGGCAGTCGCTCAAACAGGTCCCTTTCCAATACGGAACAGGCTAAAGTTCATTTAAAGGTTGACATATTCACCGACCAAAGCCTCAAACAACCATGCTGCTTGTCCCTCATTCTTGGTCCCTGGAAACACCTCTGGATTTACTGTCGAACACAGAAGTGCTTTCTTTTCTTACCATGGTAGCAAAAAGCATGTCCATCATCCCCAAAGCTTCTAACAGTTGTCCTTGATAACTAATCTCTTTTTCTACAAGCTCCTGAAGCACCAAAAACTGTTTGTCTATTACTGGTGACTGTCCAGTCACAGGCAGGTATATGTCTAGGAAAAAACAAAACAAAACAGAGGCACTACAACTTCCTTTCTACTATAAGGGAAAGATGTATTTTTATAGACAGTAGAATTTGCACTGAAGTGTATGACAAAGAACCACTTTTGCTTTGTTACTTTATTCTTTTTTTTTTTGCATAAGGTGTAGGCATAGAAACAATTTTCACAATGATCTAACTTTATAGCTACGTCGCTCAGAAGAGATCAAATGAGATAATATATGAAAGCATTTTTAATGAAGGCTACAAAAACTGCCAGTTACAATTATGATAAATTTGAGTTAATAAGCAATCATATGTGAGCTGAATTTTAAATTCAATTTTAGCATTTTCACAACCATATCTACTAAACTGCTTAAATTTGAAGACTACAAACCTCAAAAAAACTGATTAAACCCTTACAACTTACCAATAACCATTTCAGCAACATTGATCAAAACAGGGGTAAATCTTGGCTCAGCCAGGTGCCTACAAAGCAAAAAATTGGTTCATCAGAACCAAAAGTTAGGAAGTTGTCACCTTTTTGTTATATCAGCTCTTTAAAAATCAAAGTTTGTAGCACACTAGATTTGTAGTCTGAAGGCCTGGTTGGGTTCAAACCCTGGCTTTGACCCTTCCTAGCTACATGACTGTGCCACTAAAAGTTTAATCTCTTCAGTTCAGTTTCCTCTTTTATTTAATGGGGGTGGGAAGAATTAATTCTACTACTAACTGCATGGGACTGATGTGAGGAAGCACTTTGTGAAGTTTAAAGCAGGACAGAAGTGTGAGTTACTAAAAGGGAGAGGAACGTGGACCTGTGATTTCACTGGTATATGGAACTTCCAGCTGAGGAAACGCCTTCTCCCAATGCACCTTCTCTGCAACTTACTGCTTCAGAGAGTTGCCCAGAACAGTAAGGGATTAAATGCCTTGGCCTAGGGTTCAGCCAGGCAGTATGGGTCAGAAGTGAGAACAAATTCAGGTCTTTGTGGCTTCCAGGCCAACTCTCTATCTACTACACCATGGTCCCTCACTCTTTTAATAATTTCTCTAATTTGGAATAAGGTTTTCAGGTTCAAAAAACTGTTGTTTTAGGGACTACAAAGCATACCTTATCAAGAAACTAAGAATAATGCTAAGTTGTTTCTCATCTCTCCCTGCAAGGGCATTCGAAAGAGTTCCTCTTCGATTTAACTCCTGAATGACAGCAACTGTAACTTCAGGCTGTTTGACTCTAAACCTGGGCTAAAATAAAATGGGAAAAAGTCAACCGAATACCCAATACAGTAAGCTCCAAGATCAAAGTCATTAACATTATAAAACCTTTTAAAAAGGCTTTTCTCCAGTGTTCGGGAATCCTGGTAATTATGCCCCAAATAAAACAATTACAGGGAAAAAATGTTGTTGCTCACCTGAAGTACTCTATCAAGAGCTCTGGAAACCTGAAAGCTTTTCAGATCTCTGTCATATGTCTGTAAGTATGTCTTTAATGGTCTGCTGACCAAAACATCATCCTGGAAAGACAAATTTCAAACAGGAAAAAAATCAAAATCTTTCTTTTCATTCTGTAAGTGATTTTTTTCATTATCACTTTCCACAGGAGCAGGGAGGGTGGAAGGAAGAAGGGAGTACTTTTAAATATTCATACTACCATTACACTTACAAGGTAAGATACATGAAAGTAGAAAAAAATTACTAAATCAATACCTAAAAAGTGAATTCTAAGAATTTGTTATAATTATACTATAAAGTTTATTTATACACACACACACACACACACACACACATAAACTTCTAAGTTACATCTTCTAATATCAATCCTCTTTACTTGGGACATCTTGTGAAAGCACTCCCCTCTTGTCAAATCTCCATCATTATCTTTATTTTGTCATTCAAAGAACTGATGCTTTCTAATAACTTTCTTTAGGGATTGGTTTGGCCAATTCTTTAATGAGGTATATTTTATGTTGAAAAGAAAGAAATTAAGGATTTACCCTATTCACCTCCCTCTGAAATACCTGTTTTTTCATGTAATTTTTCCCTCTAACAAAGGTTCTATATGCAGGCCTTCGTCTCCTTGGAAAAGGATCCTTCTTTGCTTCAGGTTTCGATGTTTAACGTTTAGCACTCCATTAGTCATTCCTACAACTATAGTTTCATCTTCATGCTGAAATGAATTTTTAAAGGTTGGTAAGTACTGGTGAACCGTAATACTATTTTGTAACAATCAGATACTACCTTTTTATCTTAAATAGGCTTTACAGAGTTATTTATTGCTGTTTATTGTATTGCTAGATCATCAGGGTGAACAAAAATATAAACCCAGAGAGCAGAAAAGAATGAGAATTTCATTTTACTACCAACATTACCTTTGTGATGAACACACAGTGAATGAATTATATTCACTCATACGGCTTCACTAAGAAATTGTAAACTACATGAATACAGAGTTAACAACATCTTGGAAGAGTCTTAAAATATCTTTATTTCTCCTCCAAACTTCTGACTCTTCTTAAACCCTCACAGTTGGTCTTGACTCTAGAAAAGGCTGATGAGGTGGCTCTATTTTTCTACCGTCTCTCCAAAGGGATCCTAAGATCTAGATCACACATCTAGAGCTGGAAGGCATGTCACTTTACAGAGGAGTCAGTGAGACCCAGGAACAGGTCTAAGGCCACAGATATTTTGGATTAAGTTTCCTATACTATTAAGTGCCTCCAAATAACCCAGTGATACTAAAATGTCCTCAATTTGGTAGAGAGAAGAAATAACATGTTTAATAGGAAGAAAAAAGACCATCAACATGAAAGAGATTCTTTATTGGGCATTTTCTGTACCGGAGGAATTAAATCTGTCTTTTAGAATTTTACACTCTGTTGGGGTGGATATTGGATCCCTGGCCATCCTTTCCAGTACTGAATGCACCTTCTCAAAAGGCCTAATGCATCGGTCTTAGAAGGACAACTGGGATGCTCTTTGCTCCCCACTGCTATTCCCAGGCTCTTCCTCTGTCATCACTCAGCAACTTCTCCCCCTTTCAGGTTTACTCTTTCCAACTGTCCAGATTCTGATGGTTATTAACTAATTCAGCACCTGAGGAGTTCTCAAGAAGTATCATACCTCCAATACCCCAACTCCTGCCCTAATACTCGGAGACTGTAGCACACAAGCTTAACTTCCTAGTTCTTCAATATGCCCAACTTCCATAACCTCTTACTCCACTCCACTCCACCTATCATACACAGGGATGGTCATATGCTTGATTTTGCCATCACCCAAAACTATTCCACATCCATATTCAAGAACTCTGAAATTCCTTTATCTATTCATAACATCCTATCATTTCCATCTCTCCCTATGCCTTATTCCTCCCTAGACTCCCCTCCTGACTCTCCATTCTTTCTCAACAACGCCTGATTTCTCACCCTCAAAGTTCACTCTGCCCCTGGCCTTTACACACTGGAAATACATGCTGACCCTGTGGCCACTTCCACTTTGATTGGTTCCACCTAGAACCCCCATTTTAAGGAAAGTACCTCAGGCTAGTCGTGTCTTCATTCCTCTCTGGATTCTACTCCTCTGATGCTCCAGACTTTCTCTATGCCATGGTACCTTTTCTCTCTCTTCCCTCAGCCTATTTTTCAGCTTCTTTTTATATCATATCTTTCCCCATTAGAACGTAATGGAAGGCAGGAAATGTCTTTCTTTCTGCTTATATTTGTATTCCTTGCTCTTAGCACAATGTAAGCTCTTAATAAAACACTTGTTGACTTATTTCTCCTGAAATCATTCTGTCTTAATGGTGAGACCTTCAATCCCTCCAGCTCTCAGAACTTTCCCAGGCATTCACCCCTTCTTAGGTGACTTCACCTCCTACCTTTCCTACTTATAACCCTTTAGATGATCAGTTCAACGATACCCTTTCCTCCACTCTTGAGGCCCTTGTTCTCCTGTCCCACTATTGCCCACACCTTGCCATATCCAAATCTTGTATAACTCCCCCCATTCACTTCTTCTGTCCCTACTTATGTGCTACCAGACAAAGCTAGAAAAAATCATATAATCACGCTGACTGGATTTATCATACACTTTTCTCATCTTGACTAGACCCTCACTATAGCAAGGCAATTCTTTCACTCCTCCCTAATTATCTGAGTTAGCAGAGAGGAGCTATTCAATACCTTCTCAAGTCTCCCATACTATCTCTCTTTCTTCATGAAGACTTTCTTGATCCTCCAACTAATAGTGTCCTTCCCCAAAAAATTATCTTGGATTTATTCTGTAATACACTTATAAGTATACACATTATCTCTCCTCGCCAGACCATAAGCCGAGGGAAGGGGACTATTTCATTTGTGTCTTTGTGTTCCCAGTACCTAGCACAGCACTGAAGTGCACATAGGAAGCACTTAATAAACGTTTGTTGGACTAGATGTGCTTAAAAATTCCGTTCTTTTTAGTTCTCATCTCTGATATCTTGATACATACTACATTGTTGTTGTCAAGTCATTTCAGTCGAACACAACACACTCTTCAGTGACCCCATTTGGGGTTTTCTTGGCAGAGACACTGAAGTGGTTTGCCATTTCCTTCTCCAGCTCATTTGACAGATGAGGAAACTGAGACAAACAGGGTTACATGACTTGTCCAGAGTCACACAGCGAGGAAGTGTCTGAGGCCAGATTTGAACTCAGGAAGATGAGTTTTCCTGACTCCTGGCCCAGCACTCTATCCACTAGCTGCCCTACATACTATATTACATTAAGTCATTACATAAACCAACAAAATATATTCTAGATCCTCTCAAATATTCCAGGCAAGAGAAAGAAAAGGAAATCCTCCAAGCTAAATTACAAACCCAAAAAATTCCTTTTCTGATCTGTCTAAAATGTCTAAAGGATAGCTTTAAGAAATAACAACATACCAAAAGGAACCCTGCACAGATACTTACTGCCAATGCCAGGCTTAAAATTGATGCCGCATAATCGAAACTGTGTACTACTTTGTAGGAAGTCGTGCTGTATATTTTCACCTTCCTAATAAGAAGAGAAACTTAGTTACAACTCTTCTTGGAACTTTTCAGACTAAAGTATACAATGCATAATGTTTAAGAAAACAAACATATGAGCATAAAGACCTATTTAATAAAATAAAATTAAGACATCATGTGAACTGTAAAAAGATTTATCATGGAGCTCCCCAAATTTATTAAATGTTTATTTACAGGCCATAAAAGAATAGGGTCTTAATTCACTTTTAAATGCCACTCTTTCAAAGGAGACAGCCCTTATAGTAATACTTCTATGGTAACATGACTATGTCTGGTTTTAGCTGCAAAAATAACTCACATTGGCATGATAGTTTAAAATCTACAAAGCGCTTTCCCCACAAGCTCTCTAAGTTAGGCAGTGTAAGTATTATTGCAACCATTTTACAAATGGGGGAAATAAGGTATGGCTCAGGGTAACAGCCAGAAAACTATCTGAACTTAGAACAAAACAGTTGCAATTCTGTTGCAGGTTGTGCCTTACTAAGACTGCTCAACTAAACTGAAACCACTTGGCTCAGTGTCAAACTGGAAGACAGCAAGCTGGAGCTACAGGGTGGCTGAGGAGATTTCTACGGCTCCTTCTAGGCCTCGTGTCCTCTGGCACATATCAGAGCCACTCCAATAGGGAAGTGACATGGCAGGGTGCAAAAAACACCGGATCTGGGATCTGAAGATTCACCCCTTTTCCTCTTGAGTCACTTCACTTCGGCAATTTGCTTGTATTAAATGATAAACTCAAAAACCATTATTCTGACATGTGAATAATCCTTAATGAAGATCCAGGCACCAGCTAAATAAATTTACCATAAGCATAGGAATAAGAGGACCAACACTGGCAAAATTTACCACTAGCTAATTATCAGATTTATAAGACCTAGAACTAAAAGACCTCCAAGATTGTCTAGTTTAATTCTCCTGTTTTATAAGACAAAGAAACTGGGGATTTATTGAAATAAGCCTTCGCTATCCATAAGGAGGAGGTACAGTAGTAGGTTTTTACTAAAGGCACCTTAAGACAGCCAATTAACATTCACAGACAACTTTTATTCACTTGTTTGTTTGTTCATTCATTCATTTTCAACATACTCACAATGGATAGTTCATGTGTATGTGGAAACTAAAGGAAACAGAATAAAAAGAGATTGTATCCCTACCCGAAATTGTAATCCAGATTTAAAATCAATTCAGAGCTAAATAAAATAACTTAGATATAATTAACAAATGTTGCATATCCATACTCCAGCACCAACTAAAGACTCAGATAAAGACAAGCAAAATTATACTTATTACTTTAAAAAGAAATAATGACTACAAAAAGAGAATACAGACTCTAAACCTGTAAAAGTTATAGAGGAATACTTAAGGAGGCTATAAACTGCTATGGTAGATTTACTCCTACCAGAAATATATCAGCATAACAAACCCCACTCAGAGCTAAAATACAAAGAGGGATGATAGTAAATTAAGAGACAGCACTTATAAGTTGAGTTAAGATGGAAACTATAATAAGAATAAAGAAAAATTCCTGAGATTAAAAAAAAATCTGTTTTGCCAAGGCATAGGATTCCTAGCAAGAATGATCCTCAAAGAAGGCTCAGCCACCTACTTGTCAAGACCTTAAACTTTCAGATGACAAGATTTAATAAGCTATGAAAGACTGATGATGCTTTAAAAAGCCAATTGTTTCCTGGATGATGGAGAAGAAAAGTTTATAGAAATGCATTTATCACTGGAAGTGCTCAAAGGGCAAGCTGACTTATCCCTTCCTGACAATGTTCCTTGGCTTATGGTACAAAGACCAATATGATTTGCACTGGAACTATGCAAGCAAAGGAACAAGAAGAAAAAAAAAAGTACAAAAACAAGAGGTATAAGGGATGAAGCGAATCCAAACAAAGGGAAAGGCAGTTCAATGAACAGGTGATCTTGGAGATGTGGGTATAACTCCCTACAATGGTGCCAACTACAACCCATCCACCCATGCCTTCTCATACTCCTGAAAACATTATGTGGAGGCTCCATTCACATGTGACTGAAGTATCACAAGTTCATAGCTTCAGAACTGGAGGAAATCTGTCTTGACAACATGGGCCCCAATGGAGCACACAGCAGATATCCCAGCCTTTTATAACTATTCCCGGGCCATGTTTCTGATATTATCATTCACACTAATTTTCTTGCCACAATTCTTTGCTGTCAAGATGCTGTCATCTACTCATGTCCACCATATATCATTCCACTGCCCTTTGGCTCAACTGCCATTTTGTTTCCTCTCAGATTATGGTGGTCTCCCATTCACAGCCACATAGCAGCAATGGAAGAATACTAGTGTTAAAAAGAAAGGCTTTTTGTTTCAGAAGGAAGCTCGGGGTCATTAATGGCACGATGCAATCTCCCATATGCAGTCAGGTCTCATCTCCTATTCAATTCTGAACCCATTATTTCTCTGTAGTGTCCAAGATACATGTAGAGCTTTATACAACATCCATCCAAATGCACATGAGAACCTAGAGACAACAGGTCTACATCATCCACTTTTTTCCTATATGGAAAATTAAGGGAAAAAGTCTGAGTGATTCTGCTTATTTATAAAGCTTTGCAATATTCTGGAAATGACACAACCTGAACAGTACTACTCACAAACAGGAGCACTCAGAAGAGTACATTCTTATTCTACAGAGAGTCACTCCTCTATTGAGATTCTGTGCTGGACGTCCTCTAGGACATGGGCAGGGCAAATGCCTCCAACAAGCATGTCTGTTTTATGCCTTGCCTTGATATTTATAATCAATTGCTTGTATAAAGTTTTCTGTTGTTTTATTTTTCAGTTTTATATGATTTTAAGATAGGCACTAGAGACAGCAAGGAGAAAATTGTGTTCCACTACATCAAATTTTTTTATAGTCAACAAAATGTAAAGTGAGATTTTACATTTGTTATACCTTTCCAACAATCTTGTGACTGCAAAATTACATTCTGCTGTAGAATATCACTTGTAAAAGTTGCCTGTTCCTTTTGCATATTTTATCAAAAACGTCCTTGAATTACAGGTATATGGGAAAATGAGCACCCAAGTTTAGTTACTGATATTTTTTGGATTGCTTTCTGGAGCAGAAAAATCAGAATCTTTTCCCAAGGATTTAGTATGATCTCTTTCAGAGACCATGAAAATTAATTCCTCATCATCCTCAAAACAGCACTGCCTCCAACAGGGACCTGTCTACTCTGTGTATACTTGACTTCACCCATCTTTATTTTCTTACACCTTTACACAAGACCCTAGAGATTGTGACATTAAGAGTTCAAACGTGGAAAACTTTACCGACACTGATGGAAGGGAACTGTGTTATATATTTTCCATCTGTTTGTTATCCTCGTTCTTCTATGTTTCTCACCAAGCTTTCTGTAAAACTTGTTTTCTCCACTTCTTGCACTTTTATGTGATGTTGCTCATAAGTTTCCACCATCCCACTCTGTGAGATTTTACAAACCAGTTTATATCCTAAGCCAGTGTTACCCTTGGCTGTCATCACTCTCTTCTTTGGCAAAAACAAGCGTTTTCTGGCTAAGTTGTTTCTGGGCTCTTTTGGCCTCCTTTTAACTACTGAGAATGTCAAAATTAATATGATTCAGTTCCTCCAGTAGTACCTCCTCCAGAGGAGGCTTTCACATTTAGACTACCAACAGTTAACATCTGTAAGTGATCAAAAAACTGATTCTTATTACTTTCTGATTCCTGTACCCCCATTGTCAATGCAGTAAAAAAGGGATCACATTGAACCAGGGGCCATTTTGTAATTTTTTTTTTGCTTTATGGGTTGCAATGGCCAAAGAATTCATCACCCATGGGGAACTCTAGGATCCTCTCCAAACTTATAAAAGCAAGTCTTTAAATAGCAGCCTGCTGCCGAGACCATACTTTCTAACCTGAAGGAAACTGTTACACCTTGTTGCTTTGCTGACATAGCTTTTGAAAATCCAGGGTCCCCAAAGTGTTACAATGTTGCTGTTGTTGTTTGTCCTTCATTCTCAAAGAGGATCATGACATCAGAAAGGTGATATAATGATTTGCAAGTGAATTGGATTTAAGTGAGGCAAGGCTGTGTAAAGTCACCAGCCTCATTCTCTTCTCCTGACTCATATGGGTCCAGAGGCAAGATATAGATCAGGACAACTGAAGATGGCCCTGGATGCAGTGGGAGAGATTGGCCTTTTTAAGCTAAGGTCTTTCCCAGGTCTCAG
Source organism: Phascolarctos cinereus (assembly GCF_003287225.1). NCBI lineage: Eukaryota > Metazoa > Chordata > Mammalia > Diprotodontia > Phascolarctidae > Phascolarctos > Phascolarctos cinereus. The sequence goes on along the minus strand of NW_027555847.1, from coordinate 314,723,695 downwards.
TTTATCTGAGGCAACACTCACTCAGTGATTAAGGCTAGGTAAGAAATGAGGCAAAGAACAGCCTCTTTCACCTAGTTAAAAAAAAAAATCAATCTGGCAGGGGAAGACCCTCAGGGTTTCTAGCCAAAACAGAAACAATTATTATTTACACTCACTCTGAACCATCAGAACCTAAACAATGACCAAATGAAGCTTGGGCTGGGACCTACTGTTGGCCAATCAATGACAGCCAGAGTCAGATCTCCTAGAGGCTAATGATATAAAGGAAAGGACTTGAAAATTGGACAATATATTGAAGTTGTTCCTTTTTATAGTGATCTACTCTTATCAATAACAGATAATCGACCACATGTAGACTCTATCACTTCAGGAAGCAAACACATCTAAGATGTTGAAAAGGGTGTCTGACTTTAACCAAATAGATGACCAAAAAAAAAAAAAAAGAAAAAAAGATATAATTTTAAAAGTACTTAAGATCAATTTTTAAGAGATCCCAAAAATTCTTTAAAAACAACCCAGAAAATTATGAGTTGCACTTTTTTTTTAATCTGAAAAGTGACAGCAAGAAAACTACAACCACTGGTCCATACACCTACTTTCTAATCACTCTAAAATCAGAATAGTCTATACATTTTTCTGAGCAATCAGTGATAAAAACACAAAGTGACAAGGAGCTTTCTCAGCCAACTTGCTACAGTAGACCATGTCTTCAAAGTCAGAAAAAAAAGTGAGAAGTGATGAAAAGTTAAGCTCCTATTGTGCATATTTTGTTAATTTTTAAAATCATCTGAATTTTTCTGAACTTTCAGTTTCTCTCTATTACATAATCTACCTTAAAATGCAGACCAGAACAGGCTACATGAGGTGAATAAGGTTTTAATGCCAAATCCTAACAAGGATAAAACCAAAGAAAGTAAATTATCAGTCCAATTAATTTGTGATTTTACTTGTGAATATAAATATCCCAAATAAAATCTTAGCAAATACAATGTATTAAATGAGTATTTTAAAAAATTATCCATGATATTAAAATAATTACTTTTTGTAGCTAATAACAAGAGCCAAGGAAAATCAAAAAATACTTAAGAGTTCAGCAAAGTTACAGGGCATAAAAGAAAAACATAAAATTTACTGTATTCCTATGCAGGGTATATCAGAAGTCTTACAGCAGCTTTAAGCTTTTTAAAAAGCTTATTAAGGTTTAAAGTGTAGTAAGACTTCTAGGACTCCTTATATAGAAATAACCAATAGTTCACATCCTATTTACTTATAATCTGGTCTAAGTCATTTAGCCTCTTTAAGCCTCAGTCTCCATATCTGTAAAGTACGGATGAAATCACTTGCCCAACCTAACCTGGGTTTGTGAGGAAAGCACTTTGGAAACTACAAAGCACTATACACAGTTCAAATATTACAACAACACAACAAACTGAATTTTTGGAAATGGTAATCAGTGAAGAAAAAAAAATATTTAACTGTAATTCACTTTATAGTCCTTTGAGAAGGAAGAACCACATCTACTTTATTAAGCAGTCAAGACTTGTATATTCATCTCCAGGCAATATTTTTCTTAATTCAAGACAAAGCCAAGTCTCTGACTAAATTAAGCTACTGACCTGTCTAGTGATCCAGAGAGTAGTCTTTGTCCAGAGCTGCTTAGACATAAGCATGTGACGGTTTTGTGATGATTTCTCAGGGATACTAGCAACTGTCCTCCTTTCAGAATGTCCCAGACCTTAACGTAGCGACCTCCTGGTCATAAGAAGAATCAAATATATGTTAATATGAGTCACAAAAATGTTTTAAAAACATAAATCACCTTTATTGTTAGTAATCAAGGAAGTACGGTTCTTGAACTTCAATTTCAAAGCCTATTTGTTTGAAAAACAAATTACTTGAAACTTGTTATGAAAACCATAATAAGACCTTCTGTTTCTGTTGATAAAAATTCTCTATTTTTATGAAAATTGTGAAATACTACTAATTTAAGGAAAACATACCTCATCAAAATTATGACCATAGGAACCCAGATTGTATACAGATCTCTTTTTCAATAAGCAGGCAACCTGAAGCCTTTTCTAAAAATCTTAATTTCAAGCATTTTTTCCTCAAAAGCACAACAAAGAGGAGAGAAAAAATTCAGAGAGAACTATTTTTTTGGGGGGGGGAAGTGGAGGGTGTAGATGGAGTATCCTGGACTATGAGGCAGGGGATAAGATGTATGAATGATGCAGCCAACAAACACTGGAAACTTGGACACTTAATAACTATTAAACTTTCACGACTATTACTCTGGGCTTCCATTTTTCTCACCTGTAAAATGAGGGGTTCTATCAGGTAATCTCTAAAGTGCCTCTACCCTGCTCTAAATCCCATAATCCTAAATCATTCATCCTCTCTGGGGCTCAGTTTTCTTATCTGTAAAATAGGAATAATTAACATGCACTTCCTATTCAATTAGGTCATTGTGAAGAAGCCATGTTAAACCTAAAAGCTCCATATAAATGTGAAATATTATTAAGCATTAGGTTGCTTAGCACTAAGCTTTAGATTCCACTACATCAAATACAGGAATTCTCTTTATGGAAAACAATTGTTGTAACATATGTATACACTGCACACAAGTCTGAAGCATTTCAGGACTACACTGAGTAACTTTCTAACTTAAATAGAAAAAGGTCCTTAGCATGTTGAAAAAACCAAAGACAATAAGCAAACAAAACTTTCCGTCCAGACTCCATGTAAAATGTGACACCAGAGTCTCGGAAGCATGGATTTCCTCAAAGTCTCCCTGGCCCTGCTGAACCATCAGCTTCCTGCTGGGTCATCAAGCTGGAGACTGCCATAACTTTGATTCTGACCAAAAATCTGCTGTAATCCCTCTGAGCTGGAGAGAGACACAAAAGCACTGAAATAGTATGGGTACTGAGGCATTTTTCCTTCTTAAAAATAACTATGGTCTTCATAAAAAGTTTCAGGTATTTAATTCAAAATTTAAGGTCAAGAATAACCCCTTATTAGATAACAGTAACAGTAATTTGTGTCTATATAACCCTTTCATGTGCTCTTAACATCTGTTCAATTTTCCCTACTCCTTCAACAACCTGAGATATATATTCAGATACACAACAAAATTAAGCAAAGACAAATTACTCAAGTGAAATAAGGAAACGTTGTCTAGTAAATGATCACTGGCAATTCAGAAAGGAAATACTAGGTATATAATGAGAAGTCAATATTAAACCTCTTTAAAAAAAGGATTGAAAACCAATCAATACCTGCAGACACTAGAAGGCCTCCAGATGGGAAGAGCAGAACGCTCTCCACAGGCTGTCCATGCTCCACTGTCAGCACACTTTTCTTCACTCGGGCATCAAACATTTTTACAGTATGGTCATATGAACCTATAACATCAGTTTATGCTTTTATGAAATTGACTACAACCACAAACAACAATTCACAAAGGAAATTCACAATTCACAAAGTCCAAAAGGTATGGCTAACAGCACGAAGGATCCCCAAGGATGTCTGCGTGTCTAAGCTGAGCACAAAGTGTGCACTAAAGACAGCACAGTGGAAAAGGTGGCTTTGGAGCCAGAAAGTCTGCCATCCAGTCCTAAGTCTGCTCACTACTGCCCATGTGTCCTTGGGCCCAGTCCCTTGCCCACTCTGAGCTCCCCTTCCTCATCTATCCAGGGAGAGCTGCATGAGATAATCCTGCCTGTCACCTCCAACTCTCAAATTCCCATGTTCCACGTATGTGCACATGTTATGCTTTCCTCAGGAGGGTCTAGCTTTCCTTGATTTTCCATTGCTCCTGCCTTCACAGTTCACGTCAGTTTGCTAAACAACCAAAGGTGTAAAACCATGGTTAGAGGCAGCCACAAAAATGTAACTCCACCACCTTTGACCCTTAACTATCACTGAAGCCATAAAGCCTGACAAACTGAAATGAATTTGCTCAAATTATCATGTCAAAGCACACATCTTTCCTTTCTGTTAAAGATCAGTAAACTACGAAAATGGAAAATAACTTAAAGAATGCTTGGCCATCCCTCTATCAGGTAGTCGTGTTTAACAGCAAGGTATTATAGGAGAAGAGTTGTTCATTAGGTGGTAACTGACATCTCAAAACAAAATATATCAATAAAATAATGTATGTAATTGAACTTGCTATGACACGGATTTATTTTGCAAGGGGCACAGAAAAGGCAAGCAGATGTGAGAATTTTGAAGGCAGTTTGCTAATGATATATACATACTTATCATTACAAGCTGAACTTCAGACACAAGGGATCTCCGTGACCATCTATCTATAAATCTCCTCAATCTACAGATAAAGAAATTAAAGCCCAAAGAGGTCCTTTGTACCACACTCACTCAAAAGCAAATAATAAGAGGAGGTGGAGGGTGGGAGCAAAGGATAATAAGTAAAAAGGAGAAGAAACAAACCTGAATTCATTATGAGATTAGAAAAATTTCCCCCTCCCCCAAAGAACAAAAAGTACACTGCTGTGAAATCATCTACCTCAGAAAAATATTAAGCTAACCTGTTACAAGGAGATCTGCATTAAGTTTGCTGGCACAACCACATCTCACATAATCTGTATGTTCACTAAAGGACAAAATTTCAGTAGCATTTGGGATGTCCCATAACTTAGTTGTATAATCATCTGCTCCAGAGAGGATGCGGTATTTGTCAGCTGTAAAATCTACCATATGAACAGCTCTGAAAGATAAGAAACGGCAAAACATAAGATTACAACAGAAATTTTGTTTCTAGAATATTCTAACAAGGTCAATTTGCAGTAGCTATTAAAAATAGTAAAAAGCTTGAATGGATGACTGGAGGTGAGGAAACTGTGGGGTCAGAAGAGAACTGAGAAAAAGTGAAGACTGTCAAAATGTCTGTTTGCCCCAATTCAGTTTAGATATTTTCAATTTCTACATCGTGATTAGGCTGTCACAGAACAAGAGATTAATAAAGCAACAGCAGTAAACTGATAGCTTAATTCAGTTCAACATTTATTGAGCACTTACTGTTTGCAAGAAACTTTGCTAGAAATTTGTATACAAAGAACTATTACAGATCAGTCAACGCATTGTGAAAAATGTGAGATTTTCAGTGGGTTGAAGTATGGATCTTTGGGGACACTGTTACCCTAAAGATAGGCTTACATTTCCATAGGCAGAGGCAGCATGAATAAATAAACGCCTAAAGTGTTAGGCTTGATGTCAGGAAGACCTGGGTCCAAGTTCTGTTGCTGACACCTTCTGCGTGCCTCATACAACTCAGGACTGACTATATTTTAGGGCAAAAATGGTTGGTTGCCTCCACAGTGTGGAGGGAGTTTGCAAAACAGAAAGAAATAACAGGTACTTTTGCATCTGTGTAAGCTTCAATAGGTCTAATAGAAAAAGGCAATCCATGTCTTATTCAATATCTTCAATTCAAGTTCTATTAAATTAATTTAATCTTAAACACTTATTTCATTAGCAGTCAATCACCTATCTGGATTATTGCAATAGCAATAACAGATCTCTGAACTCTTTATCCTTTGTGCCACTGCTAGAATAATTTTTCTTTTGTATAGGTATGGTTCAAAACACTTCATTTGCTCCCCCTTCCCATCTAATGAATAAAATTCACTCTTTTTTACTTGGCATTCATTCAAAGCTCTTCATCATTGGGTACTAGCCCTCTCCTATTTCTGCCCTCTCTGCTTCAAACTGGGATATTCTTCTTCGAACCTTCCCAATTCTGTGCAGATAAAATTCTCTGTGCCTCCAATGTCCACATTCTGTCTATGGACTCCTCTCTATTCCTGCAGTAAGCATGAATCACACTCTCTCCTGTAAGTTCAGATCTTTGTGGTAAGTAATGACTTTCCTCTTCAGACTTCACATGGAACTTTGTTTTGAACTGCATTACTGCACTTAAATCATCTGTGTTTTCATCTTATTCCTCTACTAGACTGACAACCCCACAAGGGCAGGGACCAGATCTTATCTGACCTCTATCCCCCCCTCAGCACCTAACAATGGTTGGCACACTACAGACACAGTACATTCTTGTTGTATTAGTGTCAAATAATAGGTCTATCTTGAAAAATATACTGAAGAACACACTTCTGTTTTAAATTATTACTTCAGTCATAAATAATTTTAATAAAATGCCTGCAATTCCTGGATAAAACGATCTTATCAAGCAGTTCATCAGAAAGCAAAATGTCCAACAGAATCAAGAAAAAAGAAAAAACAATTCTATGACATAGTTCACTTCTAATAGAGATCCACTCAGCTACTCTTCACTGGCTTGCATACCCACCTACTTAAACAGGTTCCTAAATGCCTCCTCAAAGTCCAACCTACTCCCAGGCTACCCTCAAAACATGGGTAATTATACAACACCTAAACCTCTAAGACAGTACCTGTCAATTTCTTCAAGGCTGGATCAGAGATTTATACTGAAAAAACATATCAATGGAAGTCAGATGCAATTCTTACTTTGAATGGCCATCAAACTGTCTGAGTGGTGCCCTTCCAGTCACATCGAAGAGTTGGACAGCACCATCTTCACTGCCAGCAACAAGCAGCCTACCATCTTGTCGATATGTAGCACAGTAGGCAGTGTCCTTGAAGCGGGAAAAGGTCTTTATAGGTTCTTGGGAGTATCGACCATAAATATGAATCTATCACAAGTAACAAAGATACACCAAAACAGTTTCATGAATTTTTTTCACCATAGAGTACAAGAATCAAAAGTTAAAGATAAATCATGTAAAATCAGACTTGATATCAAGTCTTACCCTTGAAGAAGCTGTGACAGCATAATTATATGGAGGCTCTGGAGAAAAGTCTATTTTTGTCACTGCACCAAACTCTTTTATCTGAACAGGAGTCTAAATGAAAAATAATGTCATATTAGTATACTTTTAGCAAAAGTAGATTAACATCTGTATACATTTCTTACAAATAATTTCTAAGAACTACTTGTGTGCTTCATCTTACAAAGAAATATTTAAGACTGATTAAAAACTAATTTTTTAAAATCACAAATGTTTTACATTATAATGAGGAAAGGTAAAGCGGCTACAATTTATTTATTTATTTATTTGGTGAAACAATTGGGGTTAAGTGATTTGCCCAGGGTCACAGAGCTAGTAAGTGTCAAGTGTCTGGTCTGAGGCTGGACAAGAGGCTACAATTTAACAAGTAGGGATAGAACTACAGAAATCTCATTAAACAACTGACACAAAATATTCAGAAATAAGAGTAGGCAATCAAATTATTACCTTACTCTTCAAGTCACTTGCTAAATTAATTTCTGAGTTGCTTTCAAATTTTTAGATTATTTAGACCATATTAATTTGGTATAGAAAATCAAACCAAAATTAAACTGTGTACTGGAAAAAGTAATATCAATGAAAAATTACTTTCTACTAATTATCTCAAGTGCTTACCTTGTAGTTTTTCCAATACAATGTATCTTGAGTTATTTTCTCACCAAGTTTGGGAAATGTCTGAATAACAACAGGCTTATAACCAGCCATTATTGTTCACAGTTGAACTATTACCCTCTAAAAAGGGTAACCCTTAGGTATTAAAGTAGTATCCTTTAATATTTTTAACGTCCCCTTCTTTGATCTGAAAAATAAGAAATACAATTTTTATATATTGACATGAATATATATTTAAAATTTGTTCCCCTCCTATTTTTAAAAGGCTTTGGGGCAGCCTGAATAATAAAATGGTGCAAAGGAGTCATTTGAATACTAAACATAAGAAACCAACCAAAGGTAGCATTATTATTTTCTAGTGCCTGAGTCTGGAAGGTTACTTCTTACAATAAATTTGGGTCTGTTTTCAGGCAGCTAAGGCAAAAAGAACAACACTGACATAGCAGAGTTTTTGTTTCTGTAAATAGGAAATATACACTGCCACTTGTAGAGAGCATAAAGTTTCAAAGACGATCTTATAAAAGATACAGAAATGGTGTTAAACTGAATGATCTCTTATCAACTCTGATGAAGGTAGAGGGAATAACAATAAATCACGACTCAGTGAAGAATTTCTTAAAGATGCTGAAATAAAGTGGTCTAGAAAATTTGTTTTCTAATGGTCTAACAATACAGATCGAAGACTGGGGAATGGAGACAGAAGGATATTTTAAGATTATTCAGCTACCGTCCAATATCAGCATCCTTAAACCTGATTTGGAGAGGCCCTAATAGCATTAAATTCATGATCTCATCTTTTAACAACTGCCTGTGGCATGCAATATAGTCTATAAAATTGCTTCAAGTGTCAGCAATTAATTTAGATAACAGATATCTAGACAACAAAATTAACATTTCATTGTGGAAGTTTTTTTTTTCTCTTACAGTAGTAACAACTCTTTTTTCTCTGATGCCTTAAGGTTTACAAAGTACATTTTCTCATACAATCCTCACAACAATCTTGTGAATATTTATTTATCCTCACCTTATAGATGAGTGATATGTCCAAAATAACAAAGCAGTGTCTAGGTAGAATATTTAGGTCTTATTGTTATTATTATAATTATTATATTAGAAAGAATCCCTTCTTAAAATTTTGATTTTAAGCATAAGCTTAAAGAGTTAGAGATGAGGCCTGTGATACATATTGACTGTAGGACATTGAAGAAGTCACACAACCTCTCAGTGTCCACACTCTGTAAGCTGTAAACCAATGACAGACTTGCATTAGCAGAGGAAGTTTCCTCAGTGAGAACTCCTTACACTAAAGAAATCACAGATGTGACCTTTAAAAACAAACCAAAAAAAAGGCATCAAAAGGGTCATTCTAATTCAGTGGTGGGAAGTTATGGAAAATATTTTCCTCTCTTCCAAGTTTACATTAACAAGAATCATTAAGTCAATGCCTATATACAGTATAAAGGGGATGCAGTAATTTAGAAGCAGGTTCCCTACTTTTTAACATATAATAATGTTCAAGCAAAAGTATGTTATGCATAGCCCAATCAAAGAAGGTGACAAAATTTAAACCGCACCAAAGAAGAGAATTTACTGTTTAAGCAAATGTCATTTATTCAATGAATAAATCCCATTTTTTGAATAAATCTAGTGAGATCAAAATGAAGCAACAGAACACTTGCATCACACAATTAATTTTGTTTTGGGTTTGTTTTTTTTTAGGCAATTGGGGTTAAGTGACTTGCCCAGGGTCACACAGCTAGTAAGTGTCAAGTGTTTGGTCTGGGCCGGATTTGAACTCAGGTCCTCCTGATTTCAGGGCCGGTGCTCTATCCACTGTGCCACCTAGCTGCCCCTACACAATTAATTTTGGAAGAAACTGTTCTTATATAGGGAGACATATTTGAACTTCACAATATTCATTTGAAGTTTCGAAAAACTAATGTTAATTTTGGAAAAAAACAAGAACACACGAAGTGATTTTTAAAGACAAAATGCTTAGATCCTTTTTACTCTCATATCCTCTCTCCTCTCACATCTCCTCCAAGGGGAGCTGTGCAAGAAATTTGCTTTAAGTACTACAGAGGTTTAAAGTCCAAACGGAAGTTTTCCTTTATGAAAGGGATGTATTACCTGATACTGAAGCCTCCGGAAGTGGACGGAGCTTCCAAGAGGGTTTAAAAGTCTAGTTCAGGGGTTCTTAACCTGAGGTGAACTCGGTGAGGGGGTAAGAAGGAGAGGGGTTTGAGAGTATGTATATCCGTATATACACATATATATCGATGAGTGTATTTCAAGAATTGTTTTCCTTTGTAATCACATACGTTTTATGCATTTAAAAACATGATTCTGAGCACACAAAAGGTGAAGTCCAGCTCTAATTGATTAGTTAATTAAGCAAGCCTTCCAGCTCGCCCCAGGCAAGTGAAGCCCTAGGTCTAAAAAGTCCTGTCCATAGCACGAAGCGTGTCGGGGGACGCCCGGCCCCAGACTGTCTCCCCTGCCCTAAATGGGGGCCTGTCACCCCGCGACGCCGTAGACGGTGCGGGTGCTCCCGCAGAGACCCAGGCCACCCGCCGGGGAGCTCGTCACGGAGCGCTGGGTGAGGGGCAAGCACCCGGCTCCCACTGGCCGCCTCTACCCTTACCTCCTCCGGAGCCTGCGGCGCTTCTGCTCGCAGGAGGAACCTCTCTGGGTCGTTCGGCGGCCGCTCCCGCTGCTTCGGCTCCTCAGGACACCATGCATCCGAGCCAGGGTTCAGTACCTGGGATTCACGTGTAGTCCGGGCCCACGAGTTCTCACCTAGCGGCCCCGGGTCCTCTTCCGGGCCCGTCGCACAATGTGCGCGCCATCCGCGACCCGGCGCTGCCAGACTGACGTAGGAGGGGCGGGTCCTAGTAACGCAGAGGAGGCGGGGCCTAGAGACGCAGGGGAGGAGGGGCGGGCTGGGGGAGGATGGCGAAGGGAAGCTAGCGGAAGCTGAAACCCGGTTGCGGCTTCCGCCTCCAAAGTCTTTCAAATCACTGGCCTCGGGACGAAAACGCGGGTCGACTTAGAAGAGAGGAGACACTGTCCGGTTGGTTCGGAAGGTCAGATGGAAAACCCCGCTTTCCTGAGGTCTGGGGCCCCGCGGAAGGAATAGGAAGTGACGCATCAGCCACAACAACCTGGTCCAGGAGGCGGCGGCGGGACGGGGAGCAGGTGAAGGATGGCGGGGCTGCAGAGCAGGGGAAGGGGCCGGAAAGGAAGGGGTGTCCGAGGCTCGGTTCCATCCCGCGGGTCCTTGTCCCCTCGCTCTCTACCCCCTCCTTTACCTTCCATTCTCCCGTTCTCGCGCCCCTGCCTCCTCCCTCCTCCCCACCTTGCTCCCCTGCCCCCTTCCTCCCTCCCTTACCATTCTCCTGCGCCCCTTGTGCCCCTGCCAGCTCCTCGCGCCCCTGCCCCCTCCCTCCTCTGCTATCCTCCTGCCCCACCTTGCGCCCCTGCCCCCTCCCTCACCATTTTTTTGCCCCCCTCATGCCCCTGCGCCTTCCAGCTCCTCGCGCCTGCCCCCTCCTCCCTCCATTACCATTCTCCTGCCCCCCTCGTGCCCCTGCCCCTTCCAGCTCCTCGAGCCCTTGCCCCCTCTCCCCACCATCTTCATGTCCCCCCAGCCCCTGCCCCCTCCCTCCCCTGCCATCTTCCCGCTCCTGCCATCCTCCTGGCTTCTCTGGCTTCTTTCAAGCCTCAACTAAAGTTCCCCTTTTCTTCAAGAAGCCTTTCCCAGTCCTCCTTAGTCTTAGGTCTTCCCTCTGAGACTCTCCGCACCTTTGTCTTGTAGATTTCTTGCTTGTACATAGTTTTTCATAGGCACTTAATAAATGCTGGTTGATTTGACTTGAGTTGAATTGGAAAAAGTGACAGACATAAGTTCAAATCCTGGTCACTTAACTAGATGTGTAGCTGTGAGCCAGTCACTTCACCTGACCAAACCACAGTTTCCACATCCATAAAATGGAAATAATAACCTGCTTTGCCTACCTGAGACAAGTGCTATATAAATGTGAACTATTTGATACAGTGAGCATATAATTATTCCTGTTAATAATTCCTACTACTAACACAGGCCATAATTCCTCTATAGTTAATATCCTAGGATCACAGATGTAGAACTTGAAAGGACCTGAGAGACCATCTAGCCCAACCCCCTTATTTACACATAAAGAAACTGAAGCCCAGAGAAGTTAAGGTACTTGCCTAAGATCATACAAAGAGTGGGAGAGCCAGGATTTGAACCAAGATCCATTGACTACAAATGAATGAATGAAACTGTGTACCTGATATACAGATAGAAAAGTAAGTCTTCCTGGCTCTCAGAGAGCTCACATTTTGATGGAGCTTCATCCAGGTCATGCCATCTAACTGTGGGTGTCTTCGGGGCTTTGTCCTGGGCAGTCTTCTGGATCTGTCTATTTCACTTGGTGAGCTCATCAGCTCCCATGGATTTAATTACCATCTCTATGCTGATGCTTCTCCAATTTACTTATCCAGCCCTAACCTCTCACATCTCCAACTGGTTATCTGGAACTAGATGTCCTGTAGACAACTTAAAATTAACATATCCAAAACTGATTTCATGATCCTTCTCCCTAAATCCTCCCATCTTCTTAATGTCCCAATTACTGCCATCCACACCTCCTCACTTTCATCCCCCCCCCATCCAATCTCTTGCCAAGGCTGTCCATATTCTACCTTCATAACATCTCTCTAAATGCCCTTTTCTCCTCTAACTCTGTCATTGGGCTGGTCCAGATCCTAATCTCACCTTCTACCTTAATGGAGTCAAACTAGAATATAGAGGAATTCTTGCTGTCACATATTAACTTAGAAAACCACAAATTAACATTGTCTGTATTGTATTGTACACATTTTGTTAAGCATTTCCCAATTACATTTTAATCTTTTCTGGAGTTTTGCTGGCTTCTAGCTAGGCAGTGAGTTTGACGTCTCTATTCTATGAGAAGCCTTTCCTGATCTTCCTTACTATTAGTAATTTTCCTTTTGTTGATTATCTTCAATTTACCCTGTATATATCTTGTTTGTATATAGCTGTTTGTATATTGTCTTTCTTATTAGACTGTAAATTACTTAAGAACAAGGACTGTTTTTTGCCTTTCTTTGTATCTTCAGTACTTAATATCATGCCTGGTATATATAATAGGTGTATAATAAGTGATTGTTGACTTGTTGATTTACAGGAACGGTTTCAGCTGCAAGTCAGATGGAAAGATCCATTAGACCTTAGAATACAATGGCAAACAAAATGATAATGTGTCATCTTTAATGTCATTTCCATTGATAAAAAAAAATCATATAATTTTTTGATGTTGAACTATTTGAAAGTGTCAAAGACTGTGACCACAAGAACTTTCTTTTCTGGGTCTTTAGGAGAGGTAGTTTCTAGGTGGCACTTCCACAGGGGCTGCTTCCCATGGTGATGGCTGCAAGGACAAGGCTGAAAACAGGACCACTGGGCTAAAATGTGTATCCACTCTGGGGGAATAGCCCAGGAGTAGCAGCCTGTTGGTAGTGGTAAATAAGGCAGGCCCCTGTTTCACAGGGACTTCTCCCCTCAGTGATAGCTTCTGTGCCAAGTATAGAAACAAGGTCTTTGGTCTGGAAGGCACCACTATTCACGGAGCTCTTGGGTTCAGGTTCCATCAGTGAGTAACGAATGGTGGTGGTTTGACCTGTCAGACACCAGCTGAAGTTCAGGCATGGAAGGTGGCTTTTGTGAATGTGTAGAGGCAGGAGAAAGCTCAGAAACGCTTGTGGTCAGTTTGGCATGTAGAGTGGATAAAGGGGAGTAATGTGAAATGAGACTGAAAAGATTGGGTGAAGCCAGATGTTACAAACTGTACTTTGTAAAAATGCACATGAAGGAGTTTGTATTTTATTCTCTAGGCACTAAGGAGCCATTAAAAGCTTCTTAGCTTGGGAGTGATACAGACAGATCTGTGTTTTATGGAAATTATTTTTGAAGTATTATAGAGACTAGATTAAAGAGGATTAAGAATTTAAGCAGGGAGACATATTGTAGACCAGGTGAGAGGTGATGAGGGCCAGAACTTGAGTGATAGTCATATCACTAGGGAGGAGATCAAGGTGAGAGGTGCTATGGAGGTCGAATCAGCAAGACTTAGGACCTGATCATACATGGAGCATAAGGGAAAGGGAACGGTGAAGGATGATTCCAAGATTATAAACCTGGGTGCCTAGGAGGATGTTAGTTCCCTCAGCAGAAAAAGGAAAGTTTGAAAAGGAAACAGACTAAAGGGGAAGAAAATGAGATTTTTCTCGAGATACTGAAACTTCCAGGTAGAGATCTAGCAGGCAGTTAGTGATGGGAGACTGTAGTTCCAGAGAGAGCCTATGGCTAAATATATATTAATTATTATTTATTATCATTTATATAATTTATATTTGTTATATATTATTATTTATATATTTATTGAGAGAGATTTTGTAGGCATCTGTGTAAAGATGATAATTGGATGTGAGGGATATATCTGATGAGATCACCAAGGGAGAAGGTATAGAGAAAGAAGAAAAGATAGCCAAGATTAGAGCATTAGGGGACAACTTCATTTAGTGTGAGATGAATGTTAATTCAGGAAAGGAGACTGAGAAGAAATGGCCAAAGGAGTCAGAGGGACAGTCAGGGGACAGCAAGGGTGTAGATTGTGTCAGAAGCAACAGAAGTCAAGGGGGATAAAGACTGAGAAAATGCCATTGGATTTAGCAGTTAAGAAATCTTTGGTTATCTTTGAGCAACCTGTTTGAAAGTAAGAAGCCATATTGCACGTGGATAGGTGGTAGGGAAGTAGGTAACCATAGGTTTTCCGTCCGTGCCTCAAATAGCACATTCTCTAATTCCCACATCTGTATGTGCCACTGAATTTATTCAGCCAAGTATTCAAATTTTGTAGGATCATAGAATTTTAGAATTAGAAGGCCCTTGAAGTGTGAGAGTTAAGTACAGTGTGTATCCCAGAAAGAGCCTTGGACTTGGGGTTCTAGTCCCATCTGATACAATCTGTTTTACCCTGGGCAAGTCTACTTCATTGAGTCTCAATCTACTCCTCTGTAGACTGAAGTAAATACCTCACTGCATCACTGGGAAGATCAAATGAGAGAAAATATGAGTGTTTTGCAGACTTTTAAGTGCTCTCTGTATGTCAGTTGTTATTTTATTTAATTCAGCTCCCTTGTTTTACAGATGAAGAAACAGAGGTCCAAAGGGATTAAATGGCTTCCTTTAAATCACAGATGGTGACAGAGGTAGATCTAGAACCTAGAAATCTTAGCCAACTAGTATCTCTTGTGTGCAACTATAAACCATCACTGTACTAGATGCTATATGAGATAGAAAATACAGCCCTACCTTTGAGGCTTATAATATATGATATGAGAATGTGTCTTTAGTGGTATCCTATCATTTTTCTTCATTGGAATCACTACTTTCACATCTTCATATGCCATTGTAATTTATTTTCTAAAAGTTGACAAACCTTGTTCCCTATTTCTTTCTCCTTTATGATCAATATCAGCCAAAATTTGGCCTTAGAAGATAACGTATAACCTTAAGTAGGATTTGCATGGCCTTTGCTCTAAATCTAAGCCGTTTTCCTTTTTTAATACAATTTTAACATTTCCTCCATCATAAAATTCTGCTCTCTGAAAATTTGTTGCAGCATTTGTCTACACCAAATGTAGGAAAATTAAACAAGATGTTGCTTGCTATCTCTACTTCTCTTAAGACATTTTATATCTTATTTTGTTTTGATTGTTTTGTGTAATTTTAGCTGCAGTAAAACTTTTTAATTGACCTTACAATAAAGTCCAAGAGGGAATGCAAATTATGATCTCCTTGTGTAAACTACTAAAGAAAAAATTAAAATAATTAATTTTAAAAGTGTTTATTTGTAGAATGCACACTTGAACAGTGGTTTTTATTAACTAAAGGTGATGAATTATTTTGATTTTTCTGTGCAAACGGTCTTTTCTTCTGAGCTTTGTTCCAAATCGTGTTCCTTGCCTTTTTCTCTAAAGATTCAAATTTAGGAGGTGTACTTATTCCTAATATTGTAGTCATGTTGACTTGTGTAGAGATATGAACTTGGTTATTCTTAGACAGCTTTATTGCTCATAGAAACTGACCATTGCTCAAGTTGCTGATACATTATAAGCACTGATGGTTGTTTCTTCTGTTGACAAGAATTTAAGCCACTTGAAGCCAGTGGCTACTGGCTTGAAATTAATTTTTACATATAACTCATAATAAATTTGAGTATAAAGCAGGTAAATTAGTAATATTTTCTTTTATGACAAGCTGAGATAATGCTACATATTTAATTGGAGCATACCAAAAATAAGAAATTTCAAGTCAGAAGTTAAGTAAATTATATTTTTCATTATTTGTCTAGTTTTGTATACTATTTGGCAGCAGTCAAGCATATCTGTACAATACATTCAGAGTTTGGTATTTAGTTAAAGTGACTTGCATTCCACATACTGCCTCTGATATTTGTATTTATGTGGTACCTTGTGCTTAATAATATTTGTTGAATTGAATAAACTTACCTTAAATGTTGAAATGTTATTTTTCTTTATAATTGCAGATTTTTCTAATACAAAGATCCCAGGAATAATCTAATCTTAAAATTGAACCAATTAGAAACCATGAAGAAACATCTTAAATATTTCTATTAAAATTAAAATCATGGCCTCATCAGCAAATCTGGATGTGGGAGCCCAACTGATTGTGGAAGAATGCAGCAACAGCTATAGTCTATCCAACATGACAGATGTTAAAGTGGAGCCATTGGACCCAAACCCTGAAGAAGGCCCAGCTCAGAGTGGAGCAATGGGGATGAAATTCATTTTGCCTAATAGATTTGATATGAACGTGTGCTCTAGATTTGTAAAGTCCTTAAATGAAGAAGATAGTAAAAATATTCAGGATCAAGTTAACTCCGACCTCGAGGTGGCATCTGTCCTATTTAAAGGTTGAAATTTATGGTATAAGTTGTTGCATTTGTTTTGTCTTTCCATTCCCTTTGTAAAATTTGTTTTACACACATATATATGTATGTATATATGTATACATATGTGTGTTTAAGTATTTGTGTATGTATATGTGTAAATGTATGCAGAAACACATGTGCACATATATGTTACATGCACATGTGTGTATACATATGTGTGTATGTTTATTGAGAAGAGGGTCCTGAGTCATCTTTTAATATCACTTTCTTTCCTAGAATATTCTGAAGCCAATATTAAATTCTTTAGGTCAGATATAATATAAAAGATATATTTTTATATAATATATTATGTAATGTTTATATAATTATTGTGTTATATTTATATATTATTATATTAATTTAATACATTATATATCTATATTTAATGCTGCTTGTCAAGACCTTAAATATTCTTTGCCAGAGCTCCCTTTCAGTTACTTCTCTAGTGTTCCAAAATAGTAAATGAAAATAAAATCCTAATACTGTTTGCAGTGAATCACTCAAATACACCCTAGTCTGCAAATATTTAACTTGTGTTAAATTAAGAATGCTGTGTAACTTGCCTGAATAATACAAATCTTCTTTTTCACTCATCATTTGATGCTTCTTAAAAATAAGAAAATTAGGAAACTAGTCTTGCTAGTCATGACAAGATCACTTAGAGCTTTTGTGAATACACACACATCTACTCATTTTCCATTGAATTAAAGATTCTGTGCAACAAAATAGATATGTAGGTACTTATAATTTAAGTACTTCATAATTTCTCAAGAAAGAAATTGCCACTTCAATCATATACATGTTATAGAATATTGTTGGGGCAGCTAGGTGGTGCAGTGGAGTCAGGAGGACCTGAATTCAAATATGGCCTTGGACACGTAGCACTTAACTAGCAGTGTGACTCTGGGCAAGTCACTTAACCCCAATTGCCTCACAAATAAAAAGTGATGGCAAAAAAAAAAATTATTTTATCTGTTGCTAAGGAATAGGTAGTTCCTCTGATACAGTCGATTAGATAGTAAGATTTAAGATATAGTAGAATCATCTCTATGGATCTGGCAGAGGTTTTTCATTCTTTTTGAAAAGATAAAATAATTGCTAAAATTAAAATAGAATTTTGACTTGTCTTCCAACTTCATGTTGAGAGATATTTGAAAATAACTCATAGACATGTTGGGTAGTATATAGAAGGCTAGCCTCAGAGTCAGGAACACATCTGGATTCAGATACCACCTCTGACATAATAGCCTTGTGACCCTGAGGAAGTAGCCCAACTTCTTACTGCTCCAGGCAGCTAGGACTTAAGGCTTAATAAGTGTTTTTAATTCATCTGTCACTCTTTTTGAATGATTTGTTCTCTCCCCTACCCTCCAACTCCTCCAAAAAAAGATTGTTAATAAACAAGTTACTGGTAGGAAAATGAAAAGTTTTAAATACACACATAAGTTCATATATTTATTTGTGTGTATTCTTATATGCACAAATAAATATTGTTTATGGTGATATATTGACTAATAAAACAGTTTCATAAATTTAATTTTGAAGTAATATCAAAATGCTTTTATGTACTCTGTTATATTTAATATTTATTTGGTTATTTAATTTAAAATAGTCATGATCCATCTTTGTGACCAAGGATATTTCTTTTTTTCTTTTGTTAGGGAAAAATTGACATCAAAACAATAATCATTTTTTTTAACCTTTGGGGTTATTGACTGGGATTCAAATGATGCCGTTTAAATACATATCAGCTTTTTAAAGTCAGTCAGTAATTTTATATGTACATGTATATCCATATTATATATATGTATACGTGTATACATATTCATATATGTGCATGTAATTATTTCTATACGTGTATATATACACATATTTATATGTATATTTATATATTATGCTATATATAATATGTTATATATAAATATATATTTATATGAAAATATATAAATACATATATATATAAATGTGTGCATGTGTCTATATCTGTATAAGCAATCCTTGTTTGGGACCTATGATTTCGTCATTTTGAAAAACTCTTAGCATGAAAATTCCTTTTAGCGATGCAGATGAACAATTTACAGTTTTATAAAATTACTTGGGGCACTGAGAAGTTAAACAATTTGCCCTTGGTCACATAGCAAGTATGTGTCAGAGATAGGACTTAAGCCCAGCTTTTCCTGACTCCAAGAAAACTATCCATGTCACCTTTTACTGTTCTCCCATCCAGTAGTTACAATTAGAAAAAAAAAGAGGCCTGCATTCATGGAATAATAGAAATTACTGAATTCCTTTGCAGTTAAGTCTCTTCCTATGAAGTTTTCATGTGATGGGTCGAAGAAATAAATACACACTTTGATAATAAATAATTTGTATATAAAACAGAAAGTTGAAGTTCTTTTTAATCCATTTAAGTAATTAGGCTTCTAGTATCAGTTGAATGTCCACTGTTATAAGCTCACTACTGTTGAAAGACTTTTTTTCATCTGTTTTAACCTGTTTGATTTAGCTGAATGCAATATCCATACATCCCCTTCTCCTGGAATCCAAGTAAGACATGTCTACACTCCTTCAACAACTAAACATTTTTCACCCATTAAGCAGTCAACTACTTTAACAAACAAACACAGAGGAAATGAGGTATCGACAACACCTCTGCTAGTGAATTGTAAGTATTTCTCAATGGTATATTTACCTTTACTAGTAAAGTAATTTCACAGATTTGACTTTGAAATAATATCAAATATATTTGATTGCGGAGGTGACAGGGATTAGAATTTATGGGATTGGGGGGGGTGTATAATCAGATCTGTTTTTTAGGAAGATCACTTTGGCAACTGGGGAGGATGGACTTTGCTAGGGAGAGACAGGTAGCAGGGAGACCAGTCAGCAAACTGTTGTAATAGTCTAGGTGGGAGGCCTTGGTTCAGAGCCTGAACTCAGGTGATTACAGAGTCAGGAGAGAAGGGGGCATATATGAGAGATGATACAAAATTTAAATCAATATGGGAAATGAGAGCTAGTGAGGAATTGAAGATGACATCTAGGATGTGAGCCTGGGTGACTGGATAGTGGTACCCTCAACAGTTAGGATTTGGGAAGGTAGGGAGTCTTTGAGGAGAAAGATAACGAGTTTGCGACATATTAAGTTTAAGATGTCTACAGGACATCCAGTTCAAGATATCTAACAGGCAGTTGGTGATGTGAACTAGAGGTCAACAGAGAGGTAAAGGCTGAAAAAATAGATTTCAGAAGCAGCAGCATAGAGATGATAATGAATCCATGGGAGCTGATGAAATCACTAAGTGAAATAGTATAGAGGGAAAAGAAAAGAGGGCCTAGGACAGACCCTCTTGGGACACCCATGGTTAATGGACATGGCCTGGATGAAGATACAACAAGGAAGTCTGAAAAGGAGTATCATGAAAACCTAGAGAGGAGAGAGTATGAGGTATAAAGTGTTTAGAATGCCAGGTAATGCATTTCTTGAAAAACATGGACCAGTTAACAAAAGGTGACTATGTTGTTATAGTTCGATATTCTTATTGTGACCTTGATTACAGAATTGAACTCATCAATTTCAAATGATAAACTTCCAAATTCACCTGATCAAGAGATAAAGTAATATAAGATTACCCCAGGGGAAATAAAATGACAGAACCTTGAAATAAAGAGATATGAAAGTTTGTATTGTATTCGATACGATAGCCACAGAGCAGCCACTTTGTTACAGAAGAAGACCTTTAAATTGTGTCTTAAGTCACCTTTGGGTGTGTGTTTCAATAATGCCACTTAGCTAATGTCAAAGTAATGTTACATTACAGATTAAAGACTATCTCTGTAGTATAAGCAGTCTAGTAGATGGTTTTATAGTTTGGGAAAATAAAAATTGCACAAAATAAGCAAATCAGAACTGAAGGACAATATATTTGTCATGTACCCGTGACACATTTCATACTGTTGTTTCAGCCTTATCTGTTCACCAATTGGCTGCTCAGGGAGAAATGCTCTATTTGGCCACTCGTATTGAACAAGGTGAGATAACTGAGTAGTCTGTTTAATCATGTTATTCACATAGAAGGAGTAATTAATATTGACAGCTCTGTATATTAGAGAGGTTCCTTCAGATAGGATTGGCTTTACATGGTAAACTCCATTGACCTTATTAAAAACACTAGATCTCAATCCATGACATGGATTTAGAGAAAAGACTTTATGGACTTTAACTTTACTATTACATTCTATGTTGCTAGGCCACGAAAATGAAGGTGAAAATCAGTAGAGTTCTGCACAGCTAACAGATTAGGGGGTAAGCAGATTGGAGGGCGGGGTGGTGAATGGGGGGGGTGGCTTCAAGGTGGGTTTCCAATATACTGTTCAAAATTATTCACTATGCATTTGTATTGTGCTATCTTAATAAATCACAAGAGTGGGGAAAATTTAAAAAGCTCTTTGACATGGAAGCTGTAACAAAATGACTTCCGTCCTAAGATAGATTATGAAATACTAGACATAAAATAAGACTATCTAGTATTTAGATTTTTTTTAGTATTTTACTTAAAAATGTGGTATATGAACAAAGTCAGCTGTACATTGGACATATTTTAATAAATCCAAGTAGTTTTCAAGATGATTTCGTGGATCAAATTTGAGCTCAATATAGAAATCCTCACACTTACATACATTACCCTTTTAGAATGGCAGGATTTTTGTAATAATGCCATATTACTTCAGTGGTACAGATGATAACCATCTACATACTTTCTTATCCTCTGTGATTGTTTGTTGTCCATGTCCTCCAATAAATAATGATAACTGACATTGATATAGCACCTTAAAGGCTTACTAAGCACTTTATTATTATATTTAGTAAATCCTCCATAGCGTATCTACCCAAATCCAGACCTTTCTCCAGGTCTTAACATTGCATGAGTACCAAGGCCACACTCAGACTATCGATTACTCTTTGATCTTTGTTATATGACTAGCTTACCACCTTTTCTTATGTTTTCTGACTGATATCTCTTATGTCACTTCTTGATTCAACTCATAAAACAAAGAATAACAAATATAGCATAATTGTTGTGTTAGACACTGAAATTATTTTTCTTTTGAACAGAAAATGTAATCAACCATACAGATGAAGAAGGATTTACTCCTCTAATGTGGGCCGCTGCTCATGGACAAATAGCAGTGGTAGAGTTTCTGCTTCAGAATGTAAGACAATTTTTCACAAACTTTATTTTATATTAGTAACTTTCAGATTCAATCATTAGTAATTATTAAATGTTCACTATGTATCCCAAACTGTGCTGAGTCCGTGGGGTATGGAGGAAAAAATGTAAAACATCATCCCTGACCTCAGGGAGCTTACAGGCTAGTCAAGGGAACTACACCAATACATATGAAAATAAGGAATCATAGTATCCCAGTGATCCAGCCACCTATATGAACAGCAGTCCCCGCTACAACAACACTGACAAGTGTTTGTCCTGCCTGTCCTTGAAGCTCTCCAGTGATGGAGAACTCACCAGTTCTTAAGGCAACCTAGTCTACTTTTGCTCTAGTTTTAGGAAGTTTTTCTTGCCTCTACATATAGCAGAGTTGAAAGAAGGGAGAGTTTTGTGTGAGCTGGAAAAGGTTTCTTGGTAAAGGTGGGATGAGCAGAATCTTGAAAATTTAGGTGGACAAATGGAAGGAGAAAGGAATATTACAGACAGAGGGGAAAATCATAAGATTCTCTTATGAGTGCAAAAAGCACATTTACTTGAAATTGAAAGAATTACAGACTGCGCGGTACTTTCACGTTAGGTTCGGATCTCAAGATATAATGACAGGTACTCAGTGTAAACTTAACAAATTATCACATTTATTTTACAATGATTAATAATGATCAAGGCAACACAAACAAGTAAAGATAAGAATAACATTCAATACAGTAAGTAATAATCAAAATCAAGAGAAGGGGGAATAAGAAAAGAAAGGATACATACTCACTAACCAGGTGAGCTCAATTACCTACTGGACTGGGGAGACTGAAGGCAGTCAAGAGGTCTGGTCAGGGAGGCAGTGGAGCGGTGTCCCACTGCCACTCAAATATTAGAGACCTTGCATGAGGTCCGTCACTGATCAACAGAGACTTGGCGTCCCTATCTCTGGCATCAAAGTACTCCAAAAAAATCCCTTTCCAAATGACCCTTTTATATCTATGTAAACCAGGGGAAAATAATCTTAATATTTTGTTTTGTGTACATATCCTTGGTAAGCTCATGTCCACGACACGCAGACATTTTAACAAAGGTTGGAGCTTGATCAGAGCCCCAAATACCTGTTTGTTGTGTAAGTCTCCAAGCAGTGATCAATTCCTTGAACGGATACACTCTTCTCAAGAAAATGTTCCTTGAGATGAATTGCTTTCCCGGGTGACATAGTTTGTTGGTTACTTAATGCTCTGTCTCCTTGGTACACTTGGCCATGCATGTTAACTCCAGTTTACATTCTTTATGTCAGGTCATGAGGCGGTTACAGGGGAGGGGGAGGATCTCCTCAGTTTCCCTTACAATACCATAGTTAACCTCATTAAAGAAAATGTTATTGTGTCATCTTTTTTATTTTTACTGATAATAAGTGACAGTGTCAATAACAATCAAGACTTTAAGTTTTGATGGAACTGAAAGAGGCATTTTATCGATTTTTTCTCCTAGGGTGCAGATCCACAGATTTTGGGGAAAGGACGAGAAAGTGCCCTGTCATTGGCGTGTAGTAAGGGATATACAGACATTGTCAAAATGCTGCTAGATTGTGGAGTAGATGTTAATGAATATGATTGGGTAAGTTGGGTAAGACAGTTGTTGCCTCTGACTTTCAAATTGTGGGCATGTTATGTGACTTGTATTTCACTCTCCTCTTCCTTAGAAGTCTTAAGGAATTATGTAAGTGATGTTTATATATTTATTAATGACAACAGTAATTGAAACATAAGACTTTATAAGTTACAGACTTACTCTTTAATCTGATAACCATTGCCTTTGTCAAACATTGAAATTTGTCTTTTCATATTAATTTTATTTAAATTTTGGAGGGTGGTTGAAAGTAATTTAAATTATTTTAAATTGCTTTTAGGTTCCTAATTCTTATTGATTCTTCTCAGATCAACAGTTTTTGAAAGATATTGCTAGAATAATATCAATGGCTTTAGATTGACTTTTTTTTCTTTTCTTCCTTTTTTTTTCCAGAATGGAGGAACACCTTTACTTTATGCTGTGCATGGGAATCATGTGAAATGTGTAAAAATTCTACTAGGTGAGGCAAATAAAAATCAGAACTAGTGAGAAATTACCATGTGTGACATTAACTTTCCCTTTTTTCATTTTTTCACAAATTATTTTTTAGAAAATGGAGCAGACCCAACTATTGAAACAGATTCTGGATATAATTCTATGGATTTATCTGTTGCTTTGGGCTATAGAGGTGGTAAGTACTTTAGAATTCCATCCTGTTTAGCTAAACCTTGTAAGTTTTTCAATGAAAATCATCCCACCACTATTTATCTTGCCTAAATTCTGGAATATTTTGTCATAAGACACCCAGCTTCTGGCATAAACTCTGACTTGAATAAGTATGATTTACTATTAAAATGACTTTATAGAAATATTAGAAAAAATATGAATAGAGAGAAAACAAATCTCTATACAATCTAGAAACCATTTTCAGTTCATGTTAAGTCTTTTCCAGCTTAAGTTTCCTAGCGGATGAGAGTATGTAAGGGCCTGCTTATTTACAAGGTGCTTTTAGCATTTCATTCACAAATTGTATTTACAAAATATTTCATAATTGTTTTCATCATTCCTTATAATACCTTTGTTAGTCAAAATGGATATCTCAGTTTTGCAAAGGAAATTCATTATTGGTCTGAATATATGTTATACTTTTCTTGAACATCTAACCTATGTGAAACCTGAATGTCACCTGTAATAATTTATATAAATATACACTGAAAAACTTTTTCCTTTAAAAAGAGTTCTCATTTTAGGGGTGTGGCCTACAGTTCAGTATTGTGGTAACAAACACAGAAGTCCACTAGACTTGCTGTGTCATATAGTCAGTATCAGACTTGGGTTTCAAATGCCTGGTTTCCTTGTCTACCAAGCTGTATACTTCAGACAGCGCACTGTTGCTTGGAAACCAGTGTTTTCAGAGATGAGGTCATGTTTCTTAAATGTGATATAACTTGTTTACAGTTATAGTGATCCTGATTGTTTCTTTATTTTAGTTCAACAGGTTATTGAGGCACATTTGTTGAGGCTTCTACAAAATATCAAGGAATAGACTTGTCAACAGGAAATATTCTGTAAAAACCATTTGCTTTTTTTTTTAGTCCCAATAAGTGACAAAGACTTGTTTACTTTTTTAAACTTTACCTCAGTCACAACATTTACTGATTTTTAGTAAATTTTAATAAATTTCACTCCAAGTAATTCACTGGTTTATAGTAGGCTTGGTGTGGATGTTTTCTTTAAAATTGTATTTTACTGTGTATTTAAAAATGTAAATTAATGTTCTGTCGCATGTAAACATTTGTGGTCAGCATAGTTATATAAGTCTTCATATCAAGTGTAGTAGTTTTATGTTTCCAGAATTTATTCAAAACAATCCTCTCTTCTCTCTTGCATTCACCTATTGACTTTATATGTAGAATTTAGGTGAATTCCCACAGAAAACCAATGTTGTTGTTAAAGTTTTTTAAAAGTGCACAAAGTGTGATTGTTTACAGAATGCTGTTCACTTATAAATGACTTGTCTGTCTGCATAGCTGTCCTTGAAAATTCAGGATATATTTTGAAATTTCTTTAGGGTTTCAGTTTAAATTGTTCTATTAGTGATTTTAAATATTTATAAACACTCTTGTTTTAGATGAACCTGAATATAATTAAGGTAAATTTAATATATACTCTAATATTCAAATGGGTCTTGGATCTTATCAATCTGGATGTTTACTCCATTAATGCAATTGCAGTCTCTCCATGTCTGCTTTGTAACTCTTGTTTATGTCCTCCCATAAGTTCATTTCAGGGGTTCCACTCAATGTGCTAAAGTCATTCCTCATTTTTTCCTGCCATCATGAGTGTATCAGTGGAGCCCTCAGGCTCTCTACCTGTCATCCTTTGCCCTTGCCATGTGACTAGCTCATCTTCTCTTCTGTCATACATTTCTCCAGTGGCAGCTCTCATTCCAGTTCCTCATAGTTCTTCACTGCTTATGTGTGGCAGGCAGCCTACTCACTCCCGCCACGTGCCTCTCCATTGCTCTGTGTGTGATATCATTTCTGCTTCTATAGAGACTTGTGTTCCATTTCTCACAGCCCTAAGATAGCACTGTTAGCATATTGATCTTAAAAACATGAGCCTTTATTTCTGGAGAAAATTTGGGAGCTTTCCAATCTCCTAAAGGCAATGCATCCTGCTCTCTTCTTCCTGCTTGACTCTGGGCCTGGCTCCTCCTTTGTACTCTCTGTCTCATGTGGACATACAGTCGGACAAATTCTATATAATGCACAGATTATGACATGAAGTTGGATAAGCAATAGATATTCTCTGTCCACTCTTAAATGGTTAAGAATCTCTTCAAGGAGGCTCCACTATGTCCCAGCACTTGATGCAACCAGCATGACGTCATCCGCGGCAGGAGCATCCACAACACCTCACTGTGCATAGGGAACCGCTCTTCAACCCAGCCTCCGAACCGGATCTGCCTCCTCTTGGTGGTGGACGTCTTTGGCAAGCACATGGCTCCCTGTTTTATGTCTCACCCAGTGTTTGTGATCTTTGAGTTACAATTACTAAATAATGTCATTTCTCATTACTCTTTTCAGAGAATCTTGAATGGTTGTGATGGCTAGATCAAAGGTACCTTGTTGGAAGAGATTTTAAAATGGAATTTTGTTCTAACAAATCAAATGCTTTTTTTCATAATCAGTAGTAAGCACAATGGGGTTATGTATCCTCTACATCTTTCAGTCAATTATAAAATGGTAAAAGTGTGGCCCACAGTAGATATGTCTGGCAAAAGCATGCCTGTTCTCTGTAAATACTCTAATTGACTATGCCCTCAATGTGTGTATAGATGAGTCTCATAAAGATTTTACACAATAGAGAGCATAGGTAGTGTATAGTGTTGGGCCTGGAGCGAGGAAGATCCAAGTTCAGATCTGGCCTGGGCATGCCACCCTCTCTCAGCCTCAGTTTCCTCATCTGTAAAGTTGGAGACAATAACAGCACCTACCTCACAGGGTTGTTGTGGGGATCAAATGAGATAACATGTAAAGTGGTTTGAAAACTTAAAGCTCTATGTACATATTATTTGTTAGTAATTATTGATGTTCTCCAAGTTTCCCCTTTTTTCCTGTATTCGTGAGGTCTGAGATTTTTTTTTCACATGTTTTTGGTGTGTTGCCTTCATCACTTACCTTGTGTGAATTGGTCCTTCACCCACACCGTATCACTCCTTCCTCGGTGTCCTTTTGGTCCGAGGGCACTTGTTGTCTTCAGTGCCATCTTTGAAATAAGTACATCTGAGACTGTAATGTTTAGGACCAAATGAAGTGGTTCCCCTTCTCACAGGTCAGAACAGAAAAATAGCAGTCTTCCATTGTTCTTCTTTTTGTTTGTTGTACTTCCATTTTCATCCTTAAATGTCCCCAGGGATTTTTGCTTAGTTTGATCTCCTACAGAGAAGTTGGCTTGGGCAGTTTTTTAAAAGTGTACAGATGGCGGTCATTTACAGAGTGATAACTCAATTCTAACTTTAAACTGGTTTCGCCCTCTGTTGTTTCTCCCTGCTTTTTGAGGTGATGGTGCTCCTTGTCATCCATCATAAGAGTTTTCAAATGACTTTATAGTCTTAACCTAGTTTTGCCTGTCACCACCATTTCTCTTGTCACTTGGCAAGTAAATGTCTACAGACTAAGGTGCTTTGTTAGGTTTTTTGGTCTTCTTGTTATGGCATTTGATTGACATCAATTAAACTGTAAAATTGTTGTGATCATCACTGATGTCATTTCTGCTTTCTACTGCTCATTTTTCATTATCAATTACTTGCTTAGATGATTCAGGATTAAGTTGTTTCAATTGAATTCCATATCATTTTCTCATTATTCGCTCTAGGTTTTTCCTGATTTGTACTTTGCTCCAACAAGTCTGTGGCTTAACCGTACACAGATGGCCAGATACCTTCCCATCAATAATAAGTTTAAAATGGAATTAATTTTGTTTTTTTGTGATGTTAGTCAGTGTTCACCATGCCCGGTGCTTGCCAGTTTTCTTTTTGAAAAAATATTCACGATGTAAAAGTGTGCAGCTTCTGTGTGGTCTGAAAGTGTTAGGTCTTTTTCTTAGCTTCCCTTCCTACCTGTGTTTTCCGATTTATTTTCTACCATTCTCACCTATTCCTTCTTTGCTTTAAAGTCACTGAGCATGGCAAAAGCAGCATCTCTTAAGGCCCTGCCACATAGACTGCCTAGTTCCTCCTAAAAACAAGTCATGTAGCCTGGGCTGATTTTTCACTAAAAGGCAGGGAAGCCTTCCCTGAGACTTGATTGGGCCAGCATGGCTTGAGCCATTGACGCAACTTCCTGCTTGATTAAGGCATAAAAAGGCCAATCCGCAAGGAGCCAGTGCCCTTCAGACTCATTGGATATTCCGCTGTCATGAGAATCAACACACCCTTTTGACTTAGGTTTTTCATATGGAAAAGAAGTAGTTTACATCTGCCTAAACCAGCATATTCTCACCACTCTGGCTAAGTAAACCTTTTGTCTGCTGTCAGCAGCTTTATGAGTTTCATCCAGTCCCAAGCCTGAACCACTAGACTTGCCATTTAGGCCTGGTCCACAACATAAGTATTAAATTTTTGTGTTGATTTAATTTGTAAGGTCTTAGAAAATTTTTTGTAGAATTCCTCTGTTTCTTCATCTTCTGCATTCAATGTTAGTATGTAAGCTACAATTATTTTCTTGGTGCTCTTTTTGCAAATACTCATCACAAATACTGCAATACTAGACAACCAAGTATCCAGTGAAGTAATGTTTCTTGTTGTCCTTGGGTATACAAGTAAACCAACTATAACAACTCCTTGGTTTTTACTGAGTCTTCCTTTTCTTTAGTTGCAGCTTCCTTCTTTTGGTTTCTTTTATAGTAAAAATGTCAACATTAATATAAATCAGCTCCTTCATCAATAAGTCCACTGCATCAGTCACTGGTCAAAGACCCTACCAGCAATTAAAGTATAAAGACCATCTACAAAAACTGATTCTTAGCACTTTGTGCCTCTTTTGCCACTAACATTTCGGAAGTGGAAGGAGACTGCATAGCATTGGGAACTATTTTCTAATTAGTTTTTGAAGGTCAAAGGACTTATTCCCAAATGGCCATCCTACTACTGCAGAGGTTCCTGCTCCACATGTAGCTAGGTTGGTCCTCAGAAAGCTGTTCCAGTCTGTAGCCATTACTGTTCTGGAAGCCTTTGCCTTGTGAGCTCATGCTCAACTGGAATGCTTCCAAGGAGGCACTGAAGTAGAACTCTGGAGAATATAAATCAGTAAAGCTTGTTGACATAGGGATCTAGCAGTGTTCTCCAACTCATTATGCTATGGTGATGTTCCTGGGACAGAATTCTCACTAAGAAAAAAAAGTGTAAGATAGATTAATGCTCTAAGAATAGCAGGATGTCACACAATCGTCTCAGAGAAACAGTGCAAATCTGATCATCCAAATCTAGTGAAGAGAGCAATAGACTAGAGATTGACTTGACAGCTGGGTCCATGACCTAGATCATTAGCCTGTGCCTTGAATTCTTCTTGTGTAAAACAGCTAATCAGAGTTACCTCTCCCTATATTCAAGTTATTATGAAGATACCCTTCTCAAAAATGGAGTGGCATATACTTCAATTCTTTAAATATCTGCGATTTCATCCATGTAGATATAGGTTAACTTTTCCTATTCATATTGCAACCCCTTGACTTTCATAGATGGTTTTGCAAATTGCTATCACCAAACAAATTAAGCCATCTAGTACCCAACCTGGTAATGAGCTCCTTAAGGTGGACTTGGGGACTTGAAAACCTGAGTTCCAGTTCTGCCTTACATGCTAAGACCCTGGGTGGGTTATTCAACCTCAAAGCCTCAGTTTTCTTCATCTGGAAAATGGGAATGATGATAATAGCATCTACCTCCCAGGGTTTTTATAGGGGTTAAGTGAGGTAACATGTAAAGTGCTTTGCAAACCTTAAAAGTGTTGTGTACATACTAGCTATTTGTATATAATCAAAGCCTTTTCACTGCAGTAGAATCTGTTAGAGCTTGACTTAGCAGACTGAGCCTTCAAACACTCAGGGTTACCCATGACCCCATGAGGCAGCAGAATAGAACTTCAGTGAAAGGAGATAATCTCTAGGGAAACTCTTCAGAAGTGAAAATGATGTCTTTCATTCATCTTTAGAGATGCTGCTGACCCACTGTCAAGAAAATTCTTTGAGTTCAGTGGTAGCAGTGGTGGGCTTATGCAAAATGACCCATAATTCTTGAGTGATTATCTATATTAATGGCGTAATATCTGGCAAAACCATGACATTGGCCTTATTACTACCACAGTCTTATCATGAAGTCAAACATCTGTGAGGAAAAGTGCTATACAAATTTAGGATATTGAAAATAACTGAAACATATAGAGTACTTTAGGAGTAGCTAGATGGCACAGTGGATAGAGTGTTGGGCCTGAAATCAGACTCATCTTCATGAGTTCAAATTTGGCCTCAGACACTTACTGGTTGTGGGACCCTGGGCAAGTAACTTAACCCTGTTTGCCTCAGTTCCTCATCTGTAAAATGAGCTGGAGAAGGAAATGGCAAATAATTCCAGTATCTTTGCCGAGAAAACCTCAAATGGAGTCACAAACAGTTCAAAAGGACTGAAAACACATACACACACACACACACACACACACGGAGTGCTGTAAGTTTCCTAATGTGTGTAACACATTAATCCCATTGTCACAATCCTCTGAAGTGTTATTATCCCAATTTTACAGATGAAGATTCTGCATGCTGAATGGTTGTGATGACTTTGGTCACACATTAGGACAGAGGCAGAACTCAAACCCTGATCTTCATAACCCAGTGCCCAGGATGCTATCCACAATGCTATGCTGTCAAGGGGCAATAGATGGTGCAGTGGATCGGCCTGGAGTCAGGTTGACTTCAGTTCAAATCTGGTATCTGACACTTAACTGTGTGACCGTGGGCAAGTGACTTAACCACGTTTGCCTCAGTTTTCTCAAACTTCAAATGGGATAATGGCAAGCACCTACCTCCCAGCGTTGTTCTGAGGATTAAATGAGGTACTTGTAAAAAGTGCTTGGCACATGTATAGTAGACACTGTGCTGTGTGCTAAGTCTTTTCTGCAGCTCACCACCACATGCCCAGAAGCAGTCAGGAAGTTTGTAAACCCCAAAGTTCCCAAGCAATGAGTTGACATTTCCTTAGAGTCCCAGCGTTTTCAGGCGAGTACTGAGTACATGCTGCCAAGGCTGAGTCAGCCTTACACATTAGTCAGTTATCAGTCCTACTGAAGTCATCAGCAGGGATTTTGCAGGAATTTTGGAATGAAGGTAAGTCTAAGAAGGATGAGGGACACTATACTGTCAGAGGACAGTGTAAGGGCATTTGGAGTTTGGGGAATAAGGAACAAAAAGCAGGAGATGTTAGAGGAAGTTTTGTAAAGGGAAATGGAAGAACAAAGACAACACTGTCTTGTGGTGGCATGGTTATTTGTTTTAAGGTCATCTATAAAATCCCTTCAAAAACAATGTTCTGACACCTCCCAGGTGATCTGATTCTCATAAGTCTTTAAGCCAAAGGATAACTTTTTCTCTAAGTTTGATCAGGCTGAAGTTTAATGTCTGAAATTTTGTGTTGTTTCCTACTTTAGCTTAGATTCCCCAAAAGTCAATTCGTTGGTGCGCTAGATGGAAAAAGACTACCTGACAGGCTGTTTTATTTGTTTTTAGTAGTATTAATTAACTGATTTGGCTTAAAATTCGCCTTCAATTCATCTCATGCTGTAGTCTATATTGTTGGATCAGATAGTTAAAGTTTCAGAGTTAATATGTGTAAGAGAGCAGCAATTAGGGTGCCTACAGGGAAACAGGACAAATGTTATGTCACCATCACTCCAGTCTTGCTTAATTAAGCTCCTGGGTTGATTTGCATGGACCTAAATTAGCAACCACAGGCATGCTTAGAATTAAAAGGAATGTACTTGCCCCAAGTCAAATAATAGACTGAGTTCAAGGAGCAGCAGTTCAAGCACAAGCATATACACTGAAGAGACTGACTTAAG
Source organism: Phascolarctos cinereus (assembly GCF_003287225.1). Classification (NCBI taxonomy): domain Eukaryota; kingdom Metazoa; phylum Chordata; class Mammalia; order Diprotodontia; family Phascolarctidae; genus Phascolarctos; species Phascolarctos cinereus. Next base: position 314,691,782 of record NW_027555847.1, on the reverse strand, counting down.
TAGGGCTTCTATGAGCTGACTGGATGCAGCTGTTTGTGTGATTCACAAAAGAACTGAAATAGCTCCTGGGGCTTTGTGTGAAAAGAGCAGCTGTCCCTTTTGAGAAGAGGATGCAAAGCAGCTGTAGTTCAGAAAAAGACCAGAAGATGGCCCCAGTGAACATCAAAAGAAGCTGTCAGTGAAGAAGCTAAGACCAGTAGACAGCAGCTCCCTGGAGGGAACTGTAGATAAGGCCTATCAAATGTCAGCAGAGCAGGGAAAGTAGCCCAGTAGAAGATACCAGAATCTTATAATGGAGAAAGAAACAAGCAGCAATATCATTGGAAGACTGGTTCTAGCTGAGACACAGATCCAAAAATGAATTCCCCAGGCTACCCTTATGTACTTTCCCATGATGGTGTATGAATCCATGAGAGAGTGTACCTCGGCATGTATGGTGAAGAGGAGTTGGTTTTCTGGGGAAAGCACCTGCTCTGGACACAGAAGAACTGGGTTAAAATTCCGTTTCTGACAATACTACCCGTATGATATTATTTTAGTTATTTAACCTCTATTTCCTCATCTATTAAATAAAAATGGAGGATCTGGACTAGATGTCTTCTGAAATCTCTTTCATTTTTAGATCTAGGAATGATCCTACATTCCTTGTGATTTATCTTGCTTTGCTCTTTAATTAAATGCCTTTGCTTTGAACTAATGTGCTCCTTCCAACCTGTGAATTAGTGCTACTTCTATGAATTCAAAGAATTTTGTCTTAAAGTAAAAGGGACTGTCCTGCCTGCTTTAATTCCTGTATTTGGCATCAACTGGCTCTATAAATGAGTGATTTTGTGGTAAATCAACACCTGTGCTAGGAAGGGAAAAGAGAGAGATCACATCTAACACTTGTATATCCAAATAAAATTTGTTGAAAGATAGCCTTTGCAGCTGACCAAGGCCTCAGGAGAGCTGGAGAAAGGGAGTTCTGCTAGTTCTTGGATCTGTGCCTCAAAATGGCCTTCTGTTAGCCATCTGGGTGACCTGGCACTCCAGGATCACTCCATGGGGATAAAGGGAAGCAGCTAATTATCTAAAATGTTACGATTACCATCATCATCATCATAGTTACTATTAATAGCTAGCATTTATATAGTGCTTTAAGGCTTACAAATTATATCTCATTCTCACAATGACTCTGAGAGCCTCTGACACATGTTAAAGAAAGATGTTCCCTCAGTTTTCTTTACTTGTCAGGTGTTCTAGGACTATGCCTTGTACAAAGATGTTATCAGTTTCCTCTGCTCCCAGATCTATACTTTGGATCTTTAAATCCTGTCATTGGTTTGGAAGATAAAAAGGAGGAAAAAGGAAGGTAGTAGAGGGTCTGATTCACCCCACAGCTACTTGGCAGATTTACTGGGTCTGTTCTTCTGGAGACAGAGGACTGCTCTCACATAGCCTTGGTTAAACTCTCAGAAATCTTCCTAGAGCCCAGAGAGTCATCTCTTTCTCATCTGGCCGTTAGCTAGTAACAGGCTTTATACCAAACAAAGAACAAAAGTGACATTATGCTTGGTCAAAGCATGCTATAGATAACAGGATACAGCTTAATATTCACTTGGGGCTTTTTCTTCAGTGCTGCATATATTGGAGGTGTCTTGCATCTAAGAAATGAGCCAGCAACTACTAACTGTTAAGGTGTGTGAGTCCATACAAGATATGTATGCCTTAATTTGTAGATACACAACTTGTGGTAGCATACATAAATATTTTGGAATCTGACCTACTCCTCTCCAAGGGAAACAGCAGTTTCTGCCTTGAGGGAAACAGGAAAAAGGTCATGACTCTGAGCTTCCTCCTTCTTTTCCTATCTCCAAGAGAAGTATTGAAATAGACATATCTATCTGCCCATCAAGTATTTCTTATCTAGGGGCACAAATCTGGTTGTGTACAAAAGTTGCTTGCTTCCATGGAAGCTAGCTCTCAGCTTACACTCACCAGTTTAATTCCTACCTACCAAATGCTGATAACAAAAGGCCATTACATAAAATGGCAAGTAGAAATTAGAGAAGTTATTACCAGAAAAGACGCAACTGTGAATGAGCTCTTTAGATAGGAGGGAGATAAGATCTCAGCTCAACCTAGAGGGAGACCTGGATCTCATCCAAGGGGAAATTCTCTGAAGGGAGGCAAGCTGGAAATCAGAACCATGTGGAAAAGTTGGCTTCCCTATATCTGCTGATTCCAGAGTCTTTTTATCTATCTCTCTCCCAAGGAGTGTCTGTCATCATGTATGCCAGAAGCCCTGCTACTAGCTTTGCACCTTACACAGGTACCCAGCATTACCTTGTGCTCAGCACCTTCTCCACTAATTCAGATTCACATCTGCTTGCAATATGGAGCACAGAGCTAACCATCCCACCTCCCCCAACAGTGGGGAGTAGGTAGCACAAAGTAGGTGCTTTATAAATGTTTATTTGTGACTGACTGATCAATCTCACATCCCCCTGACATTGTTTTCCTATCTCTTTTACTTGAGTCTCTGATGAAGAGGTGGCTCTTCTTCCCAAGGCCAAATCCTATGTATCTTCAATTCACACCGCTCCCCCCCCCATATTCCTGCGCAGATCACTCCCACTGTCATCCCCCTTCGTAATCTTTGGCCTCTCCCTTGTCTACTGACTCCTTTCCTGCTGCCTACAAACATGCCCAGGTCTTCCCCATCTTTAAAAAATCCTCTTTAGATAGATCATTCCCATTAGCTATTACATTATACATCTCCTCCACTTCTCAGCCAAAATCTTGAAAAGCTGCCTGCATGTTTTATATGATTGCGCAAGTATAATCTACATCAGATCACTTGCTGTACTCTCGCTCTCTTCCAAATCCTCTGTAATCTGGCTTCTGACCCCATTACTCAGCTGAAATATTTCCCTCCAAATTATCAATGATTCTTTAATTGTTGAATCCAATGACTTTTTCTCAATGCTCCTCCTTGATATCTCTGCTGCCATTGATGCTATTGACCGCTTTCTTCTTTACCCTTTCTGAGTTTTGGGAACAGTGTTCTCTTGGTTCTCCATCCACTTGACCAACCATTTCTCAGTCTCCTTTGTTGGATCTTGATTCATGTGACACCCACTAACATTGGGAGTCCTCAAACACTCTCTCATGGACCTCTTCTCTTTTCTCTCTATACTAGCTTGCGTGGTGATCTCATCAGTTCGCATCAGTTCTATTGTTATTTCTATGCAGATGACTTCCAGATCTACATATCCAGTCTCTCTCCTGAGGGCCAATTCTGCATCATCCACTGCCTAGTAGACATTTTGAATTGGATATCCTGTCATCATCTCAAACTCAAGATGTCCAAAGTAGAACTCATTATCTTCCCGCCCTTATGACTTAAGGGCCCTGACCCCTTACTGTCGAGGGCATCATCATCCTTCTACTCACCCAGGTTTGCCATCTCAGTGTCATCCATTGTTCCTCACTCTCATTCATCTCACATGTCCAACCTATTGCCACATCTCATGGTTTCTTTCTCCAAAGCATCTCTCATATCTGTCCCCACACACTGGACTACTACTCTAGTTTATGCCCTCATCATTTCTTGCCTAGAATATTGCAGTAGCCTTCTGATTGGTCTCAGCCCCAAATCTCTCCCTCTCCAACTCATCCTCCACACAGCTGCAAGTGATTTTGTTTCTGACCCTTTTAGCCCCTGACTTGATTTTTAAAATGTCTAGTTGTTCTCCATTATCTCTAGGATCAAATATAAACTCCCGTTTGTCACTTAAAGCTCTTCCCTATCTCTCCAGGCTTCTTACACATTGCTTCTCCCTGTCCAGCTTCACCTGACCAGCTTGCTGCTCCTCATACATGACACCTCCATCTTCTATCTCTATGTTTTTGTCCCTTATGCCTGGGACACTCCCTCCTCCCTTAGAATCCTGAATTTCTCTAAGACTCAGCTGAAAGGCCTCCTTCTACAGACCTTTCCCTGTCCCCTCAGCCTTCCCCACTGAGGTTACTTTGTATTTCCTTTGCATGTATCTTGTAAATACCTCTAAAAGTCCCTGTTGTCTTCCCCATTAGAACTTATCATCACCAGCATTTAGTATAGTCTCTGGTCCATAGTAGGTGCTTAATAAAGGCTTGTTGATTGAGTGACCAGCCTAACCAAGGTTGGAGAAGCTCATCTTCAAACTAGCCATGAATAATTTGGCTGCAACAGCTCTCAAGGGCTTTCTGCTAAATCACAGAGAGGGTTATGATCTGCACCAATGAAATGAAGGATTCTTGAAATATTCTGAAGTAAAGTGCTATAAAATTGTTCAACTATTACTGTTATAGTAATTACATTATATTATATTAATGATATTTTATTATGTTATGCCATGTCATGTCATATCATATCTTATCATATCATATATATTCTTTTGGAGAGCTAGTTGCTAGGACAAACAGTTTGATACAACTAAGAGAGAGGAACTCGTGACAGAGAGATAATAATAAACTCCAGTGGGAGGAGCTTGGGTAGAATATCACTGTTCCTAGTCTGGTGAAAGCCAGGCTGAGATTAAGTGTTATTGTTACTTGTGATTCTCCTTTCATCATTTAGGCAGTAAGCTAACAGGTGTCTTAAAGGGGTGGTGAGATCACTCACCCCACTAACTATACTGCATAATTTGCCAGGAAGCTGCTCATTGTGAAAGAAGCTGTCTTTTGGAGAGCTGAGTAAAGGGGTAAATATATAAGCATTTTAATATTCTTAAAGTTTAAAAAATATATATTGTCAATAGCCTGTGTAAATAACAATCTGTTTTACCTTAAGAAAAAAAGTAACAGGTATAACAAACTTTTTTTAAAAAAGTGATATCATTTTCCTATCTTTGAAACTGTTTGAAATGCCTTTTTCTCTGCCTCTTGGTTATTTAGAAAATATCCTTTAAGTTTTAACTGCAATACATTTTCTTTTTTAACAAATACAAATACATAAATTATTTTACCTGTTTCTGTTATGCTTTCTGTAAATTACATTGTATAAAGTAAAAGATTTCACTGGCTATTGTTATCATAGTTGATGTTGAATAGCTTTATGACTTTTAAATGGTGCCTTATTTAATAAGGCATTATTTAATATTTAATTTTTAACAATTATATAAAATAGATCATTAAATTAAATTCTATTATAAAAATTATATGAATAATATTTAATTATTTAGTAAGGTATCACTTAAAAGTCATAAAGCTATTCAGCATCAAATAAATATTTTTGAAAACATAATATTTTCAAGTTGAATAGAAGTGGAAAGAATGGAAGAAAGTCTGGCAAAATAAAATCCTGAGGTGGTACTACCATTGGGCATTTTATTTAGTTGCTGCTGCTGTTGTTGTTGTTGTTGTTGTTGTTGTTGTTGTTCTTCTTCTTCTTCTTCTTCTTCTTCTTCTTCTTCTTCTTCTTCTTCTTCTTCTTCTTCTTCTTCTTCTTCTTCTTCTTCTCCTTCTCCTTCTGCTTTTGCTTCCCAGAAGAGTTTACTCTTTAAATGGATCTTCTGAAAGTATAAGAATTACAGAAATTGTGTATATGATCAAATACATGATTAATAAAAAAGAACATTGATCATGCATTCATTTTGTACTGTTGTACTATATTATTTGTGAGAGGCAATGTGGCATAGTGGGTAAAGGCCCAGCCTTAGAGTCAGGAAATCCTGGGTTCAAGTCAGTTCTGGTCAAGCTACTTCTGCCAGTGCCACAAGCAACCCTCTAACACTATACATTAGTGTGGTCTTTCTGCATTAGCGAAGGTGGTTTCCACACTAGGAGTTCACTAAGATGAAATCACCAGTCCAGGTATAATACATTCATTTTGTAGATGCTAAAGAAAGAGAGCCAGAGTAAGAGTGAGATCAGGGGTTTCATCCTGGCTCCGATACAAACTAGCTACAAGTCATATCATCTCTCCAGGTCGCAGTTTCTTAATCTATGAAAGGAGGGAATTCAATTCAATTCAACAAATATTTGCACTAGTTCTTCTAGAGGTAACATGAAGCAATAGAGATGAACTCTGGACTTAGACTGAGAAGCTTCTCCCTACCACTTGCTGCCAGTGGGCACTAACCTCTCTGAGCCTTCATTTCCTCATCCAGGCAAGCACCTAGCCCTGCTGCAGTACATCTGAAGTGTAATTCGTGGATCCCTCTTCATATTTTATTTTTCATTGGTAAATATAGAGGAGCAGATGGCTTCATTATCAGGTATCACAGGTTGTAATTGCCTATTACGTTGATCAGCGTTCTTAAGTCTTTCCTAGCTGTTTTTCTTTAGAATGTTGTGGTCATCATATAAATTATCTTCTTGGCTTTGCTCATTTTACTCTGCATCAGATCATGCAAGTCCTCCCAGGTTTTGAATCCATCCCTTTCATAATTTCTCAAAATGCAATAATACATTGTAATAGTATTGCATTACATTTTGTCTAGCTGTTCCCTTCCAATTCCTTGACCCCTCAGTTCTTTCCCAAGTCACATCCCCTGCACTAGCCACTCTTTCTTCTTTTCCTCATCTTGACCCCTTGGTGAACCAGTTGAACTCTCCACTGTCCTCTTCTCTTGCATCTCTGGCCCCCTTATCTTTTCACCAACTGTGCTGTGCCCTGCCAAACCTCAGCTTTGGATCACTCCCACCATTTGCCACTTTTCTTCTTACACACGCATTGCTAACTGAAGGTAAGGAAAATCATGCAACTGTTCTGACTGGGTCCTACAGTCATACACACACACACACACACACACACACACACACACACATATATATACATATATACATATATATACATATATGCACATATATATACACACATATATACACATATACATATATATGCACATATATATATATAAACTACATATTTACGTTACATAACTTCAACTTGGCCCTTGCTGCTGCTATACTTCCCTCATCATCTCATTATCGCATTCTCCAAAGTGGCCCTTCCAAACTTTTCATTCTTCCTCAAACTTTTCATTCTTTCTCAGACTTCTCATGACTCCTCCTTCCTTCATTCTCTCAGCTGAGAACTTTGCATCATATTTTGCAGGAAAAAAAATGAGGCCATTTTCAATAAGCTCCTTCTTCTCCTCTCTTCCTCATCTCCCATCATTCAGGTGCCACTCTCTCCTCCTTCGCTCCTGTTTCACATGATGAGGTAGTCTTACCCCTTACCAAGGCTAACCCCTCTACCTGCACAAGAGATCCTATCTCCTCCACATATTGTCTCCTCTATCATCCCCATTCTGTCACATATTTTTTATCTCTTCCTTTCTACAGACTCCTTCCCTACTACCTAAAAACATTCCCACGTCTCCTCTATCCTCAAAAAATCCTCACTTGATCTTTCTGTTCCCTCTAGGCTCACAGCCTACATGTCTTACTCAGCTCCTCACTATCTCTCATCCACCATATCCAATCTATTACTGAGGGCTGCTGACCTCACCTTTGTAGAATCTCTTGAATATGCCCCCCTTCTCTCCTCTGACACCCACCACTGTATTGAAGACCTTCATCACCTCGTGCCTGGACTATTGCAATAGACTGATGGTGGGTCTGCCTACCTCAGGTCTCTCCCTACTTCAGTCTAGCCTCCATTCCAGATATTTTCTCTGGCTGTCTTCCATGCCTGGAATATTCTTCTTCCATATCTCCACCTATCAGCTTCCCTTCTTTTCTTCAAGTCCCAACTAAAATCCCATCTTCTACAGTAAGCCTCTCCCCTTCTTAATTCTAGAGTTTTCTTTTGTTAATTATTTCCTGTTTTAACCTGTGTGTAGCTTGTTTATACATATTTGTGTGCTTGTTGTCTCTCCCATTAGATTGCGTCCTCCTTCAGGGCAAGGCTGTTTTTTACCTCTTTTTGTGCCCCCAGCATTTAGCATAGTACCTGGCACATATGCATTCAATGTTCCTAGTAAGTCTAAACATGGGAGAAAAGGACCATTTCAATAATTTGGCCATGAAACACAGATGGCTAATCTCAGACCAAGCTTTCAAACTACATGAGCACTTGAAATCTCCTACTCCAGTATTCCTAAAGTTGGATTCTAGAGACTTACTCAAACCTTAATTTTAGTACTTCTCCTGAAATCTGCCCAGGTTTCTTCTTTTTCCTAATTGTCAGTTTTCCTTAACCATGCTCTCAACCTAAGCCCAACTTGTTGGAAGAGAAATGTATACTTCTATATTCTAAATGAACTGAACCGAGAGAATGGTACAGTAACAGTAACAGCATACAGTATACTGTACAGTATACAGTAACAGCAATAGTGTTTGAAGAATAACCGTGAATGACTAAGTTATTCTGAGTATTATTCTGAGTACAAAAGACCTATGAAGGAAGATGCTATCTACCTCTGGAGAAAGAACTGAAAAAAAGAAGTGTGTATAATACGGTTTTACATGTCCATATCTGTATGTATATGCATATACACATATATGCATACATATGTATATATGTGTTTGTGTGTCAAATAGTGGCCTTCTCTAGATGGGAGGGAAGGAGGGAAATAGTTTGGAACTTAAAATGTAACCAAAAAAATTAAATAAAAAAAAGAAAAAGCCTGTCGATATCCACCTTCTTCAAATATTTTCTTCAAAGCATCAGGATATTTAGCTGCTGTGTTCTAAGGCCTTTCCAGTAATTTTAACACTAAACAGTAGAATGCAATTTTTAAAGCAACCAAACCAACCAATGCTTGTAGTAAAAGTTTCTTCACTAACAAGTTGTTTTTCAGTCCTGTCCAACTCTTCATGACCCCATTCAGGGTTTTCTTGGCAAAGATACTGGAGCGGTTTGCCATTTCCTTCTCCAGCTCATTTGACAGATGAGGGAACTGAGGCAAACAGGGTGAAGTGATTTGCCCAGGATCACACAGCTAATAAGCGTGTGAGGCCAGATTTGAACTCAAGAAGATGAGTCTTCCTGACTCCAGGTCCAGCATGCTATCTACTCAGCCACCTAGCTATTCTACTTCAATTTACCCTGATAAAATATTTTAAGTGACAATATTGACATTTTTGTTACATCATCAATATAGGCATAATATTCAATAATTTTTAATTTTAAAAAAATTTGCTGTCTGTAACTACTATTTTGTAACAAACTTGAATCAGAAATACATTTTTCATATCCTTTGCTGTTATGTTAGATTGACAATTGTTAAACAGATTAAATACTGATTTAAAAAACTTTCACTGTACCTTAGAACCAATTAATATTTTACATATAATTATAACTTTGAGTAGTGCAAATTCCATTAATGTGACCACTTCATGACATTTATTATTAACACTAATTGGGATTTAGCTGTAGATGTGAATGTAAAATCCTGTACTTTTGTTAAAAAAAATCTTTAGACATACACAATTAGGGAGAGTTAGCCAAGAGGTGCTAAGTTCAGGGATCATGGGAAGCACCATGGCAAGGAGAGCCTCAATACAGTAGTAAGCAAACAACAACAACAACAACAACAAACTTTATTAAAAGGTGAAGCTGACACTTCTAATAACAAACCCCAAAACAGCCCTGAGGAACAAGCCAGTTGTATGGGGAACTCCCTGCATCATAGGTTTGGTCTGTAGAAGTCACACTGGGCTAGTCCAGAGTTGTGCTTTTTATATGAAAGTGAGTTCTTTGGTAACCAGCTCAGTGCCTGGAACTTCCGCAAGAGATGAGTAATAGTTTAGCTCTTGGGTGTTGTACAGCACAGAATAGCAAATAAAGGAATTATCGGTTGGGTACAGGCAGAAGTCATTACATGTCTGAAATTGAGAAAGACTCTTTGTTCAATCTGCCTTTATGTAAGTGAACTCTTTAGCAAGATGTTTCACCAGCTACAAGGAGACATTGCTAGACAACAGTTTTGGGGTGCGGGGGGAAATGAGGGAGAGATGGCGCTTTTAATGGGTTGTAATCTCAATATGACTCAACATTACCCATGAAAGCCCCCAGAACTAATTCTATCTATCTTAGGCTGCATTAAAAAGAAGCACAGAATACAAAATGAGAGAAGTAAAAGTTTAGACATATTCTGCCCTGGCCAGGCCACATGTGGATTACTGTGCTCATTTCTGAGGGCAATATTTAAGGGAAAACATAGATAACCTTCCCTTAAAAGCTGCTCTCAAAAGTGAGCACATAAATAAACTAGGGGCAGCTAGATGGCTCAGTGGATAGAGCTGTGGATTCAGGAAGACCTGAGTTCAAATCTGGCCTCAGACCTTTACTAGCTGTGTGATCCCAGGCAAGTCACCTTAATCCACTGGAGAAAGAAATTGCCAATCACGCCAGTATCCTTGCCAATAAAATCCCAAAGAAAGTAGATTCCATGGGGTCACAAAGAGTTGGACATGCCTGGACAACAGCAACAACAAATAAACTGGAGGCTACCATAATGAAGAGACTGGAGACCATTCCATAGAACAGTCAATTGAACAAATGGAGGGTTGGAGCCAAGATGGCAGAGGAGCAGCTGAGCTCTCCTCCATAATACCTCCAAATAGATTTAGAAAGTTGTAATTGTGAAACCTAAGGAAAAAAATCACAACGAGTCATTTTTCCAGCTCCAGAGGACTGCAGATACTGGGTACAGGGTCTAGCCAGGAACAACCAAAGAGCAGTCTTGTACAAAAACCGAAATGGGAATAAGATTGTGCCCCAGGGCAAGAAGAGTCCTACAGGAGAGTGGGACCTTGTACAGGATGCAGGTATAGGTGCCAGCTGGCAGTGACATGGCTTATCCCCCACTCACAGAATCAGGATGCACTGAGGAGGTGACCTCTACCTATGGTGGTGTATTAGGATGAAGAGAGATTGCCAGTCTTGGGTTATGTACAGAGCAAGGACCAGTTTCAGAAGTAAGCTGCAGAGGTGTTGCTCAGACCCCAGAAACAGAGCAGGGTCTCAATTTCAGCCTCCAGCCCAATCTGAAATCTAGAAGTGGGATAACCAGGACAGGCAACCTAGACCAAAGTGGAGCCTGTAGTTCCACCTGAACCAATAGGGCTTACTTGCTAGCCAATAATGGCTCAATGGCTCAAAGCAGCATCTGGATGTGCTCTGCCACTGACTATATGACCTTGGGAAAGGGACTAAACCTTTCTAGTCCTCAGTTTCCTCATCTATAAAATGAAGGAATCGGACCAGATGGCTTGTAGGGTCTCTTCTGGCTCTAAATTCATGATATAATGACTCTCGCCTGCCTAGTGAAACCAGGACAATCTGGAATCGTGTTCCAATGCCCTACCATCTCGTTACCAGTTCTTGATATAACAAGTTATGAAGGGATCTCATTTTCATCCTTTCTCCCCAGCCTGTTCATACTTGTTTTCTTTGTGAAAATAATGATATTCTAAGCCTATATAACAAAGTAAAGCATTCCTGCCCACCAGTCCTGCTCTTAGTCATTCAGGGTGCTGTTAATTGGAACCAAAAACCCTTCCTTAATTAGTGTTTATGGAGAGCCGTGCCCCTTTCTGATGCCCTTCCATTGTTAACTTTCTTGGTTTGCCTCAGACAAACACTCTGAAAACCAACAGCCTTGATTATCAAGTGTAATCATTTGTACAAAAAAAAAATTAAGGGCTTTTCATGTCATTATTTTATTCCAGGATTTCCTTTAGGACAAGTGTGCTGGCAGCACTTCCTGATCAACGGGAAGCATGCCAGCTCACAGAATTCATCCCCAAGCCCAGGTAACATGATCAGTCTGTGAAATCCTCTCCTACCTACCTTGCACCAGAGAGCACTAAACATTAGCTAACTCTGTCAGGGAGACTGTCGACAAAAGCATATGGGCTTGGAGATGCAGCCAGTTACTTTCTGCTGCTATCTCTAGGACCACCTTATTTCAAGGATCACTTTGTTTATAGTCATTTTTCAGATGTGTCTGACTATTCCTGACCCCACTTGGGGTTTTCTTGGCAAAGATACTATAATGGTTTGTCATTGCCTTCTCCAGCTTATTTTCACAGATGAGGAAACTGAGGCAAACAGGGTTAAGTGATTTGCCCAGGGTCACACAGCTAGGAAGTGTCTGAGGCTAGATTTGAACTCAGGTCTTCCTGAATCCAGGCCTAGCACTCTATCTGCTGTGCCACCTAGCTGCCCTTGTGATCACTGAGATCTTACCAACTATTGCCTTCTACTAGACTATAAGCTCTCTGAGGACAGGGACCAGACGTGTTGATCTTTATATTCTTTGCAGGACCAAAAACCTATAGTAGGTGTTTCATGGAACACCTATGAGCTGCATGTGAACTTGGTGACCCCATGTGATACCTGGGTTACTGCAGTGGCAGGAGCAGCTTACAGTCATTTCATATGCTGCGAATAGGTGATATATCACTAGATTAATTTTCCAACGAGGACATGCAATATTTGAATAGTCCAACAGATGTCACTATACTCAAGCCTCCTGCCAAGTGATCTCATCAACGTTGCTCTGACACCTGAATGAAATAGCCTTCCTAAAAAGTTCCTGTATCCTTTAGCTTGCAAATGCGCATGATATTTATCCACCTGCCTACCACTTCTGTATCAACAAGACTTTTTTTTGCAATGGCATTGAGTTCTGAATTTAAGCTAAGTGGTAAAAATTAAATATAGCTCAAAAACATTAAAATATCAAAATCTATAACTGAACTCTATCCCATATCTGGAATTTCTTCCCTCTGTCCACATAACATTCACATAACAAGGTCCACTTCAATTTACTGGCCACCAGGTTCACTAAAGGATCACCAGTCCTCATGTACCCTCCCAATTATTTTTCCTTAAATAGAAACAACTATCCCTAACCTTTAATTCTCACAGAAAAAGCACCTAAGAAGACCCTACCAGTAAAAAGCAGTATATTGCAATGAACCTGGAGTTTTAAAACAGGGGTTTGAGTTCCACCTCTGGCAGCAAGGGAGGCAGTGTAGTACAGTGGTTAGAGTGCTAGGTTTGGAGTCAGAGGACTTCAGTGTGAATCCTAGTTACCACTGGGTGAGTGTGTGTGTGTTTGTGTGTGTGTGTGTGTGTGTTTATGTGACCTGGCCAAGTCAAGTTGCATCTCTCTCTAGACCTCAGTTTCCTTCTCTATAAAATGAGAGGATTGGCCTCCAAAATCCCTTTTAGTTTTAAGACTGTGATCCTTCGATCTTGGACAAATCACTTAAAGTAATTGAGCCTGTTTTCTCATCTGCAAAATGGGAATAGTAATGTCTAGTTGGCCTAAATCATCGGGTCCTCATGAGGATCAAATGAAATGTGTGAAAGTATTTCAAAGACGGCCAGGTGCTATGTAAATGTACGATATTATCAGACCACTTCCAAAATTTTGCTACAGCAAATGACTTAATTGTTTTATGATATGCATTAAGCTCCTACTATGTGCAGGACACTGTGCTAGGTGTTGTACAGTGTTCAATAGATTCTAATCTATTGAGATGAACTACTTTGGCCTCCAGGAATCCCAAGCAAATATAATAGAATTTTGACTTTTCACTCAGCCTGGATTTTACAAAACAAAACAAAAAGTCTTGCAAGAATTAATCATTTGAGGCAGCTAGGTAGCAAAATGGAGAGAGTGCTGGCTCTGGAGTCAGGAGGACCTGAGTTTGAATCTAGCCCAGACACTTGACACTTACTAGCTGTGTGACCCTGGGCAAGTCTTAATATCAATTACCTTGAAAAAAAACAACAAAAAAGAGCTAATCACTTGTTCCATGTTACAGATTATTGTGTCCGCCTCTTGACTATTGCAATGAATCTAGAGTTTTAAAACAGGGGTTCGATTTCCACCTCTGGCAGCAAGGGAGGCAGTGTAGTACAGTGGTTAGAGTGCTAGGTTTGGAGTCAGAGGACTTCAGTATGAATCCTAGCATTACCACTGGGTGAGTGTGTGTGTGTGTGTGTGTGTGTGTGTGTATGTGTGTGTGTGTGTGTGTGTGTGTGAATACAAATTAATAACTCACCTTAAATGCCTTATTATTCAATTGCCCATTCCTGGGCCACTGGAGTCTCACTAGGATCAGTCGTGAACTTAGATCTAGAAGGGACCTTTGAAGTTATCTAGTTCAATTCTCTCTTTTTACATTTAAGGAAACTGAGGCCAAAGAAAAGTTGAGTGATTTGCCCAAGGTCACACAGGTAGTGACAGAATCGTGATTTGAATCCAGGACCTTGGACTCAAAATCCAATTGTTTTTGAAAATTCTTCCAGGTAAACCACAGAGTTGATGGTTTCATTCTAATCATAAGTAATTGGAGTAAGTCACCTTTTCTTGGACATTGTCTGTATCATAAAAAAATCCCAGTCTTCACTCATCTCTTTATTAGAGCCGTAAATGGAAATCTTTTTACACCTAAAGCAATACCACAAACCACATGTCCTTCCAAATGTTGCCTAGCCCTAAGCATATGCAATGCCCCAGTTCCCTGTAGGTAGGAATATTTTAGAAATGAATAAGGGCAATTTTTCTAGGGAAAGAAAAGTTCCCTGAGATGAGAATGTCCCAAGTCTCCCTAAGAGGTCAGGCAGAGCTGAGGCCCCATCTCCCTATCCTATCCTTACCCCACCGCCAGCTCCATTGGTTCATAGTGAATGGTGGGTACTCATTTGTCCTCTCTCTAAGTAAGGAATGTATTTCAACACAGCCCATAAAGGGTGACTAGTGTCAGCACTGAGGGCACCAGCTAGCTTGGCCTAGGTCAGAGCCAGGGCTAGAGCTTTCTTCCCATCCAAGGCCAGTAAAGAGCCATGGTTTTTGCCAGCCATGGCCTTTGTCCTCTGTGTGTGTGTGTGTGTGTGTGTGTGTGTGTGTGTGTATGTGTTGTGTCCCTTCTTACACAAGGAAGCCTCTGAGATAGAGCTAAATATGGATTCTGAGCCAGGCATCTGCTCTGGCTAGAATTCTCAACTTTTCACCTGCTCTTCCCCATTGCAGCATTGCCCCTCCACCATCTTCTTTCCCTAGAAGGATACAAGCATTGTTATCCAGCCCTTTACATTTTCTGCCTCTAAGCCAGAGAGCCCTGATAGCTGAGCATTAGTTCCACTTCTGCTCCCTAGGGAGCTGGAGCAGGAGAAGGAGGAAGCAAATAGTTTGAAATTGTCATTGTTTTTTCATCTCTCCAGAGAATCCTCCCGATTTGGCAATATTATTCCTGCTGCCCCATGTTCTGCATTGAGAGCTGAGAGCCAGCTCTGCCCTTTACTATCTAGGGAAATTTGGGCAAACCACTTACTCCCTAAGATGTATCTGTTTCCTCATCTCTCAAATCCAGGGCTTAGATTAGATCTAGTCACTAGATGATCCTTTCCAGCTCCACTCTGGTCTGTGAGGGCTTAGCCCTTCCTGGTTTATGAGTCATGTGCACCCAGATCAGCTAGAAACAATGCTGGATTTGGAATCAGAGGGCCTAGGTTGGAATCCCAGCTCTGACACCTTCTGCCTGTGTGATTTGGGGCAAATCAATGAATCTTTCTGGGCTTGAATTTCCTTATTTGTAGAATGAGATGGTTAGACTATATGGACTCTATGGTCCCTTCCTGCTCTAAATCTAGAATAATTGTACCTCTGTGAAGATGTCTTTATGTCTAGCTGTTTCTTAACCTAAAGATGTTCCCATACACCAGGGTGTTTATGACTATTTTTTCTCTTGTAGGCAGAAGGAGTAACTCCTTTCTCCATTGGAAAGGAAAAGCCTGGGAATCTGAATCATGAAAAAGGTGACATTTCTATTTTTGAAAAATAAATAAAAGGGTCCTGCCAAACAGCAGTCAGTTAATCAGTGGAGGCTTGGGTGGAAAATGGGTACAATGTCAGAAGTCAGGAGACTGTGAAGCAGGCATGAAAGCATTTGGACAGGACACCCAAAAACACCAAACATCAGGGTTTCTTCCATGCTTGAGCCGAACACTGAGACGAAGCTCAAATAGAATTTTTCAGAAAATGGTTCCTGGGAATCTTTTCCTAGATCTATTGATGAAAACATAACAGCTTGTTTTTCAGGCTTTCCAGATATCTAAATATTCTTATACCGGTACTAACACATTCCTGGTCCTGGAGCAACAAATTCATCCTCTTTCTCTGTCTTCTTTTCTCAATGAATGCCATTTGGTATTTGGCAGACTGGGCAGACCTATGGTATACTGTAGAGGGCCTGTGGGAAGAAGGCAGCACAGGTGGGCCCCTGCTCAGTTTGGGAAGATATTGGCAACTAGGTGGTTCAGAGGAGAGAGTGCTACACTTGGAGTCAGGAAGGCCTGAATTCAAATCCTTCCTGGACTAGTCACTTAATCTCAGCCTCAATTTCTCATCTGTGAAATGGGAATAATAATAGTTCTTTCCTTATAAAGTTGTAGGGATTATAAGATAATGTTTGTAAAGAATTAAGCAAACCTTAAAGTGCTATATAAATGCTAACTCTTATTGGTAACTGGAATAGGATCCACTGGGATCTTTCTCCATTCTTGGAGCTGTGAGAAGCATGATGGTATTGGTGCTTTTCCTAGACTGTTTAAAGAAACCAGAGAGTGGGAAGAAGGTAGTGCACCTTGGTTGAAACTGGCCAACAGGTTGAAACTAGTAAACAAAATCCGGGACCGGAGTGGAGTAAACACATGGGAGAAGCTTCTTAAGCTCTCGTGCCTGTAGTGTTAGGGTCTTTCTTTCTGCTACACTGAGAGGGAGAGTCCCCACATGCAAGTGCAGTTTCAGAGTCACCATTCGGGTTATTTTAGGGACTACTTCAAGGCCTACAACATGCACCAGAATTAGAGCAGTGGGTAACTATGAAAACTATGCTCAGATCCAGCCTAAAGTTGTCTGTCCAAATTGTAATAACCAAACTAACTATTGATTTCTCATCGCTAGAGGAAGGATGTCTAATGGTGAGCATGAGGCATAACAAATATGTGTATATGTGTATGTGTGTGTATGTGTATGTATGTATGTATGTATGTATGTATGTATGTATGTATGTATGTGTATTTATATGTATAGGGCAGCCAGGTGGTAAAGTGGGTAAAGTACCAGGCCTGGAGTCAGGAAGACTCATCTTCCTGAATTCAAATCTGGCCTCAGACACGTACTAGCTGTGTGACTCTGGGCAAATTATTTCACCCTGTCTGCTTCAGTTTCCTCATCTATTAAATGAGCTGCAGAAGGAAATGGCAAACCACTCCAAGTGCCAAAAAAACCCTAAATGGGGTCACAGAGAATTGGACATGACTGAAATGACTCGACAACAACAAAGGGCTGAATCAGATTGCATTGTGGATACCACGAATACACAGTAGAGAGATCTCACTTTAAGCAGTAGAAGTGTTCCTGAAAAGTTGAGGGCACATTGAATTTTTATAAAGCAAATAACATTACAGCACACCACAGGAACATACTCTTGAAAGAAATCTCTGTGATGAATACTTTAATGAGATGAAAAATTGCCACCTCTTTCATCCTCTATGTAAATCCAGATTTCTGTTTAATTGGGTTTGTTTAAAGTGAAGTACCCCTGTAATTGGAGTTCAGTTTGAGTGAGGATCAGATTAATAAGGACTTACTCCTTTTCGGTGCCTCAGGGGAAACAAAATCACCAAATATCCAGGCCCAAGTTTTTCAAGCCTCCTAGAAAGCAAAGTGAAACCTGGGAGGATCCAAGGTCCATTCTTGTCCATGGTGATATCAGTTATAATCTAAACATCTCATATATCTGATGTGTGGGTGAGCCTCTGTTAAGCACATAAACAAGTCCAGATAGCAATCTGGCAACCACATCTGAAAACAAGAGGCAGATAACCTTTCCACTGCAGTTACCTGTATTTGTGTCTCCTTAGTTTCAGTAAGCTGGCCTCAATTGAGTTGCTGGCTCAGAAAGACAAATATTTACCTACTGTTCAAACTAAATCATAGCCTTGGCTCTTCCCCCAACAGAAAGGTTCTGTCTCTGAAGCCCAAAACCCCTCTTCTGGGGTAGGGGTAAGGACAGGGCAGAGCCCTCTCCGAGATTCTTTTGCATATTCATTCTTCAATTGCTAAATCCTTGTAAAAGGTAACAAGAATATCATTCCCAAGCCCAAGATACAAGGCAAGACTAGTTCCATCACTTTACGCCAAGTCCCCAGAAGCCATTGCCAAATTAATCCCTAAGGATGAGGATATCAGGTTAATCCCCCTAGAACTGAAGACCTAAGGCTGCCTAATGATGTAATTTATGGACCTGTCCAATTGGTATTTAGATTAGGTCCCATGTATACTCTTACATTTACCGCTGCAAGGGACCTTAGAGATCACTGAATGCAGCTCCCTCCTTATGTAGCTTTGCTAAGGATCAACCCAGTCACAATTAGCAGAGATAGAATTTGAACCTAGGTCTTCTGAACTCCAAATCCAGTGTCCTCTCTGTTGCTGCAGCTATTGAGCCTATAACCAAATAAAATCAGCTGAAAGATTTCATATCTTAATTAAATTTGAGCCTGTTATTCATTGTCAGTGGCTTAGGTACCTTGGCCCCACCCCCACCCCAAATTATTTATTTAACTGTTTCTCACACCCAAATCCAGTGAAATACAATTTGTGAGAAACACCTCCAGTAGCTATATCTATTGGCCTGAACTGATGTTTCCTAAACTTTTTCAGTCTGTGTTATACCCACCAATATAACCCATACATATTGAGTCTAGGGGCAATAATAAATACTCAAGCATATTGCTCACAACAGTTTATTAAGTAGTTTATTAAACAATTATTAAACACGTTGGGATGCACACAGAAAGGATATAGAACCTGCCCTCAGGAAGCTTATATTCTTCTGAGGGTTTTCAATACATAATGAATAAGTAAATAAGTATATGAACAAATAAAAAATGTCTGAATAGAGGAAGCAAGAAAAACCTGGGGGAATGAGAAAACTGGTGGTCACAGAATTTAAGTGATTTGCACAGGGTCAACTAGATAGCAAGGCAAGTTGGCTAAAGAGCCCTGTGCTCATGCTGCCTTTGTCTCTGCCCCAGCCATCTGTTCTCGTTCTCTCTCTCTCTCTCTCTCTCTCTCTCTCTCTCTCTCTCTCTCTCTCTCTCTCTCTCTCTCTCACACACACACACACACACACACACACACAAGTAGAGGGAACATTGTGTCTGTAGATCAATTATCCTCTGCTGATGTCTCATCCTGGAACCTTCCTCAGTATCTGGGGCTTTATCCTAGAACATCCAACCACTCCCTCAGCCTTTCCATCTTGGAACATCCCTACATCAGGCCTACTTCCTTGTCCCATTGGAGAGTCCCTCCTGGGGGCCTCCATCTTGTGGAGGGCCTGCTCCAGGCTCTGCTCCTGACTCCAGACTTCTAAACATGCTTTTTCACACCAGGTATGTTCATTCTCTCCCTTCTCATTTTAGCTCTCTTTTAGCTTATCTTTCCCCATTAGATGGCAAGCTCCTCGAGGGCAGGGATTGTCTTTATTTTTGCTTGTGTTTGTACTCTGAGCACCTAGTTCCTAGTTTGTTGTAAGCCCTTCACAAATGTTTGTTTCCTTCCTTCCACTTAAGGTAAGTAATAAGAGATATACCCTGATACCCCAATCGTGTAAGAACACATCTCAATCAATCAATCTATCTATCTATCTATTAAAGACCTTAGGTTAAGTATGAAAAGGCATTGAATGCCTTTGGATGATCCGGAGCGACTGCCACAGGAAGTATGTTTAGATTGGCTGAGGAAGCTTAGTCATGCCCTGTGAGTCATCTATAAAAATCAAACTAGTTCAGAACCCAAGTGATCCAAGAATCTGGCAGCAGAGAGGGGAGGGAAATGCCTGAAAAGAAACCACTTTAGGAGAAGGAGGATGCCTTGAACATAGACTTGATCTCCTCTTAGCTCTGTCCAGAGGAAGACCTTGTGAACTTCAGGTGGTCTGGAATATTTGGACCTTTCCACCTATCAGTATCCTAGCAGCACCTTTGGTCAAGCACAGACTGAACAAGATGAGGAAAGCAGATTTGGGGCTCTACTACCACTACTACTACTACTACTACTACTACTACTACTACTAAACATTTGTGTAGCACTTACTGTGCACCAGGCACTGTGCTAAGCTCTTTACAATTATTATCTCATTTGATCCTCAAAATAACTCTGGGAGGCAGGTTCTATTATTATCCATACTTTACAAATGTGGAAACTGAGGCAAATGGGGTTAAGTGACTTGCCCAGGGTCACACAGCAAGTGTCTGAAGCTGGATTTGAACTCAGGTTTTCTTGACTCCAGGCCTGGTTATTATCTTCACTGCACCACTTAGCTGCCCCCCAAAGAGAGCAAGGCATAAAATGTGCCGTGCCTAAGGGGAATTTTTGAAAACTGTAGCAAAGGATTTCTAGGAGATATGTTTGCCACACATACTCTCAGCTAGAGCCCACTTTCCCCTTAACTTTGTTTTTGTGGAAGAATGTGTTGCTGACCTTTTCAGGGATATTGTATGCCAGGGTGTATGGGGTGTTTAGGGAAGACTAGCACCTCTGCTGTGAGGTCTTGCTGAGCCCTTTTTAGGACTGCTCATCCTTCTTTAGTGTCCCCTTCCCACCTCACTCTCACTCTTGGCTCCAAGGAGCTATAGCATGCACAGTGAGTGGCTGTACACTGGTAAAATTGTGTGTTGGAAGACAAACTAAACCAGGTTGAGGGTAACCAATGGGTCTGAAACCCATCAGTGAGTGAGGGAGATGTCTGCCTAAGCATGTGAGCACTTACCCTAAGAATGACTTGTTCCAATGGCCAAAGTCATTCACTGCATCCTGGGCCATCTCCACTTGTCTTGACTTTTGTCTTGCTACTGGACTTTGATGACTCTGGAAGAGAGAGTGAGGCTGATGACTTTGTGTAAGTCTGCCTCACTTACATCCAATTCACACACAAGTCAAGACCTCACCAGGGTAATGTCATTGGTCTTCTCTGAATATGAAGGACAATAGTAAATAGAAAACCATACCCTTTTCTAAAAGCTAATTAAGTCTGGCTAACTGATATTAACCAATAATCATGGAGAGAAGCATATTGGTCGGAACTCCTGAGCCGTATCATATTAGAAGGACACCACCCAATTCTTCAGTGTCAACTGTAGAACATTGAGGAAAGATATAGCCACCCTTGCACTAGGGACCCAACTTGTTAGTATGTGGGGGAGTTAGGTTGAAGAGCCCCAAAGTCTATATATACTATACATAATGTCTGTGAATTGCCTTTAAATTGTCAAAAAAATTTTCAAATAAGCTAAAAAGTGCTAATATATAAATTAAGGTTCTATATTACCAGCTCAAATACTCTTTTGATTTTTTTTTATTCTTTTGCTTTTGTTTTATAATTTCTTGATTTCTCATAAAATCATTAGTTTCCATTTGCTCTATTCTAATTTTGGGGGTTTTTTTTGGTTGGGCAATGGGGGTGAAATGACTTGCCCAGGGTCACATAGCTGGTAAGTGTTATGTGTCTGAGACTAGATTTGAACTCAGGTCCTCCTGAATCCAGGGCCGGTGCTGTATCCACTGCACCACCTAACTGCCCCCTCCATTATAATTTTTAAGGAAGTATTTTCTTCAGTGAGTTTTTGGACTTCCTTTTCCAGTTGGCCAATTCTGCTTTTTAAGGCACTTTTCTCCTCATTGGCTTTTTGGACCTCTTTTGCCATTTGGGTTAGGCTACTTTTTAAGGTGTTACTTTCTTCAGTATTTTCTTGGGTCTCCTTTAGCAAGCTGTTGACTTGTTTTTCATGATTTTCTTGCATCACTCTCATTTCTCTTCTCTATTTTCCCTCTACTTCTCTTACTTGCTTTTCAAAATCCTTTTTGAGCTCTTCCATGGCCTGGGACTGATTCATATTTTTCTTGGAGGCTTTGGATGTAGGATCTTTGACTTTGTTGTCTTCTAGTTGTATGTTTTGATCTTCTTTGTCACCAAAGAAAGATTCTATGGTCTGACTTTTTTTTGTGAAGTTTGCTCATGATCCCAGCTAATTACTTGAGTTTTAAACTCTTTGTTAAGGTAGGGGTCTGCTTCCAGTGTGGAGAATGTACTGTCCCAAACTTCAGGGGTTTCGTGCAACTGTTTTCAGAGATACTTCTAGAGACTTGTAAATTTTCAGTTCTTCCAAGGTGGTATGATCAAAGGCGAGGTGTTTACTCTTTTTCTAGCCTGTACTCTGGTCTATGAGTGACCACAAGCACTCTTTTCTGCCTTGGAACTGTGAGGAGAATTCTGTCTGTACCACCACCACCACAAGCTCCACCACACCAGGGCTCCTCCTCACCCCAGGACCACCATGCAGAATTGTGACCCAGATCCAAGCATGGGCAAAGCAAGAGAATCCTGCCTCAGCACCAGCAAAGAGATCCCTGCAGTCTCCCTCTGATCTGTGGGCTGAGAACTCTGGAAGCAGCTGCAGCCCTGGGGCTGCACAGGAACTGGGGCCAGACCAAGCTCCTCTCTCTCCGTGTCCAATAGACATTTCCTACTGACCTTCTAAGTTGTCTTTGGTGTTTATGGGTTGAGAAGTCTGGAAACTGCCACAGCTGCCCATGATTCAGTCCTCTGAGGCCTGCTCCAGGTTCTCTGAGGCCTGGTCTTTGCCTGCATGGCCCATGCTGAACTGTGCTCCTCTCCCAGCCTGGTGCAATAGACCTTTCCAATCAATCATCCAGGCTATCTTGGGCTAGAAATTTGTTTCACTCTGTCTTTTTGAGGGTTCTGCTGCTCTAGAATTTATTTAGAGCCATTTTTTACAGGTATTTAGAGGGGTTTGGGGGAGAGCTCAAGCAAATCACTGCTTTTACTCCACCATCTTGGCTCTGCTTCAATACTTTTTGGAAAGTGGTCAATTAACAATGTAAATGATGTAAATGTCCTGGCAGAAGAACTTGCATAGCTCAATAAAACTATGAGCTATGCCATGCAGTGTTAGCCAAGATGACAGGTTATAGTGGAGAGTTCTGATCCGCTGGAGAAGGAAATGACAAAACACTCCATTATTTTTGTCAAGAAAACCCCATGGACAGTATTGAAGTTATAAAAGAAATTACACCAGAAGATAAGCCCCTGAGGCTGGCAGGTGTCCAACATGTTACTGGAGAAGAGGGAAGGACAACTACAAGTAGCTCTGATACTAATGAAGGGGCGGGGCCACAGCTGACAGGAAGCTCAGCTGCAGATGTGTCTGGTGATGAAAGGAAAGTCTGATGCTGTAAAGCTCAATATTGCATAGGAACCTCAATGTAAGCTCTATGAACCAAGGTAAGCTTGATGTGGCCAAATAGGTGATAGAAAGATTAGACATTGACATCTTGGGTGTCATGGAACCTAAATGATTGGGAATGGGTGAGTTTAATTCAGGTGATCAATGCATATACTACTGTGGGCAAGGATCCCTTAGAAGAAATGGAGTAGCCCTCAGTCAACAAAAAGGTAAGAAAAGCAGTACTGGGATATAATCTCATAAATGACAGAATGATATCTACTCGAATCCAAGGCAAACTTGTGTATGCCTGGCTAAAAAGGCAGACAGAAATCTTGCAGGGTGGGGCACAGTTTTGGTGAAGTGGTGCACAGTCACTTAGTGTAGTATATATAGACTTTGGGGGTCCTCAACCTAACTCCCCCACATACTAACAAGTTGGGTCCCTAGTGCAAGGGTGGCTATATCTTCCCTCAGTGTTCTACAGTTGACACTGAAGGATTGGGTGGTGTCCTTCTGATATGATACAGCTCAGGAGTCCTGACCAGTATGCTTCTTTCCATGATTATTGGTTAATATCAGTCAGCCAGGCTTAATTAGCTTTTAGAAAAGGGTATGGTTTTCTATTTACTAAGGTAAATGGGCTGCCTAGAGGGAAAGTAGGTAGCTTGAATGGAAAAAGGGACAGCCAACAACACAGGAAGAGCAGCCAGAGACTGATCCAGAGACAAGGAGAATAGACTATACCTGGTCCTGATGACTGAACCTCCAGAGCCTTAAGGCACATTAATTACTACGCCATGACTGAGATTCTCTAGTCCTTTTTGCCCTTTCTTTCTGCTTCTCTCCTAGGATTCAGCCTCATTTTCCCAAGCCATAGATGTTTCCCTTGTACTGATGGATGTCTCCCTGTGTGTTCTTGCCCCCGCCTTTTCTCTAGATGCCCACTCTCCCATTTTTTGTGGGAACTTCCCCATTCACACAGAAATTTCCACCTTTTTAAAGTAGACACACTCAAAATTTCTGAGCTTCTATTCAAGCTTCAAGGGGATGTCATTCCAAAAGTAGAGATGGTGTCCATATGTTTCCTGGATCCATATCCGTATAACTATTAAGTGCTTATTATACGCAAGATACCACTCTAGGCACTGTATTTACAAGGACAAAAATGTCCCTGTCCTCAAGAAGCTTCCATTTAATTGTGGAAGGAGTGGGAGGGGAGAAGAACAGAGAATATAGCATGCAGAATGTAGCAAGCTCATAACAAGTACTTTATCATTCATTCATTCATTCATCACACAATATGTTTTGTTTTTTATGACAATGAACCTTGGCAGAGATGAGAAGGGAGTGGATTCTAGTGATAGAACATAACTTGGTGCATATGCACAGAGGAACAGGTAGACTATAGAGCTGAGGGAATGGCTACTATTCCAATTTGGTTGAAATGTGGAGTTTGTAAGATAAATAAAAAATTGGGAAATTAGATTGAAGCCAGACCATGGAAGGCCTTAAATGTCTGGCAAAGGTGGGTTTTAGAATTTTTTGTTTGTTTTTATAGGTAATGGGAGTCTTGGAAGATTTTTGAGCAGGGGACCTCAGATCCATGCTCTAGTACATTATAGAAAAAGAGTTGGTGAGGAGAGGAAAGTAGGGAGACAAATTAGGAAACTATTATAAAAATCCAGGTGAAAGGTAATGGGTGTGGTAGTTGTATGAGAAGAGAGAAGGAACCAAACATGAATGCTGTGGAAACAAGTAGAGTCAATAAAACTTGGAGAATTACTGGATATGGGATAAAACCAGGGTTCTTATAACTTTCGCGTGTCCTGTACCCCTTTGGCAGTCTGAAAAAAATCTATGGATTCTTTCTCATAAATAATGTTTTAAATGCATGAAATAAAACACATAGGATTACAAAGGAACCCAATTCTATTGAAATAGTTATCTATATATATAATATATAAATTTATATTACATATATAAATTTATCAATATACATATTTATATATAAATAATTATCTATCTATATTTTTTTCAAAGTTCACAGACCCCAGGTTAAGAACCTAGACATAGAGTGAACAGTCAAGGATACCTCTTAAGATTATGAACGAGAGTGACTGGGAGACTAGTAGTACCCTCAACAGACATAAGAAGGTTTGGAAAAGGAATAAATTCAGGGGTGGGGTAGAGAGGTGGCAGGGAAAAGAATAAATTTCATTTGGTCATGGTGAGTTTGAGAAGCCTATAGGGCATTCAGAAAGTTATATTCAACAGGCAATTGATAATACATAACTTGGATTCAGGGGAGAAATACAGATATTAGCTGTATGACCTTGGGCAAATCACTTAACCTCTGTTTGCCTTAATCCACTGGAGGAGGAAATGGCAAACTAGTCCTTATCCTTGCCAAGAAAACCCCATAGACAGTAGGATCCACAGGGTCACAAAGAGTCGGACACAACTGAACAACAAAATATAGATTTAGTAGTCCTCTGTATATGGATGATAATTGAATCCAAAGAAGTTTTGAGATTTCCAGGGTGGCGGAAAGAGTTGAGAGACAAGAGAAGGGGGTCCAGGAAAGACCCACAATTCATTGTCTTCCACCCTGATCATCATCCTACCCTAAATAGGGGCCAATGGCAGATCCATGGGCAAGAAATACTTTGATGAATATTTTTGAGAGTAAATCTTTCCATATGTATTCTGATTTGTGGTGTGATGGAAGGAGTGATGGATTAAAAGTTAGGAATCTTAAATTCTGGTTCTAGAAATAACAAACAGTGAAACCTTAGGCAAATCACTTCACTCTGGGTCTCAGTTTCCTATCTGTAAAAGGAGCATGAACTAGATTCTGGCCTTCCAGCTCTACATCTATAATCCGCTGATCCTTTCAATTCTAACATTATGCCATTCTATGACCCTTCTCAGTTCCAAGATTCTTGGAACCTAATCTTCCCAACTAAGGACTAATCATTTCATTATTCTCTGCTGCCCCCTTCAGGACAAAAATAATCCCAGCATTTGCATTTGGTCTGATGATGTATCAGCATCTGCTGTGGGCTAGAGAAGAAGAGATGGGGAAGGTGGACTATTAGAATGGAGCCCCTTCTGATGGTTAGACCAACCCTACAACATGGCAGCAGCATATACCAGACCATATCTCCATGTCAAGATATGTAGGCATTTCCGCTAGACCCTGGCTCAGGGCAGGCTGCATACAGACAACTCTAAACTAAATTATGCTTGCTCTTTAGAGACTATCCACTCTGCTCTCTTCATCTCGCCTTTTCACTTCTTTCTTCATCTTTCTTCATCTTCATCATCATCATCATCTTTGAAAACCCTTTTGTTCTTTCAAGGATTGACTCAGATGTTTCCTCTTATAAAACAACTTCTATGACTCAATTTCTTTTGAACTGTACTTGGGGATTCGGGTTGCCCAATGAACGACTCTCCCTTGGCCTGATACCCATACTGATCCCTCAGTCATGAAGGCCTCATTATTAACTGTTTGCTCCTTAGCCCCAATGGAGTCTTTCCTAATCTTATATGTTATCTCCTCAACTCTATGCTTTCATGAAGTCCATGATGGCTGCTGGTTAACCCAATAAACACATCTGTGCAAATGGGAGAAGGCTAGAGGAGAAGTCTTCCCTTCCCTTCTTCCCTGCCAGACCCAATCCTCAGCAAGGACCCTCTTCCCTTCTAATCCGCCCTTCCCAGGTGCAATGTAAGAGCTATCTTCCTTCTGAATCCTTACCTTTGTCTGACTCACAGAAATAAGTGACTATTGTTGAGAATGTCAGGCTGAAAATGAGAAGGGAGAGCTCACCATGGCAGGCCAATGGGAAGCAAGCAGAGTCTAGTGACCACCAGGAAGTGGTACTTTATATATAGCCACATGGACTGCTTATGTAGAAATGCAACTCACAGGGCATCCTTAGCACTCGAGAGTTTCATGTGGCCTGGAATAAATCAGTGTGGGCTTGCCAAAGATAAAGAGTCTAGTCAGCTGTTGTTACCTAAGCAGAAGTCCAGGAGATGTTTGCCTTTCTACCCTTCTCATTGCCCCTCCCTTTCCACTTCTCCTACTTTGTAAGCTCTCTGGATTCCTAAGAGGTATCCTTTTATCTTGATGGAGATAGACGGATTTGTGTGTTAAGTGTAGGCAAAATTATAAGCTCAGATCTTTTAGTATTTCAACTTTCTTTTTTTTTATTTATTTGAATTATAACAGATTGAAATTCAGTATAGAGATAAGGTTAGATGAAGGAAGGAAGGAAGGAAGGAAGGAAGGAAGGAAGGAAGGAAGGAAGGAAGGAAGGAAGGAAACAAGCATTTATTAAGCACCCAGCAAATGTCAGTCACTGTGCTGAACACTTTACGAATACTATCTCATTTGATTTTCACAACCCTGAAGGGAAGATGATGTTATTATTGCCATTTTACAGTTGAGGAAACTGAGGCTGAGAGATGATAAGTGTCCAAGTCCATATTCGAACTTGAGTCTTACTGATTCCAGGCCTAGCAATCTATTCTACGTCACCTTTGTTTGTTATTCAGTCATTTCAATCATATCTGACTCTTTATGATCCCATTTTGAGGTTTTCTTGGCAAACATACTGGAGTAGTTTTCCATTTCCTTTTACAGCTTATCGTATAAATGAAGAACTGAGGTAAACAGGGTAAAGTGACTTGCCCAGAGTCACACAGCTAGTTAGTGTCTGAGGCCAGATTTGAATTCAGGAAGATGAGCCTTCCTGATTCCAAGCCCACTATTCACTGATACACCTAGCTGTCTCTATGTAGTTAAGTAATGTTTTTTTGGTTTTTGAGAGGTTTTCTTTGGAGAAAAAGACGTACCGCTAGATTCAAAGTTAGAACAGGAACATTGATAGGGATTGTATATTGGGGTGGGGAGGGGTAAGTATTAGGGATAATTTTAAGGAAAACTAAGAGCTAGCAAATAGGGAAGGTTTAGTGCTGAGTTCATAGAAAGGATAGGATTTGTATTAGGGACTGATAATTTTAATATCTTGGAATTAGATTTTAACCTGAAATTGGCTCCTGACTAATGGCATCAGACAAGAAATAGATTAGTCTGAAAAACTACGTAGTAGACTTTCTGTTAGCCTTGGATTTTAAATGTCAGTTATGTGACTACCTCTCCAAGTTTTATCAGAAGCCTAGAGACCTACCAAATGACATTGGAAAATACCAGGCAGAGACTAACTTTTGAATTCATATTCAAATTCATATTCATACTTAATACTAATCCAATCCCTCTTACCAATCTGTATTGATATTCTACACTATTCAAGAGTACAAGAAGTATCAGCAAAGACATGGGCCACGCTCTAACCTAGAATCAGCAATGGAAAAGGTAACCCTCCACAACACTAGCACCTAGTGAGGGACTTTGCCTTATAAAGAGGTTCCATGCCCTCTCCTCCCCCTCTCACACTAAAAGAGCTTGTACCATCTTCTTCCATGCCTCTTCCAGGGGACACCTAGGGGGATGGGGGATGAGCAGTTAGAAGCTCTTGGTTCAATACTGCACACTGGAAAGACACTGTAAAGTATTGTACAGGCAATAAGTGATATAAATAGGCCTCAGTGATGCACAAGACAAGAGAAAATTGAGCAAACAAGAATAGAAAGGAACTCAGCATAGCATGAGTCCCTTGGGAAGTAATAGGATCTAATAAAATTAATGATAAATCCATTCATTAGGATACTCCTCGGATATTTTTAACTTGAGACAGCAGTTGTTGTTCATTCATTCAGCCATGTCAATTCTTCATGACCCTGTGGACCATAGCATGCCAGGCCTTTCTATGCTCCGTTATCTCCCAAAGTCTGTAAAGGTCATGTTTGTTGCTTCCATGACATTACCTATCCTTCTTATCCTCTGCTGCCCCCTCCTCCTTTTGCCGTCAATCTTTCCCAACTTCACAGTCTTTTCCAATGAGTCCTGTCTTCTCATTATATGGCCAAAGTATTTAAGGTTCAGCTTCAGTATTTATCCATTCAATGAATAGTCTTAATTAATTTCTTTAAGTATTGACTGATTTGATCTCCTTGCTGTACAAGGGACCCTCAGAAGTCTTCTCCAGCGCCACAATTTTGAATGTCGATTCTTTGCTCAGTTTTTGAGGCAGCAGAAACACCACTAAGTAGAGGAGCCATTAATTAAATGTTAAATGACAGAGAGCCAGCAATCTATAATCATCCAGTTTCTAAAGAGAAGGGATGTTAAGAACAGTAGAAATGGAGTTTCAGATAATAATATCAGATTTTATTAAGAAAGTACAGGAGTATTTTAAATGTAAAGGTGCTCAGAAGAATTTTAATTCTAAAACAAATCCTGCAGGGGAAAAAAAAAGGTCCAGTGACTGCATAGGACTAATCATCCTAATGGTTTTTGAGAAATAACTAATGAGGCCTCACCATTGTATCATATCCCAACATCAATTTTGTATAAACATTTTAAAGAAGGACTATTTGGGGTTTTTGTTGTTGTTGTTGTTGTTGTTTTTAGCAAGGCAATTGGGGTTAAGTGACTTGCCCAGAGTCACACAGCTAGTAAGTGTTATATTTCTGAGGCTGGATTTGAACTCAGGTCCTCCTGACTCCAGTCCACTGCACCACCTTGCTGCCCCAAGAAGTACTATTTGGACCCAGAACCACTTTTTCCAGTTATATACCTGCTGGTGCCAAGCTGTAATATTCCAGCTGATATAGAAAATCCACTTTTGGACCCAATTCACTCTTAATGAGGTAAGGGCTCATCTGAGGCATTGTAATAATATAGCTCCTGCACCAGATGGCATTGGGCACTAGATATAGAAAAATATTGATCTGGGGGGACATTTTAACTGTTTTCAGTATGTCACATAAATATAACTATGTCCTGAAGGAGTGGCTCCTTTTCAATACCATTTTAATCTATAAGAAAGGTGATTAAGACTCTTCCCTACTATTGGAGACCTATATCCTTAGATAACACCATAGTCAAGATCTATGTCTTGGTTCAATCAAAAAGACTAAGGGGTTGGGGTACTAGGAAAGGATACATCAGTAGATAGCAGAAGGACTACATGCCAACTGCTGGCTGATGTAACATAATTCCCTGCTACAGACTGTCTTGGATGATGCCAAACATAAAAGGAGAATTCGTGGGGTAGCTTTGTTGGATCTGACAAATACATTTGGCTCAATTCCCCACAGTTCTATTTGGTTGACCCTGAGGTGGGCCAGCTTGCATGATGAGGCCATTAATGTAATACAGTTGCTCTACCAGGACAATAAAACCTCTATGCATTAAAAGAATGGTTTTTCTTTGAGCACTGAAGGTGTAAGGCAGAACATTATTTTACCATTTAGGTAGTAGAGCCCTTTAAGTCATGGAAAGCAGAAATTACTGCTTAATCTTGCCCCAGACCTCTTTTCTTCTAAATCTAAACAATAGTGGAATGTACTCTTGCATAGCTCAACATAGCTCATACCTCCAACGCAAATGGATAAGTACAATATATAATTGCTTTAGATAATTATTTTTATACCAGAGACCAGGATACCTGGTCTAGTTTGTGTGATCTCTGACCTGTAATGATGGGGTGCTCGAGTGCTTGTGCTTGTACTTGTGCCCCAATTTCTCCCTAGTCTCAGAAATACTGTCTCTGACAACCACTCCCCAGCCCAAGGACACTGTGCCTAGCAGTTATACATGCATGGGCCTCAGCACAACCCTTATCTCTCTCCCTGGTACAGCTACAGAGAGCTGGGCTGCTCAGGCCCTCAGATCATGTCTCTAGAAGCCTCCCAATTCCTTAGTAAGTTCCTGTGTTGTGAGAAAGCTTTCCCTTGTTGCAGAGCATTCTCTCATCAAGACAGAGGGAGAGGGGTGTCCTTGGCCAGCCCAAGGACTCTTCCTCCTGCCAGACTCCAAAGATCCATCCCCCTCCCTGTCTGGTATACTCCCTGTACTTTCCCATCCATAGCCCCCAAAGACACCTGCACCTTTGGATTACCTCATCAGTGTTCCTGGCATTTCTTTCCCATGCTCTTTTCCATATACACCCTAGCTCGACCTCTAATCGGGGCTGCTTGATTTGGGTGTGCATACCCCTTGCAGCCACGCACTAACAAATCCACATTTTAAATTACGTCTGGGTCTCACTCGCTGATTTCTCGGTACAACAAAGACAAAGTTGCCCCTTCAGCCCCATAGTTTTCAACTTAACTTTGGAACTAATAATTCTCAGCATGATGTAGACAGCATAATGAATTATATGGCAGGATAACCAGTGTCTTGGCATAATAACTGACACCTCAGCCTCTCAATTAAAATGCTGGAAAACACGAATGAGGTTGACACATAGATAGGGCTACATTTTAATGGGACAAAATATGTTTCCCTATTGACTGATGGCCAAAAAAAGAAGTACTCACCACTCAATTCCAGGTTCAAAACCAACTGATTCTTGTGGTGTCAGAGGACAATACATGTTTCTACTTCAGAATATCTATGGGGTTACACATTGCAGATTCAATGATGTGATACTCAATATGACCTCTGGTTTGGCCTAATAGATGGAAAGAAGTTAGTTGGAGTGAATACTTTTATCTTACCTTGCATCTCTTTTCATTTTAAGAAGGGGGGAGGGGCAGGTAGGTGGCATAATGGATAGTGCACCAGCCCTGGAGTCAGAAGGACCTGAGTTCAGATCTGGCCTCAGACACTTGACACTTACTAGCTGTGTGACCCTAACCCCAATTGCGTCAGGGGGATGGGGGAAGCAGAAGAATGGAGTGGTTGCCAAGTACCCTCAGCCTCCTGCATAGAACAATCAAAAAAGGATTGTAACAAATGGCTACAACAAAAAGCCAACATTGAACCCCTATTAGATCTTCCCTATAGAATAGGAGAAGTGAATTTACTGCCACTTGTTGGGGCAATGGGTATTGGACAGGTGGTCCACTGGGTGAGATTACTGACCTCAATGGACTTGGGTTGGCTTTCTCATCATCTCTTAAGTGATGAGGATATCCCTTGGCCAGAAGATCTTGCCACTTGTATCTGAATGGTTGGTCCTATGGAGAAGTTTGGCCATGAGGGTGCAATCACATCCAACACTTGGTTTCAACCATAGATAGCCTCTCATCAGTTGTCCACTATCCTTTTGCCCCAGAAAGGGTGAAGGAGGGCTTAAACAATTTCATAAGCAATAAGTAGAGAAAACTGATCAGAGTAAGGTGCACTTCTATGGCCTCAGCCTTGAATAATTTTATGAGAGAGATCTTTTACCCAAGTCACAAACTGACTTTTATTCACAGAGCCAAATAAGACTGTATTGAATGAAGACCCATTGAACAGGGCCGGGAGATTTAGCTTTAGAGACAAGTGTTGTCAGCATTGGGCATCAGACAAAATGCTTTCACAATGTTCTCTGCCAGTGCAATCCTCATTTGAATGAGGCCATTGCCTGATGGCCTGATGCCATCCTAGAGTAGTAAAGGCCATGAGAGTGCTAGAAACTCCTAAGGTTCATCTGAGGTGAATCTGACGGATTCAGATTTGGAGGAAACACTTTGACCAGACATAGTAATCCTTTCCAATAGGAACCATAGTGCCAACCATCTCTGATGTTACTGTCAGCCAGAGCTAGCAAAATTGAAGAAAAATATCAAATAGTATGCCAGCCCAGAAAGGTTACAACATATGTAGGAATACACATGATAGTGGGAGCTTTGGGAGATTGGGATTTGGTCAGTGGCTTGGTATTATCCAAATGGAAAATTGTTTAGAGGTATGCAAATCTTATGAGGAAAATAATTGTACAAGAGTCCAACGGGTAAAGAAGAGATAGTATATTGAGCATAACATTGATGTGAGATAGTATATAAAAGTAAATATAAACTTAGAATAATGAGTTCCTTTAACTTTCTGAATTCCCTCCTCTGTACCTCTCACAGTCCCTAGCCTCCTTCAAAGTTTAGCCCATGTGCCACCTCCTAAAGAAGCTTTTCCTGATTTTACCAGTATGCAGAGCCTCCCCGCAAATTACTTTGAATTTTCTGTGTGTGTATATATAGGTATGTATATTTTTGTTGCTCAGTAGTTTTTATGTCTGATTTTTTGTGACCCCTTTTGGGGTTTTCTTGGCAAAGATACTGGAGTGGTTTGCCATTTCCTTCTTCAGCTCATTTTACAAATGAGAAAACTGACGCAAACAGGGTTAAGTGACTTGCCCAGGGTCACACAGCTACTAAGTGTCTGAGGCCAGATTTGAACTCAGGAAGATGGGTCTTCTTGACTTCAGTCCTGGTGTACTATTCACCGTGCCACCTAGCTGCCCATAGGTATGTATATCTCTGTGTATCTGTGTGTGCTATATGTTTGTGTACATATATGTACATGTAATAGGTCTATATCTAGATTGTACATGTACATATACATTTATATGTGTGTATGTATGTATGGCCATATGTGTAGGCTTGCATGTATATGTTTATGTGCATATGTATAATATATATTTGTATAGATATAATGTATATATGTGTGCATACACGTGTGTATACTTATAGGTATACATGTTTTATCTACTTATAGGACAGAGTAGAAGCTTCTTTAAGTGCAGAGAATTGTTTTTCTTTGTTTCTCCAGCAACCTACCATGGTTCTTGCTATGTAGTAGGCACTTATTAAATAATTTTTGAGTGAGTGTCCACTAGCAAGGGGGTCTCTCAAAGCAGAACATCCAAGGCAATTTTGATTTTCTATATCATAGAAATGGGCCTACCAAGCATGCTGAGGCTTCAATAGCCTCTGGCCTAGGAACACAAACATAGAATCCACTGAGTGGGACTTGAGTTAAGCATAATGAGATCGTGTCTTTAGAGTACAAGTTCTTAGCCTTTTTTGTGTCTTGGGCCCTTTTGGTGTTCAG
Source organism: Phascolarctos cinereus (assembly GCF_003287225.1). Taxonomy (NCBI): domain Eukaryota; kingdom Metazoa; phylum Chordata; class Mammalia; order Diprotodontia; family Phascolarctidae; genus Phascolarctos; species Phascolarctos cinereus. The sequence continues at coordinate 314,657,574 of NW_027555847.1, read as the reverse complement.
TCAACCGGAAGGACCCCTCCACAGAATAATCTTTTAAAATGCATATAATGAAACACAAAGGGGTATAAATGCAGTTATCAAATTTTAAAAAATAACAAGTTAATAGACCCCGGGTTAAGAACCCCAGCTTTAAACAGTCTTAGTCTCTGTTTTTTAGGCCCTTGCAGAGACGATTTCCTCAAAACAAATTTGCAAAGGTTTTCTCATATCTGCTCATTTGTACAGTGTTCACTGTTACTAGCTACTTAGGTAGAAATGATAGCTGTAATTAAAATTCAATGTTAATAATACCATATGACTTTTCAATTGAAGATCTCAATATAGTTTAACAAGATGAGATTAAGTCCTTCCAGTACCCTTGAGGGAGCACCGCTGTTACAGTGGGATATGTGTCTGGGAGCTCACATTATCTGAGTCTCTGCTACATTGAAGCGAAGTCCAAGAAGGGATGCATTTACCTGGTTTCCAGCCACTCAATATTTGATTTTCCTTTCCAGCCCGTGGATAACGATGGTAACTAGGTACTAAGTGCTACTGATCTTTCACAAGCACCAGCAGAACAGTACAAACAGGGGCCAGCAGCCCCCAGGGCTTAAAGCTGAGGATTAGCCAAGGGGATCCCCAACTACATGTGCCCAACAAAGGGCACCAAAAGAAAAAGAATCACGAAATACAGGCATTCAAGGTTACCTCACTTCAGTAGAGAGGTTTAACTTTCCATTCAGGTTTAGAAGAGGATTTAATTTACACAAAGCACATTTCAGGGAAAGATATTTCTTTAGGTTTGATGCTCCATGGTAAATTCACTTTTTTTTTTTGCTGAGTTTGAGGATAGAGGAGGAAAATAAGATGTGGATAAAAGTGATATGAGGACATAGACAGGGATGGGGAACCGGCTGCCTTAAGGCCACATGTGGCCTTCTAGGTCCTCAGGTGTGGCCTTTTGACTGAGTCCAAGTTTTACAGAACAAATCCTTTTATTAAGGGGATTTGTTCTGTGAAGTTTGGATTCAAAGGGCTGCACTTGAGGACCTAGAGGGCCACATGTGTCCTTGAGGCCACAGGGTCCCGTCCCCTTGCATAGGGGTCAGCCTTGGAGTCAGGAAGCTCTGGATTCAAGTTGCATCTCTGGCTGTGTGACTTTGAGTGGGTCATTTATCCAGGCAAGTCTCTGAGAATATATGGTATAAACATCTATGATATTTGTATCATGTGAAGCTTCCATATGAGGAATTCCTTTAACTGATGATGTCACAGGGAAAAAGAAAGGAAGAAAAGAGAGAAGACACACAGAGAGAGGAGAGACAGAGAGAAGAGAGAGAGAGAGAGAGAGAGAGAGAGAGAGAGAGAGAGAGAGTAGTCAATTGTCAGATGACTGAACTTCCCCTGGTAGGCCCCAAGCAATCAGGCTTTAGCAAAGAGATTAAATGCCTGGGTGGAATTCTTCCACTGGCCAAACTGAATATGAATGGAACTGAATATATACAATACATATAAACTCAACAAGAAATCATAGACCCAGTTAGCCCAAAATACCATGCTCTATGAATCAGTAAGCATTTAAGTGTCTTCTCTGTGTTATAAGCTGTTGCTGTTGTTGTTGGGAATGCATCGTATATCCCCTATGCCTGCGTGCTCTCTCTGCTTATTCCCAGTTCCTGGCTTCTTTCAGGAACCAGCTAAAATCCTACCTAGAGGAAGCTTTCCTCTAATCCCCCTTAATAATCCTTAGAGCCTTCCCTCTGACGATTATCTCCAATTTTAAAATCCTGAATATAGCTTTTTTGTACATGGTTATTTGTATATTGTCTGTCCCATTAGATTGTGAGAGCAGGGGACTATCTTATGCCTTTCTTTGCATGCCCAGGCCATAGCACAATCTTCCTGATTCCAGGCCCAGCCATCTATCCACCACACCACCTTTGTTGGTGTTCAGTCATTTCAGCTGTGTCTGACTCTTTATGACCCCATCTTGGCAAAGATACTGGAGTGGTTTACCATTTCCTTCTCCAGATCATTTTACAAATGAAGAAACTGAGGCAAACAGGATTAAGTGACTTGCTCAGGGTCATAGTTAGTAAATGTCTGAGGCTAGATTTGAACTCAGGAAGATGAGTTTTCCTGACTTCGGGACCAACACTATATAGCAGGTGCTCAATAAATGCTTGTTGATTGACTTACAACAGTGCCTACCCTCAGGAAGCTTATATTTTCTCAAGGGAGATGACATGTATAAACAGAAATATGCAACATAAATATAACAATTTTGGTGGAGGGATATAGGTACTAACATATGAGAATTGGTTGAAGAACTGGGAATGGTTTTTTATTGCTTTTTTTTTTGGTGAGGTGATCGGGGTTAAGTGACTGCCCAGGGTCACACAGCTAGTAAGTGTTAAGTGTCTGAGGCTGGATTTGAATTCAGGTCTCCTGACTCCAAGGCCAGAGCTCTATTGACTGCGCCACCTAGCTGCCCCCAAGAACTGGGAATTTTTTGAAGACATGGGAATATGACTAGTTGACTAAGAGTTTCAAAAACTATGAAAAAAAAGACTTTTTCTGCTTGGCCTCATAGTTCAGAATGAAAATGTGAGGAGGGGCAGCTAGGTGGCACATAGATGGAGCACAAGCCCTGTAGTCAGGAAGACCTGAATTCAAATCTAGCCTCAGACACTAGCTGTGTAACCCTGGGCAAGTCATTTAATCCTATTTGCCTCAGTTTCCTCATCTGTAAAATGAACTGGAGAAGGAAATGGCAAACCAGTCCAGTATCTTTGCCAAGAAAACCCCAAAATGGGGCCATGAAGAGTCAGACACAACTGGATCAACTCAACAACCATGTGCTATTGTTATTCATGGTGCTAGGACTAGGAGATACAAAGATAAATGAGGGCAAGGTCTTGACCCTAAGAAGCTTAATGTAGTTTTTGTATTTAGTATCATTTTATTGTATTCAATCTCAAAAATATTACTAGTTGTATAGTATATACATTATCTTTGTAAACCTAATTTACCATATGTGAAATTATTTTATTAACTATTGAAAGAGGTTTCTATCCTTCCCCCCTCCCTAAGGCTCTGTAACACACTATAAATGCCACAGGACATCACCTACACTGCCTGGCTGATGCACAACATTGAGTTTATGCCCAAGCAACTGTCATTAAACAAAAATGTGAACTTAGCTATATTGTCCACGTTTGTCAAGTTACTGCTGTTTTTTCTTTTTTTGGGTGAGAATGGGTGGCAGTTGCTGCAAGAATAGTCTCTAACCCACCAGGTGGAAGGAATGGTAATCAAGGTAGTCCATCTTCTTCCCCAGAGATGTAGATAAACTGTTATAGTTACAGAGAGAAGCTACATCAGAAGAAAATATTAACTCCTGATTAAACTACCCTTACAAACAAGCCCATAAGGTCAACATAGGGCACATAAAGTAACTGGGGAGTAAGGGAAAGGGGAGAGGACTTGACTTCTTTCTAGTTGGGACCTAGTCGTCTTTAAATGAGAACACTCACAAATTCCTCAGTATTGTTAATAACCTCGTGGCCAAGTGTCTGCCTTTGGAGCAGTTTAATGAAAATGTTGTCCTGTTTGTATATGTGTGTCTGTGTGTGTGTGCAACAGAAAACCACACTAAGAAGAGATGGCTCCTCATTTCCTGTGTGGCCTTCCTTGTGCTTGGCAGCATTGCAGCTGTCCTGAGTCTTTCAATTACCTTTGGAATACCTGCAAAACCTACAAGTATGTGTCTCCTAGGGCATGATTAAAGGGCTGAATGACGTTATCAGCCGAGTCTGTGTTGAGCATGCAGGGTAACAGAAGGACAAAAGAAGGGATCTTGTCTCAAACTTAGTTCCTCTGGGAAGTATGTAACAATTAAGATAAACATATATACACTGAGGCTAAGGAAGGAGGTTCTCAAAATCTTAGTAAGTAATCTATGATGTCAGTGTAAAGGATATGGAGAGCCTGTTTGTTACATGTGTCCTGGGGCAAATCACTTCATCCCTTCTATGTCTAAACCCATGTGGTATGTGTCTGAGGAGTTAACCTAGATTTCCTCCACAACCACTCTTATGGTAGGTCCTTTAATATGATCCCAGGAGCCCATCATTATCCCCATTTGGGGAACAAAATAAACATTTATATAGTGCATATGTGGTAGGCACTGTGCTAAGTATTTTTATAAACATTATCTCATTTGATTCTCACAACACTGGGATACTATTATCATCCCCATTTTACTACTGAGGAAACCAGAAGTTAAGTGATTTGCCTAGGGTCACATAATTTATGTCTAAAAGCAGATTTGAACTCAGGTCTTCCCAACTCCAAGCCTAGCATTTTGTCCATTGTGCCATCAGCTGTCTCCACGTTTACATTTAATGTTACTCAATCCCCAAGCGAACTTATTCCTGTATGCTCATAACTAAATACTGGCAGACTGTCCGAACCCAATTTATTAACATAATAAACCAAAAGGTTACAGAAAAAAGGTGCAATTTAATCATTTATTTCCAGTCCAGCATTTATGGACTGTAACTTACCAAGCTGTAATATCTGATTAGAAAATAAGTAAAATCAGTATCTTATTCAGTCAGCAAACCCATGATTGCAGATAAAATCACTGATATTTTTAGAACCATTTCCTGCAAAGACTTTGCAGAATATTTTTAGGCCTGCTTCTCAAGCACTCCCTTGGCTTGGGCAATGTTTTTCCTTATAGTCATTTCAAGGAGAATTCAAAAGGTCTGTTATTGTCCTATGTAGGAGTGGATGAGTGTACAATAGGATCACTGAAGTTCAGTCCTTAGTGAATGTGGGTTGCTTTATACAAATAGAACTAATGCTATGTAGCCTGCCTCAAACAGTAGAACAGATTTTAATATTATAGAAGACTGATTCAGAGCTTATTATTTTAGATTAAGTACTTCTATTTCTAATAATCAATTGATCAATGAACAAGTGCCCAGCCATTGTGGTAAATACATACCAATACAACACTAATAATATGGGAGAATTTCACATTCCTAGATAAATATGCCCTGTCTCTATAATGGGAATAAGAGATCTAAGCTGTGATGCTCTTTGTCTCTTAAATGTAAGATGAGTCTGGAATCAAGCCACTCAAAGATAGAGAACAAATCTTTAACAATCTCTGCAAATCTCGAACTAGGTCTTCTGAATATTACCAATATGATTATCACCATAACTGTCCCTCAAGCAGGTAGGCAGAGCCTGTGAATACTACAAAATACTTCATCCTCATATCCCTCCAAGTTTGGTATTTTTACTCCTTTTATGGGTAAAGAAAGACATATTAGAGTTACATGGATGCCATGGCCTATGTTGTGCAGCTAGTTGACAGCAGAACCCAAACTATAACACCCATGTCTCTAGGCTCCCAGCTCAGACTCTTAGGTAGAACAAGCAAAAGCCAGCCATTTACTGAGCTCCAAGTACTACTGGAAATATGTAAGCTAAAAACAAACAAAAAAAACGCACCTATGTCCCAGGAGGCCTTGAGAGCAGAGAGAAATTTAACGTATGATGGGAACTCAGAAAGTGGCTGTGGAGTCAGAGGACCTAGATCAAGTTTGCCTTTGCCTCTCATTATCTGACATTCAGCAAATTATTTAACCTCCTTGGATCCAAGCTCTGTCAAGTGAAAGGTTTGGAAAGGATATGCCCTTCAAACTCCAGATCTATGATCTTATGAGGTCTGGCTAAGCAGATGTGTGTGTACAAGTGTTCACTCAGGTTACGAGATGTGTCAGACACTGTACAAAGGCAGCATTAGTCTGGGTTCCCAGATTTAGATGGATAGGATAGATGGATAGTCACAGATGTCACCAATAATGCTTTTTTACAACCTCTCTAGGGCTATCATGCCGACAATGTCAAACAGCTTCAAAGCAGCTTGGCTTTTTGTGTGATGATCTCACCACCTGCTTACCACCATCCCTGCTTTGTAATAGAAAGCTAGACTGCAGTCATGGAGATGAATCCACAGCATATTGTGGTGAGATGATACAAAACCCTACACTGAAATATATTTGCTATTAATCACTAAGACTACTAACTATATAATTTTCATCCCCTAGAATTAATACCTTTGTCTGAAACAGGTCAAATGCCCAGAAGTCTACCTCAAAACTTGCTGTTCAAGTGTCCTAACCAGAAGTCATGGACTTACACAAAGTCTGCGACATGAGGAATGACTGTGGAGATTGTTCAGATGAATCAGGTAAAAATTAATGAAGATGAGGAATCTGCATCAATGGGCTAACAGAGCTCCACCCATTTCTTGTATAAAACTCAATGCCAGTAAACAGACTAACAAGCAAACTGATCTAGCCAAGAAGCAGGTTCAGCTAGTTTTAGTTAATAAAAGAGATTACAACAAGGGCTGGATGTAAGCCAAAAACCTGAGTAAGCCCCTCCCCTCTTTTAAACTCAAATTTAAGGTAGTGTTTCATTTCATAGGATCATTTAAGGTTAGGAAGAATTCTGAAGGTTTCTGCCCCTATCTTCACATAACTTTGCTTTTACCTTCCTCACTCCTTCCTCTATTCCCCAAAACTTCCCTACAAAGATTAAATGCCTCCTGACAGTTGAGTGGAAACTTTAATCTCCTCTGGAAAGGTTAAAAAAAAACACTTAGCCATAAAAGGTCAAAATAATGCAGTTCCATATTGGTCTTGCCACCATCAGAATATAATAGGTGTTGGCAAAACATTTCAAGTTCCCTAAAAATAAATTTTCTATTCTGGTAAGTGTGCAGCTATAGAATAACTTCCTTGGGAGTTGACATATGTGAAATATAGCTACTAACATGGTTAAAAGCTTTTAAAAACATAGGACCATTTGTTTGCTCCTCTTTCCAGTGTCTATTTGAACTAGTGTTTTCCCTTGTTTGTATAATAAAGCAGGACAATATTTTTAGGTTGAATTATATTCCTCAACTTAGCTTTTTGCTTACAACACAAATTACTTTACCTAAAAGTGTTTTAACACTTGCCAGTTTCAGTTATCTTAGTTTTTACTAATACACACTAAATGTCTGAGGTATTTCTTTTCCAGCTGTCTTTAAGCCTGGATTCTGGTAGTAGAGTCCTGCTTGAACATTGGACGTTTTAAAAATAAACCAATTACCTACAGGTTTGCAGTGCCCAACCTGTTCAGGCTGGAGGTGCAATACAGTTTTCTTTGCTGATTGTGACTGCATTCCCTAAGTACGCTGCAAAGATGATATACAAGACTGTGCCAACTGGAGCGATGAAAACACATGTGCATAGAAGACTAATCCCACCCATCTATGATTTCTAGAAAACTGAAACTTCTATGTTTCTGAATCTAGACTTTCAAACAAAAAATTTACATGCTTAAAAGATATTCTGAACAAATGAAAACACTAATACACGAGTCTGTTTTAAACTACCGGATCACTACAGTTGGGCCCAAAGACATTTACTAACTTGAGAGGCATACTAAATGTCACAGATTCATAGGACTCTCCCAAGATAGAAGGAGCCTTAAGAGATTCATAATCCAACTCCCTAATTTTAAAATTTAGGAATTAAAATCCAAATAAGATGTAATGTTCTGAATATGAAATAACCACCAGGGTTTGAACCTAGGTCTCCTCTTGGCTAACTCTAAATTGTATGTGCCCAACTAACCTGCCATGTGAAGGGCCTTCTAAAGATGTGTTATTTTTGAATGGGTTGTGGCAATTAAATCTGTGAGATGTAACACATCGGCTACCACAAATTATTAGTTATCCACAGTGCCTTAAAAGTAATAGGATGGTTATTTAGAAAAGCTCCTACAATGCAGCAGTAGAGAATCCTTGGACAGCATGAGGGTACTGCCTATATTTGGGCAGTCATCTGTTGCTAATTGTCCTGTAACAGTTTGTCACAAAGACAGAATTGGCCAAGAATTATGTTCAATAGTCCTTTGATTCACTACATATCATTCTACTCTTAGATATTTACTTATAGATGGGGGTGGAGAGATGCAAGTGGTTAGCCAGAAGCTTCATTTAAATAAAAAAAAAAATTCAGACTGCAATTAAACAACTCAACTGGCATTCCACATATGTGACTAAACAACACAAAGCAAAAGACACAAGACCCATTCTGGGCTTAACAGAATCTGACATTTTGATACCTACTAATTTGGGAGCTAAACTTGTTGGGATAATTACTGCTTGAGGGTTGAGAATAGGTAGCAGTTTACAGTAGGTGCTCAGATATTTGTTGACTGAAGCAGACAGACAATTTATAACAGAAAGCTACTGGGAAGCTATTTTTAAGGCAGTCAGTTCTTTCAGATTTAGATTAGAACAAATCTCCTACCCCCAAACCGTCATAATTTTCAAACTTCTAGTAGAGGAATAATTTTTAAAAGTCCACATTTCTGCAGGTCACACAATATCAGGTAATTTATAGCTTAGCAGTAAAATTTATATATAGGGTAAAAGACAAGTTGTACTTTAAAGCATCTAAACACAAAGGGTAGGTCCTCTGGATTCTAAAATAATCTCTCCATTTTCCAAACTTTAAAATTGCTAGAACACAAGCAAAAATAAAAACAAAAACAAATCACTCCTTCCCTCCCCATGAAAGAAAACAGTAAATACAAAAGTTCATAGATTAATACACAAGATTTACCAACAAGGATCTAAACTGCTCAGAACTACTTAGTACTTTGTGTAAAAAGATTAAATGGGTGGTTTTGGAACAATGAATAATTTACCAATTACTAGTGTCACTTTGCTGAAAGGTTATATGTCTACCCATAAATTTTAAAAGCTACCAGGCTGATAAAACACAAAACACCAGAAGAGTTAAAAACCTCAAATATCTTAATTTATGAAACCTGCTCAAAATCAAATGGATGAATAGTAATTATTATTATTTCCAGAACAAACTGTCATGACTTTTCCCAAAATGCATATTGAATGTGCTCTTATTTCCATACATAAATTCACCATAAGAGGTAAATGTGACCTAAACTATTGTGTTTTAATTGCTTCACTCATTGGGGAAAAAAAAGCTTTACCACAAATTCCAAACCAACATTTTTTCTTTCTATCTTCCTTCCTTCACATAAAACCATTCCAACCAACTAAATTTAATTTAAATCTGGAGGTATTTAAAAAAGTTCATAACTTTGCTAAAATACACTGGAATCTGATTATTTAAACTTAAAGAACATAGCAAGTTATTATATTGCATTACTTGGGGAAAAAAACCCAAACCTATGTTGCTTTCAGATACAAATTACAGTACCAGTAAAATCAAGTCAACTGCATACTAGGTAAAGATTTTATTAACCTTTTTTTTTCAAACTTTAATTCCAGGCTTGTTCAGCATAGTTAGGCTGCAAAGAATGAACTGTGTATAAGCAATAAATGAAAAGAGCTGCAATGTCCAAAGGCCTTCAAAATATTAGATCCAATTCTCCAGATCCACAAACAAAAACAAAAGATAAGAAAAAAGGAAAAAAGCAGTCACACAATATAAAATAGCAGCTCCATATAACTTTCAAGTTTTAACTTTCAGAAGTTGATACTCAATTCAGTTTGCCTCGTTCTTGGAAGCCTCATCAAAATTCTCAACAAGATCTGGGGGGGGAAAAAAACACAGTATAATGTTATGAAAATAAATTTTTTCCAAGTGAATTCCTAAGTTTTATGAAGGGTAAAATAACTTCAAAAGAGTATCTGATAAAATAATTCACAGAAGACACAAAGTAGAACTATAACCAATTCGGTATTCACTTCAATTTAGTCTAGTTGAGCACAGGCATAAAACATGGAAATACCAGTAACCTGTTGGCAACAGTGGAAATACTACAACTCGAGAAACTGTACTATTCTACAAGTGTTGTAAATTGGGCAATAATACATTGGTTACTATGAAGAACAAAAACCACTAGACACACACAAGTTTATTTAAAAAAATTTTTTTTTAAACTTCTTGGACACTGAAGTTACCTGTGAAAAGGGTGTATTAGTAATGAATTATCAGCTACAAACCCAAAGTTCTTGAAATCTGATTCAGGGGCTACTAGGGGCATTTTGACTTTCTCTTGCAGTATTAATGTGATAAAAATAATATTTTATTTGAATTTTGTATGAAATTTAATAAAACAAATGTATTATTGGTACCGCTAAAAAGAAATTGTCACTCTCTCAATTCACTGAATTATGGTTTTAATCTTCTTGTTAACAAACCATAGAATAGTCCACTAAGATACGCCTTACGTGGGGCTCTAGAATGAAAAAGATAAAAGTACAAACAGTGCTTTTAGTTTTATCTAGGTAATGTTAAAGAAATGGTCTACTGCCTTTTACTTTGATGTAAATAAACCATAGAATCTTCAACAAGTGCAGAGTCTTACCTGGAACTTCATCATCATCTTCCTCCCCAGTGGCAAGTGGTGCTTTTCCATCGACAGCTATAATACATACAGCATAAATGTTGCTACATTTTCTCAAAGTCTACCTCCAACAAAAATACAGTACTAACAACAAATAACAAAGTAGTTCAAGGTATTCACCCAATTCCTGTAACAGAAATTAGCAGTATCCTACATTAGGATACTCAACAGTGTAAAAGATAATTGATGAAATCTGAACTGTTATTTTTTAATCTCCATTACCACCAATTATCAAGAAATTACAACAGTGATTATCACTTGGGATTTCACTTAAATTAACCATTGTTAGTGATTTCTAGAATTTAAACATGTAAAATAATTTTTTCCACTAATTCAAATCCAAATGAACAAGAATATGAAAAACAAAAGCATTCTATCAAAGCAGAAACACGGCATAGTAAAGAAGGAAAGGGAGAAGGATATTCATAACCAATTTTTAAAGAAGAGGTCCTTGCCTTGAAGTTAAGGCACATTTATATTGCTTTGGGAGATTAAAAAAAAAAAAGGTCTATAACTAAATTACCACACTCACATTTCCAACATAATTGTAACTTACGTTGTTTGGGCAAAGCCTCTGCCAGTCTTCTTAAGCTAGTCAGACTGTCAGCTCCTAGCTGATTTAAGATGCTGGGGAGCATTTCTGTTAGCTGCTTTGTCTCAGCATGGCCTGTAATAGTGAAAGTGTTTGCTGCCAATGATGCTTAACTTTAGGATTGTTAAAGTGGATCACTGTTCCCTGGTTGGTAAACATATTCACCTGTTTAAAAAAAAATTAGGGAAAAAAAGTTAGAAATGCCTAATTTAAAAGATTTCTACAACAAAACAAAACTCCTAAGCTTAAGTATGACTATCTCTTAAAATAGGTGAGCTAACATATGGAATGTCCTTGTTAAGCTTTAATCAGAAAACAAACTCAGCAGCCACCACCTTGCATTTGACAAGTTTTTTTCTATACCCTAATCATCGATGTTTTATAACACAACCAATACATTATAACCAAATCACACTGATATGAACAAATCAATTTGGTTCTAAAAATCACCTGGCTTATTAGACCATTTCCTATGAAACAAACTCCTCTCCCTACCAAGAGTTTTGCCTATCACATATTCAAGTAACCAATTACTTCAGGTGGACATGCCTATCATAATCTGTAGGAATAAAACTGCTGCCAACAGTTTTTTTCCCCCTCTAGAGTTCTATACATAAAAATCTGTTAGGTGGGGAGATGGAGGTCTTATGCTACCCCAATAAAGACAGTTCAAGTGACATCTGGGAGGAAAAAAGGGAAAGGGTGAGGTCAGAACATAAGGGGACTTACAGATGGGAAGCAAGATGATGTAAGACACTTTGTAACTATAAACTTACACCAAGCTTGAACACCAAGGATAAGTTGTTGCAATTAGACTAAACCCAACTAGAAGCCTACCAGTCACTGGGATGGAGTTTCAGCTTACTTCTAGCTATTTTGCAAACAGAAAAGATGAAAAGTAATTAAATTTAGGCACTCTTAACACTCGTCTTGATTTTCATCTCCCCCCAATTTCAAGACATGAAAATACATAAAAAGGAAAGGAGTGCTCACTATTTTACTTCATAGCTAATAATTACTACAACAGTAAGTCATGGATTATAGTTTTCTATACTACAAAGTTTTTGAGAGAGTATAAAACTTGTAAGCAAAAAGGCAGTTCTTGAACCATGAAGATGGATATGTATCTAGGATTGCTTTTCTTTAATTATTCTTCAGCAATTTCCATATTTTCCCACATTTGGAAAGAAAAATATTTAAATCTTAATATAGCACTTATTCATAATGGGTCAAAAATTACTGACTAGAATTAGAAGGACAGAAAAAGCTATGTCAATATCAGCATACTAATACATTAATATCTCAATTCTGCATTAAATATCTCCTAAAGAGACTATATTCCAAGTAGAGCAATTATTCTCCCTTGTGCCCCATTTTAGGGGTAAAAACCATTACTCTATACAGCTGGCCAAACCCACATTCCTGAAGTAAAACAGAAAGAATTCACAATGAACTATATCTGTGTTCTCTTTAATTTATCTTTTTAAAGGAAAAAAAATAGGCCAAAATTTAGTAAAATTACCTCTTCAATACCAGAGATATTGTTTACTCCTAGCTTCTTTAAGGAAAACTGAAGTTTCTTATCATCTGCTGTAGCTGTTCTATGAACCACCTTCTTCTTTCTCCGAGCAGTTCCCTACAAGGATGAAAAAAGATAAGGTATCATGAAAGCCATCTTCAAATGAAGTCCTTTTCCCTTCTGATTTTTCTTTGGACCCTTACCAACAAAAATAATCATGACAAAATATCAGTGTGCTAAGGTGGGGTTAGAGGGTAATACTGATAAAGGAGAGGTAGAAATTGACTGTATTAATTTGGTTTTAACAATCAAGGAGACTTACATGAAATAATCAACCTGATTAATTTATCGCCAATAAGGACAAACACAGGAGCAAAAGACACATTTGGAAAAACTTTCAAAAAGGAGAGAATATTTATTCTATTAACCAGCACTGTTCTGACCACCAGCAGAGAACAAATGATAACTATAGTCTACGTGTCTGAATTTTTGTTTTCATCTGTTCATTTTGAATGAATAGGTTTTGATGATTTAATAAGAGATAGCAATGTTCCAAATATCTAATATCTAACACCTCTGTGCACAGGTCACCTGATTCTAAAAGTTTAATTATAGGAAAATGATCTTTTGAAAGTACTCTTTTAAGCTGAAAGGATATTCACAACTAATGGCAATGCAAAAGAAACTTGTTAACAAATACAATGAATAAGTGAAAACAGACAAGTATTAAAAATCTCCATTTTATCCTTCCAAAGACATTCAACCATTTTTAAACACCAAATATTACTCTAATTAAACCAGGATATTATGGTGAAGAGGTATGGTTACCCCAATTCCTTGCTTCACCTTTTTACTAGGGTCCAGTATATGACTAAATCTTCCACAAATTAAAAAAAAATTCAGATGCGGGAACATCTGTGGTCAGCGGCAACAGATAACAGAAGGAAAGACAGGCTCACCCTGGGCAAGGTTATTTCCTGACTCTGGAAAGATTTTTTAGATAATTAAAAATGTTCAGGGGCTGGGCAGGGAATCCCACCACAAAGTGGAAAACTTTTGTCATAAAGACTTGGGTGGCATACGCATAACTATTATCTAATGCCTATTTTATGCTAGGGCACTAAAACTTCAGAGATAGCCCTTAAAATAGCCAGGTAGTCTAGTGCTCAAAATTTCAACCCAGATTCAACTTGGCAGTGGATACAAATGTTAAGTGAACAATTTCCAACAATACCATTTAAATAGACGTCCTTTCCAAAACGGAACATAAAGAATGTAGTCTTTAGAGCAAAAGTGATGTTTTCACATGCATTATACAACTCCTGACATAAAGCTTCACTAGTCAATTAAAAAAAATTGAACTCTAATATCACTAAACTGACTAAAAATGTTAGGTTTTATGATGTTTTTGGAAAAGAACTGGCACAAGTCTTTAAGTTCTTTCAAACACAAAAAAATTGGCTACTGTTAACACTTCACCTTCCCCTACAATAAAAGGTCAATACCATTCTAAAAGTCTGGAAATTCACCTTTCCATATTTATTGAGTACGTTCATTTAAAAAAACCACATCATCGAGACTACATCTTATGTCAATTACCCCCAGTAAACCACAATTTTGAAAACCCTTCACCTTCCTCATTATATCTCCCCACAAAGTTAAAGTTTTATCCATCAAAAGGTACAAAAGGGATTTACTCCTGAAAACATTAAAAAAAATTATAGTATAAGCACACCCAAACTCTGTCCCATTAAAAAAAATCTGACCAAAATTTTCCCAGAGACTGAGAAGCCACACCTAGCTTATAATAATTGCTAAAAGTGCAAAATACAACCAATGTTTAATATGTAGGTGTCAACCTTAGAGAATACAAGTTTCAGCATGCAAGGATCAAGATCAAACCACTGAACTCAAGGTCCAGCAAGCTACTCATTGCTTAAGACTCAGTACAATTCTGAACTATGTCTTAACACCAATGGACTATCTGTATCTCCGACAATTTTAAAGAGTCTATAGCACAAAAACCTGGAAAGTCATACCATGTAAGAACATATGCTATTCTATTGGCAACAATGTCACTAAGCACTAATATGTCATTAACAGTGGATAGATTTCTGTCCAGTGAACTTGTGATATAAGAAAGTCTTCAATTTAATTTCAAAAGTAAAAAAGCATAATCATCCACTGTCAGCAGGAAACAAGCAGCCAGCCATTTTAAAACTTCCCCTCTAGTTTTTGGTCCTGAAATTTAATGTTTAAAACAACCCTCACTTCTCTTCCCTTAAATTTTCCAAGGATAAAGGTCAAAACAGTAGGAAGACATTCTTTCAGGCATAGTTATAAGTTCCACAATATGCCTGTATGAAAAGATGCAGAATAAAATATCTAAGAAAAAAGCAATTACTCTTGATCAAATTCAACAGCAAAAAATCAGTTATACTTAAAAATCTCTTCTTAAAAATGTACAAATGTCGCTATTACTACAATTCTTACTTTGGGAACTATGACTAGAGCATGAGAACAAAACCCGTCAACCTTTAAAAAGTTCACTTGTGAACCCTTATTTCTGGTTTTACACATATACAATACACAGAGAGATGTGGATTTCTGTCTGGACCTTACTAGTGTAGGGTATTGCTATTAATTATACAGATTAACAACTGTTCAGTAATTTAGAATCTTAAAGTCATTTGCCAAGGTCACAAAGTCTGTACAGGTCAGAAGTAAGACCTGAATCTAGTTCCTTCCTGCCTTCAAGTTCTTGATCCACTAAGTCCTAGATGTCCAAAATAATGTAACAGTTTAAAAGGAGGCAGAGGGGGCCAGCTAGGTGGCACAGCGGATAGATCACTGGCCCTGAAGTCAAGAGGACCTGAGTTCAAATCCAGCCTCAGACCAAACACCTGAGACGCTTACTAGCTGTGTGACCCTGAGCAAGTCACTTAATCCCAAATGCCTTTAAAAATAAATGAATTAATAAATAAATAAAAGAGGCAGAGGCTCCCTGCTACTATATCAAATTAATGTAGTCGGTGTGTTTCTTTGATTTCTCAAAGTGTCAAGAGAAAAGTGTAAAACGAGCCCCAACTGGCAACTTAATGGATGACAAGAGTAGTCTAGGGTTGACAGGAATGGTTACTAGGTTTACAGCAAGAAATACCTACAATCAGATCACAGAATTAAATTAGCCAAAATTAAAATTTTCATTACAAGTGATCTTTAGAAAATTTAAGATTATCTAGGTATTTCAATTAAAATATCAAAGTTTAACCTTCCTAAACAGTAGTTTGTGTTTTTTTTCTCTTCCAGAATGCCAGCCTTCTATTTTCCTAATCAATTACCTTTGCTGCTTCTCAAACATACACACCTGCCACATCTCAACTGGCATATCCCTCCCTCTCCTGATCTTCGACAAACATTTATTAAGTACCCAAATGTGTACTATGTGAGGAAGGAAACTCAAAGTTTACGGGTGGAGGGAAAAGCTCTTAACACCACTTTAGGTATTTTAGAGTTCTCAAATAAAGTGCTTTGTGAACACCTTGACTATGGTTCCATCAATAAACAAGCATTTATTAAGGGCCTATTGATTATGTCCCAGGCACTGTGTTCCTGACCAACCGGGGAGTGACTAAAGGAAGGCTTAAAAACGTGATGCTCCCCAGCTACCAGATTTAGATTTGTACTCGGCAATGTCCCATAAGAACGTTAAAAAAAAAATCACAAGCAAAAAGTTCATTAAGGAGTGAAAAAGCACTATTAAAGCCTTGACTTTATGGAGAAAAGTTGAAAAAACTTACTTTCCCACCAATGCGCACTTGTGCCTGCAGCTTGGCAAGTTTCTCTTGGTTCATAATCGTTTCTTTCATCTGTAAAAGCAGAAAAAGACGTGAGCTGCGGCCTCCCACCCGCTCAGTTCGTCCTTCAAGGCACCTCGCTCCAGCCGCCCCTCCCCCCCAGCCGGCCAGGCCTTGCTGCCCCTCCCGAAGGCCCGGGGCTCTCTCGGACCTGAGCCCTCGTCCCGGCCGGCCGCCGACCTCGCCTTCCCTCGAGCCCTGCGCTGCCTCGGAGCCGCAGCCATGCCCCCCGGGGGTTCCCTGAGGCCCGAGCCCGGCAGGCCGCAGGAGGGAGCCCGCGCGTCACCTGCGGCTCCAGGTCTCCTCCTGCCGTGCCCTGAGCCGCGGGATGGGAGAACATGGTCCGGCTGCGCAGAGGGACCTCGCCCCGCTCCGTCGCTCGGCCTGCCCGACTTCCCAGCTCCCTTCTTTACTTCCTCCCTCCCCGCTCGGCCTCAGCCCTCGCTTCCGGGAGATCTCCCCGGGGGCCGCTGTCCGTCCAGACCCTGGCCCCACACCGTTTTGTACCTTGCCGGAACGGAAACTGAGCTACGCAGATGAGCGGGGCTGTTACTCGAGGGGTTGCAGGTAGAAGACCCAAAGACAGGGGAACACACGCGGGTAAGCAAGATGGCAACCAGAGAGGAAGCCGGAAGTGACGACTGGCCACTTCCCTGCCAACCTCCGAGAGGAAGGAAACGTCTCCGCCCCAAGCTCTGCGGCGCGCGCAGTTCCTCTCCTCCCCCCCCTCCCCGCCCCCTCCCGTTCTCCAGTAGGCTGGGTTCTTGTTTGAGACGTTTTCCCAGATCGACACTTCTCCAGGGTTGCTGGAGTGCGTGCGATCCGCGAGCCTTTGTCTTTACGCATGCGCAGTCGCAGAGAGCCTTCCATCTTCTCCCACTGCCGGCATGCAGGCTCCTGAGACTTCTGTCCAGAAGGGTGTGACCTATGTTTTCAGGGCGGGGCTGCTGCTAACACTTTGAATATGCTCATACCCTAAATCTGGTGTTCTTAACTTTTTTTTTTGATGTCCCAGACCCTTTTGGCAGTCTCGGGAACCTTAGGGAGCCCATTACAGAATAATATTTTTAAGTACATAAAATAAAATACATAGGGATTGCAAAGGCAACCTATTCTTTTGAAATATAGTTATCAAAAAATGCTTAAATTCACAGAATAAGAACCCCAGCACCATCAAAATTAGAGAACTAAATGATTAGGCAACACCCCCCCCATAAAAATATGGTACCATTCAATTAATGGGTCACAAAACACGTGGACTTTCAGGTTCAGGTTTGGGGGATTTTTGGTAAGTAAATGGTCCAGACAGTCACCTCCAGGTTTTTCCTTGATTTACCAAGTGGAGTGGCTCCCTGAAGATCAATCAAGTAGCTTAGGCACTAAGGAGTAAATCTGGTGGAAATGAGGTAAAAGCAACGAAGAAAACAACCCCATGAATCGTCTGGCTAATTGTAATGAGATTTTTGTGCCTAAGAGATGAGGTGACTGGGCTTGGAGATAAAAAACTGAATCTACTTAACACTGAAACAGGACCTAATAGCAGAACTAATTTAAACCTTGGCTGTAAAAAATAAAAAATAATTTAAAATGCTGTCGACCAAGTTTCTTGCAATCTGAGTAACGTGTAAGCTTTTTGAGGGCATGCCTGGGGTTCATTTTATATATGTATTTTTTATTTTTCTGATTGTCTTCTAAGGATAAGAGAACACAGAAGCTATAATGAATAAATGACTGAACTGATTTGAAATGTATAGCTAAAGTGAATGATAGCCTAACAAAATTGGAAATTGCCTGGAATTAGGCAGAAACAACCCACTCTGGGTAAGTAGAAAATAAGGGTTTCACCAAATATAAGTTTCTTCCTTTTTAAAGGAAATAATAAAGCCCTCTCCAAGTACTGATTAATTTTGAACTGTTAAATATTCTTCAAAGGTAAACTGGGGTTAAAATTCTTAATGTTATGTGGTGTGAAAATAAGTTATTTGTTGTACTGCTTTTGAGTATTGAGTCCAGTGGACCCCTCATTCTCAGTACATTCAATGCTTGGCTCACAAGTCTCCCTCTCTACCCCCAATTCTTTCCCTCATATTGAGGTTATCAACATTGATGTTCCCAAAACACCATTTTACAGCCAAGGAAATTTGGCCTAATAAGGTTAAATGATCTGCCCAAGATCATAGAGTAAATTATCAGAGGTGGGATTTGAACAGAGGTCCTCTGAGATCAGAATAAGTCTTCTTGCCACTGGGCAACACTCCCTCTTCTTAGTCTAAACACAAGCTCCTTCCCAAAGGATAAAACCATAGTAATTCCAGAATGACAAAGGAAGAGTTTGGAACTGGATGCTATGCCTAGAAACAGACTAACAAGGAACTGGTGAGGCTCTAATTAGTAAGTAAAATCTTATTTTTTATTTTCAGTTTCATTTTTCTGAATGAAATTGTCATTTTAAAAATATGATACAGTCTTTAGAAGTATCTAAGTATGTCAGTTATAGTTCATTTTTCCTTTCTCCAGTTTTCTCCTGTCCCTAGAGTTTCATTCAGATTCTTCTGTGCAAATAACATCCTCAAATCATAACCCAAACAAGCCAAATTCAGAGTTGTAACAGCTGTTTTTCTTTATTAGCCTCTCTAATCATTGGGCAGTGCCTGCAGAACAAAGTATATGGAGCTTCAAAATGCAAATCAGGTGGTAAGGAATAATAACAAATATTTTTCAGGCTCCTACAATTTTAAATAAAGTGAAATTAAAATGTACTCACTCCTTGTTTTCTTCCAGGACACAAGCTGTTTTGTGTCTAGATCTGCTAAACAGATGAAAAGGGTGAAATTTGCATTAAATCCTTGTAAAATTGCAACCACAATCTGTGCTTTTAAGTGTCTTCTTTGGGAGGCTAATTTTCAGACTTCAACTTACATTGCTGATTAGAGCACATGAGAAATAGCTGGGTATATTCATGGTACTAACTAGAGAAGTATCATAAAGTACTGACTTCAAAACATTATTACTATAAGCAGCTTTCACAGACACATAGTAAAAGCTGAAGTGCAAATGAGAAAAATTTTGAATTATAGTTCCTTTACTCTGAACTCTTTGTGTAACCTTGGGCAAGTTATAATGTAACTTCTCTGGGCCTCAGTTTCCTCCTCTATTAAATGAGTGGATTGACTCAGAGGTTTCTAAAGTTCCTTCCTTTTCCTGAAAAGCTCTGCTGAGTTGAAGTACTATCTTCTCTCTCTCTCTTTCTTTCTCTCTCTCTCTGTGTTTACTCTCTTCCTATGCTGCCCCCTTCAGCCTCATATCCCACTCCTTATCCTCAGCAGGTTCGTCATCATCATCATCCTCTTCATTCAAATCAACAAATTGCTCTATCATAGTAAAATTAAGTGGCGCAAAGGATAGAGAGATGGGTCTAGAGTCAGCAAGAACTGAGTTCAAATCTTGTCTCACATGCTAGCTATGTGACCTTGGACAAGTCACTTACCCTTTCTTTGCCTCAGTTTCCTCAACTATAAAATGAGGATATTAACCTCATAGGGCTGTTGTGAGGTTCAAATTAGATAATATTTGTAAAGCATTTAGCACAGTGCCTGGCACGTAGTAGATGCTTAATAAGTACTTTCTTCCTTTCTCCAGTCATTGTTCGAGTTTCATTTTTAACAACAAACAATTCCAACAACTATTTACATATAAGCACCTACAAGAGGAAAGAGGGGTGGGTTTGGAATCAGAGGTTGTGGGTTCAAATCCTGACTGCCACTTACTAGTCTGTGTGACCATGAGTAAGTTAAGTTATCAGTTTGTTCATCTGGAAAGTAAAAGGATTAGACCTTCTTTGATTCCATCCATTGCTGGGGAAGTTCCATATTGCCTAGCAACTTACAGAAATGCAAACTTAAATGTAAGGTGTGTGTTGTCCATGTAAAATGTGTATGTCCACATGAGATGTCTGCATGTGCAGACAGATGGCACAATGAGAAGCATCAATAGCTATAATCAAAGGTCTGGGCCAGCCCTCTCCACTAGAGACTTTGAATACTGTCTTGAAGGGAAGAGGAGAAGGAGCCATGAGGCACACCCCTCCCATGAGACAGTTTGTTCTCTGGTCTCTAAGAAAGGGGTATGGAAATAGAATTGTATCTATTTGCCTCCCCTAAATATTGCTGGCTAGGGGCACATTTGGTTCAGAACAAAAAGACACTAGCTTCCCTAGTCACTATCCCTTAAAAAGGCAGGATGCTCCAAGCTTAGATGGCAGGTAGATGGCACAATAGATAGAATGCTGGGCCTGGAGTCAGGAAGACCTGAGTTCAAATTTGGCCTCAGACGCTTACTAGCTGTGTGACCCTGGGCAAATCACTCAACCCTGTTTGCCTTAGTTTCCTCCTCTGTAAAATGATCTGGAGAAGTAAATGACCAACCACTCCAGTATCTTTTCCAATAAAACCCCAAATGGGGTCATGACATGACTGAAAAACAACTGAGATTCCCCACCAAGTTCATTTCTGGGGATGGTGTAGACTGTAGCCAATGGACAAGTCACTCCCTGCTGAGGGATGACTCCTTGCTGCACTGGGTCAAGGAGCACTGTTTGCTGCTTCAACAGTCTCCTCATTGGATTCTTCACTGGACTCAGTTGCTATAGCTAAGGTGAAGACAGTGAGAGATTTATCAGCTAGAACCTTTAATATGCACACCCAGTTACCTCAGCAGACAATTAAAAGACTTTTCATCTCTCAGTGAGCCAAAAGGAAATGAAGGACACCTGTGCATACTCTGAAGTGGGGTTTGGGGTAGGAAGAACCCATCCATTATGTATTCCCAGAAGCAGACTCACTAAGCCTCCACCTGGACTGGAACCTGGCAGGGCATGTTCATGCTCCCAGAACCTGGTCCTCAGACCCTTTATGTACAATACCTTCTTTAGAACAGTAATATCATCTATTAATCATTGGCTAGATGATCTTAGAAAAGTGAACTCAACTCTGTTGACTTGAGTTCATTTGTCTATAAATTGAGGGAATATTAGACTAGATAAATAACAATATTTCATGGTTACACAGGGTCTTCCAAAAATCTTAGTTCAGTTTTAAACTTCAATATATTAAAACTGCACAAAGACTTTTGTGACACTCTATGGCCTGCTTAGTTTTGCAACATGTTTCATGTACATCACGTCATTTGATCCTGTGAGGAAATTGCTATTACCACCCACTTTACAGATGAGGACTAACTAAAGCTCAGAGTGGTTAAGTGATCTGACCATTACCACACAGCTTGCAAGTCTCAGGGGTTGGATTTGAACTCAGTTCTCTCTGGACTCTAAGTCCAGCTTTCTTTCCACTGAACTACACTATCCTTTCCAGCTCTAGGGATATGCCTTCGGCAAAACAAAAATCAGAGCTGTTTGTTTATACCTATTTCTTTTGCTTTTTGGATATGATGAAATGTTATGAAATTCCAGAAAGACAGGACTTAAGAGTTCTTTACCTCCAAAGTACCATGTTAGCTTCAGCTGATGTAAAAACAGCCAAACTGTGTATAAGGAAATTCAAGTAGTAGTCCATGCTCATAGTTTAAAGTATTTCACTGAATAACCACTATCCTCCTGACAGCCATTGACTAGGGCATGCACACTGCATACCGAAATATAAACTCTCTGTCCTTCCCTTGAGTTAAGGTAATCTGTTTCCAGCTTAGAGATGCTGCCTGAGTCATAAGATAGTAAGCCTACCCTATCTATGCTGGTGAAGCACAGGGTAGGATAGGATAGAAAAAAGAATCCTATCTGATGGTCCTGGACAGTACTGCTCTGAAGAGGTTAGGGGCCCGGAGTGACTGCCAGATGTTCTGCAACAGTGGCCAGACTCTATTACAGAAACAGATGCTATGCATCTGTCTTCTATCAACTGGGATCAAAATAAAGCTCTACCCACTAGTTGATTTTGCATATATAATCTAAACAAAGACTCTACTATTGCTGTGTTTAACAGAATCTCAATCCTAATAAATCTTTTTCCATCCTTTCAATAACTTTGGAATGAAGATACAGGTACTTTCCAGGTAGCTTTTTCTTCTCTTTGATTCCACTATTTTATTGTTCCTCCTACATCTCCAAGCCACTTCTTTTCTGTGTTTTTCCTTTTCCTTTCTGGATACTGTATACATGCCCTAAGACTTAGAATTGAAACTTATGCTCTTCTCTCCCTATACATGCTCTCTTCCTATATACTCTTCTCTGTCTCTTTCTGTGTCTCTCTACCTCCTTCCCTCCCTCTCTACTTCCTCTCTTTCTCTCTCTCTCTCAGAGACTTCATCTAGTTTCACAGTTTACCTATCTTCACACTGTTGCCTCCCAAGTTTATAATACTATCCCTGATGGTGTCACCATCTCAGGTTGTTGTAGAGCCAGAGCTTGCCTGGGCTCCATCTCTAGACTTATAATTAATTGTCCACTGAAAATATCTACTTGGATATCCAAACTGAACATTCCCTAGATTGAATGTAGCACTTGGAATATGTCCAACTACCATGAAGTTTTCCCAGAGAAGCTATCCTATTAAGTAGCTAATTTAATATTATGACTGGCAGTTCTTGCCCTTAAAGGATTGTGGTGTCATAGTCAGTATGGCCAGACTCAAGCATGTAATGGATTCATAGCAAATGAACACTGATAAACTGAATCTTAATTAGGTATAGCTTGGATTGCCCTCAAATGTGGGCTCCTTCTGTGAAGCCACTCTGGATTTGGGCATATTTTTAAGTCAGCATCCACTTAAAAACATAGCTTATGAGCCCCCACACATGTTTCTTTTACCAGACCAACCAATCAGAGGGCATAATAGTTTAAAGAAGGCATTTATATGAAATATAAGGCAAGGTAAACAACAAAGAGTTAAATCAGTTAGGAACACTCTTGGCTTTCATTCTCTAAATGGCTTCTTCCTTTCTACATGTTTCCTAAGAGAAGGAGCACTGGTGTTGGCAACTGACTCCACATCACAGTGGGAGCATCATACAGCAAGCTAGTAACAGCAGCAGGGTGTTAGCTAAGTGTTCACATCAGCACTGTCGGGCAGATTGACCACCTAGCTAGAAGGTAAAAGCAAGGTTGCCAGGAACCAAGAACCTCAGGCTTGCTCTTCTCTGCTAGTTTAATACTGCCCAGTTGTCATCTGTTCTTGCTAGCCATTGAGTTCAAGATCTGGCTTGCATCTGTCCCAAACAGCATGAAAGGTTAAGAATCAGAGGTTAACTTTTCCTTTTGCTGTCATAGCTCTCCTTTTTCTCCCTTTCCTTCCAGCTCCCTCTCCAGCTTCTGTTTTCTTCAAGTCCCAGGAAGGCTTGTCACCTGTTGTCTGGTGATGATTCATGAGCCATACTCATAGACATGCTCCCTCTTATAGACATTTGGAAATAAAATATTCACAGTCCCTACAAATTACATGTGGTTTCCTGGGATATTGGTAAACATACTTAAAAACATTCCAAATACACAAGTTGTATATACGTATCTAGTACAATTATCCCTTCCACATCATGGACATTAGGGGTGCACTGCCCCCAGGATCTAAAAATTTGTGTAAAATTTTTTGGCCCTGACTGTTCTCTGGAGCTATTTTGGGGAGTGACAGATTGTTGACTATTGTAACCAAGAATTCTTAGTAGAATTCTATCCCCTTGAGGAAATCCCTGACAGTGAACTTGAACAGTATACCATAATTTCTTTCTCTCTGAGCTTTTTGAGCTAAGGCTGATAGCTAGGGGGTAGGACTCCTTTAGTTAATCTCTTAGGCCAAAGACATTCTGGATATAAATTTCCATGCGATTTCCCTCAGTAAGTTATAGTGGTTACCAAAGATTAACAGATACCATATAAAAGCTTGTGGCTGAAGAGGAATTAATCAAGATGGTCACTGATACCTTATTGAGAAGACTAAAGAAGGAGTCTTCATCAAGGCTTTTCCCCCTTTAGCACCTTTCTCCTTGAGAGATTCTGAGGGTACAGTAGGTAATAAAATCACAGGGCTAGATCAAAAATAACTCCCACCAAAGTACATAAAAGGAATCTGCACTAGAAGGACCAGAATATATCCTTTATGGTCAAGATATACTTCTTACTGCATCCATTCCAAATAGCCCCCTTAAAATGCCACTGTGGCCCAAATGTCTTACTAGCCATACAAATGGAAAAAAAAAGAGTTAACCTGCTTCCCATTTTCTTTACTATCCTGCAGAGGAGCTTCAGTTTCTGATCAGCTGCTGATGATTTCACTTCAGCATGGCTCACATTCAGCCGTGCTGAATATTAGGCCAGAGTAGCTAATTTCTTATGCTCTGTATGGCAATTGAGAAAGATATGGCATCCATTTGGTATAGCGATGGATTGTGGTTAGAGCAAAATCTATCTAATAAATGCAAACCTAATTTCTCCTTAAAAAGGCAAGAAAATCATCCTCAAGATTTAATTGATTCCAAAGACTAAGATTTGAACCCCTAATGCTTCCTGTTACCAAAGGCATAAGACACCTTGCCCTCCTGTGGCTTGATGGACTAGTCCTTGATGCGATGCAAGTCAATCCATCCTCCTGATGGCCCTATGGAGATATAGGGAACTGGGGACAAATGGATCAGTGGCATATCTTTGCTGAATAACCTTTACACACTATTGTAAACTCCTTTTGTTGACTATTATATAGTCTACAAATGTCTGATTTGTTC
The DNA here is from genome assembly GCF_003287225.1 of Phascolarctos cinereus. Taxonomy (NCBI): domain Eukaryota; kingdom Metazoa; phylum Chordata; class Mammalia; order Diprotodontia; family Phascolarctidae; genus Phascolarctos; species Phascolarctos cinereus. Next base: position 314,632,427 of record NW_027555847.1, on the reverse strand, counting down.
TAGTTCTGAACCTGACCCACTGGACCTAAGTTATGCCATGCTCAAGATATAGACGGTGAGGTGAAGAGGAAGAAAGGGCAAAAGAAGTCTCCAGAGACAAATGTTGATAACATTGGTAATAATAATGATAATAGTTAACATTTTTATAGTGTTTTCAGATTTTTGGATCACTTTACCTATATTCTCTCATTTCATCCTTCTCAAGGTAGGTACTATCATGTTTCTATTTTATATGTGAGGAAAATGAGGCTCAGGGAATTCTTTGTATGACAGTGTCTTTATACAACAGTTACAGTGCTTAAGATAGTAAGTGTCTAAGGTAGGATTTGTACTCAGGTCTTCCTGACTCCAACTCCAGCACTCGATCCAGTATGCCACTCACAATGCCATCATTGACTATCTAGTGAGTGCTTTTGGTTTGCTGTACTCTCATTGTTAAGTCATCAAGGCTTATCTTCATAGACCCGAGAGTCTAAGGCTAAGCCCATCTACCATTGGCTTGTGCATCTGACTCAGAGTGACCCAGCACAAAGGCTTTCACATTTAGGAGTTGTTGCCGCTGCTGTTCTTCCTGCTTTGTTCTTCTCTTTCCTGCACTCTTGTGTGTCCTGTGTGATGGATTGTATGTATGTTTGGAGGGGGGTGGGGATGAAACACCTAAGGATGGGAGGCCAGGATGACCCTTCACCTTTGTCATCCTTGAAAGAAGCCTAGTGGTCCTCTAAGGCTATTACTCTACATTGGTGGCAGTATGGTGGAATAAAGGAAAAAAGACCAGACTATTCAAAAAAGTAGGTTTATTTGTCACATGGTGCTGAACTCATCAGCTTCTCCCACAAATCAGTTCTACCTCCTAACTTACCTAATTCTACTAATGGTACTATCATTCTTCTAGTTTCCTAGGTTGGGAAAGGAGGGTTTTTTTCCTCCTTATTCTCTCTTGTCATCAGGTATTAGAAAAAACTAACTCGCTAGCCACAGTAAATTTAGGCCAAGGAAATTCTTGGAGTCAAGGAAGTATGAGCCTACAGGGGTAGCTTCATTGCTGACTGGCTGATTCAGCAAATCCTTCTAGTGAAATAGTATTTGTAGTTGGCTAACCTGCCTCCCCGATGTGGAGAGACAAAAGGGATTCACACAAGGGGCCCCACTCTCTTTGAAGGAAAGACTAGATGATGCAGTCAGCAACTTCTCCTGACTCCAGTTTCTATAATTGGAATCACTGTTCTCCCAGTTACTCCCAGTCATTACATAACAAAGGCACTTAATGAACTCTGGATGTTAATAAGGGGCCCATTCCCTCTGGAGCAAAAATTAAACAACCCTGATTACCTAAACCTATTCTTCCTCTTAACTCCCCTCTTTCTCTTAAGGACATCAACATCCTTTCAGTTACCCAGGTACACAGACTCAATGCTGTCTTCTACCCTTCACTCCACAGCTCACATTTAGCCATTTGTCAAGTGTTATGGATTTTCCTTCCATATTAGCTCTCACATCCTTCCCAAATTCATGTCAGCATAACCTCTCACCTATACTAGTAGCTTTCTAATGGATCTTCCTGTTTCCAATTTCTCTCCTCTCCGTATCTCCCTCTTTAAAATTTCCAAACTGATATTCCTAAAGTACAGGTCTGCCCATGTCACTGTCCTCATGAAGTTTTGTGGTTCACTACTGCCTCTAAGATAAGATGCAAACTTCTGTTTGACTTCTAAAACATTTTACAATATGCCACCAACCTATATTTCCAGATTGAGTTCATATTATTTTTCATGTATTCTACATTCCATCAAAACTGGCTTATTTGCTATTCCTCATACAGGATATTTAATCTCTCATTTCTGTGCTTTTGTCTCATGTCTGGAATAATTCCTCTCTCCTCAGCTTTACCTCTTGGAAAGTAGTTCCCTTCAAGCCTCAGCTCAAGTGCTACCTCCTACAACAGGCCTTCCCAGGTACCCCCACTTATTAATGTCAACCCCTTCCTCCATTAATTTTATTTGCCATGTATATAGTGTTCATTTATTTGTGTACATATTGCCATCCCCTCTCCTTAAAATGTCAGTTGTCCTGAGGGCAGGGTCTATTTGTTTTTTTCTTTCCATCCTTAGTACCTAACTAACAGAGTATTCATCTTTCAGTAGATACTTAATAAACACTTTTCTTTTCAAAAATTTTATTCATTTTATTTTTAATTTATGGAATAAAATAAACATTTCCATAACAGTTTAATAAAAAGATGATTGCATATGAAACCACAAAACTGTTATGTACAACTCACTATTTCTTTTAAATATATGATATTTAATAATATTATTTAATTTTAATTGAACTGGTCCTTGCCTTGACCATGGGACTTACAGTATCAAACCTAAGACTTGACACACAGAAGGGTCAAATCAAGCTCTAAATAATTGTGAGGAAGAAATCAGTCCCCCCACCCCACCCTAACCCTGTCATCCCAGTCAGGAGAAAATTACACATAAATGTTACCTGGGACGGTAGTCTTGAGTCAGAGAACACAGGTTTAAATCTCAGATCATCTATTTTAATTTGCTGATATGACCCCTTTCATCTCGATCGACCTGTTTCCTCATCTGCAAAATTTGAGAAATGGACTTGATGATCTCAAGGGACACCCTGGTTCTAAAACCCCTTCATCCTAAAATAAACAGAGAAAGGGATGGGACCTCTGGAAAAGAACTGCCATATATAAAGATATAGGCATTCCCCGGCATCTTTCAACATCCATTTAACAACAGGGCCTACTGTATTTAAATCACCTACTAGGCACTGAGGGGATTATAAAGATAGACTTGGTATGGTATAGTATGGTGGGAGAAGAGAGGCAGCCTGTAAATCAGGGAGATCCAGGTTCAAGTCTCTTCACTGACACATACTGGCTATGGGATCTGGACAAGTCATTTAATGTCTCAGTGCTCTACCAAGTGACCTTCTAAGATTATAAACTGAAGAAAGTTGCTGATTTACATTGATTGAGTCTCCTCACTGAGAGTTCACTGCACCAATGAAATCACAGGCCTGGAAAACAACAAACAAATTAATAAGGGGAAAAGCTATATTCACAATTGAATATCACACAAAGTAAACCAATAAATTTATATAGTGATCAGCTACCATGAGGAAGCACTGTGGGCATCTCTTGCTCTTTATACTTGCATTGCTGCACATTCTAGGATACAGGGTACCAGAGATGGTAGATAGAATGCTGGGTCTGGGTTAGGAAGACCTGAGTTCAAATCCTGCCTCAGGCATGTACCAGCTGTGTGAGCCTGGGCAAGTCATTTAGTCTCTGTTTGTTTCATTTTTCTAATCTGTAAAACGCAGATAATAAGAGCACCTACCTCTCAGGGTTTTTGTAAGGAACAAATGAAATAATATTTGTAAAAGCACACTGCCTGGACCATAGCAGGTACTATATAAATGCTCGTTCTCTTTCTTTTCCTTCCCCAAGTTCTGATGTCTATGTCTAAGGTCTGCCTGACGGTTCAACTCTATTCCTTCTAATAAGATGGTGTACCACTTGACCTTATTGTCTTCTTTGTCAATGCCTTCTAAGGTCCTCAAGGCCTTACCATTGACTTGCTTCTACATGCTGGAGTCCCTTTTAACTTTCATTAGATCTACTCATGTCAGGACCTCAGGATCTTGCTAACCTGTAGCTGAACACTTTGGATTTCTGGTCCTTTCCGTTGCACTAGCAAGTGAACTTTTATGTGTCACTTTCCCCAATTAGAGTGTGAACTTCTTGAAAGCAGGAATTATCTTTCTTTTTTCATTTGTATCACCAAAGCTTGGCACACAGTAAGCAACATTTGTATTTATTTCATTCATCTACCTATCAGATCACCGGTTTCTAAGCCCTGTCTATCAGCCCACTCTTTTTCTATCCCTTTTAGCTTTGTCTTAGTGAATTGCCTTGCCAAGATCATTACTTTAGAAAATCTTTAATAAAAGTAAGCAAAAAAAAAATGGAAACAAAAACAAAAAACCTAAAACGATGTTACTATCAAAAGTATTACTTGCATGTAACATAGACTGTGCATTTCATTTAATCTCAGGTCCAATCCCCAAGGCAGGAAAATTCCAAATAAGCAACATGCCCCTTCCCATAGGAATATGGGAATTAATATCTAGTCATGAATATCCCAAGTTCATAGGATCACAGATTTAAAGCTGGGAGGAATATTAAAGATTATATTATATGGTGCCCTTCAATTTATAGATGAGGAAACTGAAACCCAAGGAAGGTTGTAACCATGATCTTGGCAGTACTGTGAAACATAGGGTAAAGCCAAATACCCATATCCTACCTCTCAGCAGCCATACAATTGATTATATGGAAATACGGTCTAAATTCTTATTAGACTTGGAGTCCAGAAAACCTGTTTAATATTACTATGTTTAGTTCAACCACCTGTGTCTGAGAGTGAACCATTTATTTATCCTTGAAGCTCCAGCTTTCCTGAAAAGGGTTAATGCTTAAAGACATCTACACCAGAATAGCCCATCTACCCTGGTGGTTGGCAGGTCAGCATGGCTGTCATCATTTTTCCTCCCTTTTCACCTTCAAAAAAGTCTCTTTGTTGAGAGCATATAGCCCATCACGTTGCCACCATCCATCTGTTCTTCCTCCAGGCTGTGTTGGGCTGGCAGTTCTGGCAGGAGCCAGAATGTTTATGTTACGTGCAAGAGAGGAACAAAGCAATAAATGTGTTATTAATTCAAAACTTTTCTCTCTAATGAATTCCTACTATACTAAGCATCCAATAAATTGCTAGATAAAGAAATTACTCCACTGGGTCCTGGCTAATGCAGAGGGCATCCTTAAGAAAATCTCCCAGTGTGAAAATCTCCCACAATATCTCAAAGGATGAGTCCCTACAACGTAATGCAGAGAATGGAAGAAAGAAAGGAAATAAGCATTTACTAAGTGTCTACTGCATGGCAAGCACTGTACTTAATTATTTATGAATAGTCCTCACAACAATCTTGTGAGGTAGGTGCTAATATTAGCCCCATTTAACAGATGAGAAAACTGAAGAAGATGGAGGTTAAGTAACTTGTTTACAGTTAAGTATCTGAGGTCAGAGTGAACTTAGGTCTACCTGATTGCAGACCTGGTGCTCTATTCACTGTACCACCTACCTACCTCTGAGTATATCAGGGACTGGTTCAATAGGCTTTCTCATGTCTCCCCCCTCCCCGGACTTAAGGAGGCAAATGCCATTCATAACCCCTACAATATAAAGTGGAAAATGTGTGTGTGTGTACTTCATCAAATGACCCCACTTCTCTGGGCTTGGCTTGCTCACTACAACCTGCTGTCATACTCTCGGGTCTAAATTCCCAGAGAAAGACCACTACACACAATTAAATTCAGACTTTTTCAGGGTCATAGAGGTAATCGTATGGAGGGGAAGTACACTTTTCCTACTCATGTCTCTAGTTCTTGGATCCCTATTCAATGTGTCTTCTATCTTCATACCAGCCATTCACAAATGCATCCACACAGTATGTAGTATTTACATTCATGTAATTCACCATGACACTTTGAGATCTTAACCATCACCAAAGTTACTAATATATTAAAACAAATGAATACATAATAAACTACATATGCATGTAAACCTAGATCACATACTTTCACCAACACACTCAATAGCTATGGTGGGCACACTTACAGCAACATGGCAGAGAAATAAATAAGGGATTTACCCTAAACTCATGTGTTTAGGGTTACTCACACCTCTTGGCTGCAGGCTTTAACGTTATTGGTTCATTCAGGAAGCTCTGAACCACATGAATCTCCTTCTCTGCTCACTGTTGGACTGTTGATCCCCACAATTCTTTGGTTAAGGAAATACTATTCTCCTCTGTACTCAAACATATCAGTTAGCCATCACTCTTTACAGGGAATTTATGAATAGTGGTTCTCTTTAAGCTAGAAAGATGCAAAGCTGATCAAACTTACTATCTCTGGGCCATACAAACCAGTCAGGCAGTGACTCACTCCTCGGGATGCTGCATTGTCCAATCAGAACGGAGCTCACAGCGCATAGCACCTGCTCACCAGTGTACCTACCAGAGCAGTTAGAAAGCCCTGTCAGCTTTTCCTATTCAAGCCTCTGGTGGCGTACGAAAAAGCTTCACCTTTCTTTACCTGTAGGTGGCGCCGAAGGGCAATAGCTGTGGCTGGAGCTCTGGGCCAATTAAGTCAATTTTCTTTCCTACCAATCAGAAATCAGCCTGCTGAAGCCTTCTATCAGCAGACTGGTTGAACTACTGAGGCTTTTTCAGCCCCGCCCCTTTGCTGTGTCTTCAATTTTCTTAGATTTTTTTTTCTTTTTTGTGGTCCTTCAGCTGTTGCTGTCTTGTTGTCATTGATGGCTTAAAAGGAATGCTTTCTGACTCAGAGACTCACCTTTTTCTTAGAAAGCCACAACTTCCCAAATTTCCACTTTCTTTTGGGCACCCTCTAAATTGTATTTCTTTACATTTCTGTGGGTTTTAATCAATAGATCTCTCTATGCCCTTTTATAACATTAAACTCTTCCTACATAAGCACGACATCACCCCACCTTGTTGACAAAAAGATCCAAATCCTCGAATTTACACTACAAATTGCATTCTCTCCAAAACTGTCCAAATCCTGTCAGGAAGAAGTGGAGACACCTAATGTAGAGGGATTCTGGAGGAGTTTAACCAAGAAGAAGAAGAAGAAAGACAATAGTGGGAAAGGTAGGATCAAATGAAAGTTTTTTAAGGATGGGGGACAAGTGGACATGTTTATAAAGAACGAGGAGGGAGACAGTGGATAGAAAGGTCAAAGATTACTAATCTTTTGCGAATAACAAATCCTCTTAATAAAAGAAATTGTTCTGTAAAATTTGGACTCAGGCAAAAGGCCGCACCCAAAGACCTTAGAGGCCCCAGGTTTCCCACTCCTGGATTAGAGGGAGAGTCGGGGCGATAATGGGGAGGGGACCAGCTGGAAAAGATGGAATGCCATGGGATCAAAGGTATGTCTAATTTGTTTTACTGTACTATACATTGTTGCAATGGTTTTGTTTTTCTTGATTCTCATGGGGGGGGAATGGGAAGGAGAGAATTCAGAACTGAAAATAAAATTTAATTTTCTTTAAAAAAATAACAGGTACATGTAGAGGGGTTTGCTTTGGTCAGGAGAAGGGCCATTCCTACATGAGACAAGATGTCTGAGTGATGTAAGATGAGAAGAAGGGAAGAAGAGGGAACTTTCCCTCTGATTTATTGAATGAAAAAACAAATCCAATCTGGTTCCTTAATCAGGTGGATTAAACCTATTTGTACTTACATGCTAACTCTGTCGATATCACTTTTGATCTACTCCTAGTTTGGTTGTCTTTTCACATGGCTGCTGTTTTTGCCATGTCACTTATCAATAAACAGCAGATCTTCTGAATAGAGTGTATGTGGGAGAGGTGGATGGTGGGATAGGAAGGAAGAGAAAGGGGTAATTTAGGGAAAGGCTAGCAAGGACAGTATGCAACGAAGTTAGAAGGTCATACTACCATAGAAGGAAATCAGATGTGTGCCAGCGACCTCTGTGGAAAATCCTTCCTTCCCTTCTGCCCCTTCCCTACACTATACATATTCTTTTAGGGAGGTGGAGCATGAGCATTGGACAGAGTTCTAGCCTTGCTACCTGCCTTGGGAAACTTTAACCAGTGGGAGCCCTTAATGAAACTCTTCACTAGGTACTTTGATGTGCTTTGTAGCAACAGGAATGTAAACTAGCATGTAGCATTTTGAGCACTGCAATTCTTGATCATGTAACAAGTTCATTTTGCAGGTGGGTATTCATTTCAGGCCAGGATGATGATATGTGACAGTATCTGTTGGAAGCAACAATTACTGATTACTGTTTGTTGCTACTAATAAAGACATATGATGGTAATCATTATTGTTGTTGTCCAACCTCCACTGCATCTGGGATGTTGCAAAAAATAACAAACATGAATTAAATCAAACTAGACTGTGTATATAAGTAATGAGTCACACATACACACAATTAAGCCAGAAATAAACAAAGGAAGATTTCACACTCCCCAATGAGACCAGAACTTCATTCAGTGTGCCAAATTTATGGGCCTATTGATAGTGTCTTTGCTGATTCTAACTTTTTTTTTTGTCTAGGTCTAGCTAGCTCCTACAGTGAGCTAGGTTTGTGGGAATGGGTTAGAATTTCCTCACTGTATAAAAACTCATATTTCAACCAAGCTGTACATAATAGAAACAGTTGCATGCACAATTCTCTCTATTCTAATTTGCATATGGAAATATTTATTTTATTTAATGTTTGGAAAGTTAAGAATAAAAATTAATTTTAAAAAATTGTAAAATGGTAATAGGGCCCACACTTGACGCAGGCCTATGTTGAAGGTCTTTACAAATGACTAGGAGTATTAAGTGTGTTTTGGCTTAATCTTCACAAATTTTAATGTTTATCACATCCCATAAACTAGTAGACTCTGCAATCTCAAGCCCTCCAAAATATGAGAATATACTTTTAAAAAACATTTAAAGATTTTATGTGTGTTTGAAATCTATGTAGAAAAGATAAACTATTTAAATGAATTGAAATCATGATTTTTCAGAATTTTGGATGTGTGCAGGTCTTCAACTGAAGAGAGTGTCAAATGCAGAAATATTACATTACATTATCTTATAGATGAATTTTTATATATTTTTATTTTTGTTGATCTTTGTATTTATTGTGTTGTTATAATCAGCATATATGACCAGGGATGAGGAACCTGCAGCCTTGAGGCGCCCTCTAGGTCCTCAAGTGCAGGCCTTTGAATCCAAAATTCACACAACAAATCCCCTTAATGAAAGGATTTGTGCTGTAAAACTTGGATTCAGTCAAAAGGCTGTGCCCAAGAATCTAGAAGGCCACATGTGGCCTCGAGGCCATAGGTTCCCCACCTATGTATAAGACTCATGTTATTTGGAAAAAAATATATTCTTTTGTAAAAAAAAAACACCTCTTGTTCAAACAATTTCACTAGCACCTTAGTGACATGGAGCACATGAAGCCATCCAACAGAGTCTGGACAAAATTTTCTGTATTCTTTTCTATACAGGGCACTTAAAAATTTCTCTAGGGGTCTCTACCATATAGGCAATCCTCTCAGCAGTTCAGCCAGATTTCTTCTGGGCTATCCCAAAGAGCACCCCCAAATTTCTCCCAATTGATCCCTGTCTTTGAAAGGTAATCCAAATAGAATTGCAAACTCACCCAAAAGACTGAGTAGGCTCAATTAGAAGAATAGCAAATGAAGTCAAATTGTTGAGATTTCTAGACACATCGACAAACCTTACCCTTTGATATTGCAGGGCATGCTGACCTCACAATAAAACAAGCAATCTGGGCCTGTTTAAATGCAAAAGAAAAAAAAAATGTGAGCATTTTTCAACTAGGCACCAACATTTTAGTGGTACAAACTTCATATTTCTCATGTTAAACTCAATATCAATACCTATACAAGATTTAGTGACACAGCAAAACCTGAAGGATTGGTGGGTGTTTCTTCTCCTGCCATCAGCTTGAGCCCCATCCCCCAGCTGATTTCCCTCCATTTGCTAGATGGCCAGGGATCCGGTTCTATTCAACCACTTAACACCAGATAGCTTTTGCAAAATAATATTTATTTTGAAAATTTAGTCAGAACAAAGTACAGATATTTCCCCAAGTACCTCCAACATAAGATTATGTCAGATAGAAATAATGAAGGTGAAATGCCTTGGTTTTTAGCAAGAATTGTACATGATTGTATTGTATTATATACAAAGAATTGTATATGAACCTCATGCTTCAAAGACATACTTTTTGAAAGATCATATTAAGGAAATATTTATAGTCCTGTATCTTTTTATGTTTTTAAAAAGGGATGTTGTATTTTCTTCAGAAGTTTTCTCTGAACCTAGTGATATAAGTGGGTAGTTTTTGTTTTTCTTTTCTTTGTATAATTTATTATCTTAATTGCTTTCTTGATACTAAGGAAATCTAATATTCCATTTATAAATCCTCCTTGGCAATAATGGATTTTTTTATGTCCTATTTATGTTTGTGCATATTTCAGTCAATATTTTTGCGTAAACTTTTATTAAAGATACTCACCTACAATTTTCTTTATCATCCCGACCTTTGTCTACCTTATGAATCAAAACTACATTTTCCTCTTGAAAGGAATTGGGTAGCCTACCACTTTCTCTATGTTTAAAAAAGTCTATATAGTATAAGAATTAAGTGTTCATTATCAGTTTGGTAGAAATTATATGGGGCAGCTAGGTGATGCAATGGACAGAGTGCTAGGCCTAGAATTAGGAAGTCTCATCTTTCTAAATTCAAATCTGGCCTCAGACACTTCCTAGCTGTGTGACCCTAGGCAAGTCACTTAACCTTATTTGCCTCATCTGGCAATGGCAAAATGGAAATGGCAAACTACTCTAATGTCTTTGGCAAGGAAAGCCCCCAAATGGGGCCATGGAGAGTCAGGCATGACCAAATAACAAGAAATTATATGTAAATATAGTTGGTCTTAGATATTTGGCATTTTATATTTCTTTAAAAACAATGATCCTAAAGGCCTCATTTCTTAAATATATAGAGAACTGAGTCTAATTTATAAGCATATAAGTAATTCCTCAATTGATAAATGGTCAAAGGATATGAATAGGTAGTTTTCAGACAAAGAAATCAAAGCTATCGTCAAATGAAAAAATGCTCTAAATCACTATTTTTATTTTGCTTTTTTGGTGAGGCGATTGGGGTTAAGTGTCACACAACTAGTAAGTGTTAAGTGTTTGAGGCTGGATTTGAACTCAGGTCCTCCTGACTCCAAGGCCAGAGCTCTATTCACTATGCCACCAAGCTGCCACCTTCTAAATCACTATTGATTAGAGAAATGCAAATTAAAACAACTCTGAGGTACCACCTCACACCTCTCAGATTGGCTAATATGACAAAAAAGAAAAGAAAATGATAGATATTGGTAGGGATGTGGGAAACTGGGACATTAATGCACTGTTGGTGGAGTTGTGAACTGAGCCAACCATTTTGGAGAGCAATTTAGAACTATGCCCAAAGTGCTATAAAACTGCATACATACCCTTTGATCCAGCAATACTACTGCTAGGTCTATATCCCAAAGACATCAGGAAAAAAAGAGGAAAGGACCTATTTGTACAAAAATATTGATAGCAGGTTTTTTGTGGTGGCTAAGAATTGGAAATTGAAGGGATGCCCATAAGTTGGGGGATAGCTAAACACACTGTGGTACATAATTGTAATGAAATATTGTTGTGCTATAAGAAATGACAAGCAGGCTGATTTCAGAAAAACCTGGAAAGACTTACACAAACTGATGCAGAGTGAAGTGAACAGAACCAGGGAGAACGTTGTACACAGTAATAGCAATATTGTTCCATGAAGAACTGTGAATAACTTTGCTGTTTTTAGCAATACAATGATCTAAGTCAATCCCATTAACGATGAAGCATACTATCTGCCTCTAGAGAAAGAACTGATATTGTTTGAATACAGACTGAAACATGCTATTTTTCACTTTCTTTCATTCTTTTTCTTTTATTCGAATCTTCTTGCACAAAATTACTAATATGGAAATGTTTTACATGATTGCACTTATATAACCTATATCTGATTGCTTACCCATCTCAGGAAGGGAGTAGGCAAGAAAGGGAGGGAGGAATACAATTTGGAACTCAAAGCTTAAAACAAACAAAAACAAATGTTTTAAAAATTGTTTTAACATGTAATCGGGGCCTCAGCCCGATGCAGGTGCGCGGCCGGGCCACAGAGGCGGAGGTGGCCGAGTGAGACCCCGGCTAATCTGCACCTCCAGCTCCATGTCCGGCTCCAGCTCCAGCGCGGACAAGGATCCGGGGCTGGGCGGGAGGAGGAGGAGGAGAAAGAGGGGGAGGAGGAGGAGGAGGAGGAGAAGGAGGAGGAGGAGATGGCGACCGCAGAGGTGGCGGTGGAGGGCGAAGATGGCGGCCATGGTCGGGGACGAGCGCGCCGGGGCTGCGAGCACTACGACCGCAGATGCTTCCTCAAGGCTCTTTGCTGCGGTAAACTTTACATCTGCCGCTTATGCCATGATAACAGTCATCCCCTGGATAGCTTTAAAGTGAAACAAGCACATGGTGCAGAGTGGAGAAGTTCAGAATGTTCAACAAACTTGTGAAGAATGTAGCACTGTGTTTGGAGAATGTTATTGCAATATATGCCACCTATTCGACAAAGACAAGAAGTAATACCATTGTGAGAAGTGTGTGGAATTCATAGGACTGGCCGGAAGGAAGAATTTTTTCACTGTTTAAAATGTAAGCTAAGCCTATCCTTGAATCTCCAAGTGCATCACAAGTGCATAGAGAATGTCTCCAGGCAGAATTGTTTCATATGTTTGGAGGACATTCATACCTCCTGTGTAGTTGCTCATGTTTTGCCATGTGGGCATCTTCTACACAGAACATGTTATGAAGAAATGTTAAAAGAAAGCTCCAGATGTCCATTATATATATGCACTCTGCTTTAGAAATGACTCGCTATTGGCGACAGTTGGATAATGCCAATGCCAACAGAAATTCCAATGCCAACAGAAAATCAGAATATGACTGTGGAATTCTCTTCAATGATTGCAGTGCCCTCTCTACAGCCCGGTTCCACATATTAGGAATGAAGCCTAAGAGCTGTGAGTCGTAGAATACTGCCCAAGATGGAAGATGTGGAATTCCTCTGGAACAGCACTGACCAGCCTCTCTAGACTGCATAGGGTTGTCTCAGAAAACTCACCATTGTTTCTGAAATAAGACATTCCTTAGTATCCTTGCTGTGCTGTCATAAACATTAGTCTGATGTTTGTGGTCATGTCACAACATAAACTTCCACTACAGGGACTCAGTGATTGGGCTCTTAAACAGAATTGTCATAATTTTTATTGTGCAAAAACTGGAGCTCTTCCATGGAGTAGAAATTCCTTCTATGTTATTTAGGACTCAGATGACATTCTGCTTTGAAACTGACGTTCATTAGAATGTATAATTTCATTGCATTTCCTCTTAAGCAAAGCTATGTACCCAAAATCTAGAAATAATTCTAATTGAACTGTGATTAACATTAAAACTTTGTCTTAAGGGCTGTATTGTAAGCCTAGGGTTTATTTTATTGTACAAATAAATTTAGAATTTTATAAAGCAGTCCCTTTTGAATGCTATAAATGTGTCTTTTGATATAACATCAGATTAAAAAAAAATCTTGGCACAGTCAGTCCAAAAAAACTGTAATTGGGAAAAAATAAAAGACATTAAAATAATCATCTCTTTCTTTTAGATTTTCCCATTTAATTGCATAGAGCCCAGTGTAGTAAAGGCAGCTAAGTGGTTCAGTGGATAGAGTTCTGGGTCTGGAGTCAAGAAGACCTGAGTTCAAATCCAGCCTCAGACACTTACTATATGTGTGACCTTGGGCAAATCACTTAACCTCTCTTTGCCTTAATCCACTGGAGAAGGAAATGGCAAACCACTCCAGTATCTTTGCCAAGAAAACCCCATATAGGGTCTCAAAGAGTCAGATGTGATTGAGCAACAACAACAATGTGTAGTAATCTGATATTTTTATAGGATCATAAATCTAGAACTGGAAGAGGCTTTAGAGATCATCTAGTTACCCCCGCACTTATTTTACAGATGAAGAAACTGAGGCCCATAAAGATGTAGTGACTTGACCAAGGCCACAGAATGAGTAAATAGTGGAGGTAGGATTTTAACCCAGGTCCTTTGACTCTAAGTCCACCCTCTTCTTTGCATCCTGCTATAGTGTAGACAAGAGGAAGAGATGTGGGCTATTGATAGTACAGGTATGTGGAGTCAAACTCAAGTCAACAAGCATTTATTAAGTGCCTACTGTGTGCTAGGCATTGTGCTAACTTCTGGGAATATGAAGAAAGGCACAAAACAGTTGCTGCTCTCCAGGAGCTCAGTTTAATGGGGAAGACAGCATGAAAACAACTGTACAAACAGGATATATATGGGATAAATATATGCTAATAAACAGAGGGAAGGCATTTTTTTGGGGTATATTAAGGGTGATATGGAAAGGTTTTAGCTGGGACTTGAAGGAAGTTGGGGAAGGCAAGAGATAAAGATGAGGAGGGAGTGAGTTCCAGCCATGAGAGGGCAGCCAGTGAAAATGCTCTGAGTTGGGAGATAGAGTATTGAGTGTGAGGAGCAACAAGAAGGCCAGTGTCATTGGATTGGAGAGTGTGTAGGGATGAGTAAAGTATAAGAAGACCAGATATCTAGGAATTAAATTAAAATTTATCCCCTCCCCCACCCCAAGTCAATGATATAGGGGGAAGAGTGCTTGACTGGAGTCAAAAAACCTGGGTTCCTGTCTGATTCTGTCACTATCAGAATAAAGTCATTTAACCTTTCTAACTCCAGTTTTCTATCAATAAGAAGGATCCCATAAATCTGGAGGGAAGCAGTGTCCCAGGAATGGGTAACCGACCCTATTCTGTTCAACATTTTAATCAGTGACTTGGATGGAAAAAAAAACAAATGCCATGACCATTACTTTTTTAAGTGACACAAAGCTGAGAGGAATAATCAATATATTGGATGACGCTTGGGATCCAAAAAAGAACTTCATAGGTGAGAACAATGGGCGAAATCTTAAAAAATTAAATTTATTAGGGATAAATGTAAAGTCCTCAACTGGGGTTAAAAAAAAAAACCTGTTCAAGTGTGGAATGGAAAGACATAACTAGATAGTTACTACATGTGAATAAGATTTGAGAGTTTTAGTGGAGTACAAGCTTACTGTGAATCAACATCTCCCAAGGCAGTCAAAAAGTTAATATCTTAATTTTGATCTGCATTAAGAAAGTGCCCCAAATGAAAGAGTGAAAGAGGTGATCATCCCTTTACTGTTCTGGTCAGAACACACCAGGCAGGGACATGGTAGCTCTACTGTCATAACAGTGTCATGTAGACATAGGATTAGAGCTCTTGCTTTGCCCCAGAGGGCAAATGAGTAGAAGAAGCAATGGGTATAAGCTGTAGTGAGGCAGATGTTTGTCTTGTATAAGGGAAAATTTCAAATGATTATTCCTCCTGTTCGTTATGTTTGGGAATAGATAACCTTTGAGGTCTCTTTTGACTCAGATTCTAGGAAAATATTCAGAGTTTTTTGACAAATGGTCTACCTTTGTTCTTAGCTTGAACAAAAAGGTAATTTCCAGATTCTGAAGGAAAAAAAACCATAGCAGATTATCCATAATGTCCTGAAATTCTCAACTTTGTTTCTTTATCTACAAATCAAAGGGGTCTGATGAACTGCAATAGGCAAGCAAGAACACTGCAGAATATTTCTATGTGTAAATCTGAAATATACATTTCAGCTGGAAGGGGCCTCAGGGGTCTTCCAATCCAATCCCTTTATTTCAGAGGTGAGGAAATTGAGACCTAAACAGGTTAAGTGATTTACCCAAGGTCACAGAGGTAGTTAGTATCAGAGCCAGGATTTAAGCCCATGACCCCTATCTACAAATCCAGGTCTCTTTCCCCTACCCTGTACTATCTTGCATAGCAATTGTTTATATGTTTTAGGTTTGGTCTTATGGTTAAACATAAAAGAAGAGGATTTTTGTTATGTTTTGTTTTCTAATGATCTCTTGTTCTTCCTCTTGATTTTACAGTCCATTTATGGTCCATTTATAGATCTTATGTAGAGCAACTAGTTTGTTTCATTTTTACTAATTATAAGAAACAAAAGAAATGAAGTGCCTTGTTCACATATTACAGTTTGAATGCTGCAAACCTATTAAAGTCACCTGAAAGAATTACTTTCTCAGTAAGGAATTGGAGAGAGGGAGAGTGGGAAGAAGATGAGTCAAGGTGAGTAAATAGTATGAGTCTATCTCCCTTCTCAGCCAGGTCTTGGATGAATTGTGAATGAAAAATGAGTAAGACTGGGGGCAGCAAGATGGTAGAGCAGATGGAATTAGGAAGACTCACCTTCCTCAGTTCAAATCTGGCCTCAGACACTGGCTGTGTGACCCTGGGCAAATTACTTAACCCTGTTGGCCTCAGTTTCCTCATCTGTAAAATGATCTGGAGAAGGAAACGGCAAACCACTCCAGTATCTTGCCGAGGAAACCTCAAATGGAGTCATGAAGAGTTGGACATGACTGAACACTTGTGGAACACATGAAGAAGCTGGGATTTCATCTATGAGTTCCCAGAAGAATATTCTCTCTCTCTGTTTCTTCTTCTTCTTCTTCTTCTTCTTCTTCTTCTTCTTCTTCTTCTTCTTCTTCTTCTTCTTCTTCTTCTTCTTCTTCTTCTTCTTCTTCTTCTTCTTCTTTCTCTGTCTCTTTCTCTCTCTCTCTCTCTCTCTCTCTCTCTCTCTCTCTCTCACACACACACACACACACACAACACAGACTTTTCAATATCTATCTGGTACTAAAAATGATTGGATCCTTTCCAGAACAACTTCAGCTACAGCAAATGAAAGGTAGGAATATGTATATGTTCATAAATACTCCACTCAAGCAGAACTTGAGGACTTCTATAGCACAGGCATGTTTATTCTAATATGAATAAAAGGTTAAGCATCTATTTAAGCCCAAAATGTAAACTTACATACAGTCAATGCTTATATATAGTGTTCTCTCTCCCTGGCAAAGGGCCATCTAAATTATCAGTAGTCATGAAAATTCCTGTATCTATGCAAATAATTTCCCTATTTTGAAATGCAAGGTTAGACCTTTGAGAACATTCTTAAATCCTGGAAGATTTCTGAAACCGTACACAGACAGCAAGTTACTTATTTGCATAACAATTGTGCTAGCAGGGTTGGCCTGGTGAGATTTAAGGAGGCAGCTAAAAGATCTCTTCCCAACTACCATTCCCCTTGCTTCAGTGCCTGAAAATCCACCATCAGAAGTTCATTCCTTTGGGACAAAATGTGAAGATTCCAGAAATTTTCTGTTAAAATGCAAAAATACTCCTGGTAAAGGCAATAATTGTTATCAGCCTTTATATGAATTAGTTTCCAGACTAGTTAATGGTCCAACTCATTTTATAGGACTGAGGAATGGGACAGAGGAGAAGTAGGTTTTTAATAGAGAGAGGGAGGACAGAGTGTGTTCATTTTATGAAGCACTGACAGGGAAGGACCAACTCTGTTTGAAAGCACTGGGTCCCTAGTGGGGAGAGGTATGGAAGGTAAGTAGAAAGATGCAGAAAAGAGAGACATCGAAAGGGGTTCCCATCTTTGGCTAGAACAGCTCTTAAGTTTTCTCTGCTATTCCTTACTAAAGAAAGTGAGAAGTCTCACTCTGACCGAGGTGCTTTTAAAAGATATGAGCTCTCAGAAGGACACAAACAAGGAGGCCGAATCACCCTTTGACTGTGATAGGCACCAGAACTACAACTGATGTCTGGTCGATTACTCCTCCTGCATTCCCAAGGAGATTGGGCCTTTCTGGGATTGGATGAAGTAGGAAAGCCAGACTCTGATTCTTCGAGCCTTTTATTAGGTGGTGGTTTTTTTGGGGGGGTAGGGGGAAGGCAATTTGGGTTGTGACTTGCCCAGGGACACACAGCTAGTAAGTGTCAAGTGTCTGAGGTTGCATTTGAGCTCAGGTCTTCCTGACTCCAGGGCCGGTGTTCCATCCACCGCGCCACCTAGCTGCCCTCCTTCGAGCCTTTTAACAAAAGTCTTCCTGCTGCTCCTATAAGTCAGAGTGCAAAGGAATAACTTAAGTAAAGGATCTTTGGGGATAGAATAAATTAATGAGAAAATTAGAGACCAAGTTCCATCGACTCCTAATCTCGTGGATTATCTCTCTTACTGAATACAGGTGTTGCGTTCTGGGAAGAGAAAAAAACCACAATTTTTGTTAACATACATACACGGATCCATGCTAGGGGAAGTCCCGTTAAACCTGGAACATCTTTCCTCCAGGACAGAGTGTATTAACCTGCGCTCCATGAATTCGTTATTTAAATTTTTTTAAAATTTATTTTGCCAACTGTATTTCAGTGTTATTGGCTTCCTTTTGTAATCACGTGTATTTTATTTTATGCACTTAGAAACAATGGTCCTGAGGCTTCCCCAGGCTACCCGAGGGATCGATGAACCCCTACTCAAAGAGGAACTGATGTGTGACGAAAGAAATACAGTCTCGTTAAAACAATCGAGGTGATGTCCAGATTGGCAGAATCAGCTCGAGACAGGCAGTAGAACAACCTTGGTACGGGGCTCAAAGCTTTGGGGACCCGCTTCATCTCAAATCTTGTGGCCACTGCAGCCCATCTGTCGGTAGGTGGCAGGCCTCATCTACTCACAGCTTCTGCGGAGGAAGTTCAAAGGCGTGCGGTTCGGCAAAACAGCTGCGCAACCCGGTATCTTTGCGAGTCGTTTTCTTCCACTGTGACTTTCCATTTCTCCAGAAGCAGAGCAAGCCGAATGTGGAGAAGCCCGGGTCGGAGGCTACTGCATCCGAGGAGAGCTCCCTTTCTCTGCGCCATTCCGGCTCCAAGCTTTGCTTTCTCCATCTTTACCTGTTGAATTAATTTCCCGGATCTCTCTCGAGCAAATTGAGGATATCAGAAAGACAGAGAAGAGGCAGGAAAGGATGAACAGACTCGCCGGGAGCTAGCGGACCACAAAAACCTTCCCTCCTCCACATTTAGCACAGTGCCTGACACTTAGTTGGCGCTTAATAAATGCTTATTGAATGACTGATTGAGGCTTTTCCTCCGTGGGGGGAAATATCATCTGGGTCTGGGGTACTCCTGGATGTCACCTATATAACTTTAGGGAGACAGAAAAGAAAGTTGGATAACCTAAGCGAATTCCAAAGCGCTACAAAATATCCTTTAAGGCCTCTGGCCCCTCCTCTCTCAATTGCAGTCAATACCTATCTGGATTGCCTGGCTAGAGCTGATCCGCTGCCTTGCTTGCCCCTTATCACTGCACTTTTCCCTACGCCGGCAGAAGATGAGTTGCCACCTTTCGAAATGTTTCCAAGGAAGATTATTTTGACCCTTAGGAAAGTTCATCACATTAGGCTCTTTTTGTGGAAAGACGAATACTGTTTAGTTGATAACTTCCGTAACTGATGGTTCGGTATCGTTTCCGTCGCCGTTCTCAGTTCTATCTTGAAGGGTCTGCAAACTCAACTGACAGCCCAACGAAAATTACACGGTTGCTTCAGAGATCACGAGATTATCTAAAAGCGAAAAGTTCTGTGATAAACTGGGAAGTCCTTGAAATACCATGATTTATATCAAGAGATCATCTTGGTCCTTGCTTATTATAACTGATAAATGTTGGTACAGGTTAATGTTCACTATCTTAGTTATTTTGCAGGTTCCTATATTTAAAAGTCATTTAGTAAAAATCGTTTTATTAAGAAAATGGATACGACATCTAAGATTCCCGTCCCCTCTTTCCCCCAAAAAATGACCGGTTAGGGACCACAAGCCATTCGATAACTAGTTACTGAGAGGGGAAAAATCTCATTTGAAAAGGATTCTTAGAGAAGAGTAAGAGTACATTTGATGAGCCACGAAACTATTTAAATAGCTGTGAGCATGCTGAATCTTTAATTTTGATTTGGAAAATAAAAGTATATTGTACAGAATGTAATTCACGATCACATTTGATGACTGTTCTGAAAAGAAAACCAGCTTATTCTTTTTTTTTTAAACAGAACTCATAAATGACAACTTCAGGACAGAAAGCTAAAGTTTTTGAGTCTTTTAAAACTTATGGCATGTATAATATTACAGATCTTTAAAATTTAGAAAGTGGGAATTGTAAGAGTGTAAAGTCCAATAATTCTTAGCTTTTTCCAGCAAGAGAAATGATCCATCAATTCGGTAACATCTGAATGAAAGGTACTGAGAACAAGGAGGTACTATTTTCACTAACTGAAACAGAAAAAGCAATTAAACGGGAAATTGAATTCGATGAAAACATTTCCTTTCCCTCCACCTGCTGTTATCACAGAGTTTAGTATATTTACCCAAACCAAAAATAAACTTTCAGAATTTGTCATCGAAGGTTTTATTTTCTCCATCGTAGATTCCATTCCTTAATCCATATAGATGTGTGCATATGTATATGTAAACTTTATATACAGATAGATAAACGGAAAGACTGCTTCAAAGAGTGAATTGAGTTAGATCTGCGTTCAAATCTTGCTTCCAAGGCCTATTCAGTGTGATCACGGATGTGTCACTTAACCTCTCAGTTCTCGACTCTCTAAGATTAGAAATTATGGAGATGCCCACAGTCCTGTGAAGACAGGAGGCTCTTACCACCGAAGTGAAATCACATATTTGGCCCAATAAATAGATACTATACAAATGTCTTTGTTCTAATATCACGATTTCCAATTCCTGTATATTTATGAAGAATCTCTGTTTTCTAGAAACTCCTATTTTGAAGTGTTTGTGGTTTATCAAGAAAGTCTTAAGTTTCTATCCAAGCATTTTCAATTTTGTCTTCAAGAATATTTAGAACCTTGGAAAAGTTCAGTTTTCTAGGAAGCATTTTGGCATAAAGTGTCTTTGGGACAACTGAAAGGAAACACCTTTTAGTGAATCTATGGGCAAATGGCATTTTTTTTAAAAACCAACTGTTTGAGAAATGCAAACATTTATGGAGAATTGATTGGGGAGATTGAAAAGGGTAATTGCCAGATAATAACTTATAGTAATATTTATTATCATGATTCACATTTCTGATAAAATAATGAGCAAACACATTTCCCCATCCGACTGGGCAGAGAGGATCGCTAGCGGACTAGAAAGCAGGAGCTAGGACTCTCTGCGTTGCTTTTCCAGCCGGCCCGTTTTTTGAGAGGCAGTGGGTCTTCCGAGGGTGTGAGTCTCCTGGAAACCTCTGACAGGAGCTCAGTTAAGCCAAACTGTAGATTCTAGGGTTTGCTGCTGGATTCGGAATTGGGTGCCAAAGTTAGCAGAGGAAGGACGATTAATATTTCCTGTACCTTCCACATCCTAATTATGATCACTTGATTATGTACAAATTTGGGTCTGTCCCTCTAAAGGAATGACTAATGAGTCCCTTCTCCTCCCACTCCCCAACTCTTGCTTGTTTCCCCAACACTTCGCTTTTTCTACGAATCAACTCTATCTCTGGATTAGGACTGTGTTCCTACTAGGATTCTTTCGCGTTCCCTGTGGTGGCTCTGACGTGAGGAGCCATGTGACAGGCCCCCTTCTGCTATAAGGGGAGAGAAAGGTCCGCCCTCTCTTGGACTCAGCCCCATCCTCTCCACGATCTTTCCCCAGACTCTCACCCAACACATACACACGCGAGCGCCGAACTCCCTGCCTCATTTGCCCCCAGCTTTGCCACCTCCTCCTTAGAAAGAGTGGGTGTGGGAGAGCCAGAGTGGGGAAGAAAGGAGGGGGGGAGAGAAAGCCAACTTTTCAGAGCGCCCCGTGCTTGCCTAAGGGCGTGTGTGTATTTGTGAGTGACTGTGTGTTTGTGCACGCTCCCGAGGAGAGGAAAGGAGACCAGAGAAGAGACCAGAGGAGTAGAGGGAGAGTGCTTTTCTTTTGGGACCCAAAGCGCTTCAGGGGCCCCAAGTGACCCAGCAGCAGCAGCAGCGGCGGCGGCGGCGGCAGCAGCAGCAAAGACGAGAACCGCCCGCAGCCTGGCTTCCTCTGGCCAGGCTAGCCGCCGGGCAGCGGGGCGCGGCGGGTCCTCGAGCCCCGCGCCCCTATGCACCGCCTCGCAGCCGCCGCCGCTGCTGCCCCCCGAGGAGAAGCCATGACCCTGAGCGCGGAGATGTCCGATGCCTCCGGACTGGCGGATGAGACCGACATCGACGTGGTGGGGGAGGGCGAGGACGAAGAGGAAGAGGAGGAGGAGGAGGAAGACGACTGCGGTGGCGGCGGCAGAGGCGGCGGGCCGGGGCTCCGGAGGCGGCGTCGCTCTTACGCTGACGAGGAAGACGAGGAGGAAGAGGACGACGACGAGGACGAGGACGTGCTGCTCTCCCCGGGCACTGGGGGCTCCACAGCAGCCCCGGGTGAGGGCCAGGCCGCCGGGTCGGGCGGCGAGAACAGCGGCGGTGGCGGGGGCGGGGGCAGCTCCGGAGCTGCGGGCGGAGGCGGCGGTGGCAGCGGGGGAGCTGGAGGCGGCAGCGGCGGCGGCGGCGGAGGCGGCGCCAAGAACCCGCTGGTGAAGCCGCCCTACTCGTACATCGCGCTCATCACCATGGCCATCCTGCAGAGCCCCAAGAAGCGCCTGACGCTGAGCGAGATCTGCGAGTTCATCAGCGGCCGCTTCCCCTACTATCGGGAGAAGTTCCCGGCCTGGCAGAACAGCATCCGCCACAACCTCTCGCTCAACGACTGCTTCGTCAAGATCCCCCGGGAGCCCGGGAACCCAGGCAAGGGCAATTACTGGACCCTGGACCCGGAGTCCGCCGACATGTTCGACAACGGCAGCTTCCTGCGCCGGAGGAAGCGCTTCAAGCGGCAGCCGCTGCTCCCGCCCGCCGCCGCCGAGACGCTGCTGCTGCGGGGCGCGGGGGCCGCGGGGGCCGGAGGTGACCCGGCGGCGGCGGCCGCAGCAGCAGCCGCCGCCGCCGCCGCCGCCGCCGCCGCCCTGTTCCCGCCCCCGCCCGCGCCGCCCCCGCCGCCCCCGCACGCCTTCGGCTACGGCCCCTACAGCTGCGGCTACGGCCTCCAGCTGCAGCCCTACCCGCCTCCCTCGGCCCTGTTCGCCGCCTTCCACCCGCACCCCGCGGCGGCCGCCCACCACCACCCACATCCGCACCCACACTCGCCGCCGCCGCCAGCCCACGGGGCCGTGGCCGAGCTGGCCAGGACCGCCTTCAGCTACCCGCCGCCCCCGTTGGGCCCGGGCCTGCCGGGCTCGCTGCAGGCAGCGGCCAAGCCGGGGGCCGGCCCGGGCCTGGCGCGCTCTCCCTTCTCCATCGAGAGCATCATCGGGGGCAGCCTGGGCCCCGCCGCCGCCGCCGCTGCCGCCCAGGCCGCCCAGGCCGCTGCCGCCGCGGCGTCCTCGTCGTCGTCGTCGTCGTCGTCGTCGTCGTCGCCTCTGTCGCCTTCGCCCGCCGCGCCCGGGGGCAGCTGTGCCGCGCAGGCGGCCGTGGTGCCCGCAGCCGCTCTCACCCGCTCCCTGGTGGCAGCCGCCGCCGCCGCAGCCTCGTCGTCCTCGGCGGCCCTGGGGACGCTGCACCCGGGGACGGCCCTGTCCAGCGTGGAGACCTTGACCGCTAGGATTTCGAACTGTTAAGGGTTGGTCGCTTTCTTTTCCTTTAAAAGACCAAACAAACCGATTTTCAGGGGGAAAAAAAGAAGGTAGGATATCCGGGGTCCTTCTTACTTTCCTGACTTGGTCGGGGTTTGGGGTTTGCGTTTTGTTCCCACCCCTCCCCCTACACTCACCTTGACCTCCTTGGAACCCCCACCCCCACTCCCACCCCACCGAGACCGTGTGTTTGGGGCGGCAGACCGGGCTCCCCTCCCGGTGCCCACTATTTATGCAAAGCCAGTCCTATGCTGCAGCAGCAGAAACCGTGTGGATGGATGGATTGAGCGGTTGGTGGCGGTATCCGTGTTTGGAAGGTGTTTGCTATTTTTTGGTTGTTGTTCGGATTTCTTAATTATTATTATTAATATTAATAAAATAAATCTCTGAGCCCTTTTGCGGTTTCGAGATTCTCAGGTCCAAGGGTTCAAAATCAATAATGTACAGAAGATTAATAATAAGGAAAAATAATAATAGAGGTCCTGAGGGACAGCAGCAAAGCAATACTTTTTCATCTTAGGACACTTGTCTGGTGTACTTTTTTTATAAAAAGGAAAAAAATGATTAACATGTTTACACGGAAGAAAAAAGTCAAGATTATCATTTCTTATCTTAACCTGTGTTTTGTATCATAATAGACTTATTGAATTTTTATTTTGTACTGAATGCGTATTCTTTAAAAGGAATATTGTAAAATTTACTGGCAACTATTATTGTACCATTCTAATGTAAGATTTTTACACATTTTCGGAAATAAAAATTTTTAATTTTCAAAGAAAATCTACCAAAAAAAGTTGCTTGGACTCGTCCCCTTTCTTAGTTTTTTTCCCCTGTCTGTTAAAAAAGTTCTATCTTAGTATGAACCTTTAATGTGCAATAGGATAAAAAAATATGAATTTCCAAGAGAGTCAACAAAAGGTCCTATTATGACTTTTCTTTCTCAGTCAAGCTATGGGAAAAGAAGAAAGAAAAGGTGATAAGAAATAATTTGAAATGTTCCTACAATTGAAGTAGAAAATAATGTTATTTGGGAGTGTATTTTAATTGACTTGATCATATTTAGTCTTCAAAACGTTTAAAATAGTTACTTTAAGAGAAGGTATGGGACCATTATGCCTAATTTTGGACTTTACTCTCTAAGGTGAATAACTTCAATTCACTTTTCAGCACAGTCCTATGAAGTTCTGTGTCTATAATAAAAATGTAATCTCCAATAATACTGCAACAGTAGTGGAAAGCAAGACAATAATCAATTTAAAACATTTTATAAAGAGAAAAAGTTTTAAGTATCTACAATGTAGATGTTCTCTTTGCTTTATGTACAAAGCAGTGTTGTTGAAAATAATTTTTCATTTAAAGATTATTTTAAAATGTATTAAAGCTTTACATATGCACAAAATGATATATTTTAAAATGCAATTCTTTTTAAGATGGAAAGAGTATGAAATTTTAAAACAGGTGTTTAAACCCCCATGTACTTAAAAGCTAAATATAACTTGAAGTTAGAATACACTTTACTGAAAAAAAGCTTCCAAATAAAATTCATGAAATGTTTCATTGAACTAATATTTATTTAAGACATATGTGATTCTCAAAATTAAGATAGTTTTAAATATTCTAAAAATGTAGTCTTAAAGCAGCTAATTTCTAATTTACTGAAAATGTAAGTCTGTACTTTAAGCGATTTTTTTTTCAGAGATTGTAATTCTAAATTTAGGGTAGGCAATAGGTTAAGACACACATCTAAATGTGTTTACATATTCAATAATATATAGTACAGCTGAGGCCAAGTCAACAAATCCGATCTTTTTACACTACATATATAAGCGCATATTATAAAGATTTGCAGATTTGGTCCCCACTATGATCTGTATGTAGACTGTTAAAAAGTTGCTATTTTGAAGTCAATTACACTGGAAGGGTAAAATCTTGCAATTATTATATTCATTATTGAGATTCCTGTCCCTCTTCTTCCCAAACAGAGACAAAATAAAACGACTACTTACGTATAAACGCTCTTAAGAAGGCAATTCAACCTTTGTTCCCAGGGATAGTTGAGAAAAAGCTGAAGAAAATTTTAAAATAAATAATATTAATCTGAGAATAAGTAGATGCAAGTTTAAAATATTCTGAAGACCATCATTTTTTCACTTCTCCCCTCCCCCATAAAAAGCCAAGTAATTCAGACTCAGAAGGAGAAGTTTAAAATGGTTTATGGACTATATCACAGATGCTAGCTCAGAGTGACAAGTTAGTGGAGGCATACTTTTAAAGATATACAAATTACTGACGGTGAAAGATCCAAAATTTAGATCTGAAAGTAATTACCGAAAGGGTAAAGATCAAAATATTGTCTTCATATATAGATTCTGTGTAGATGTTCTAAAAGTATGGAACTACAAGCTAAGTCCTGACCTTCTTAGACCACCAAAAGTATTGCATTTTTCCTGCTTTTTGTCCTTTTAAAGAAATGGCAAAGAGGCGTTGAGAAAGACAACCCCACCCCTGTTAAAATGTATCTCTCCAGACTCACAAGAACGGCTTGGCCTCATATTTTTTCCTGTGGCAACAGAGAGAAAAGGTGTTTACAGTAATGTAGCACACCAGGCTGAAGGGCGCCTACATGATTTAGAGATAGGTTGCCTTTAATCTCTTCTACTCTATTCGGAAATGAAAATGCAAATAATGATTCTCACCAGTTCAACTAGCTGTTACGGTTTTGCATTATGCCGGTTCAGCAATTCTACCCTCCAGGTTTTTGATTCTGCCATCGGTTTTCTAAACCCTGCAGGACAGTGCGGGCCCAAATCCCTGAGCCGTGTGCCCGTAGTGTGCGGCCAGCGGTCAGGCTGGGCTGGCTTAGCAGGTGCTGAAACAAAGGCCGGCCGGCCGCCGAGCCCCGCAGCCTTTGATGGGGCTAACAACATCTCTGCGCCAGGGCTCTTCATTCGCATGCAAATCCAGCGCTACGTCCCCTTTTCTTTGAAGGCAAACAGAAGGATGTTTGTGTGTTTGTAGGGATGAAGCCTAGTTGAACAAGACTTCACAAATCTGCAGGACCTCTAAAAATAAACCGATTGAACAAACATTGGTCACTCTCTCCTCCTCCCCACTACAAAGTATGGATTTACCACAACTCATTAACCCGGCTCTCTTTTTTTTCCTTCTTGTTTTTCCATCTCCATCATATCCCAGTAAAGCTCCAAAAAATGAGCTGAATTGGGAGGGAATTGCTGTCAATAAGGGAGAGGAATATGTAGGGGCTAATGGTCCAAGCGATTCCCCAAAAAGGACCACACAAAAAGGAACTTCTCAATTTATGGTGCTGGTGTAATGCCGAGATCTAATCTAGAGCTGGGTTTAGCCAAATGTTATCTATTGCTAGCATAATGAAACCCTTATGGATTGAATTGCTCCTTATGCCACACATGGTGTCAGGACCTAGGAAAGTTTCTTCCTCGATTTCTTTTTCTATATTGGATAATTGTTTCATTAAAATAAGAAGTCATTGCTACTCAGTACACTATCGGTGTACTTAACACCCATCTCCTTTCCTCTTAAAAATAGATACAGAGAGAAAGAATGTCAGAAAAAAAGTTACAAAAAGAGTCAAGGAAGGAAATATGTGAGGTCCTTTCCCATTTTTTATCGGCTGAGCAGTCTGTATGGTTGTACATTCCTTCTCAGCACTCCCCGCCCCCAACCCCAGCAGAGCTTTGACACTGAAAGGTTTTGCTGATGGGACTGTAACTTCTGATATATTTATTATCAAAGTACTTCCAGTGTAACTGGGGTTAACAATGGTCTTTTCCTCCTGAGAAAAAAGCTTTTACTTTCCTTGGACTTTTCCCATTTCTTCTCCTATGTCTGTCTTCTGAGAAAGTTGGGGAGGTGATTGTTTTGATGTAATAGTCACTCAGTGTCATTTGTTAAAGGTTGTCTGTCAGCTGGAGATTTGAGTCTATATCTTTTTCTGTTTTCTCCTTTTGGGCCCTTATGGCTTTGATTTCCTAGCTTAGCTGAGGACCTACTTTGGAGCTGCAGCCACCACTGTTGCTGTTTCTGCTGCTGCTCTTGCTGGAGAGTCTGGCTTTGCTGTTGAAATGCAATGATTCCCCCCCCTCCCACCATGATTTGTGTGTCTGAAGCCCTCTATCTAACTAATGCAATAACTCTTCACCTTTTCTGAATATTTTGTTTGTACCTGTTTCTGTCACTGTCGGAGAAAACCTGAGGCAATTTAGACCAAATATCCCACAACTCACTTTAGCAAGACCTCCTAATCCTAAATTGGCCAGAGATCTTCCCAATGGAATGACTGAAGGGCTGGCTGAAGCCCAGTTAGGATATTAAGGGTCACCTTGACCCTTGCAATTGGGCCAGGACTGGACCAGGCCAAGGGCAGAGTACAAGAGGAAAGTGGAATCCTTCTCTATGTCCCCCACTCATCGGTTCTTCAGCCAGCAGAGCAAGGTCACAAACACAAACAGACATACTCTTTAAGTTGCCATTTGCCTTCTCTCATCCTTCGTAATTGTGCATATGCTTTTTGTTGGTAAATGTGTTTGATGTCATGGCCAGTGTAACACGGTGTGTTTATAAGGCCACGAATGCAAATGTGTAAATGTGTTTGGTGTAAAATATGGTTCCTTCACCTCCCGAAATAAATACCTTCAGATAATATTACAGTTGACAGAAAGAGTTGGAGATTCTGATCATGACCAGCTGGTAGGGCACTTTGGGGCTTATGCTTTCCTAACTGAATTCGTTTTTCACATTAGTTCTCCTCACGTCACATCTTTCCATTTTTTAAGAACAGTTTCAGGCCACCCCTTTTAATTTCTGACTCATTCTACTCTGAACTTTACTGTTTCTGTATCAAGGAGGTGAGATAGTTGTCATAATTCAGCAATAAGAAGCAAACCCAAAAGAACTATTCCTCTGTACCTTCCCTGGAAAACTATTGATTGCTACTAATGATCGCTTTTTAATTGATAGGGTATCATAATCATGCTTGTAAAGTATCCACAGTGTTCTAGAATGTTTGAATAAAAGGCACTATGAGGGTGGCCATAATGAACAGTGGGAAGAACTCATTACCCAGCAGCCACTACTGTGTTCATTGTTTTTGTCATTGCCATCATCATCACCATCATCTTCATCTTCTACTTCTTCTTCTATTAAAGTGGCACCCAAAATTCCAATTGTATGGAAAGCACTAGCATAGAATAGATATTTATTTAGAACGCTATTTTTTTCACACTTTGAAATGCCTGAGTCCTCTTTTCTCACCCATGCCTAGCCTCAAACTCATATTAGAGCTGTTGGGTAGGAATAGTTCCAGAAGCAAATTCTTTCAGAAGTTTTCACTTCTGTCAGTTCCATACAGCTCTGCATTTTCCGATGGTCCTTTTCCAATTTCTTTTGCTACTGCATCATCTTTAATAAATTGTCACCCACCTTGGAACTACTTCCTGGTTCTCTAATAAACAAAATCCCCAGATGGGGACTCTCAGCACTTATCAGGCTAAGGGGCTTTGCAGAGTTCTTGGTAAGATGTCTCTGTGTTAAGATCTCTACTGTCTTCTGTTATGGCAATCCCATGCACCGCCACATCTTTCCCACTGGTAGCTAGCTACTTGCTTCCCTTTCCCACCCTTTCAGTTCATCATCTTATTGCTTGCCAGTCTTCAGGGACTTAGCTCCCACATTGACCCAGAAATCCTCTTTACTTCTAAAGACTCTGGACTGAACAGAGGCCTTTTACCTGGAAGGGAACTGATCTCTGGAAGAATAAAGGTGTTTAAGATTTTGTCATCTGATTTCCTTTGGAAAGAAAGGTGGGGGGGGAAGCTCTTCTTGAGAGGTCCCCCCACCCTGGGGCTTTAGTTTTCCACTGCCCCTGAATACTGTATATGTGATGTATGTAGTCCTGTCTTGCAGAAGGAAAGCCATTGCAGATGACAGGGACTTAGGCAGACAACTCCTCCAGAGTCCCAAACTGTAATAGTTACCACTGAAGACGAAACCTGGCACTCCCTGCCTGTCTTTTTTCCCCACCTCTGACTTCTCTGGACTACTCCTTTTCTGGGTTCTCCACACCCAGACAGAACCAGAAGCTAAGTTGGTTCTGTTTCTATGCTTTCATTCAATAGGGTAGTCTTGGGGATAGGAATTACTATTCTGTTACTAAATTGTTGCTTTCTTGTGGAAGCCTACAGAACAGTTTACATTGGAACTAGTGGGATGGCTCTTAGGTACCAAGTCAGTTGTATTATGTGCTGTAAGAAAACACAATAGCATCTTTTTCTTCTTTTCTCCCTTTCTCCCTTCCTTCTCTCTCTCCTTCCTTCATCTCATTTCTCCCTTCTCCTCTCCTCTCCTCTCTTCTTCTTTCCTCTTCTCTAACCAAGGACTGATGACTGGGGAGATTCCTGGGGAGAAGGAATTTTTTTTAAAGATCAAAACATAACTGTGTACTCCCCTTCATTGTGGTCTCTGTTTTCATTTTTGTGTGTGTGCTGTGGTTCGGGTTGTTTTGTTCTGGACCCAAATAAAAAGTCACTAATGTGGCCATCTTAGGCCTCTTTAGTGGAGAAATTCAGACAGTAAATATTGGGAACTTTAGTTAAAGCGGGAAGAATTCAACAGCCAAGATGAAAGGTCCAGTTTACTCTGAGAAATAGGTATCTTCTTCAGCAGGAGGCATTTCCAACTATGTAAGATACTACTCATAAGGAGAGTCTTATCTGACTTAAGTAGAACACAGATAAAATAAAATATATCATAATAATATGTTGTCTACATATACAATAAAGGCATTGTTTGTCTGCATATACTAAATAAACTTCCAGCATGTGCTACATAATTCACAGAGTAATACAAATACTGCTTCCCAATGCATAGGACTTTCTCTACCCAGGGACCAGGTCTAATTGTAACTACTGGTACTTGGGTCCATCAAATAACTGAAAAGTTAAGGGTAACAAAATGATGAAACTCTCTACATAGGAGAGAGAAAGGGGGAACCTAGATAGAGCAGAACCTGATTTGCCACACAGATAGATCATCTCTTCATAATTGCCAAGAAACTTCTGCTTTCAACATCACCAACAGGATCACACTACTGATTTGAAAAGGACTAAAACATGGGATTTTCAGGCAGTAAATGGAGAGGAATTAATTTTCTCTAAAGTCCACTGTGAAAGTTTACTGTTAAATAACCTGACACTTAAAAAGGAACATTCTCATTTAACTTATTACTTGAGGAATTTCACTTAAATGAAAATGACATTGATAGACATGCCCTTAACATGAAAGATTGTGGAGGGGAAAAAATGCCAGCAAATGAACTACAAATATGCTCACAGCTCTATTTTTTTTAAGAAAAAAAGGCAAGAGATTGGGTTCAAATTAACTTTGTAGTTCAATTTCCACAGGTCTCATATATATATTTAAGCTCTGTGAAAATAAAAGTATCTATGAACATGCTTCATAAAATGTAGAACCTATAAAATATAAAGTATTATTAAATTGCTTCCACTCCTTTTCTTCTGTCTCTCCTATCCCTCCTTTTCTTACAGAAAATATACTTTGTCTAAGCTTCTGAGTGTAGTCTAATGATCCTTTAGTCTCTTTAGGAGAATATTTGGTCACAAAACAACAAAAAATTCCCCCCAAAACCTCACTACTTCCCAAACCCCAACTATAGCTGTCAAAGAAATACTGGCAACCCTGTGTAAAAAAGCTTTGGAGAGAAGATAAGAACATTTCTATCGCACTTGTTAATTTGGTAAGGAGCTAGAGATTAACTTTTGATAGATCGTTTTTCTTGTACGTTCAAAAAAAAAAGACTGTTTCCAGGCTCCCCTTCTCTCTCCCAGACCTTACCTCTTTATTAATTTATCTAGGTAATGTCCTCATTAACATCTAGTACCCCCCACTTTTTTTGGTCAGTCAATATTTACTGAACACCTGCTGTTCCAGAGCACTTTATTCCTTCTCCTGACTTCCCAAAGAAATGAAAGAAACGGTCCCTGCCAAGGGGAAAGAGAACACACTCAGGAAACAAAAGAAGCCCATCATCTTGGTGAGAAACAATGCAGGAGGAAAGATCTTTCATTTACTTCTCCATTCTAAGAGGAGCTTTTCGTCACTACGAGTTTCCTGGTAGAATTGTAGCAAAGCTCCGTGTCCAGAAAACGTCTTTCTGTGGAGTACGAACTGACTTGCGTTACTTCCTGAGCATCAGAAAGTGGCTAAGGGGGCGACACCTTGCTCAAGGATCCAGACCCCTCAGACAGGTAACTATAGTTTCCTCACCAACTCAAAGGTCAGGTAAGATTGCACTTTTAAGAAGCATAATAGGTAACAACGGAATCTTACAGTTTCTCTGCTACGTCTTCCTTGTGTGACCTTGGAGACACGTAGATTTAGTTCTCGGACTCAGTTTCCTCCTCTGTAAAATAGACACAGCATACTTGCAATGCCTGCCTTATGGGATTGTTTATGTGTGTGTGTGTGTGTGTGTGTGTGTGTGTATATATATATATATATATATATATATATATATATATATATATATGTAGTATATGGTATTGACCCCTTTGCAAGGGAAAGCTTTCGAGACAGTGTGATCTCTTTAACCTTACCAATTGAAAATAAGACCTAGGCATTAGGTAGTACACTTTGCATGCCTGTATATGTATGTATATATATAGAGTGGATGATTTATGAATTCTCTGGCTCTATGAAATCTGTAAAATGTTACCTGCGGTAGACTGATAGTTAAAACAACAACAACAAAAACCCAACACCTGCTCACTTTCCCCAAAATAATGCTTTTTACTACTACAAGTTTCAGAGAATGTTCATTGTAACCACCACCCCGTTATGTTTACCTTTTTTGGAGGGGGGGAGGGGAGAGACGAGGGAGTTCCTCCCGCCAAAATTGCAGGCAAGCCCTTCCGACCCGAATGGACCCACACTTTCTCTAAGTTGTTGGCTGCTGGGTGCCCAGGTTCCAAAGGATATTTGCACCTGCTTCCCGCTGCCCCTGGTGTAGGAGTTAATCAGCCTCTATGCTCACCCTCGCTAGTCACTGACCGAGGGTGGACCATTTTTTATTCTGTTTTGTTTTGCTTTTGTTGTTTATTTTAGCTTCTTTTTCCAAAGTAGTCACTGGTAGGTAGGGAAAAGAGCAAAAAAAGCTATGATTTCCACGTTTTGCTTTTTGGTTTATGGGAGTTTGTATTTTCTGCCTCCCTTCCCTCTCCTCTCCCTCCTCCCTCTCCCCAAAGCGTCGGCTGTCCCTAGGGAATTGTCAACAAACTCTAGCGGGTCTGTTTGGCACGCCAGGCAGCGCTTAAAGGGACAGGGTCTAGTTTTGGTGGGGGTGGATGGGATAATGGTGTTGCTTTTATCCGTGTAACTAAAGCTCTGGCAAGTAATAAATCTCTCCCCAAAGGACTTTTGGATCTTTGATTTGAAAAATCGGATTCCTTTTGTGGAAACAGTTGACAGGAACCTAAAAGGATTAGTTGCATTCCACACGGGATCATTTTTACTGGCAACATTTTGAAACGATTTGGTCCCTTTCAGACCATAAACAATATCCAGAAAAATGATCTAACGAGACTTCTATTGTTTTCCTTTGTCTGTGAATCTGTTTGCCGCTTGTGCCAACGGCGTGATCGGGATTTGACAGGATTTCGCTCCCGAGCAGTGAGTGTACTGTATTTAATTTTCTAGACCCTTTCTATTTGGTTTGTAATCTCATTCGGCCTGAGGCCGGGCGGTGTTTTCAAAACGTCAGCCCCTTGAAATGAAATGGGAGCTAGTGATTTGTTTCTCGTGTGGCAGAGAGCCCCATGCTGACACGTTGCTTCGAGGTGGGATAATAACACACTTATCACACGCCCAGGCATATGGCAAGATGGGCAATATAATATGCACGAGATAAAAAGCTTCTTGTCCAGTCCCTCGAGATGCTGCCTGCAGGCAGTGGCTGTGAGGCAGCATTGGCTTTCTAAAAACTTCTTTAAAGAGCTAAAACAAACAATTCCAGATCCTTCAAAATGGGGTTCAGATGGGAGCGCAGTTGGCGGAGGGAGTAAAGTTGCCTCTAAGTTTTGCGAAATCCGTGTGGCCTGCGCTCTTCGAGCAAGCAGCCGCTCTGTTGGTATGTGTTGGAAGCGCTGCCTCGGGTGTCTCGAGTTCCCCTCCTCTCCTCGGCTCTCTCCACTGTTTATTTTGTTGTCAGCGGACTTATCAAGATGTTAGTTTGCAGGAGGTTTTGACCTGCCCGGGCGCTTTGGCTGATCAGTACAGGATTTTCCCTCTGTTTTTACACCTGCACATGCTCCACCGCACTCCCCTGCCTGATTTATAGTCCAATTAAAGGTTCAGTGTTCCTGAAACCACCCGCGCTGCTTCCCTTCCCCTCGCTATCTTCTGCTTGCCCGCCCTTGGGCTGTAGTAAGCGCTGGAATGCACCCGGCCTTGGGCAAGAGGCTCCCGGAAACTGTTTCCCCAGTGTAGCTCAGGGTGGCACGGGCTGGAGGGCAGATGCAGGGATCAATTCCTCTCAAGACAAAAGCAGGACAGCTAGTCAGAGAACCACGGTTCAGAGTCTCTTATAAATTTCTACTCCCGAAGAAATGGAATAGACAACTTGGCGGGGGGGGGGGGAGGAAAGAAAGAGACCCGTACAAAACACAACCTAACAGCAGCATGCAATTAAGTTTCCGTGCCTCTCTTTCCCAAACCAAGGATTTTTTCCTTCTTGGCTTTTCCAGATTTTTTTTTTAATGGTCCCATTGCTACCACGCAAGCATCCATGCTTCCATAGAGGAGTTAGTGGTCTACAGAGAGGGCCTCGTGGGAGCTCGTGGCTTATTCAACTGGATTCCATTTTTTCTGGGCCCCAAGATCTTCACAGATGATAAAACCGTCTCTTCAGGCCGCACAGCCCGAGTTTCATCATTTCAACTCTTTCATGTATTCACTATTGCCTGCCTACCCACTAATACAGATGCACCCACCCTCCCCACCCTCTTCAATCCCTCTTCCAGAGCTCCCTAAACTGGCCCATAGAGAGGGATAGACGCCATTTCCCAATTGTGTTGAGCCTAAGGCTTTCCTTTTTTTTTTTTTTAGAAGGAAGCGGTGCCTTCTCACCTCTACCCTGGCTCCTCTTGGTCTGATTCCTTTCATGTTCCTTCTTGAAACCAGGCGTTTTGCAAGGGCCGAAGGTGTATTGTTTGGCGTGACCTAGGTGAAATGAGAGAAAAGATGACGCCCACGGTGTGAGCTCGTGGGTGCGTGAGTGGATCTTTTTTTGAAGACGGAGAAAGAGGTTTGGGTTAACAACTTGGGTTGACATCGTTGTCATACGGTATGACTTGAAAAGGAGGACCAGAGTTTCGTGTTTGGCTGTGACCGTGCTGCTTGTTGGAGTGTAATGGAAAGAAGCCTAGGTCTGAGTTGGAATCCCAGTTCTGCTTAGTACTAGTTGCGTGACCTTGAGCAAGTCACTAGACCTCAGTATCTTAGGGACCCGTGAGTTGGTGGGGGGGAGTTGTGTGTGTGTTCTCGCCCGCGTGCGTGTGTGTCCATTTGGGTGTCCAACGTCCCTCCAACGTCGGTGCCCCACGGAGGCTCTACTAGCTTGCGTTGAGGCCCTCCTTGGGAGGGCCCTTATTGGCTTTTCTTTCTCACCTCTCCTAGTCCTAAATCTTTGCGCACGCCCTGGAGGCCTCGGCGTCAACAGACTTTCTCTGGGGAAGATTAGGCAGCTGGGGATGAGAAGGGAGGGAAGGCTGGATGTGGGGCTAAGGGACGAGCGAGGTCAGCGCCCGCCCCTAGCCCAGGGCTCGGGCTGGGTTCCACCAAGCCGGGGTGGGGGCGGGACGGGCTGGGTCTGGACCCTCCTCCATCAGGGTCTTTTCTTTGCTGAGAGAATAATCTGCTTCCCAACCGAGATTGGCAGCATTGAGCATCTCCCTAACTTAACTTGGTCTTCTTTCCATCCCTCAAGCCACCTTTCTAATTAGACTAATTAGTAGCTCCGAGGAGTGTCTCCGGGCAGGCCCGGGAGGGGGGGCTGGAGCGCTCCGGGCCTGTGAAAAGAGGCCTGAATGGCCGCGCTGGGGGGGCGTGCGGGGGCCCTGGCGACCCGCCCGCCATTCAGAACACAGTAACAGTGGCTACATTTGTCCCGCTGCCATTGAAAGGAGTTTCGATTAAAACGTTTGGGAACTCACGCCCCCCCTGCATCCCCTTTCTAATTAGAGGGGGCTCCGAGAGCGCACGCGGGAGAACCCCGGGATCTGGCCGGCACACAGGTCCTCCCTGCCTCTGCTTTCCGCCCTTTCAGGGCGGCAGCTTGCCTTCGCCCAGACAAAAGTCCTCCGCCTCTCCCCCTCCCTCATCCACCCACTCTTCCATCCGGTCCCAGTTCTTACTCCAAGCAGAATCGCTCAGCCAATAGTCCCTTCTCGGGACAATGCCGGGGACAAGACAGGGAGCAGGGTGGGCAAAAGAGGCTACTGCCTTCTTCCACTCCTGGAAGACCCCCCTCTGCCTTGCAATCTATCCATTCACTTCCTTTTCCTTTTATTTAATTTTTCTCCGTGTGCCCTTGCTTATTTAGATCTTTGCTCGTATCCTCTCCTCTTATCTGCACCTCCTAAGGTCTGAGAGCCTTTGGGTCGGGGAGGCTAGACTGAGAAGCAAAAAAGCACCTATCTTTCTCAGTTCAGTGTTCGTCAGGTCGAGAGAGAGGGCTTCCCTACCTTCGAGCCGTAGCTTACATAAATAATTGTCACTTTTGTGAAAAGAACTTGGTGAAGGGAATGCGAAGTGCATAATTTAGCTAGTGACAGTATGGGGAACAATTCCAAGAACATTTAAATTCCATTGGTTACAGTATTTACTGAGCGCCTACTGCGTTCTCAGATTTAAATAAGTTCATTTCTCCTTCCTTTTCCTCCCCCCCCCGTTTAACGCTCCTCAAGACATTAATGATTAGTTCTATTCCTCAGTATTGCTGATAAATTAAATGACAATAGCAATCATAACTCAAGGAGGGAGCCGACTTCGTCCCCCTTTATAAGATTGGCTGTGGTGTTCTTTTTCAGGGCTTAGCATGAAGAAGAAACCAAGGAGCAAGAGATGAGGCAGCCCCCATCACAGAAGCTGAGACACACCTGACTCTTCGCAGTCTCCTTTGGGGTGATGGTGGAGGGGGTAGGGGTGTGTGTGTGTGTGTGTGTGTGTGTGTGTGTGTATGTGTGTGTGTGTGTGTGTGTTGTTTTGTTTTAGAGTAGGATGAGGGTCACAGATTTGGAATCCTGCTTTGTATTGCAGAAGAGAGGTGACCTGGAGGGTAAGATGTCTACTGCTTCTGCTGTAATCCTCCTTAATGGAAAAGAGCCAGATGTACAAAGAAATATCATCAGGTCACTGTTCTTAATCTTGTTAGGTTAGAAAATGGGAACCTCAGGAAAAGATGCTATTAACTAAATGTCAACCCGTAGCACGCAAAATTCCTTCGACCCAAACTTCAAAAACAAGGGAGTGAAAGATGCCATGTGAGAAAGAGGAATCGTGTGATTTCTTAGGCTAGCGCTGATCCAAGGAGGGTTTTATTGCTTCCATACCAGTGCTTCACGATATTTTAATTTGACAATTAAAATTTGCACCAGATTGCTACAGAACAAATCTTTAAAATTAAGAAGGATGATGGGAGGGGGAAGCAGGAAGAGGGATGAAAAAGGAGGAATAGTTTCATTTGCACCTGGGGAAAACTGAAATCTGCAAAGTTTTAGAAATCTTGGGAAACTTGAAATGAAAAGCCAAGATCTTGCTCTGGGTGTGATTTAACAGCCAAATCTCTTATGTTTCGTAACAGTATAAATGGGAGGTCACACAATAGGTCAAAAATAGGTCAAATTCTACAAAAGGGGGAGCTTTATTTAAGTCATTTGGAAAAGCAAAAAGCAGAAAATTGGCCAGGGGATGCATTCCTCACTCCACTATGACCCCCCCCTCTCTCCCCCTCCCTCCCTCCCTCCCTCCCTCTTCCTCTCCCTCTCCTTCTCTCTTTCTCTCGCTTACATATGGGAAGAGGAGGTTGAACAGGCAGGAACTGGCAAATAATTGATATGAGAGATTTACCCACAGTGATTTTGACATCACTGTTACATTTACTAATAGACTTTGAGGATCACCTTACATCTAAATAAAATCGAGGTGTAATTATGGGTAAATGTAAGGAGATCAGAAGCCACAGGCTGCTTTTGTAATTGGATCCCCCTTCCTCTGGGTGTATTTCAGCTCCCCCAATACTAATAGAACATTGCAATAGTAATGTTTAAAGGCCTCTGCACTTTAGAAAGTAGTAAAGGAGTGAACCTGAGAGGAGAAAGTGATTCTATCCATATGTATCTAGACTGTCTGTGCAGTCCTCAGAGCAATCCATATTACATGCACATTGCATTTTGTTCTGAGAGCATACTGAGTTGGTATCTATGTATCTCTAAGCTTCTTTGCCAGCAGTCAGCACCTCACAACATAAGGGGCCAGTTTACTTTGCCCAGAGGAAAGCTGTTCTGCAAAGGTGCTGAAGGCACTGGGTAATCATCAAGATGGTGATGGCCCTCCTCAGCTCTGGAATCTACAATCCTCCCACTCCGAAGTCAGCGGTCTCATAAATTAATGTTGCTGGTTGAAAAGAAGACTCAACCAGAGAATTTGGGTATATCAGTACAACCCATCCAGAGTAAATAGAGTAATTAGTGGAGACTCTGACCATTCAATTTGAAATCTAGCCCCTTTTCCCACAGGAAGGACAGTGCTTTCAGTCATATGGGGAGCCAATCAAGATCTCGTATCATCAGGTCAGTCAATGCCTCCAGAAATGAGGAATTAGAAGAAAATAATAGACTGAAAATAACTTTGCTGCTTTGTTTGTGCTTTTGTTGGCACTTATCTAAGTGTATAAACTTTGAAAAAATAGTTTTAAAAATAAAGCTCACCCCCCACCTTAAAACATCATGAAAAGAACAATCACTGTTTTTGGACTCTCTTCATAATGGAGTCAGAAATAAATCTGCTCAATAAATAACTTCCAATCTTAATGAAAAGATCCTTCAGTTTTACTTAAAATTTATATAGCACCCCGCTAAGGCAAGCTTCTGCTGATCACAGGAACTTTCATGGTATGTTTCTGATGTAAATATAGCAGATATGTGACTTTGATGGTCCAACTGTGTTTCTCTTTACAGTTGTTTGTTACTAATTATTAATAGAAATTGAGACTGAACCTGTAATTTCATTGATGTAGATAATTCTTAGGTGAGAAAATACCTTCTTTGTAACTTAGCGCCTTAGAGGCATCTAGAACACTGAGAGATTGAGTGACTTGCTTCGGGGTCACACAGCTAGGGGGTGTCAGAGGCGGAACCCAGATCTTGGCTTTGAGACCAGGTGTCTCTATTCACTCTGTAACACTGCCCCTCAATTATTAATGAAGATACTTAAGTTTGTAATTCCCTTTTCTCAGGTATTTTATACTTATAATACTCATTTACTTCCATTTTATAATACAAGGTTACAAAGGATACAATTATGTTACATTATTGTTATTGTCCAGCTACTGCCCTATTCTGATGCCTCATTATTGTTTGAAAATGGCTCTGGACTCTAGAAGTTGATGCCAATGGAGTACAAGTTCTTGCAGGTCTGATCAAGATGGAAAGGTATAGGTCTGGTGATGAGCTAGATGCCTGTTGTTCCAAAACCACCCTAGCCAAATTCAGGGAGTCCCATCACTGAGTGAGTAGCTACAGAATGATGAATTAATTATTCGGCCATAGAAACTCTGTCTTTTAGATTTTGTGGGTACCTTTTGCTCTACACTGCAACATTTCTGTATATACCTCTCATCCCCCATTGGACCCTTCCTTACATCACTGTCTGATAGTTTATGCAACATTCACCACCCATGGTGCCCTGCCTCTATGAGGAGGGAAGTGTTTTCCATCACCTATTATTTGGGACTGACATTGCTCATTATAACTTACCAGAATTTGGTTGTCTTTTAGTGTTGTTTTCATTTATGTTATTGGAGTTGTTGTGGCCACAGGAAATGCTTCTTGAAGACTATCTACTCATTCCTAGGAGTGTTGTGATCTGCATCTATGGAGGGGCTACTGGTGTAATTCTACATCATTGATGTATTGAGGCATCATTATTAATTACATCATATTCTTTCCCACTCTTTTTAAAGGAACTCAATCATTAACAAAGATAAGCATTTCCATATAAAAAAGAACAGTCAGGGGGATTATATAAGAAGCTGTCAACTTTGTTACAGTATAAAAATATCTTTAAGTTTAACAATGTCACAAAATGTTCTATTTTTGTCACTTTTGGCACTTTTTCCTTCTCTACATTAAAATGTTTTATTGACACTCTTTCTTCCATGACTATCACAATCCACTAACTTATTATCCTCATGATTTCTTCCAACAGAAGCCCTCCTTTGTAAAAAATATGTTTAAATATTTTTGTTACATATATGCCAAATCAACACATAGGCCATGTCTGAGAATGTGTATCTCATTCTGAACTTTTAATTGATCACTTTTCTGCCATTTCTGGGATGTCTGTTTCATCATCAGTCTTTCGAAATGATGTTAGCTGCTTTGGTCAGAGTTTTGAAATCTTTTAGAATTGTTTTCCCTTATTGTGGCCACCATGTATATTTTTCACCTTGTTCCACTCATTTCTTTCTCCATCAGTTCATACATGTTTTTCTGTATTTCTCCAAATCTGTCTTTTTATCATCTTGTGGTCCAATAAATTTCCATTATATTGATATATTACAATTTGTTGAGCCATTCTCCAATTGATGGGTACCTGATTTTTTTTTATTTAAAATTTTTTCCAATTATATGTAAAAACAATTTTACATTCATTTTTTAAAAATTTGAGTTCCGAATTCACTCCTTACTTACCTTTTATTCCCCCTCCTTGAGATGGCAAGCAATTGGATGTAGATTATAAATGTGCAGTCATGCAAAACATATTCCTGCATTAGTCATGTTATAAAAAAAATGAAGAAAATAAAAAATACTATGCTTCCATCTGCATGCAGACTCCATTAGTTATTTCTCTGGAGGTGGATAGCATTTTTCATCATAAGTCTTTCAGAATTGTCTTGGATCTTTGTATATCTGAGAATAGCTAAGTCATTCACAGTTGATCGTTGTACAATATTGCTGTTCCAGTGCACAATGTTCTCCTGGTTCTGCTCACATCACATTGAATCAGTTCATTTAAGTCTTTCCAGGTTTTTCTGAAACCTGCCTGCTCATCATTCCTTATAGCACAGTAGTATTACATTATAATCACATACCACAACTTATTCAGCCATTCACTAGTTGATGGGTATCCCCTCAATTTCCAATTCTTTGCCAATACTCAGAAAGAGCTGCTGTCTTTGGGATACGGACCTAGTAGTGGTATTGCTGGATGAAAGGGCATGCACAGCTTTATAGCCCTTTGGGCATAATTCCAAATTGCTCTCCAGAATGGTGGATCAGTTTGTAACTCCACTAACAATGCATTAGTGTTCCAACTTTCCCACATCTTCTTCAACATTTATCATTTTCCTTTTTTTTTTTTGTCATATTGGTCAATCTAATAGGTGTGAGGTGGTACCTTAGGAGTTGTTTTAATTTGCTTTTATCTAATCAATAGTGATTTAGGACATGTTTTCATGACTATATATATATCGCTGATTTCTTCATCTGAAAACTTCCTGTTCATATCCTTGGACCATTTATTAGTCGAAGAATGACTTGTGTTCTTATAAATTTGACTCAGTTCTCTATGTAGTTGAGAAATGAGGTCTTTATCAGAGAAACTTGCTATAAAATCCCCCACGCCCCAGTTTTCTGCTTTCCTTCTAATCTTAGTTGTATTAGTTTTGTTTGTGCAAAAATTGTTGAATATGATGTAATCAAAATTATCCATTTTACATCCCATAATGCTCTCTATCTCTTATTTGGTCATAAATTCTTCCTTTATCCTTAGATGTGACAAGTAAACTATTCTATGCTCCCCTAATTTGCTTATGGTATCACCTTTGTGTCTAAATCATGCACCCATTTTGACCTTGGTATATGGTATGAGATTTTGGTCTATACCTAGTTTCTTCCAAACTGCTTTCCAAGTTTTTCCAGCAGTTTTTGTCAGATAGTGAATTCTTGTCCTAAAAGCTGAGATTTTCGCATTTATCAAACACTATATTACAATGGTCATTATCTACTGTGTATTGTGTACCCATCCTATTCCATCCTATCTCTATTGAGTATCTCTGTCTCTAGTGATTATTACATTGTTTTGATGACTACCACTTTATAATACATATTGAGATCTGGTATGGTTAGGTCACTATCTGTCACACTTTTTTCCCTCCATTAATTCCCTTGATATTCTTGACTTATTGTTTTTCCAGATGAATTATGTCATTATTTTTTCTAGCTCTATAAAATAATTTTTTGGTAGTTTGATATGGCACTGAATAAGTAAATTAATTTAGGTAGAATTTATTATACTGGCTTGGGCTACCCATGAGCAATTAATATTTCTCCAGTTGTTCAGATTTGACTTTATTAGTGTGAAAAGTGTTTTATAATTGTGTTTATATAATTCCTGAGTTTGTCTTGGCAGTTAGACTCCCAAGTATTTTATATTGTCCACAGTTATTTTAAATGGAATTTCTCTTTCTATATATTGCTGCTGTACTTTGTTGGTAACATCCTGGTTGTTTCCCCCACATGCACATTGCTTCTGTTCTCTTGCCTTCACACAAGCTATCCCTCAGGCTTGGAATGCATTCTGTCCTCATCTCTGCATTACAGAGTCTCTAGTTTTCTTCTGAGTTCAGTTTAAGAGCCACTGCCTAAATGAAGCTGTCTCTTATTCCCCTCTCCCATGGTGGCTGTTTCCCCTTTGAAATTATCTTGTATTATTTTGCACTGGGGAAGGAGATGGAGCATCCCTAGATTCATCGTACCTGGGTTCTAGATGACTGTGGAAGCTTTGGGGGGGGGCTTGCTTCTAGACATTATGACTCATTGCTGAGGACTTGGCTTTGAAATATCAAGGAAACCCCTTTTTGGCTTGTATTCAGAAGAGCTGATGACTCAGGATGCATGAAAGGGAACAGCCCACCCCTTCATCTCTTCATCTCTACCTATAGATTGCATTGAGACTTGCCTATTGTCAGTACATGGCCACTAAAAAGCACATCAGGCTAGGCTAGCCTGAGTCTGTGTCTGGTTGCTTTCTTAGTGTTTGTTTCTGATCTTAGACAAATACCTATCCCAGGTGGATATGTCCAGGTTTGGAGGCAACATTGTGAAACTGAGAGGTCCAGAGGCCTTCGGTGCAATCAGGTTAGATCCATTGACTGGTGGAAAGGGAAGGTTCTTTATCAGAGAGGACAGCCATGCAAAAGAGAGTTT
Organism: Phascolarctos cinereus; assembly: GCF_003287225.1. NCBI lineage: Eukaryota > Metazoa > Chordata > Mammalia > Diprotodontia > Phascolarctidae > Phascolarctos > Phascolarctos cinereus. Next base: position 314,589,476 of record NW_027555847.1, on the reverse strand, counting down.
TCCTGAGTCTGACAGTTTTACCAGCAGAAATACTGGAAGTTGTATATATAGTGTAGAGCTGAGGTGAAATGTAAAGTGCCTTTATTAGCACAACTACAGACTGCTGTTCTGATGAGGTTTACATTATTGCCTTCCCAGCAAGTAGGAATAGTAGTTATAAGTTGTTACAGAATGCTGTTTTTTAAGTTTGGTTTTGTACATATGCACTGTAAGTCTTTTATGTTTAACATGCTTCGTTTGTATATATGGAGTAAACTAACTCATCCCTAATTTATATTAAGTACCTTTCTTAGAACCTAGATGTGAGCCATAATCTAATTTACTCTACAGAAAGTCATCTGCCAGGGTACTGGGATGGTAGTCTTAATGAGCCCATCTTATTAGAGAGCAGGCTCCCTAGGACTGAACTCTGGCCATATTGTGTGCCTGTGTGTGAAAGTACAGGATATGGACTGGGCACATTACTCTAGTCCTTATACCTTCTCAAGGTAGATGCATATATTTTGTATATACATAGATGTGTACATGTTTCCTTCTATAGAACACAAGCTCTTTGAGAACAAAGATGCTTCATTTTTGGTTTTGTTTATTTAGAAGGCAGGAAATTTGCAAAAGACTTTATATGAAGGCCTACATATAGATGAGGAGTTCATGTACCATCCTCTTGTTCCACAATGTATATGGAAATGCTATTTTAGAAAAAGGAAAGAAAGGAAGGCCATTGAAGCAACTTTTGATTAAAATATAGAGAAGAGAATAAAATGAAGGCCAGAAAGAAGCTGTAACACAGGAGCTTCTGGGCTCTGACCTCTAGCAGGTTCACTCTGGATCCGGACAGACAGGAAGACAGCAGCAGAGATATATAGTAAGGAGTTAATTTACTTTGTTCTTCTCAATTACTCTTCTGGCAGGGGCCAATGAGAATGAGAGTAGGAGCACCAGGTCCTACAGAATGCCCCTAAGCCTTGACAGTGGCAGGTTGAAGCAAAGCGCAGCTTTCAGCTTTCACGTTCTACATTCTGCGCTCACTGACCAGTGCCTACTTGATTTGTAGAGAAACAGATAAAAACGGTATTTTGTCAGCAATAGACTCATAAATTTAGCAATTAACTTTAGCAATATTATGGTGACAGCACAGAGCAGGTGCAGTGGGCTGTTCACAACTTAAGATCAAATGTTTAGTTAAGTTATGGTTATATAACGAGGTACAAGCACAGTAAAATTGTTTACAAGCCATGATCCTGGGAACTAGTATCTAAACCCCCCCCCCCAAAATCCCCAAATCCACCTTACGTACAGAAGAATAGACAAAAAGGACAGCTTTGAAAGCTAAGGTTGAGATTACGCTTTAAAAAGAAAAGCCAGCTGTACATGATAGAGATCTATAATTTCATGGACAATCCTTCCCCACTCCTACCCCACCAACCCCACCATTCTATGTGTGTGGAAATATTTTATTTGTTCATTTCGGAAAGAAAATAAATTTTGAGAAAGAAATGTATGGTGTTTGCTGTGAAACAAAATGAATGAAAAAATAAAAAAGCAAATATACTGAACAGAAAACCAGGCTGGGTGAAGGTCCTTGCTCCTTGTTTCTTGCTCTCCTAGAGGGTGCTGTCTGACCTCTGCCATTTACAGGAATTATCAATACCTGTTCAAGTCAGATGGTGACTGGGGTTTACCTGAGTCTGGCCAGGTGAGCTCCCTTCTCTCTAACTACCCAGAGATGTAATGGCTCACTGCTGCTGCTGTTTGTCCTACATTCTTGAAGAGGACCATGATGTCAGGGAGGTGATGCCATGATGTGTAAATGAATTGGATGTAAGTGAGGGGGGCAAAGTCACCAGCCTCACTTTCTCCTTCAGAGCCAACTGGGTTCATCCAGTGGCAAGACATAGATCAGGATGACTGGAGATGGCCCTGGATGCAGTGGGAGATCTTGGACTTTTTAAGCTAAGGTCTTTCCCAGGTCTCAGTTTGACTTTGCCCAAATGAATGTAAATTTTGATCACTGAAACTTCAAAATGTATCTTGGGGTTTCCAAGCTAGATTTTGTTTTGGGTAGGCAATGGGATTAAGTGACTTGTCCAGGGTCACACAGCTAGTATGTGTTATGTGTCTGAGGCTGGATTTGAAACACTTCACCACCTAGCTGCTGCTCCCCCTAGATTTCTTTCTTAAGGACCATGCCTCAAACCCAAATCACTCTGGCTTTCATTGATTGGCCAACAGTAGGTTCCAGCCCAAGCCCCACAGGGTCACTGTTTCAAACCTGATGGGTCAGAGTAAATGTAAATAGCATTTTTTTTTCTGTTTTGGTCAGAAACCCTGAGGGTATTCCCCTCCTAGACTGACTTTAGAGTGTGTGTGTGTGTGTGTGTGTGTGTGTGTGTGTGTATTTTAACTAGGTAAAAGAAGCCATTCTCTATCTCATTTCTTTTCTTTTTCTTTTTAATTTTCTTTCTTTATTTTTAGTTTTCAACATTCATTTCCATAAGATTTTGCATTTTAAATTTCCTCGCCCTCTCCCCAAGATGACATGCAATCTGATAAAAGCTCTACATATACATTCATGTTAAACATTTTCACATTAGTCATGTTATAAAGAAAAGTTAGAACCAATGGGAGGAACCATGAGAAAGAAACAAAACCAAAAAAAAAGAGCAAATAGTATGCTTCGATCTACATTTAGACTCCATAGTTCTTTTTCTAGATGTGGATAGCATTTTCCATTATGAGTCTGTTGGAGTTGTCTTAGATCCTTTCATTGCTGAGAAGTTGACGTTACTGTGTATAATGTTTTCCTGGTTCTGCTCACTTCACTCAGTATCAGTCCATAAAAGTCTTTCCAGGTTTTTCTGAAGTCTACCTGCTCATCATTTCTTATAGCACAATAGTATTCCATTACATTTATATACCACAATTTGTTCAGCCATTCCCCAGTTGATGGGCATTCCCTCAATTTCCAATTCTTTGCCACCACAAAAAGAACTGCTGTAAATATTTTTGTACATGTGGGTCCTTTTTCCATTTTTATGATCTCTTTGGGATACAGACCTAGAAGTAGGTCAAAAGGTATGTATAGTCCTTTGGGCATAGTTCCAAATTGCTCTCCAGGATGGTTGGATCAGTTCACAATGCTGTCAACGATGCATTAGTGTTCCAATTTTTCCAAATCTTCTCCATTGTTTATCATTTTCCTGTTATGTTAGCCAATCTGATAGGTGTGATGTGGTACCTCAGAGTTACTTTGATTGTACTTCTCTAATCAATAGCGATTTAGAGCATTTTTTCATATTACTATAGATAGCTTTAATTTCTTCATCTAAAAACTGTTCATATCCTTTGACCATTTATCAATTGAGGAATGACCTGTATTCTTATAAATTTTAGTCATTTCTCTATATATTTTAGAAATGAGGCCTTTACCAGAGACACTGACTGTAAAAATTGTTTCCCAGCTTTCTGATTCCCTTCTAATCTTGGTTGCATTGACTTTATTTGTGCAAAAATTTTTCAATTTAATGTAACCAAAATTATTCATTTTGCATTTTATAATGTTCTCTGTCTTTTGTTTGGTCATAAATTCTTCCCTTCTCCATAGATCTGACAGGTAAACTATTCCTTGCTCTCCTAGTTTGCTTATAGTATCAGCCCTTATATCTAACTTGTGTACCCATTTTGACTTTATCTTGATATATGGTGTGAGATGTTAGACTATGCCTACTTTCTGACATCTATTTTCCAGTTTTCCCAGTAGTTTTTGTTAAATAGTGAATTATTATCCCAGAAGCTGGAGTCTTTAGGTTTATCAAATAGTAGATTATTATAGTCGTTGACTACTGTGTCTTGTGTACCTAACCTATTTCATTGATGTACCACTCTTATTTCTTAGCCAGTGCCAAGTAGTTTTGATGATTGCTGCTTTATAATACAATTTAAGATCTAGTACAGCTAGGCCACCTTCCCTTGCATTTCTTTTCGTTAATTCCCTTGATATTCTGGACCTTTTGTTCTTCCAGATGAGTTTTGTTATTTTTTCTAGTTCTATAAAATAATTTTTGGTAGTTTGGTATGGCACTAAATAAGTAATTTAATTTAGGTAGAATTGTCATTTTTATTATATTAGCTTGGCCTATCCATGAGCAACTGATATTTTTCCAGTTATTTAGATCAGACTTTATTTGTATGAAAAGTGTTTTGTAATTGTGTTCATATAGTTCCTGGATTTGTCTTGGCAGGTAGACTCCCCAAATATTTTATAATGTCTACAGTAACTTTAAAATGGCATTTCTCTTTCTATCTCTATCTGTTGGGCTTTGTTGGTAATATATAGAAATGCCAATGATTTTTTTTTATATCCTGCAACTTTGCTGAAGTTGTTTATTATTTCAAGTAATTTTTTACTTGATTCTCTAAGTATACCATCATATCATCTGCAAATAGTGATAGCTTTGTTTCGTCTTTTCCTATTCCAATTTCTTCAATTTCTTTTTCTTCTCATTGCTAAAGCTAACATTTCTAGTACAATATTGAATAACAGTGGTGATAATGGACATCCCTGTTTCTTTCCTGATCTTATTGGAAATGCTTCTAGCCGATGTGAAAATACGTTTAATAGGAATGTATATATATAGCCCATATCAGATTGTGTGCTGTCTTGGGGAGGAAGGTAGGGAGGGAGGGGGAGAAAAATTTAAAACTAAGAAGCTTATGAAAGTGATGGTTAGTAAATCAAAATAAAATTATTTTTTTTATTTTTTAAATTTATTTTATTAATTTATTTTCATTTATCAACACTCACTTCCATATGCTTTTGAGTTTAAAATTTTTCTCCCCTTTCTCCCCACCACCCTCCCCAAGATGCACGCAATCTGATATAGGCTATACATTTACATTCCTATTAAACATATTCTCGCATTAGTGAAGTTGTAAGTAAAAATTAAAACCAATAGGAGGAACCATCAGAAAGAGGAAACAAAACTCAACAGAAAAGAAAAAAAAAGATAGTGATTCAACTTCCATAGTTCTTTCTTTGGATGTGGATAGCATTTTCCGTCACTAGGCCTCCAGAGATGTCTTAGATCCTTGTATTGCTGAGAAGGGTTAAGTTTATCAATATTAGTCATCGGAAAACCTGACTGTTATTGTGTACAACATTCTTTTTGTTCTGCTCACTTCTCTCAGCATCAGACCATACAAGTCTTTCCAGGTTTTTCTGAAGCCAGCCTGTTCATCATGTCTTATAGCACAATAGTATTCCATTACATTCATATACCACAATTTGCTCAGCCATTCCCCAATTCATGGGCATCCTCTCAATTTCCAATTCTTTGCCACCACAAAAAGAGCTGCTATGAATATTTTTGTACACGTGGGTCCTTTTTCCATTTGCATGATCTCTTTGGGATAAAGCCCTAGAAGTGCTGTTGCTGGGTGAAAGGGTATGCACATTTTTATAGCCCTTTGGGCACAGTTCCAAATTGTTCTCCAGAATGGTTAGATCATTTCACAGCTCCACCAACAATGCATTTGTGTTCCAATTTTCCCACATCCTCTCCAACATTTATCATTTTCCTGTTTTGTCATGTTGGCCAATCTGATAGGTGTGATGTGGTACCTTAGAGTTGTTTTGATTTGCATTTCTCTAATCAACAATGATTTAGAGATCAATTAGAAAGCTATTTCAATAGTCCAACTGAGAGGTGATGAGGGATGAAACTAGGGTGTTGACTGGATGAATAAAGAGAAAAACACCAATAGGAGAAATGTGGAGGTAGAAACAAAATTTGTCAATGGATTGAACATGAAGGGTGAATGAGAATGAGGCATCAGGGATGGCATGGATGTTACAAAGTTGGGTAATTGACAAAATGTTGGTGCCACTACAGCAAGGGTTCTTAACTTATTCTTTTGATATCACGCAACTGTCTGGCACCTTGGTGAAGTCTCTGGATCCCTTTTCAGAATAAAGCTTTTAATGTTACCACATGTTGTTAGCATGTTGTCACATGTTGCTAACACATCCTTAATATGTTATCACCTGTTATCGCAGGTTGTGTTGTGGCGTGTTACGCCATATTATACTGTACTGTGCTACACTAGATCGTATCATAGTGTACTGTATACTATAACATGCCATACCATACCATGTGATTGCACATTGTCACATGCTGTTGGCATGCATCACAGTCCTTAACATACCATTGTATGTTATTAATATGTTATCGTGTGTTTGTTGGCATGTTGTGTTGCATGTTATGCCACGTTCTACTATGCTACGCTATCCTAGATCATGTCAGTGCACTACACTACACCGCAACACATCACACTATGCCACAGCACGTTCTTGGCATGCCATCATGTGTCCATAGCATGTTACCACATGTACACAACATGTCATTGACATGTCATAGCATGTTGTTGGTGCATCGTGTCTTTGTCGTGTGTTACACCATGTTATGCCATACTACGCTATCCTAGATCGTGTCACTGCACTACACCACACCACGCCGCACCATGTCACTCCATGCGATCACATGTTCTTAGCATGTTATCACATGTTTACAGCGTGTTTGTTAACATGTTGTAGCACGTTATTGAGGTGTCATGACATGTTTGTTGGCGTGTTGTGTCTCTGTTGCATGTTGCGCCATGCTGCGCCATACTGCGCTATCCTAGATTGTGTCAGTATACTGCACTGCACTGTAACATGCCGTACCATGGCACACCCTGCAAATTGCATGTTCTTAGCATGTTATCACATGCACGTCATATGGCCCAGCATGCTTATCGCATGTTGTCATAGCTAGAGAACATGTTGTTAACATGTTCTTAGCATGTTTGTTGATGTGTCATGTTATTGGCGTGTTATGTCTCTGTGGCATGTTTGCACCATGCTATGCTATACTATGCCATTCTAGATAGTGTCAGCGCACTGCACTACAGTGTAACACGCGTTCCATGTCAGACCACGTGATCGCACGCTCTCCTAGCATGCTATCACATGTTTATCGCATGTTCTTTGCATGTCATCACGTGTTCTTAGTGTGTTATCGCATGTTCTGTGTGTTTGTGGCATGTTTCGCCATTTATACTATTCTGCGCTATACTAGATCGTATCATAGTGTACTTATATTCTATTCTATTCTATTCTATTCTATTCTATTCTATTCTATTCTATTCTATTCTATTCTATTCTATTCTATTCTATTCTATTCTATTCTAATTCAAATCCAGCTACTTTGGTTCCAAAACTAACAATTTTTCATGGGCTAACCTGATATGTAAATGTTTTGGAAGTAATTCTTCCAAAATGATAAAACTTTCAAGTGTCTCACAGAAAATACTGAGGCAAGGAAAGTGACTGAGCCTGATCAGTCCTGAGAAGAGAAAAGAAGAAATGAAGGGCTAGAAGTTTGTTGTCTATATAAGATCTTGTTACAAATTTGCATTTAGCCTTTGGTAGGAATGTAACAAGTAGACTCATGTAGTGAAAACTGTAGGAAAGACCTGGAGAAAGATGGAAAAGCACACTATAAATATGAAACCTGATCAAGGACCATTAAGGAAAGAAGACACTATGATATTTAAGAAGCAAAAGTTATGTAGAATCTGTTTGATCAGTAGTGAGAAGAGACATGAGAAATGAGGAAATAAAGGATAGAAGTTAGATTTTATCAGAACACCATCTTACAACTTTAATGTCAACTTTAGGCAAACACCTCCAACTCACACTAGCTAGCAGGACTGGGTCTAGCAGGTAAGGTTCACAGAAGGAAATGACTGCTTCTCTCTACAGGGATCTAGTGATAACAGTGAAGGTTGGGGAGTTTCTAATACTGATTCTCTTGAGTCCCAACCAGGTACGCTCCTCAGTTTGATCATCCAGTTGACATCAATTACGATTCTCTTGAGTCCCAACCAGGTACGCTCCTCAGTTTGATCATCCAGTTGACATCAATTACTTTTTATAAAAGGTATATTTACTGAGACTGTCTAGCAAAAAACATACATTATACACCATTCCCCATACCAAGAGTACACTCTCTCCTCTACACATCTATAAATACATTTTCCCTGAGGAAAGTGGGCTCAAATTAAGAGCACAAAGGTAATGAGGCACATATGTATGCACTATAAGGAGATAAGAGGTACAATATCTGACCAAGGGAGTATTTTTCTCATTTCACAGAGTCCCTACCAAGTTCATTTCAAGGTGAGATATCATTGTCAGATTGCTCCTTTGCTCAGCTGAGCTGTGTCCTTCCTAGAAATATTTTCCAAGCTAAGGATCAATCAACTTTTTAGCTTGATAAAGAAGATTGGTCTGCATATCCACTGGCTTCCCACCAGTCTTGGGTTCTGCTGCTAAAGGCTTTGGTCACCAGATGGACCTATTATAGTTTTGATGGATTTCCTCATCTCATTTGTTAACAGAACACTTCTCTCTAAGAATATTTATTTGCTTACTATCAGTAACGAATCAACACAAAACTAAAAAAAAATGCATCATGGACCCATTGCAGATGAAGGGAAACAGGATAGCTTTCCCAGCTAGCAAACCAGTCATTTCCCATATACCATGAGGAAGCAAAAACTCAAAGTGGTAAAAAGAGAGACATTATCAAAAGAATGCTGGACAAGCTTAAATTATCACTAGATCCAATTGTTATTTTCTTGTAAAAAATATTTAAACTTTCATTTTAACTTCCAAAATCTCTCCCTCCTGTCTTCCTTACTTGTTCAGAAGGCAAGAAAAAGAGAAAATTCATTACAAATATGTATAGACATGCATAAGAAGTCCACATTAGCCACATTTCAAAATAAGAAAGAAATAAAATAAATCTTCACTCTAACTCTATTAGTTCTCTTTCTGGAATTATTGTTGGTCATTGTGTTTTTCAGAAATACTACAGAAATTCAAAAGAGATAATTTCCCCCATTTCTTCTCTCACTTTTCTCCCTCTCCCAGTATTTTCTTCTTCCCTATGATTCTATTCTTTTTTTTTTTGTTTTTTGGTGAGGCAATTGCAGTTAAGTGACTTGCCCAGGGTCACACAGCTAGTGAGAATCATGTGTCCAAGGCTGGATTTCAACTCAAGTCTTCCTGACTTCAGGGCCAGTGCTATATCCACTGCACCACCTAGCTGCCCCTCTGTTCTTCTTTTGAGTTCATCTAGCAACATGAATTCTCACTCATATTTTTACACTTCTTTTGATGTCCATTTTTCCTATCTAAGATTATGCTTTGTTTTGCTAGGAAAGGTAGTGTAGTATAGATTGTAATTCTTGATCATTTCCCTTCTGGAACATTGTATTCCAAGTTCTCTGGTTCCTTAAAGTATTGGCTGCTAAATCTTGTGTAATCCTGCTTAAGACTTTATGGTAATGGAATAATTTCATTCTGCTGCTTGTATTATTTTCTCCTTGACCTGAGAGCTCTGGATTTTGACTACAATATTATTGTTCATTTGGGATTTATTTCAAGTGGTTCCCTTCAATTTCCAGTCTGCCCTTTGGTTCTAAGATATTGAAACAATTTTCCTTCACAATTCCTTGAAGTAAGACTTTTTATTGTCGTTATTCATAGTTTACATGTAGATCAGTGATTCTTAAATTATATCTCCACTGTCAACATTAAGCCAGTTGTTTTTCCTATCATAGATTTCATATATTCTTCTGTTTTTAAGCCTTTTGACTTTATTTTATTATTTCTTGATGTCTTGTGGAATTATTAGTATTTTGTTAATGCTAAATTATATGGAGTTATTTTTCTTCTGTTAGGTGTTGTATCTCTCTTACCAAGCTGTTAATTTTCTTTTTAAAGTGGCTCTCAATTTTTTCCCACTTTTTTCATTTCTTCCTCTACCACTTTATTTGCTTTTTAAAATCATTTTTAGTGGAATGCTCATTAGCTGTTGATGGAATTCTGAACTACTCCAACCATTCTGAAAAGCAATTTGGAACTGTTACACACAAGGAGCTATAAAGATGTACATACCCTTTGACCCAGCAAAATTACTACTAAGCCTCTATCCAAAAGAGATCAATGAAAAGTGAAAAGGAATTAGTTATACAAAATATTTACAGCAGCTCTTTTTCTGGTGCCAAAGAATTGGACATCTTGGAGATACCCATTAATTGGGGAATGTTTGAACAAGTTGTGATATAAGATTGTTATGGAATACTATTGAGTTATAAGAAACTATGAGCAAGATGGTTTCAGAAAACCCTCAGAACATTTATGTTGATTGGTATGAAGTGAAGTGAGCAAAACCAAGAGAACATTGTACACAATAACAGCAACATTGTAAGGATAATCAACTGTGAAAGACTTAGCTACTCTGAGCATGACAATGATCCAGGTAAACTCCATGTAACCCATAATGAAAAATGCTATCTACTTATAGAAAGAATTGATGAACTTTGAGTGCAAATTGAACCAAACTTTTAAAAAATGTTACTCTTTGTATTTTTATTATTTCATGTCATTTGTCTCTTCTTTTACAACATGACTAATAGAGAAATATGTTTTACATGACTCCACATGTAAAATCAAAATAAAATTACTTGCTTTCTCAAGAAGGAAGGAGGTGTAGGAGGTTGGGAGAAACTTTGAAACTGAAAATTTAAGAATAGATTATTAAAAATGTTGCCTGCATTTGGGAAATATGTAATGAAATAAATTTTAAAAAATGTTAAAAACACAGAAAAAATAATTTTTGCTCCTTTCTTTTTTCTTTTTATATTAATTTCTTTTGATTTAGCAACAATCACTTCCATAAGCTTTTGAGTTTTAAATTTTTCTCCCCCCTCCACTTCCCTTCCCAAGATAGTGCACAATATGATATAGGCTATACACATACATTTCTAGTAAACATATTTTCACATTAGTGATGTAAGGAAGAATTAGAAACAATAGGAGGAGCCACAAGAAAGAGAAAACAAAACAAAACAGAAGAAAAAAATAGCAAATGGTATGCTTCAATCTGCATTCTAACTCCATAGCTCTGTCTTTGGATGTGGATAGCATTTTCCATCATGAGCCCTTTGGAGATGGTCTTAGATCCTTGCATTGCTGAGAAGGGCTAAATCTATCAATGTTAGTTATGACAATGTGGCTGTTAGTGTTTACAACATATTTGTGGTTCTGCTCACTTCATTCAGCATCAGTCCATAAAAGTCTTTCCAGGTTTTTCTAAAGTCCATCTGCTCATCATTTCTTACAGCACATTAGTTTCATTTTTTCTAGCTCCATAAAATAATTTTTGGTAGTATGATTAGTATCGCGCTGAAAAAGTAAATTAATTTAGGTAGAACTGTCATTTTTATTCTATTAGCTCAGCCTACCCATCAGCAACTGATATTTTTCCAATTATTTAGATCTGACTTTATTTGTGTGAAAAGTGTTTTGTAATTGTGTTTATATAGTTCTTGGGTTTGTTTTGGGAGGTAGACTCCTAAATATTTTATAATGTCTGCAGTAACTTTAAATGGAATTTCTGTTGTGCTTTGTAGAAATGCTGATGATTTATGTGGGTTTATTTTATAGCCTGCAACTTTGCTAAAGTTGTTTATTATTTCCAGTAGTTTTTTACTTGATTCTCTAGGATTCTCTAACTATATCATTATATCATATGCAAAGAGTGAGAGCTTTGTTTCTTCTTTGCCTATTCTAATACCTTCAATTTCTTTTTCTTCTCTTATTGCTAAAGCTAACATTTCCAGTACGATATCGAACAAGAGTGATGCTAATGAACATCCTTGTTTCACTCCTGATCTTATTGGAAATGCTTGTAGCTTGTCCCCATTACATATGATACTTGCTGAAGGTTTTAGGTACTACTTATTATTTCTCCCTCTCCCAGTATTTTCTTCTATTGGTTCTATTTTTTTTTTTGGCAAAGCAATGAGGGTTAAGTGATATTACTTATTATTTTAAGGAAGACTCCATTCATTCCTATGCTCTCTAGTGTTTTTAATTGTTGTTTTTTGTCAAAAGCTTCTTCTGCATCTATTGAGATGATCATGTGGCTTCTGTTAGTTTTGTCGTTGATATGATCAATTTTGCTGATAATTTTCCTATTCCCTAGGAACTGCTTTTGTTGCATCCCATTAAATTTGTGTGTGTTGTCTCATTATGGTCATTCTCTTGAATGAAATTATTGATTGTTTCTGTGATTTGATGTTTGACCCATTCATTTTTTAGGATTAGATTATTTAGTTTCCAATTATTTTTAGTCTATGTGGCTCTTTATTACATATATATTTTTTATTGCATCATGATCTGAAAAAGATGCATTTAATATTTCTGTATTGGATTGTGAGGTTTTTGTGCGCTAGTACATGGTTAATTTTTGTGTATGTGCCGTGTATCAATAAGAAAAAAAGCATATTCCTTTTTATCCTCATTCAATTTTCTCCAGAGGTCTACCCTACCTAACTTTTCTAAAATTCTATTCACCTCCTTAATTTCTTTCTTATTTATTTTGTGGCTAAATTTATCTGGTTCAGAGAGGGGGAGGTTGAAGTCCCCCACTAACATAATTTTTCTGTCTCTTTCTTCCTGTAACTCCCTGAAGTTTTCCTCTAAGAATGTGGATGCTATACTATTTGGTGCATATGTTTAGTAATGATATTATTTCATTGTCTATGGTACCTTTTAGCAGGATATAGTTTCATTCCTTATCTCTTTTAATAAAATCTATTTTTGCTTTGGCTTTGTCTGAGATCAGGATTGCTACCCCTGTTGGGTTTTTTTTTTACTTCAGTTGGAACATAATATATTCTACTCCAGGCTTTACCTTTACCCTCTGTTTCAAATGTGTTTCCTGTAAACAACATATTGTAGCATTATGGTTTTTTAATCCTTTCTGCTATCTGCTTCCATTTTATGGGAGAGTTCATCCCATCTATTTTTGCTTTTGTTTTGTCTGAGATCACAATTGCTATCCCTGTTTTTTTTTTAACTTCAGCTAAAACATAATAGAATCTGTTCCAGCCACTTACCTTTACTCTGTGTGTCACTTTGACTCAAGTGTGTTTCTTGTTTAAAAAACAAACAAACACATATTGCAGGATTCTGTTTTTTAATGCACTCTACTATCTACTTTTTTTATGAGTGGGTTCATCCTGTTCACATTCACAGTTATGTTTACTAACTGTATATTTCCTTCTGTCCTATTTCCCCTCTGTTTATCCTTTTCTCACTTTCCTTTCCTGTCCCTTCTCAAAAGTATTTTGCTTCTAACTGCCACCTCCCCCAATCTGTCCTCCTTTCTATTAACTCCTCCCTCTTATCTCCCTCCCCTTCTACTTCTCTGTAGGATAAGATAGATTTCTATTTCCACCTGAGTGTGTATGATATTCTCTCTTTGAGCCAATTCTGATAAGATTAGGATTCAAACATTGTCACCCCCCTCCCCAAGCTTCCCCTCCACTGTAAAATCTTTTTTGCATCTCTTTTATATAAGATAATTTATTCCATTCTACCTATCCCTTCCCCTTTTTCCCAGTGCAACCCTCTTTTTTAATCTTTAATTTTTTTATATCATTCTATCATAGTCAACTCACACTCATGCCACCAGTCTTTGTATACTCCTGAACTGCCCTAATAATGATAAAGTTCTCAGGAGTTACAAGTATCATCTTCCCCATGTACAAATGTAAACAGTTTAACATTATGATTTCTCTTTCCTGTTTACCTTTATAAGTTTCTCTTGAGTTTTGTATTTGAAAATCAAATTTTCTGTTCAGCTTTGGTCTTTTCATCAGGAATGCTTGAAAATACTCTATTTCATTGAATATTCATTTTTCCCCCTTGAAGGATTATATTCGGTTTAGCTTAGGGAGGTGATTCTTGGTTATAATCCTAGATCCTTTGCCTTCTAGAATATCAGTCTCCAAGCCTTTGATCCTTTAATGAAGAAACTGATAAATCCTGTGTTATCTTGACTGGGGCTACATGATATTTGAATTGCTTCTTTTTGATGGCTCAAAGTGTTTTTTTCTTTGATTTGGGAGCTCTGGAATTTGGCTCTATTATTGCTGGTAGTTTTCATTTTGAGATCTCTTTCAGGAGATGATTGGTGGATTCTTTTAACTTCTATTTTACCCTCTGGTTCTAGAATATCAGACCAGTTTTCCTTAATTTCTTAAGAGATGATGCCTTGGCTCTTTTTTTTTTTTTATCATGGCTTTAAGGTGGTCCAATAATTCTTAAATCATCTTTCCTTGATCTATTTTCCAGGTCAGTTGTTTTTCCAGTAAGATATTTCACATTTTCTTCTGTCTGCCTCCTTCTGGACACTATGATTTTTCTTAATGCAACTTAAAATCACATTAGCTCTTTGAGCTGCTATGTCACATTTTTCATTGATACTGATCATTCAATCCACTAAGATCTATTCCCCTAATCTTTTTTTCTGATGAACCATTGTCTAGCTATATTTCCCCATTTTGCATTTGTGAAGTTGGTTTTACATTATCTTCTATCAAACTTTGCCTTGTTACCTTAGCTCACTGTTTTAGCTCTACAAACATCCCTTCCAAGTCTATGTCTTCTGAAATTTGATGACCATTCCATCTATGCCTTCATCCAAGCCTTGATAACAATATTTAACAATGCAGGACTGAGGATAGATTCTACCTTCATCAGATCTCATCTAGGGTACTGTTTTCAGATCTGAGGAATTGGGAATATCTAACCCATAGAAGAAGAGACTTATGGAAGGAAGGTGGGGAGCAGGGACAAATACACAAGTATTTGAAGAGCTATTATGAAGAAGTCATATTCAAATCCAAGGTTACAGAAGAGCTATAGTGTGTTGCTTTTGTATCAAAAAAAGATTTTTTGTTTTACTGGAGGAATCACATAATCACATAATCCTAGAGCAGGAAAGGACTTGATCAGCTTGGCTCCCAAAGGGCAGAATTAGGAGTGATAGGTGGAATTTGTAGGGAAGTAGTTTTAGGTTTGACATAAGAAAAAACTTCCTAATAATTGGAGCTGTGCAAAAGTGGACTAGGCTGCATTAAGAGGTAGTAGGTTCCCTTTACTAGATGTCTGCCAGAAAAAGCAGGAAATGTATGTATGGTTGCAGAAAGGATTTCATACAGTTATGTGTTGGGCTAAATCATCTTTCATACCTCTTCAAACTTTCAGATTCTGTGAATGTGGCATGTTATTTATTCATTTATTTAAATTAATTAATTGATTTATCTATCTATCATCTATGTGTATGTCTATCTAATCATTTGAGACTGTATCTCCCTATCTCACTACAGTTGGAAATGCACTAGATACTCATGGACCTGATCCCACTGCTGATTGCCACAGAAGTTTTGACTTGCTTCATTTCTGATCTGGACCAATTTACCCCACTTTAGTCAGGCTGGTGATCCCACCTCCTGTGGTCTGACCATATTGGTGCTAAAATTAATCTGGATATCAATCAGCTTTAGCCTCGCTGCATCAAAACTTCCAACCTCAGGCAATCCACCAACCTCAGCCTCCCCACTAACAGGGATTGAAATGTGGCATTTTGAAAAAAGATATACATCCACCCACAATTTCCCGCTTTCCTACACTGCAGCCTGGAGCTTATTCAATCTAAGACATCTTCTTTTTGCCTTCAAGGTCCAGGTAAAAATTTTCTATAAGATCCTTTAACTAAAATTATCCTCTTAGGAGAATCTCTGCAGCACGTATGTTTCAGGCATTCCCTTCGCAATCTGATGAATGAGCCAAGATGCTAAGAAAAGGATATATCCATTCCCATTGTAGGATGGTAAGATCAGAAACAACTGGAAATCCTTGTGCTGGATTTCATATGTTTCAGAGTCCTGCTGTCAACATTTTAACTGCATACCAAGTTCTTTTTCTTTGATTATTTCATTGCTTTATTATTTCATTTCTACCAGGAATTGTGGCATTCTAAATATAACTGGTGGTTCACCACTTTTATACAAATGGGTTTTCTTATTTTTGGAGAATTATATATGGGAAAACAAGCACACACTTTTATTCTAACTCACTTATTACTTTACCTGGTTGGTTATAAAGAGACAGCATTTGACATATGGTGAGAAAGGTTCTATACAAACTAAATTTTGAAATGAGCTCTGATGAATGCAATAAGCATAATCAACTTAGAGAGAGTAATCAAATCTTTTGCCCAAAGAATAATTTCTATAGGTAGGAAAGAGAAAAAACATACAAAACATGTTTAGAGGTCCACAGGAAGTAAAAAGTATTAAAAATTAAACCAGTAGAAAATAAACTTTTTCAGATGGCTTGGACATTTAAAAAAAAAGACAGCAACATTTTCTAGTTATTAGTGCTTTGCAACTTTAAAAGGAGAATCACCAAATTATTGAAAATGTACATTTGAAATTTGCTGGGAATGTAGATATTGAGTTTTAGAAGATGTAATTTTTAAACATTTATTTATACAGCATTCTTTTAAAAAGTTTTTTTTTAGTTCCAAATTTTTTCCTTCCTCTGGTCCCTCCCCCTACTCATTGAGAAGCAAGCAATATGATATCAATTATATGTGTGAAATCTTTTGTGATATATTTTCATATTAGCCATTTTGCAAGAAAAATAAAGTGGAAAAATTATGCTTCAGTTTCCACTCAAGAATCCATCAGTTCTTTCTCTGGAAGTGGATAGAATTTTTCATTATGAGTCCTTCAGATTGTCTTAGATTGTTGTATTGATCAGAGGAAGGTCAGATACTGAAGCTGGAGCTTAAATACTCTGGCAACATAATGAGAAGACAGGACTCATTGGAAAAGAATGAGATGGATAGGTAATGTCATGGAAGCAATGAACCTGAGCTTGGGTAGACTTTGAGAGACAGTGGAGGACAGAGGAGCCTGGCATGCTGTGGTCCCTGGCATGCTGTGGTCCCTGGCATGAAGAGTCAGACATGACTGAATGATTGAACAACAAAAAACTAAGTCTTTCTCATTTGATCATCCTTATGATTTTGCTGTTACTGTGTAAAGAGATCTCTTGGTTCTGCTCACTTCTCTCTGATTCAATTTGTATAGATAGAAGATGTAATTTTTTTTTGAGAAAAAAGGTAGTTGTTTGGTTACCAACAAACAAAAGCATATCATATACGCTATCTATGCTATGATTGTTGAGAATATTTCAACTACTTTACAAGCAGGTTGTATATATACATATATATGTATGTGTGTGTGTGTGTGTGTGTGTGTGTATGTGTGTGAATATGTATATGTTCAGTCACAGACCTTGTGGAAGGGGTCTTCACCTTATTTGTGTCATGGCCACCTTTGGCATTCTGGTAAAGCCTATGGACCCCTTTGGAGGCAGCTAAGTGGCTGAGTGGATAGAGTGGAAGGTCTGGAATCAGGAAAACCTGAGTTCAAATCTGACCTCGCACACTTATTCACTATGTGACCCTGGCCAAGTAATTTAACCTCTGTTTGCCTTAATCCATTGGAGAAGGAAATGATAAACCACTCTAGAATCTTTGCCAAGAAAACTCCATGGACAGTATTGGCATGATATGGTCCACAGGGTCACAAAGAATCAGACAAGACTGAAGAACAGAATGGACCCTGTCTCAGAATCATATTTTTCTTTTTTCTTGTTTTTAATAATTGAAGGAAATACTGTTTCAACTCGAGATTAATATATAAGCATTTTAAAATTTAAATTAATTTATTTATTTTCAGTTTTCAACATTCACTTCCATAAACGTTTGAGTTTTAAATTTTCTCCCCCTCCCTCCCCCACTGTAAGATGGCATGCAATCTGATATAGGCTCTACATATACATTCTTATTAAACATATTTTCACATTAGTCATTTTGTAAAGAAGAATTAGAATGAATGGGAGGAACCACAAGAAAGAAGAAACAAAACAAAGAGAGAGAAAGAGAGAGAAAAAGAGAGAGAGAGAGAGAGAGAGAGAGAGAGAGAGAGAGAGAGAGAGAGAGAGAGAGAGAGAGAGAGAGAGAGAGAGAGAGAGAGAGAGAGAGAGAGAGAGAGAGAGAGAGAGAGCTCGCAAATGGTAGCTTTGGTCTGTATTCAGACTCCATAGTTCTTTCTCTGGATATGGATAGCATTTTCTATCATGAATATTTTGGATTGGATCTTAGATCCTTGTATTGCTGAGAAGAGCTAAGTCTATCAAAGTCAGTCATCACACAATGTGGCTGTTACTGTGTATAATGTTCTCTTGCTTGTGCTTACTTCACTCAGCATCAGTTCATATACGTCCTTCCAGCTTTTTCTAAAATCTACCTGCTCATCATTTCTTATAGCACAATAGTAATCCATTACATTCATATACCACAACTTGTTCAGCCATTCCTCAATTGATGGGCATCCCCTTCAATTTCCAATTCTTGGCCAACTAGAGATTAGTGAAAATAAAGATGTCATTTTCCCCCATGAGTCCCCTGAAATCTATCCATGAGTCTTGGGTTAAGAACCCCTGATTTAGAAGCAATCTCTGATGAGTTTTACCTTATTTTAATTTACCTGAGCTAGAGTTAAACAGCATGGTAGTAGACAAAGCAGTTCAGGATAGAGACATAGATGATCACTCAGAGAAAAACTCCAGAACCTATTAGAAGATTTTTTGGAAGGCATTTTCAATTCTTCCTTAAAGAGAAAACCAATAATAGAATGTTAAAAAAACAAAACAAAACAAAACAAACAACCAGAGGATGTGGTTGATAGGCTGATGAATTCCAGCTTGTAATCCAGCTTCCTAAAATGCAGTGCACAGCACTGGCTACAATATCCCGGATTTGGTCTGACCAGGGCAGAACTACAAACTGCCTTTTTCTGGACGCTTGCCTTCTAAAAATAGACCATGAAAGCCAGAACACATGGCTTTTTTCAAGTTTTTTTCTTAACCATTCTCAGTTGAAATTGAGAATTCAGATTTTTCTTCATATTCTCCATCCTTTGTAAACAGTCATACTAGGCCATGTTTAGGAAGAGATTAGACCTCTAATGTGGGGAGTAGTGAATCTTAGAACCACAAAATCTTAGAATCTCAGAGTTGGAAGGCATCTCTGAGATTAACCAGGGCAATCCACACCAGAGCCAGAATCTCCTTGACAATGTTCTGACAAGTGGGCAGCCAGCCTCTGTTTGAAGACCTTTCAGGGACAGGAAATCTATTAGCTCTTTAGGCAGCTCACTGTGCTTCTGGCTAGCCTGGGTAAAGTGAAAACTGTCTCTGTCTATTGTTCTTCTTTTACCCTCTGAAGCCAACAAACCAAATCCATGTCCTACATGGCAGACTTGGATATCTTTGAAGAGAGCAATCATGTCTTCTCTAGGGTAAGTACTCCCACCTCAGTCTTTCAACTGATCCTCATAGGGCATTGTTTCGAGTCTTTCTCTTGTCCAATTTGTCCTCTTCTTCACACGTGACAACCTGTTCATATTCTTCTTGATGGCACAGGGGATAGTCAGCAACAACTAAGTTTAAATCTGGCCTGAGACACTTCCTACCTGAGTGGCCCTAAGCAAGTCATTTTTTGCCTCTATCTGCCTCATTTGTAACATAGGGATAATAATGGTGCCTAATTCCTTGGGTTATTTATCAAATGAGATAATATTTGTAAAATGCTTACCATAGTGCCTGGCACATAGCAGTCGATAAATAAATGCTTATCTTTCCCCTTCTCCCAAAGTGTAGTATATAATAACATAAAATAATAATACCTTCTATTTTTATCTGACCAGGGTGGGACTTCAAATTCCATTATTCTGGAAACCATGCTTCTAGTAATACAAACTATGGCAGAATTAGGTATTTTGTGCTATCCACCCCTTTGATCTCCACAAACTCTCTTGGTCATAGAGTAAGAGAAGAAAGCAGCCTATCTGTGGGTGACTTTCCATCATTTCCTAAATTCCAAGGGAGCTTCAGACTTGACCTCAGCAGAGATTACTTAACATGTCAAAGATTTGACCTTGGGGGAAGGGATTTATGGGTAAAAGATGAGGAAATTGTTCAGAGACAAAAAGGAAGGAAGAAGGAAATGGAAACCATCACTAGCAGGAGTCCTGAGTGTGAATCCATGGGGAGCAGACTGTGGAGGTTGCCAGAGGCTTGGATGAGTCCACTAGGGTGGTAAAGATGATTCAAGTAAGAATGGTTGAATCCGACACCTCTGATCCGGCTCTGGCCAATGGGAAATACCCTTGATATTCCTTCTCCCTTTTCCTTTTCCTCTTCCCCGTAAAGGGCTGCATGTATTTTATTTGTTTATTTGCTCACTTTAAACTTTCTGCTTCCTCTCGGGCTTGGGAAACCTCAACATTTGTCCTGTTTACTGTGTTTCCTAAACTGGTAAATGTGATAAAGCTATTATTCAACAGAAATCCAAAGATGAGTGCTGTATCTTAGTTAATGCTTATATCTCCCAAGGAAGTGGGAGGAACTGGATGCCCCTTAACAGAGATGAGTGACATCTTGGCTAACTGTGTTAGGCTGAGAGGTAAGGAGTCACACTTTAGAGGCATTAGGACAAAGTTGAGAGACCACTATTAGATTAGAGTAGCCAACCTAAGATTCCAAATCAGCAGATACCTCTAAAAAAATTATGAGCTAGTAACCATCCAAAGCAATGAGGGAGCAAAGTCCAGGCATTTTTACTTTCCCCTTTCCCTGGAAATTGCCATTTAATACTCTGGGTTTGAAAAGAAAGCCATATCCCTTTGAATGAATGGGTTGTTGAGTTGCCTGGAAAAAGGAAAGTTGTGCTCATGGATAGCAGTGAGCTCCACCCATGTGTAAAGAAGGGAAGTAAATTGTCCAAGCATGCCAAGGCTCAAGGGACCATTGATAGCTCAGCCTGTCTCTTCCCCTGAACACTACCTGTAGCTTACATGTGGCTCCCACTGTTGGCTCCTATTGAGTGTATAGGCCACTAAAACTCCCAGTTCTTTTTCAGGTGAACTGGTGCTCAGATATGTCTCCTCTGTCCTGAAATTGTTCAATTGCCTTCTTTTTTAACTCAAGCATTTATCTCTCTTAAGTTTCATTTTCTTAGATTCTACCTATTATCCTAGCCTTTGAAGATTCCTCTGAATCCAGATTTTGTAACTCAATATGTTAGCTATCCTACCAGTTTAGTGTCATTGGCAAATTAGTTAAGCATGACAGCTCTGCCTTCATTCAAGTAATTAGTAGCAATGTTCTACATGTGAAACTTTCAGATTTTTGTAGATCTGTTAATTATCACTATTTGGTTATAGCTATTCACCTTATTTGAAATCCATCTACCAGTACCACTATTCAGTCAACATCTCTCATTGTATCCACAAGAGGCTACCAAATGCCTTGCTGAAATCCAGACTTACCATATCTATAAAAGTCTCCTGTTTAATCAGTCTTGTAATTCTGCCAAAATAGGAATTGAAGTTAGTCTGTCATGACCTTTTCTTCACAATTAATAGTGAGTCCTATTTCTCTTCCTAAATTTTCATAAACATCCCTGTAGTAGTACATTCTAGAATTTTGCAAGAAATATAAGTCAAACTCATTAGCCTATATTTTAAAAACTCCATGCTCTTCTCCCCTTATGAAAATCAAGATAACTTTTACCCGTTTCCAGTTCTGAGACATCTCTCCCATTCTCCATGATTTTTCCAAAGATCACCAACAGAGCCTTGCTTGTCACATCCACAACGTCTTTCAGTACCCTAAAATGTAGTTTGACCAGACTTGGTGGCTTGAATGCATTTAGGACAGTTAAGTAGTATCTTAACATAACTTCACTTTTCTTAGTTTTCGATTTCCCATGAACAATTTTTCTTTTATATAAAATTTCATGATGGATGTCACCTCAGATGACTTTGTTCAATGATCTTCTGATTATATTGGTATCAAGGTATACAAAAAGCAGGGAGAGGAATGATCTAAAAAGGTATTTACCAATGCTGTAAAGGATGTTCTATGCAAAGTTTAAATGAAAGAGGGGTTCTCTATATGTGGCAAGATCCTTCAAATGTTCCTGTTTCTGTTTGACCTTGGGCTGATTGCATAAAGCCATATCCTTGATGAGATAATGGTGACTCAAAAGAGATTGGTCTACCAATCCATACAGGAAAAACCAAGTGGATGAAGAAAATGTATTTCCTGGATCATGACCTTCAGTTGGACAAGCAGCCAATTCATTGATTTAGGCCAGGTGTACATTGAGGGTGTCTTAGTGTAGTTTTAATCTTAAAACTTAAGATTTAAACTGCACTAAGATTTTTGGGACATTCTATGTATCCTGGAGAAGCACTTGAAATGGACAGTGAGCTGGACCCAGAATTGAATTGAAGGGAGTGGCCTGTATTAAATTTGAGGAATTGGGCAGGTCTTTCAGTGAACCCTGCTACAAAAATCAGGATGTTTTTGGGCACACTGATCAGCATCTCAAATCTTGGTGTATCACCAGGGACCCTATGAAGATACCTCTCTGTCATGCAGTTCACCAAGTACAGCAGCTACATTGTCTTCCTTACTGAATATCTCCCCAATTACTTTACAGTAAACCAAGGAGTAAAATTCCTTCTATGGCAGCTTATCTTAGCTTTATCAAGAATCTTTTGTGAGTGTCTGGGCCACTCCTAGCAGGATGGTATTGGTCCTTAAGTTCAACCCAGCACATAATTACATAGTGCTTGTCTAGGCTTGTTCATATCTTGATGCTTAAAGAATGGGTCTGCCTAAATTGGAGAACTGCAGGTGCAGAACACTAGGGCCTAAGATAATGAAGATACATACATATACATGATATATATATAAAATATACATACACACAAATATATACATACATATAATATACATATACATACACATAATATACATATACATACACCTTTACACACGCATATATATATATATATTTAAAATGCCTCCAAATAAAGAGAAATAAATTAAAAGTGAAGCAAAAATAAGATAAATAAAAAACAACAAACATTCCCCTGAAAAAGGAGGCATTTGGAGTGGCTAGAGAAGCATGTAATTTCCTTCTTTCAGACTTGTGGATCATAGGCACCGTGAAGGAGCCTGCACAGATATAGCCTGTGGTCTATGACCAGGAGTAATCTATCTTTTTGGCCACTATAATATTTTGAGCCTGTTGCAAACTGGGGTTGTGAACCAGGTCCTACAGGCTTCTTTATGCTTAATGATGCCAATGCAAAGAGACAGGCCAATCAGTCTTTTAACAGAAACAATCCACCTGAGCAGAATATACTGTTATGGTTTTTTCTTAAAGTCATTCCAATAAAATTGCATTCCAGCTCTCCACATAGATGCTTTAATAAACTTGACTTAAAAAAGGTTCTCATGCAATTAAGTGAAGGCAACTAACACACACACACACACACACACACACATGTTGATTAATACCTATCCTATATGCCTTTCATGTAGTCTCTTGTCATAGTTGGAGAATTCTTTGCCCTTACAGAGGGAGGAATCAGGATTGTAAGTCTATTTTTAAAAAGTTCTTAAGAAGATTGTTTATAGAAATGGGGCAGAAGGTTTTATTTCTCTTTCTTTGGGGCTGTGGACTTTGGCAAGAATCTCAGCTGAAGCAACTGGCTCCAATTCATCTGTGGTAAATGAGAGAATCAGACGCCCCTTTCCCCCCTCCCCCCAGTGCCAAACTCCTAAGCCTTTTCTTTGGCATATGGCAGCAGGCAAACCTGCCAGAGGTGGGGCATGCTTTTACCTTCAAAACTAAAATACTGATGGTGCATGCAATGTCCTTCTTGGCTCCAGTAACTGTATTCACAGAAATCTGAGCAGGAGATTTCCTAAGGCAAGGCTAGAATGGATTTCTCAATTGAATCGAATTCTCCCAGTGCTTACATCTCTCCTGCATAGAAAGACAGGGACCTAAGGTTATTTGGGAATCATGGAAGGCATTGATGCTGTTCAGGAGTGGGAGAACAGGTCAATACTTTGAAAGAACTGTGATGATTTCAGTGCCAGGAACTTTTTTCCATGAACACTGATCATAGGGGTTCTTAACATTTTTGTGTGATGGCCTCCTTTGGCAGTCTGGTGAAGCCTATGAACTCCTCAGAATAATGTTTTTAAATGAATAAAACAAAATATATAGGATTACAAAGGAAACAAATTATAATGAAATAAAGTTATCAAAGTATATTTTTAAAGACTCCAAAATCATGGGCCTCTGGTTAAGCCTTGTTGGATGGCTCTTCTTGAGGTGCCATGGTCAAAAATATTCATCACCTGGTGGCTGACCTTTCTGGGTGTGAGCATCTGAACTGAGGTGGCAGCCAAACTGTCCATCAATAGATTTGGACTTGAAGCATTTCGAGCTTGGGAACAACTCCCTGAGATTGGGCTCCATTTTCATGGTCACCAAGAACCCAAGGTAATCTTCATGCCATGATGAAGCATCAGAGTAGGATTTTAGGGGAACAGGAAAAGAATAGAGCTAGTTATAGGCATAAAATAGACACATTAATATTTAAAATAATGATGTTGTTTAATAACTATGTTATTTTAACAATGTTATTTTAAATATATTGCATAAAACAATGAGTCCAATTCTCTGAAAGTTCGGAAGAGAGGAATTTCTGTTATTCATTTCATTCATTATTTCCTCCTTGGTTCTTATTTCAGTGGCCAAGGACATATGAGCTAATTCATCTTAGGGACTGCAGTCCTGTATCCATACAGATAGAGGAGGGATCTAGGGGTGGAAGGTCAGAGGTCATATGGTCCAACATCCTCATTTTACATATGAGTAAAGTGAGGCCCAGGGACCTGAAGTGATTTGTCCAATGTTACACAGGTAATTAAGTGTTATAAATGGGATTTAAACCCATGGGCTCTGACTTTAAAGGTTGGGGTCTTCCTAAAAGGAGCACTGAAAACAGGCAAAGGAATGCTCTGAATTGTCCTTGAGGACTGGCATTGTGTTTGATGTTATGTATTCTGAGCACCTGACACAGGGGTTTGCATGTAGTGGAAGCTCAATTAGTATTTGGTTTTGGTGATGATGGTGTTGCCCCTCAGAGACTGGTCCTACTTTAGCCTCTAGCCATGACTCTGTGAGACTGGGAGAGCCAGGTGCAAATGTTGATTACCCTAGCACTGAAGTTTGTGTGTAGAGCGACGAGACAGAGTCATCCTATGTAATACAGCAGAAACCTTGCAGTGAGGTAAGAAAGAGCAGACCAATCACACTGAGTACAGCCAAGAAGGACTCCTAAAATGTATTCTCTAACTCCCAGAGATATGGGGTTGGGGTAGGGTGAAGGGAGAATTAGGGAGACAGGATTATTTGTTATTCATTGGGTGGATGAATATGCATGAATGCCCTCCTCATTGGTCTAATTTAATTGAACCATGTTCAAAAACCACTTCAACACTTCTGGAGAGATTGGATAGAGAGGAATCAGGAAGATTTGAGTTCAAGTCCTACTTTTGATACATATTGGCCATGTGACCCTAGACAAGTCACAACCTCTCAGTGTTCTTGTCAGCTCTCTAAGGCTACATGTTACAGAGACAGGGGTATCCTGCATTCGTAGAAGGAGTTTTCTCATCTGGTGGTTTCCTGTATCAATGACTTCCCAGGCCTAATTCTTCTCCCTTATCAATAAGCATTTATTGGGTGCCTACAATATGCAAACTGTTTCAATAGGTTCTAGGAAAGAATTTTTAAAAAAGCATTTGGTCCTTGTCCTCAAGGAACTTATAATGCAGAAGATAACATAAATAGCTACAATGCAAGTTGGAATATTATAGTTATATGGAAGAGGTAGAAACAAACAGCTCTGAAAGTTCAGAACATATCAGCTCTTACTTAGGGTGTCAAATTGGGTTTTATAGAGAAGGTGGCACTTTAACTATATACTTAATGATGGAAAAGATTCCAACAGGCAGAGACAGGGAAGGGGCATGGGAGTGGGAGATACTAGGATGAGTCCAGGACTTGGGTAGTCTAGTTTTGTTGGTGTGGAGTGCATGAAGAGAAATGGTTGAATGAATGCATAATGAATAAATGAATGAATGAAAAGCATTTGTCTAAGATTTATTATGTACTGAGGCCAAAGTTAAGTACCAGGGAAAGTAAATCAGCCTTTGCTTATATTCTAACAGGGGAACACAGCACACATGGAAAAGTGGTGGCCCCAGGAAGGGGACTTTGGTTGAAAGCATCACTCGGATGGGGAATGGCGCCATAGATCCTTTCACCATATTCCAGAACGACAGAGTTGGTTTGATCATAGTCCCAGACCTGGGAGAGTAGAGGGAGAGGGTACATAGCTGAAAGTGGCTGATGAGAAGATGATTGGGAGTGAGCAGTGAAATGAAGCATACCTGGGCTCTGCTTGTCTGGTGAGGGAGTCATCAACCAGGAGGGCACCAGTGGATAGAGTACTGGCTAGGGTGGTTCTGGAGAGGAAAAGGTTAAACCTCCAGGGCAGAGTTTCTGGTGGGCCGGGAAGGAGGCTGTCTGAGCCTGTGAAACAATCCTTGAATCTTGGGCTGTGGCCATAGTGTGAAGTGTCTTGAATTCTAGGCTAAGGAGTTTGGCTGTTATCACTCCATAGTGATAAAGACTTTTTTGAAGGCTTTTGAGCATTGAAGCAACATGTTGAAAGCATTATTTTAAGAAGATTAGACTGGCAGGGTTCTCATGTGCGTTGATGATAGAAAGACAAAAGACGGTTCCTTCCCTTAACAAGTTCATATTCAAATGGGGGAGGTTACACTCAAACAACTATGTACATATAAGACACATACATGATAAATTGTAAGCAATAACATAGGAAAGGCACTAGCATTAATGACCAAACCAATCAGCAAGCATCTCTTAGGCACCTGCTGTGTGTCATGAGCTGCTGTAAATGCTGGGAATATAAAAAAGGAAAAACCCTTCCCGGAGCTCACATTCTCATAGATGAAGCAGCATGTAAACACACACACACACACACACACACACATATATGTATATATGTATATATATGTGTGTGTGTATGTACGTTCTGTCTCTATGTTTCTGTATATCTATCTATAAACATAGATATATAAAGTCCTATATATATAAGATATCATATCTTATATAATTATGTAATTATATGTAATTATGTAATATATGATAATTATGTAATATATGCCTATATAATTGTTATATAATTATAATATATATAGATAGAGAGAGAGAGAGAGCAAGACAAACGTATACACACACAGTAGATGGAAGATAATTTCAGAGGAAATACACTAGCATTGAGGGGGACCAGGCGTTTCATGATGAGATTTTCACTGAGACTTGAAGGAAGCCAGGAGATAGAGGGGAGGATGGAGAGAATTCCAGGCATGGAAGGCAGCCAGTAAAAATGCAACATCAGGAGATGGAGTGTCTTAGGAGAGAACAACAAGGGGGCCAGTGTCATTGGATCTTAAACTACTTGAAGGGATTGGTTGGTTGGTTCTTGTCCTTCATGCTTAAAGACAACCCAAAACGACATCAGTATGTTGGGGTTAAGGAACAGTGTGTCTGTCTGTGACTTATCAGACCAATATGAGCTTGGAAGGCTCTACCATAGGTTGGGCACAAATAGTCTATGAACTTGAAGAGGAGTAAGATGGTAGGAAGGGGCCAGGTTATGAGGGGCTTTGAATGCCAAACAGAGGATTTTATATTTGATCCTGGATATAACAGAGAATCACTGGGATTTATTGACTCTGTGTGTTGTGTGTGTGTGTGTGTGTGTGTGTTGTATGAGCAGTAACATGATCAGACCTGGGTTTTAGGAAGATCGTCGCTTTGGTAGCTGAGTGGATGGATTGGAGTGGGGAGGGAGTTGGGGCAGAGAGACTAACCAGCAGGTTATTGCAATAGTCCAGGTGTGAGATAATAAGGGTCTGCACCAGAGTGGAGGCCGTGTCAGAGAGAAGTGAGTATATGGAAGGGATGTTGGAAAAGTAGAACTGACAAACCCCAGCCTCCTCACCAACCTGATTGCCCCTCTTGGAACATGCACTTATACAATCCATGCCTTCTGGCATGAGTATATCTAAGCTGGAAGTGAACTGGGTGAAAAAGTAACTTGTTCTAGGCTACACACGAGACTGTCAAAAACAAAGGAAAACAAAAACCTTCATTTCTTCACGTGCACCTTGCACATGTATAACACATGCGCTCCTGAGAGTTTGTTTGGCAAAGGAATTTCTGTAAATAAATCCTGTCATATTTTGAAAGTACTAAGGGAATTTGCCACCTAGAGGAATGCTATAGGAAATTATTTTAATTTAGTTGTTTTATAAATTGTGATTTGTTTAAGGTTTTCCTTTAAGTGAGCTAACCTAGTAAAGATTAGGTATTTGATAGTATGGGCAGCCAGGTGATAGAGTGATAGAATGCCAGGCCTGGAGTCCTGAAGACCTGAGTTCATATCTGACCTCAGACACTTTTTAGTTATGTGATCTTGGGCAAGTCACTTAACCCTGTTTGCAGCAGTTTCTTCACCTGTAAAATGAGCTGGAGAAGGAAATGTCAAACCACTCTAGTATCTCTGCCAAGAAAACTCCAAATAGGGGTAATTAAGAATTGAACATGACTGAAAACAATAGAACAACAACAAAATTTAACGTCGTCAGGCTAGGAAGTCCTCAGACTATATGAAATGCCACAAAGGTTAAGGAGACTGAAAACTGAAAAAAAAAGGACCACTGGATTTGGTAATTAGGAAATCATCAGTGATCTTAGAGATTGAAGTTTCGCTGGAATTGTGGGAAAAGAAGCCAAATTGTAAGGGACTAAGGGGAGGAAGCTTCCAGGTATTTCTAAATGTCTAGGCACTTGAATGATTGACTGCAACTTTGACTTTTCATCCAGATATTCCACTGGCCTGTTGACTCAGTCTAATTCAACATTGGCTGCAAAATGCAGGAAGCATTCCTGTGGGACACCAAAGCTTAGATGTATCATGTTAGTAGGAACAACTTAAATTCAAGGCGCAAGATGTCTTTCTGGCCTTCCCATGGGAAAGGCTGTTGAAATACATCTCGGTTTACATAGTAAATAGTTGCCATTAAAAACCATCAAACAGATGAGATAGTGGAGAGAAAGCTGGTCTTGAGGTCAGGAAGATCAATGTTACAGTCATACCTCTGACACATATTGATTGTTTGACCCTGCCCTCCAGGCAACTCTGACTTTGTGTTTTAGAATAGTTGCAGACCTGCACTGGTGAATGGAACTTTTGTTTTTGTTTTACTGGGAATTCTTTACATCAATACAGTTATAAGCCCAAGAAGGGAGGGTAACCAAAAATCTATTGAACTCCCATGGCAAAGTGGATAGAGTGCTGGGCCTGGAATCAGGAAGACTCATCCTCCTGATTTCAAATATGGCCTCGGACACTTACTGTGTGACTCTGGTCAAGTACCTTAACCCTCAGTTCTCTCAGCTGTAAAAATGAGCTGGAGAAGGAAATGGCAAACCACTCCAGTGTCTTTGCCAAGAAAACCCCAAATGGAGTCATGAAGAATTGGACGTGACTGAAGCAACTAAACAACATTGCTTTCTTTGCTCTTAAATTGCAGGAGGTAGAAAGGAAAAGTACCAGTTGCTATCATAAGTACCCCAAAACTCATGTCCCCATTATTCTTTCTATAAACCTGGGCTTGGGGGATGCTGTAGGGAAAGGGCATTGAACATCACTTCATCTGTTAGATTAGATGTAATTTTAAAGATTTCTTCCTCGGTTCAGCTCTCCCATTCCAAATTTTGTGGACCTTGGGAGGGTTGTTCAGCAAATGAATGAGAATAGAAAGTAGAGAGGACTGATTATGCTTCTGGAATGGCTCTGAGCATTTACATAAACATTGAGACATGCAATAATAGCCTGTTGGTTTGTTTCCTAGACTCAAGTCTCTCTTCTCTCCAATCTGTCCTCCACTCAGACACCAAAATGATATTCTTAAAATGCAAGTCTGACCACCATGTTACTGCCTGCTCCCTTTTCAATAATCTCTAATGTCTCCCAGTTGCCTCTCAGATCAAATATAAAAGCCTTCATTTGGCTTTCAAAATCCTTCACAACCTGGCCCCTCCTATCTTTCCAGTCTTCTTACCTCTTATCCCCACTACATATTCTGTGATCCAGTGACACACACTGACGGCCTTGCTGTTCTCCATAAAGACTCTCCATCTTTTGACTCCGGCGTTGTGTTTTCATGAGCTAGCCCCCATGCCTAGAATTCGATCCTTCCTCACTTCCACCTCCTGGCTTCTTCATGTTCTAGCTAAAATCCTCCCTTCTACAGGAAGTTTTTTTCTGATCCCCCTTAATTCTGGAGCCTTTCCTCTGTTGGTTACCTCCAAGTTATCCTTTATATGTGCATGGCTGTTTGCATGTTGTCTCTCCCATTAGATTGTGCCTTTCTTTGGATGCCCTGTGCTCAGCACAATGCCTGGAACATAGTAGGCTCTCAATAAATGCTAGTTGACTGACTGGCATGCTGGGTATTGTTCACAGTCAGCACCACGGCCACAGTCTCTGCTCTCAAGTGTTTTAGCATTCTTTGTACTTATTTGAAAAGAATGATTATTTGTTGGAATGGCCCCTTTTCAACTCTCTTGAATTTTCTCTTTTTACTCTCTAGGAATACTCATATGGAATGATATGCTTAAAGAGAAAGGGAAAAGAAAAAAGACATCTGTGTTATTTAGCTCCTTAAGTCCCAAGGTAGGACACATGTATTATAACTTTATGTATGTGTGTATGCATGTAATTGTATACGTATATACTACTGATATGTATCTATATAACACATTTTAGAAAGCAGTTCACTTAGGCAAAAGCTAGTTAGTATCATGTCACTATTTGAGCACATAGTATGGATATTTCAGACACGTACATATATACACGTGTGTGCATATGTATATACATGTAGTTTGCATGCACATGTGTATATGGTACCCATTTAGGAAAAACAAAGTTAACAAAATGTCCCATCTTCAAGTATCTTAAAAAGGAAATTACTGCATTAACATGATTATAAGTGCCATTGAACATTACTTAAAGTGACTTTTTAAAAATCACATAGCAGAAAAACAGACAAAAAATTACATCTACCAAGTTTTTCCTCCACCAGCCTAAATCAGCATCAGACAAATCTATTAACATGCATCACTGTACTATGTGATTTAGGACTCCGAGATACAGCACAGAAGGTAAATAGATTATTGTTTTGTTTTTCAGCTAATACAGCTTTTGTGGATTAAAATCAGGGTGATCTAAATATTAATAGATTCATTCATGTGGCGCAAAAGTCACAAATCATTCACTAAGGAAAATTGGCCTGAAGCCCAAATTCTATTCCAAACCCCAGGGGAGAGTTGTAACTGCCCTGCTAATGTCTACAAAGAGCAAATTTCTGTACATAATTTATGTAGATGAAGTGTGCAGAATGTTTTTATTTGTTCTACATCTAACTGTCTCACCTCTGCATGAACTTCCCAAACCCAGATCGACTCCAAATACTCTTGCTCCCCTTCTCCACACTTCCCTCCAACGTGTTTGCTTTGGCAACTTTCAGGTTCTTACAAACAACTCTCCCAGCGATATCAATCACTCTTGCACCCAAAGAGAAATACTGTACACTCAATGCGATGACAAAATGAAACATGTTTGAGGCAAACCATGTGTTCCCGCGTGTCCGGGATTATGATATTTGCTCAAGGAATATGTTCCTAATGTGTTTGGCTTCTGTTACCCCTTGTGATTGCTATTTTCATTGTCTCTTTTGGAATTTATGATTTCAGAAGCAACTGCTCAGACGCATTGAATGGGACACTCTTGGAATGTGAAGCTTAAAGTCTTCACTGGACAGTGTCATTCTGTTCTCCATCACTGTCAAGTCTGATCCTTACAAAGAAACCTGTTTTAGGAGAGGTAGTTAAGTCTCTTCTAGTTGGAATTACAATCAAATAGTTAACCTAAACTCTGCAACGATACATTGTGTTGTATACCAGCTCTAGGTTATGTCACATTATTAGATTAGGGCAGAAATTCATTTCTTACTCTATCAGTGAGGCAGCACCACATTGTAACCATAATTACATTGGTTCCAGGTACTTGACTGACATTCATTCGTTTTGATGGCATGCTTGTAAGATAGACAGTTAGTGTTATCAGTGCCTTTTTACTGGGAAAGCAATGAGAATGCCCTTGTAAAAGCCAGGGTCTATCAACTAAAAGAGGGGGTTGGAGGTATTTAATTGGTAGTTACCTATTCCCTACAATTCAGTCTATCATGCCCAATTCTATGTTTCCTCCTTCTGGTACTGTCAAGGTTGGAAGTTAGTTCCAAGGCTATTTGGTAGGTTTTCTATGCTTCTGAAATAGGTGCCATGGCCTCCTTTCCTTAGTACAGGGTTATTTTTATTTGTATTTATTTTCCACCAGTTCTATTGGTCTACTGGTGGCCCTGAGGAACACAGGGAGAATTTTCTCAATGTTTTCTTATGGTTTTTTTTTTTTTAGTCTTGAGGGGTAGGAAGTAAGGAGGAAGACAATCCTAAACCACATATAGAGTAAATGAATTTCCCAACATCTTCAATCTAATGATTAGCTTTTTTTTTTTAAGTAAAGTTACCTGTCTCTGCAGGAATGAATGAATGAATGAATGAATGAATGAATGAATGAATGAAAACCGCATTGCACCAATTAGTACAAAGGTTGAATCCCATTAAATGATCACATTATTTGAATTCATACTATATTTCCATTGGGCTGGAAATAATAATTACTATATTTTACATAATTATAACTTCAAGAAGTGTCAATTCATATACATGTGACCACTTAATGGGATTCATTGTTTTTATGGGACCTAGCTGCAACCTACCATTTACTAAGAGCTGGGGATAGAAAAATTGAGAGAGTTCCTTTTCTTAAGGAACTCATCTCTAATTGAGGAAAACAGTACGTAAAAAGAAAGGTCACCTTCAGGGTAGATAGAAAGGCCTGGACATCCTACTTGTGAAGTCATAGGGTGGATGGCAAGATCCAGTAGTCTGTTAAGTTATATAAGTAGGTTAGAGGATAGTTCCACAGAACTGCAGGCCATAGAGCAGAACAGATAGGAAGGCCTGTAGCCCTTAGGAGGCAGAGGCAGGAATGGGAAGACCTAGTGGCCTCCATATTATTGGAAGAAATAGCATTCTTAATTTTCATCTCATCTAAGCAGCACTATGGAAGGGAGAGAGGGGAGGGCTCTCCCTGGTGGTGGCAAGTCTTTTTTACCAGCCAGTCTTCTAGGGTAGGATCTGTGATAGTTGGCAGATAGGGTAAAGGGCTGGCAAGATGGGGAAGGCTATTCCAGTGAATAAGCTAAATCGGAGCTGGGAAGAGTGCAAATAGAGAAATTTACTTTCATGTGACCAAAAAGGCTAATTCTTAAATATCAAATAAACAGAGAACTTGTCTTAAAAGTTAGGAACAGGAGTTATGACTGTGCTGGGACTGGGGACTGGGGACACCCTTCTTGATGTCTGCCGCCAACCTGCTATGGCTGCCTCCAATGCAGAAGTTTCCAGAGGTGAGGAGCTGCTGCTCTCAGCTACGGCTTATCTGTTCATTTAGGGGGAAAGACCAGGCCAACCCCCTTCAACACCACAGCTAAAAATCCTTTGGGATCCTAAATTCGCCAAGCCTGACAAATTGTGACAAACTCTCTCCTTCTCAGACCCTTTTTCTTGATTGACCTGGTATCTGACTTTTGTGGATTCTGGTTTGGCCCTGGGGCTGTTATTGATTCTATCTGCTTCATTCTAATGACTCATTGTTGACCACATCTTTCTAGCACCTGGATACTTCTAGGCTGTGTTGAATAATCTAATCACTGATCTTGGCCCATTTGTTCTCTAGCTTCTGCACCTTCTTGGAACCTTCTTCCCTATTTGGTTTTAGACTCCTCCCACACTGAATGCTTACTCTCAGCAATGTGCCCCAGTATATTCAAACCTCCCCCTCCGCCCCCCCCCAAAAAAAAAGTCCAGCAAAGCCAAGAGGAGCAGAATACACTGCACAGAAAGAGGAGAGACAGAGTGTTCCAGAGGAACTGGCATGTCATCTGATGTTTATCATTGGCACCAATACAACGTTGGCGCCAGGGGAATTGAAACAAACTTTTTGGGGCCTTATCAACACTAACATCTACTTCTTGTGGAATCCTATGCTATGTACTGGAGATACAACAGAGCAGAAGATCTGGTCTCTGCCTTCAGGGATCTTATGGGCTAATTTGAGAGACAAGGTATGTATACGAAAAAGATAACCAGCAATAGTAGGTAGCATATGCTAAGTTTCAAAAGTAGATAGTAAGTTTGAGAGGGGTTCACAGGAAGGCCAGAAGTCATAAGCAGCATGGAACAATAGAAAGGACTAGATTTGGAAGCAGAGGGTCTGGATTCAAAGCCTAGTTCTGTTTTGGGCAAATCACTTAACTTCTCTGTGTCCCTTGTCTTATTTAAGGCCTCTCCTAGCTCTAATTCTATGATGCAAGACTGGAAAAACTCAAAGGAAAAGACAGAGGGCAGGACTTTTCACCAGTGTCCCTATACCAAGTCTCCTAAACACTCATTCCCACTGTGGATAGCCTTTCTTCTTTGGTGGTTAGTGGGGATACCAGAAGCCTCATTATTTCTAGATTGCTTGAATATTTCCCATTCCCATACTTCAGAACCTACTGATTAACTGGTAACATGGGCATATTATTGGTGTCCTTTTCTGGAGTGACAAATGTTAATAAAATAGAATCTTTATTGCTGAAGCCACTGAGTCAAAGTGAACTGAACTAAGAACAGTTCTTCAGTGACTCTGGAGGAGAGAGTGAGGCTGATGACTTTACACACACAAAAAATGGCCTCACTTAAATACAATTCACAAAGCAGTCAAGACAGCATCATTCTGAGGTGATGTGGTTGGTTCTCTGTCCCTTGGAGTCAGTTTATTGGGTATTTGCTGGGAAGTGACATTGTGTGCCTTGAGCACAATTGAAAAAGTGTTTTCTGTTAACAGTGAATTGATCAACATGCATTTATTAATCGAAGATCATGTGCCCGGCACTATGCTAAGCCCAAGAAAACAAAAAGAGTTACATACTTCCCTGTCCTGAAAGACAGGGCCAAATGCCAACTGAAGAAGGAAACAAACATTTATTAAACTCCTGCTATGTGCCAGGTACTGATTGAGCTAGGTGCTTTACAAATGCATCTCATGTGATCTTCTCAACAACCTTGGAAGGTAAGCTCTATTATTATCCTCATTTTTTACAGCTGGACAAACTGAGGCAGAAAGAGGTGAAATGACTTGCCCCAGGTTACACAGTCTATCCTTCACCTGAATGTGTATCTTATCTTGAATAATGTTTATATACCGCAAAGAGTGCCATTTTCTACCACTAATAACATACAGAAATAAAAAAATGATATTAAAAATGTTCCTGATTGCACCCTAGGCAAAGGGCTACCTTTCTACTCTTCGTTCCCACTCCTAAGGGTACATATAATTTTGATGATGGTTCTTTCCTTTTCTGCTTTTATTTCAGGGTCAAACTCTAAGTTCCTTGTTTCACATTTCATATGGACATAGATAACAATCTTTGATCTGTCAAGACATGCATTGAAATCAGACAGATGGCAACCTTAGAGTCAGCAGGGTCTGGACATACAAGGCCCAATGCAAACAAAGCAAATCAAGGAAGCGTAATGAGAGAGATTCTTGCCTTCTTAACATCTTTAAAATTGTGAAGCCCCAGACTGAATGGAACATTTCATATAAGAGACCTGGCTTGTGGTTTCTACATGCAACAATACTATTTCTGCATCTCAGCGTCATGTTTGTTACATACCATTTGTGTAAAATATTTGCCTAATGATTCACTGACCCCAAGATCCTTTTCCACCATATTTGTTCAAAATTAGTCCTATCCAACCCTGAATACTTGGGTTTTGTTTTCTATTGATAGGCAAAGTAGTTGATGCTTCTCCAATTGAACCTTATTTTTTCCTGCTTACTTAACATGTCCTAATTTCACTTTCAGTTAAAATCTTGTGCTCCAAGGTGATAGCCATCTCCCATCAATTGGTGATGTCTGTTTCTTCTATTAGGATAGTCCCTACAGATCTTCATTTTTATCCTACTCTCAAACATTAAACTATTGCTACTTACTCTTAGAGGGACCATTCTTTGCTCGACTTAATTTTACCGAGATGAAGCTAGACCCACATTTCACTAAAAATCAGTATGACAATTAGGACTTTATACATTCAAATTATTTTATTTATTTGTAGTGTATTCAAGTTTTTTTTCTTCTTCAGACCGATGGGTCTGAGGTTGTGCTTCTATTGTATTTATTATCATTATCATTTTTTTAAAGATAAAGCATTGCATTTGTCCCCTCCCAGCCTTTTATTAGTATTCCAATGATTTAAAAATCATGCATGAAGTTCTGCAATAATTTGAGGCAAGCCCATTCTTTAATTACTTTGGGATATAAATCATCAGTTCCAAAGATACGAACATATTCAATTGATTTAAGTAACTTTAAACTTGCTCGGTCTCTGCAAGAAATGGAATACAGAAAGAAAAAAAGGTGGAGGGAAAACACTGCAGGGGGTGAGGAGAGGCTTGTTAACAGGTATAGGGATACTTCGTAATTGTTTTGAATTGTCTTTTAAAAACAACAATAACAAAGCTAAAGAGTGGTTTGGGCTTCTGGGGAAGGGCCCATGGGCCTCAACTTTTCACTGTGGAAAGCGAGTGAAGATAGATGCCTGGTTTTTCTCTTTGTTGGCTGGCCTAGAAGAGGGTGGGCAGTCCCCCTCACCCTCTCCACCCTTTTCATTTGGCCGAGGTATAACGCACGAAGCTTCCAGGGGCTTTAGGGGACATCTGGTTATGTTCTAAGCGCAAAATGCAGAAAGAGGGGTCTTGGGAAAGCGTCTTCCAGAGTCTAGGGAAACATCGCCTGAGTGACTGATCTCCAGAGTCGAGATTCAATAATCCCGACCGCATCTGGCTTCGTCGCAAACCTAATACGGCAGCCTCTATGGTTGCGCGGGAAGTCTCCAGCCAAACCGACCCCTTGTAAAAATAAATACTCATCAGCAAATATTTTGATTAGTTAAAAATGTTCTAAATGTCTAACCTCTCGATCTCCTTCTCCCCCCACCGCCTAAGCTAATAATGATTACAGCGAAGCGAAAAGACTCCCACCCGGCACCGAAGGTGGGGGGAACAGCTTGTCTCTGCCTGGAGAGGGAGGAAGGGAGGGCGCGGCGGCTGCGCTGGGTGCTGGCATTGGCGCACGGCCTGGCCCTGAGCCTGGTGGAGAAGCAGCTTCTCACCGCTGGTTTTTCCTCTTTCGAGCGCCCCCGAAAGGTGCCTCTGCCCGTTTGGGCTGAGTGACAGGGCGACAGCAAAAGGCGGCTGCGAGCCCGGAGCCTTGGCCTGGTTCCCCGGGGCGCACCTGGAGATGGCGTGGATGGTCCCTGCCCACCGCGCGGTTTCCAGGTGCCAGGTGTGGGGAGTACGGGGGTATAGGGGTGGGTGGGAGGGGAGGTCAGCTTTGACCTCATTTTTTGCCTTGTGTTTCCGAGGAAAAGAGAGAGGCAAATGAAGTCCCTGGCCAATGTCGGTTCTGCACCCTGTTTTCCTCTCTCCTCGCCCGTTGAGCCTGACCCGCAAGGCGAGCCTACCACCCCGGGCCGCCCGGACTCCAACGCCGCGGCGGGCGACGGGCCACAAACTGAAACCTTTATGCACTTATTTCCCTTAAGCTCTTTATTAACTCCCCCCAAAGAGCGCCGCCGCTGCTGCCCCCTCCTGCACCCCGGTGGTCTGGCTCCTCGGCGCAGCACACATGCTAAACAGATTAACATGCCTTGGCTGACCCAAGCTTCGCAACCCGGGGATAGGGTTTCTGCAGCTCCATGTGGAAATTAACCTATCTGGATCCGTGGTCAGCTGCGGCCGGGCAGTTCCAGCTCAGAGCGGGCAATCTAAACAAACCAAGGCTGCTGGCTCCCTTTGTTACTCTTCCCCTCCCTCCCCCCTTCCTGGCCAAATATTTATTGGAAAAAGGGTTCGCCTCTTTGGCCCAAGGTAGGGCACATTTCTGAGCCATCTTTATTTGTAAATGATTTTTGGCAGGTTCAGACTCTCTTAGAATGGGATGTCACGGAACCCAACCGAGCTCAATGGTTCCTTCAGAAACGGCAAGGTTTCTCAGTCCCCCTGAGTAGGCTGTTTATGCTTGTACAGGGCCCCCTAACTGTCCTATTCATTAAAATATAGGTGTATATTTTTGCTTTTCTAACCCCCTCTTCCTTTAATTGGTTGCTTCGTTGGTCCCTGGGTGAGTCTTCAATTCCCACCCCCAACCTCCACCCCTTCCCCCAACCCCTATCTAGTGACTGAGCAACTTTTTCCTGGTTTTTGGCTTGAAAGAGTTGCAGATTGGGTGGCCTGGAGTGAACTGGGCCTGGGGTTAACTCTTCAGGTGACCTTGGCCGGCATCCTCTGATTCCAAAATGTGCTTGCAAGCTGCCTCAACCTTTGGGAAGGGCCCTGGAGAGACTGAGGGAGCTCTCCTCTTTTTTCTGAATAATTTAACCCCTATATTATTATTTTTTTTAAATTAGCTTTACTTTCCCACAATTTAATCAGTGTGAGGCAGATGAGGTTTCTGTCATTATATGAAATGACCTTGTGACTAGCCAGGGTGCTCTGTGTGGCCCATGTGGGGTCCTGCTCTTTTGTTATCTCACTCTTAGTGCTGAGTTTTGTCTTTGGGTTACAGCAGCCGCAGGGCTATTTTAAAACAAAATTTGAATAACTTTTAAAATAGCCAGCCCCCCCCCCTTGCTATTCATGGCTTTATCAGATTTTCTTTTTTTTTTTTTCCAAAATGAATCCCCTCCCATTTTGGATGAATGAGTACCAGGTTGTTCTTTCTGTCTCTACTTCTTGGGCTAGCTAGGAAGCCCCAGCTTCAAATTGTGCTTCCAGAGTCCTAAGAGTGGGATTTCTGCTGGCCTTGCTTGCAGGCTCACTCAAGTTCAATTTCCCCTTCCTGCTTCCTCAGCCTTTGCTCATCATTTCTTCCAGCCAAGCGATGGAGCAGCTACCATTGCTAGTGGACTGGCTGCACCCAAAGATTTAATTGTTGCTAATCTTGCCTAGGCACTTTTCCATTCTAAGTGTGACTCAGAGGGGACTCTGGCTAAACTGAGCAAGAGACAGCTGTGACCTTGTGGCAGGCAGTCTCTCAGCCATGGAGAAGGTTGGACTCAGGAGAGCTTGGGCTGGATCAGGAGCTGTATATCACATGGCACAACAATATGACAGCTCCCTGAGGGACACTGACTTTTTTTGCTTCCCTTTCCTCCGTCAGCCACTGCCTAGGACAAGCAGGCTCTCAAGGAAGCATGATCCTTTTTTTGTAGCTCTGTAAGCTTTCCAAATAAATCAGGTACCAGTTTGTATTGTGTTTTATATCTGGTTCTTCCTTGAAGCCAAGAGACAATAGACTAGATTTTCAAGTAAAGCAGAAGGCCAACATCAAAGCCTGGCATCACAAATGAGCTACATCTATAACTATATTGATGGGAATGGTGGGCCCCCATATTGTGAACATCACAACACAGCTAAGTTTTCAGGCTCTGGCAGCAGAAACCATTTGTCTTCTCAAGAAACCTAATGTTCAAGAACTAAAAGCAAAGTCTTAAGCCACTCAGTAACGGATATTTTGTTATGACTCTGAATCAGATGACTGCTCAGAGTTGTATGCTTCTGAAATTCTTTGTCAGAGACCAAATCCTTAGTCAGAGACCAACATAGTTGAGATGCTAAAGGCAGAGACATTTCTCCCCATTTCCCAGAAGGTAGCTGGCTTCTGCTGCAAAGTTTAATTTCTTTGTTGGCATAAAATGAGATAATATATGTAAAATGTTACATAGGTGGCATAATTAATACAGAACTAGGCCCAGAGTCAGGAAGACCAGCATTCCAATTCTGCTCAGATAATTGCTTAACTGTGCGATCCTGGGCAAGTCATTTAATCTTTTAAGCCTCAGTTTCCTCATCTGCATAATGGGGATAATAATAACACCTACCTCTCAGGGTATTTGTAAGCTGCAAATGAGGTAATATATGTGAAGCACTTTGCAAACCTTAAAGACCTACATAAATTGGAGCTATTATCAGAAACCAATGATGATGATAACAACTAATCTATAGTGTTGTACAATGGAAAGAACAATAGATTTGGAGACAGAGGACCTGGGTTTGAATCCTGGTTCTGCCACTTACTGCTGCTGTGAGCTGGGGCAAGTCACCTAATATCTCTGGGCCTCAGTTTCCTCATTTGTAAAATTAGAAGACTGGGCTTCCAGATCTAAATCTATGATCCTATAGTCATATATTCAAGATTTCCCATACAGACCACAGATGTGGGTGCCATGTTCATGTGTGTGTGTGTGTGTGTGTGTGTGTGTGTGTGTGTGTGGTGCTGGCAGTGAGAAGAGCACAAAAAACGAGCCGCTACTTTTGGCTTGTGTTGTGAAGGGCTGTCACGGCAATAAACACACACAGCCTCTCTCCTCCAGGAATCCCTAATCCTCCCTGTGTGGCTCTAGCCCTGTGGATAATATCATTACAGGACTAAACAAATAAACAGTCTATCTGAATCAGCCAGAAGGCACTAGGGACCCTACAGTTCCTCTCGGCAAAGATGATACAAGTAAATTTACACTAACAGCTTGGATGTTCTCCAGCAGCCATGAATAGCTGTTCAGTTCTATGGGGCTGGCCGAGCAGGGGCACCATGCTGACCCCCCAGCTCTCTGTTTGCTGCGATCAATGTGAGCTATTCAGAGCTCTGTTTTCCTTACTATCCTTGACTGGGAACATCAAGGACCAGTAACACTTTTTATGAACCCTCGGCTTAAAGAAGAAGCTTTTACTACAAAGTCAGCATATTAAACCCAATGACATGGATGAAAGGTTAACACAGTTCTGCCAGCCAGGAGCTTACCCTTATAATATGATTTCCTGTGTTCTGTTTGACAACCACTCAGGTTCACCAAAAAAAAAAAAAGGCACATTCCAATTCA
Source organism: Phascolarctos cinereus (assembly GCF_003287225.1). NCBI lineage: Eukaryota > Metazoa > Chordata > Mammalia > Diprotodontia > Phascolarctidae > Phascolarctos > Phascolarctos cinereus. Next base: position 314,548,296 of record NW_027555847.1, on the reverse strand, counting down.
GCAGAGGAATATAGCATAGCAACCATTTATTTTTAAGGATGATTGATAATAGATTATTTTTCATGAAAGAACTGAGTGTAACAACAACATGGAAACCATGTCTCTTTCCTTATTTAAGATCAGAAATGAAATCTACGCTTACATTGGATTTAAAGTGTCAACAATTCTTCTGGGATTATAGCTCTCCAGCTGGCAGGGGCCTTACTGGGCACCTAACCAACTCCTTCATTTTTATAGATGAGAAAATGGAGGCCCAGAGAAACTAAGTGATATCTCTTTTCATTCATCTGGGATTGGGACTTGGGTATTTTTTTTTGTTTCTGGTCCCAGTCACCATGAACTCCAACACCTTGCTGTGTTAGTCCTGGCACATTTTTAAAGGTAAATCTAGTAACTGACATTTAGATAGACAGACAGAAAGACAGATGGATGGATAGATAGATGGATGGGTGGATGGATGGATGGATGGATGGATGGATGGATGGATAGAGCATTTATTAATGTTTATTATGTACCAGACATGGAATTAAGATCTGGAAATGCAAATACAAGCAAACAAGACACCGAGGGAGACTGGAAGTCTTAAGGGATGATGGCAAGAGGGGAAGATGAGAAGATGGAGTTCAGAGAGTGAGTCTGTCTGGGAGTGAAATGAATATGGCTGGAGCCTATGTCCAGATCAGGGATTTGCCAGGCAAGAGCTGGGGTCTTCAAGGTAAGGAAATCTGCTGGTAAAGAGGTGGAGTAACCCAGAGAGTGACTAGATCTGGAAATATAGCACTTTTACATCTATTATCTAATTTGAACCTCACAACAACATGTTGTGCTGTATGTTCCTGATATATTCCTGACAAACAATGTTCAACAAAATGTTCCTGGTCACTCTTCTTCTGAAGACCATAAAATTGGCTCATTACTGATGATGGGTTTAAATCTATTATTCTAGACGGATTAGGTCTTTTGTAAGCCCCTCAGCCCAACATCCTGCTCTTTCCCACCTCTGGGCCTTTGGTCATGCTGTTCACATTACAAGAAATATTTTTCTCCTCTCCAACAAAACAAATCCTTCACTTCTTCAAAAGTCAGTCCTATGCTTCCTCCCCCCACCCCGAAGTTCTTTTCCTTCCTTTGAATTCCTTCAATACTTCCCCTTACACAGTTTCCATGACATTATAATATAATACTTATGTCAACAAAGCAATCAGTCAGTGTTTATTAAACACCTACTATGTACCAGGCACTGTTCATGGAGCTGGAGATTTAAAGACAAAAATGAAAAAAAATGAAACTCCCTCTGCTTTATCCTGCTTGAAAATAATCTCTAGTTCTTTTACATCTGTCTTCTCTCCCTGGAAGGGCAGCTAGTGGAGCAGTGGATGGAGTGTTGGTCCAGAGACCGGAAGACTCATCTTCCTGAGTTCAATTCTGGCGTCAGACACTGAATAAGCTAGTTTACTAGCTGTGTGACTCTGGGCGAGTCACTTAATCTCGTTTGCCTCAGTTTCCTCATCTATAAAATGGGAATAATAATAGCACTTCCCTCCCAAGGTTGTTGTGAGGACAAAAATAGATAATTATATTATTTGCAATATTTAGCATAGTGCCTGGCATGTAGCAAGTACTATTAAAATGTTAGTCATTATTATTATACACTATATGAAATGTTTGGGGCAGCTAGGTGATGCAGTGGTTAGAGTGCTGGGCCTGGAGTCAGGAAGACTCATCTTCCTGAGTTAAATCTGGTCTCCTACCTGTTCTAGCTATGTGACCCTGGCCCAAGTCCTGTTTGCCTCAGTTTCCTCACCTATAAGTTAAGCTGGAGAAGGAAATGGCAAACCACTCCAGTATCTTTGTCAAGAAAACCCCAAATGGGGTCATGGAGAGTCAGATACCACTGAAATGACTCAAGAACAACAACAATCTCTCCCTGGTGTGATTACAAACTCTTTAAGGGCTGGGATTTTGTCCTCTCAACTTTCCCCCCAGCAGTGCTCAGTACAGTGCTATACATCTAGTAGGTGTTAATAAGTATTTAATAGGAGGAATTTAAGGAGGAGGAGGAAGAAGGAGGAGGAGGAGGAGGAAGGAGGAGAAGGAAGAGGAGGAAGAAGGAAGAGGAGGAAGAAGGAGGAGGAGGAGGAGGAGGAGGAGAAGAAGAAGAAGAAGAAGAAGAAGAAGAAGAAGAAGAAGAAGAAGAAGAAGAAGAAGAAGAAGAAGAAGAAAAAGAAAGAAAAAAAGAAGAGGAGGAGGAGGAAAGGGGGAAGAGGGGGAGGAGGAGAGACCCAGATAAAAAAACAGGGAGAAGAATGACCTACACCAAATCTGATGGAGAAGGCTAGATCTCAACACAATTCCATAGCCCTGTCCATTGTCTCTGTTTGAATAATATGTGGTGGATCCTTTTCTGATCTGGTTTAGAGAGCTGACTCTTCACAAATGGATGGTGCTAATTGATATGAGAGGCACATTTGACCAAGATGAGCTAATGAATTTCTTGTCACTTGGAGATCCAGTGAGCCAGATATGAATCACTCTTAGTTCATTTCTTCCCTTCTTGTAGATTCTTCCAGTTATGCTTTTCCACTGATTAAAAAAAAAATCCAAGCATATCTCCAAAATGAAGTTGTGTTTTGGTTGAGAGCAGATTGACCCTGAGATGTTCCAGGTTTCAACCTGCACCAATGTCTAAGACCTTCTAACGCTGGAGGAATAGCAATATGGTTGCCAGTCTATGGCAAAATTGCATTTGAATGTTGTACATCTGGAAAGGAAATGACCAACTTTGCAAGCCATTTTGCAAATTCTTAAACCTTGCAAAAATTCAGTGCATCGTGAAAATTTGCATCAGTTCCACTATTGTTTCCTCATGACTCTCCACTTTCCACAACTTTATAGTCTCCACTGCCTCCTGTCTCTGCATGCCCCCCCCACCAAGGCTCAAAGAACACAACTACCCGACTGTAGCTCATGCACTTAATTTCTCTACAGACACAAATTCACATGAAAACCTAATAAGAAATAAACAGAAAGGAATGAATAAAATAGACCATTTATGAGACTTGTTCCTCGCAGGCAGGAACTCTCTTTTATTTCATTGCTGTATCTCCAGAGCTTGTGACCGCCTTGCACTTAGTAGGTACTAAATAAATGTTTATTGAATTGAACTGAGCTTCTATGAGGCTATGATTACCTAAGTATGTACTCCTGTTCATGCCTAGAAATGACCATAATTGATATAGCTTGGACATGACATTTTTTAGGCCTCAGTTATCTCCAAGGGGCATGGGAGACTCAAGAGTTAGATCTTTCCAAAGGCAACAGGATGTTGTGTTTAATATGGTGCTGGACAACTCACAAGGGACTTGGAGAATTTAGAGAAGGCTCGTAAGAGAGCCATGTAAATTATTTCTTTAGTGATTGGAAAGTAAATACTCTAAGGATAAAGGAATTGACGTCAAGCAGCAAGCCACCCTGAGAGAGTGTGGCATGTGCCAAGCAGATCAAGCCACTGCTACTACTTCAACCAACCTCTCCTCAGATCCCATGGAAACAGCCCAAGAACTCCAGGGATCTAGTGTCCCCCAGACCAGTTGGCCCTAGGCCTAACTCAGCTCCCATAGTCATCACCCAAGGAAGCAGTTCTTGTGCAGATTCTACCTGGCAATTTCTTTGCAGATGCTATAGCCCTTTCTCTCCCCACCCTACCCCCTCCACCTTTCCTTAGCAGCCACAGTCACTGAAGACCTGAAAGAGAAAGTCCTTGTCACTATCAAATAGTTCAACATCAGAAATGAACATAGTTTTTTTTTTATTAATGAAAATAACATTAGACACATTGCCACCTACCTCACCACTGCATTCTAAGGATGGCTTCCAACCTCATCATTCAACCAAAACTGCTCTCTCCAAAGTGACCGGTGATCTCCAAATTGCTAAATCCAATGGCCTTTTCTAGATCCTCATCTTTTGTGAACTCTCTGAAAGCCTTTTAGACAATTGATCACTTTCTTCTCCTTGATATTATCTTCTCTCTAGGTTTTCTGGACACTACTCTATCTTGGTTCTCCACCTGCCTGTCTGATCACTCCTTCTAAATCTTCTTTGTTGGATCTTTATTCAGGTCCTGACCACTAACCATGGGCATCCAACAACTAACCATGAAAAAGCCTCCATCCTAGGCTTTTTTCTCTTTTCCCTCTAAACTGATCTGATTGACAACCTCACCAGCTCTCATGGATTCAGATATCATCTCTATGTTGATAATTCTTGGATATACTTACCCAGTCCTAAACTGTTTCATAACATTCAGACTTACATCTCCAACACCCTACTGAACATTTCAAACTAGATATTCTTATACTCAACGTATCTAAAACTGAACTCATTATCTTTCTCCTCCAAACCCTTCTTTTTTCCTAACTTTACTATTACTGCAAAAGGCATCTTCATCTTCTTAGTCACTTAGGCTCTCAACCCAGGTGTCATCGTGGATTCCTCTCTCTCACTCCCCCCACAACCAGTCTGTGACCAAGTCCCGCAATTCTATATTTGCAGCATCTCTCTTGCATAGCCCCTTCCCTCCTCTGGTATGGCCATCACCCTGGTGCAGGCTCTCATTACTTCATTCTAAGCCTATTGTAAAAGCCTTCTGGTTGGTCTTCCTGCCTCATCTCTTCCTACTCCATTCCATTCTCCACTCAGCCATCAAAGAGATCTTCCTAAAGTCTGATCATGTCTTTCCACCCTTACTCAACTACCTTCAGTGGCTTTCTATTACTGCCATGATTAAATATAAACCCCCTGTTTGGCATTCAAAGCCCTACATAACCTGCTCTTCTTCTACCTTTTCAGTCCTTTTGAATCTACCCTCTTCCTAGTTCTCTTTGATTCACTAACACTGACATCCTTGATGTTCTTCCCAAAGACTCCATCTCCCAACTCTTCATTTTCACTGGCTCTCTTCCATGACTGGAATTCTCTCCTCCTTCCCTGTACCTCCTGGCTTATCAAATTCCAGCTAAAATCCTACCTTCTATGAAAAAGCTTTCATAATTCCCCTTTATTCTGATGCCTATTCTCTGTGGATTATTTCCAGTTTTTCCTGTGTATAGCTTGTTTGTATATATAGTTGTTTGCATATTGTCTCCCCTATTAGACTGAGCTCCTTTGTCTTTCTGTGTCGGTGTTAGTGCCTGGCACCTTGTAGGCACTTAACAAATACTTATTTATTGACTGACTGAGGACCTGTGGGCCTTTCCAGCAGACTTAAAGCTGAACTTTCCACATATTGTGTCCTCCATTAGAATGTAAGTTCCCTGAGGGCAGGGATTGTCTTTCTTTTCTACTTGTATCCCCAGGGTTTAGTACACAGCAAACAATAAATGCTCTTTTAAGTGAAAAAGAAGAGTTTGAGGTATAATATATAGGTGTGTGTATATGTATATACATATGTGTATATGAAGACCATTATATGGAGGCTGGTAATTAGTTGTTTTCCTTGTCCCCTGAGGAAAGAACTAAAGGAAATACATTTAAAATAAAACATGAAGAATGTAAAATAGATATCAAATAATATTTCAGGATAGAAAGGATAGTTAAATGTTGGAATAGGTTGCCAAAGGGCACTATGAAATACTCTTTATTGGGGTACATATTTTCAAGAAGCACACAATTTTGTTATTTGTTAATTTATTTACATTATTTATTTTTTAAAAAGATTTATTTTTTATTTTTAGGCAATTGGGGTTAAGTGACTTGCCCAGGGTCACGTAGCTAGTGAGTGTCAAGTGTTTGATCTGAGGCCAGATTTGAACTCAGGTCCTCCTGACTTCAGGGCCGGTGCTCTGTGCTGCACCACCTAGCTGCCCCCAAATTATTTATTTTAAAAATTATTTTTCATGATAACTTTGTTGTATATTTGAAAGGAATAGTAAATTGTGTATAGTAGATTTGAAGTTTCACGTTCACTCCTCTTTTTTATTGTAGCATGTTATGTAAATGCTTGTTTTATTCCATCAAATTAAAAATAAAATAACAATAAACAAAAAAATGATAGATGATTTAAAGGAAACACATTATAACAACTGATATTTACATTTATGTTGTTAAAAAGCACCTTACACATATTATTTTATTGAAGTCCACAACAACCTATTAAATAGGTATCAAAAGTATTAGCACCACTATTTTACAGCTGAGGAAACTGAGGCTCAGAGAGACAATTCAGTGGCATGGTGGATAGAAGAATGAATTTGAAGTCAGGTAGACATAAGTTCAAATCCACCTTCAGACACTTCCTTACTATGTGACCCTAGGCATGTCACTTACTTAATTCTTTGTGTTTCAATTTCCTCATCTGTAAAATGGAAATGATAATAGCACCTACCTCCTAGAATGGTTGTAAATATCAAATGAGATAATATATGTAGAGTACTTGCAAACCTTCGAGCAATGTAAGAGCTAACCACATCCAAGGAACAAGCTGCACTAATTGATGGAGTTCATTTTTTTTAATCCATAAAGCAAAGAAAATATAGAATAATAGGATGAAAATGATTGTATCTGCTTGTAATTATTTGTATTTAAAATTATACAAATTATAATAAATTTTAAAAAATGTGTGCCAATTGCTAGCTGGTCCTTCTAATGTTAAGTAATTTGCCCAAAGTCACACAGGAAGTAAACCAAACCTATGCCTTGTGACTCCTGGTCCATTGTTCTTTGGACTACCCTCACACTACCTCTCATCCTCCTCTCCTGTTTTAAAAGGTGCACATGGGCTGGCATGGAAATACTCCAATGAACTTACGATCTTATCAGTCTGGACCATCCCTCCAGCAACGCAGATCACCACCCATCTTTGCCTGCCCAGCCTGTGAGACTCTGGTACGTTTCCTCCCATAGGTTTGCCACAAGAGGGTCCACCCAACTTGCCAAGGACTTCCTTATTTCCGCCTGAGATCAAAAGGAGATGGATATCCATATAGCTGCCATAAGTTGAAGTGGGAAGATTTGCATGTGTTTATGATGCGTGTCCCTTGTAAAATGATACCATTGAGATCATGCTTCTTTGATAAAATGGTATCATGTGTGTAAGAGACTTTGGAAATTCTTGATCAGTCAGGCTGAAGGAATTTATTAAACATCTGTGAAGGGTTGGACATTATGCTAGGATCTGGGGACACAGACACAAAGGAAGCCATCCCTATTCTCAAAAAGTTTATATTTAATAAGGGGATCCATGAATATGTGAGTTAACACCAAGCATATGCAAGGTAAATACAGAGTAGACAGGAGATCACTGGAATGGGGGGAAGGAGGGTTAGGAAAAGCTTTGTTCAAGCTGAAGTTTGAAGGAAGCTGGAAAGCCTAAGAGATTGAAGTGGGGGAGGGGAGATATTCTAGGTATTGGGAACAGCTTGTAAAAAGAGACAGGACAAGGAATATCATATCTGGAGACCACCAATAGACCAGTTTGGCCAGAATGTAGGGTGTATGAAGGGTCTGGAAAGGTGGGCTGTAGCTAGGTGGCAATAACCTTTAAGTACCAAAGGGACAAGCTCATATTTTATTCTAGATGCTGAAAGGAACTACAGGGGCTTAGTAAGCACGGGATAGATGTGGTCTGACCTGAGCTTTAGGAATATCATTTTGACAGCTATGTGGAACCTTGATGAGAGAGGATAAGAGATCAAAGCGCCCTATACAAATGTCAATTATTAAAATACAACCAACTAGGCCCATTAGTCTTTGCAAATTGTCCTATCTTCCTACAAGTTCTGCATTAAAGAAGAGTTGTGTTTGAAGGGTTTATAAAGAGATGGTCACTTCTTTGTTCAAAATTCTTGAGGACAGGATTGAATCAGCCCCTCAACTGACTAAAGAAATAATCACTTTTGTACAGGAAGTTTGCACCAGGGTTCATTTGCATCTGAGTTCGGTAGGTAAGACGGGCCAAATAACTCATGTAGGAAATCAGTTTTATTTCCTTACTAAGATGTATTTAGAGAATTTTCGTTCTTATTTTCTTTATAGTGACCCATTAGGACGGCTAGGTTTAAGCTTTCCCTTCCTTCACTTCTTAGAGACGAAGAGGCAAGGTGGTCCAATGGATAGAGCGTTGGACCTGGAGTCAAGAGGGAATGAGCATTTGTATAACACTTACTATGTATATTCTATCCACTGTGTCACCAGCAGCCTCAGACCTGAGTTCAAATTCAGCCTCAGACACTTATGAATTTCGTGACTCTGGGTAAGTCACTTAACCTCTCTGTGTTTCAGTTTCCTCATCTATAAAATGAGCATAATAACACCTACCTCCCATGGTTATTGTGAGGATCACATGAAATAATATCTGTAAGTGCTAAACACAGTGCCTGGGATGGAGTAGGTGTTTAACAAATATTTATTTCCTTCCTTCTGCTGGATGAATGGTGTTGTGTCCAATTTATCATCTGAAGAGGTCCTGCTTTGTCAATCCTAAACCCTGCATTTATCCTGTCTCGTGGGAAGGTGTCTCACTGTGGTGCCACCTGACAAAGAAGAAACAAGCGGGATCCTTACTGGCCCATGAGTTCTTTTCGTTTCTAAAACACACAATTGACTCATTTTCTCTGGCCCCTTTTCCACTGTAAAAAAAAAAAAGAGGCTTGAATCAAAGAATGTGACTGCTTTTATTGGCAAAACAGTAGATAAATCAGGGATGTAAAAATGCAAAGAGAAGAAGGCTTCAATACAAGCGCTACACAGAATAGGCTCTCTGGGTGAAAGGTTTACTCTGTCAATTTTCCTCTTGAGACACTTAGGTTTAAGGAAATGTTTGCACTGCTCTAGAGAAAAAGTTGGCTGTGTGTTTTTCTTTTGTGTTTAGGCCACTCTGGAAGTAATTCCTAGGGGCGCAATTATCTCACATATGGTGATTTAGAAAAAGCCCAAAGCAAAGGTCATTTGGATGCTTTAGGCCAGCACAGGAAAGAAGAAAATCCATCTTGGAGAACAAAATGAAGTCAAGGAGGGCTGGAGTACAACCTATAGGCAGGGGAACAGGAAACTTTAAACTAATATGAAGGACAGCAGGCTCCAGTCAAAGGCACCGATGTGAGCACTCCTATTTATACAGGAATTGGGGTTGGTGTGGGCAGGAAGAAAAACATCGAGAAGCTAGGTGTGGAGGATTTGGACAAGTAGAGATCAACTATTACTATGATTAGATTGTAAGCTCCTTGAGGGTAGAGAACATCTCATGTCCTATCATGGAATTAATTTACCCATATTAAGCACCTACTGTATGCAGTCCTAGGCTTTAGGAGAAATGCAAACATAAAAAAGGACTTAGCCATTTCTTTGGAGGCACTCATTATGTAGTTAGAGTAATATGCCATGGATTCAGACAAACACTCATGCCTATCTTAGAGGCAGGAGGGTTAGTGAATACAAAGCTGTGCTTGGAGGCAGAAAGACCTGGGTTCCAGTGCTGCTGACACACAGGATGTGTGACTGGATGACCAGGGGAAAGTTATTTGCCCTCTCAGTGCCCTAAGGACAACTCTGAAGAGCTAAGTTACAGATCAGTGCATAATATACATTGATACAGGAAGGCTTCATACAATTCACACAACGATATCATAGATAAGGACAAAATAAAATCACATACACTCTGTGAGTGTGTGTGTGTGTGTGTGTGTGTGTGTGTATGTATATATATGTATATATATATATATACATGTATATATGTGTCTATCTATCTAACCTTGGCATCTGGCTCAATGTCATGTTGTATATACATATAAATAAATAATATACTTATATAATATATCTATGTGTACATAATATGTGTGTGTTTATGTACATATACATGGAGACACACTTAAACATATACATACATAATCATTTGGTGTATAGATGAACCCTAACAGCTTGTCCAGATGATAAAATCTCTCCATGTGGATAATGCCAGAGAGCTTGCTTCTGGGAAAATTATGATGACCTGTAAGGGAAGTATCTTGGAGAGTGTGGATCATGTATATACACATATTCACATACATACATATATATATGTATATATACATATATGTGTATATATATACACTTACACATACATATAAATATGCATGTGTGTGCATATATATATCTATATATATATGCATATTCCATAACTAGTTCCAGTGGGCTAACCATGTGGTGAAGGAGAGGCTCTCTGGCTTCAGAGACATTCAGAAAAGCCTGGCAGCATGGGTCACCCCCTCTTTTGCCTCACTTGTTCTTGGGGTATTGCTTGCTGTAAGTAAGGGGAAAGGCTTTGCAGCCTCTTACCCTTTGAGGATCATAGAGTTCACAAAGAGCCTTGGTCCTTTCTGTTCTAGGGAAGAGAGAGGAGCCTTTGTGAGCCTGTGAATTCCAAAGGGCTGGAGGGTGTCTTGGCATCCCAGCATTGCAGAGTCCTTGGATTTGCGGTCTGTATAGTATCAGTGACATGAAGAGTAAAAAGGGACCTTTGACAGTGACATTTGATATTTAAGCTAACAGTAGCTGAGACAAGGACTCAACCAGCAGAAATCCTGCCTTTGGACACATGAACTTCGTGTGACCTATGCTATGTAGGAACTGGGTTAAATTTTGAATCAACTGTCCCCAGTGACTGAGGTGATTGTAGGGGACAGTATGCTCCCAGAAATAGTGTCAGAGGTGGGGCAGGTAGGTGGCACAGTGGATAGAGCATGGGCCTTGGAGTCAGGAGGACCCTTGTTCAAATCCGGTCTCAGACACCTATTAGCTGTGTGACCCTGGGCAAGTCACTTAACCCCAATTGCCTCAACAACAACAACAACAACAACAAGCTAAAGTGTTGGAGGGAAAAGGGGGGCAATGAAAAATATAGGGATTCTATTTTGTTCTTGCTGTATCTTTGAGCTAAGTCTCTCTTTGTAAAAGCTACCCAATATTAAGTGGTTAAATGGAATTGGAGTAGTAGTAACTGCCCCCCTAACAATGAGGGTGATGGTAGCAGAGGAAGGGAAACATAGTTAGTGGGGTCTTGATCCAGTGGCAGTAAAGAGAGTATCTGACTCCTCAGGATTATCCCCTGGAACCCTGAGGGGGCAAATGTAGTAGTCTGGCTCTGAGATGTTCATACTAGGGGCTTGGGTGTGCAAGCTACATATAACTACACACAAATTTATGTACTTACACATATATGTGTAGTACAGGCGGGGGGAACAGAAAACTAGAATGGGATAAGTACATAAGGGGTTGAGAGCTATGAGACTGAATGAGGGAAAAGTTGCTTTCAGTAGGAGGCAGCATACTTTGAGGAGAAGATGACATTTGACCTGGGTCTTGAAGGATGGGGTAGGATGTCAACTAACAAAGAGAAGTTGAAGGGTGGTGAGCAAACGCATTTTCCAGATATAGGGAATAGCTTAAGCCAGTTAGAAGATGAGAAGGTGGACGGTGTGTTGAAGGATTGTAAGTCTTATTCATCTTCTTATCCACCACAATGCCTAATATAGTTTAGGCACTCAATAAACCTTTTTCTTTTTAATGAATGTATTATGTTCAACTTATTTTACAAATGAATAAAAAGGCATCCAGAGAGGTTAAGTCATTTTTGCAGAGTGCACAGTGAGCTGATGGCAGAATCATGGGCAGCATCTAACTTCTCCAAGCCAAAGCTAATGAATTTCCTTCCAATGGTAATTTCAAGTGGAAATGAGAGACAAAAAAGGAAGTGCCTATACCAGTTCTTACTTGAAAAAATGTTTTTATTAGCATTTTTTCTTTTCTTCCCAAGCCCCCATACTGCAAAAAGGAAAATAAAATCCATAGTTATAAATATTTTTCAAATATTTTCCTAGTAAACACAGCCACCATAATGACTTTCCTTCCTTTGGAGTGATCAACAAACGATGACCAAGTGTCACTTAGTGTTGGACCGACACCAGCTATTTCTTTGAACATCTGTTTTTCAACTTCTGATAGCCATTTGGTGTATAGTAAGTGGATAGAATGCCAGGCCTGGAGTCAGGAAGACTCATCTTCTTGAGTTCAAATCTATCCTCAGACACTTACTAGCTATGTGACCCTGGGCCAGTCACTTAACCTTGTTTGCCTCAGTTTCCTCATCTGTAAAATGACTTGGAAAAGGAAATGGCAAACTACTTTAGTATCTTTGCCAAGAAAACCCCAATGAGTATCAGGAAGAGTTGGCATGCCTGAGACAACACAACAACAACAACACCAACAACTAGAAAGAGCCCTGGATTTGGAACCAGAGGACCCAGACCTGTTCCTGCTACTTGCTGTCTATACAACTCTGGCTAAGGGACTGCCCCTCCCCGCACCTCAATTCCATCATTTCCAAAATGAGAGCAATGGAAAAAGTAATTGCTAGGATTCCTTCTAGATTAATGTTCATAGAATCCACTCCACAAGTGAAAGTGAGCTTGAGACCAGTCAAATTGAAGCGGCTATGTTTCTGCTGTGTGAAACTGGCCGATCAGCTCAGCATACCCTCATAAACAAAATCCTAGCAGGGAGGAGATTAATTAGTTGAAACATTTTTTTTTTGTCATTGTACCTTTCCTTGATGCAGAGATATTAGAATAAACATTTAGTAACAGCTACAGCAATGAGGAATATGAATATCAGAATTGAAGCAAACAATTATGGTCAAGCAAATTAATGGATTACAAGGACGTATGTAAATGAATGACATGTGAATGTAATGGAATACTATTGTACTGTAAGAAATGACAAATATAATTGATGGAGAAAGCATTGGAAGTCTCTATGAACTGATGCAAAGTGAAGTGAGTAGAACCCAGAAAACAGTATATGTAACGACTATGAGAATGCAAATGGAAAACTCACATAGAGAAAAAAAAGGCCCTGAAACTGAAGTTCATGTAATGACCAAACTTGGCTCTGGAGAAAGGTCCAGAACCCTTCCTTTCATTGTAGAGGAGGGTAATTATGGGTGTAGAGCAGTGGTGTCAAATACAAATGGAAAGGGGGCCACTAATGAATTTATAAGGAGGATCTCTGTGGGCAGCATAATTAGGTTGTCATTTTCATATGTAAATATTATCTATGTTTTATTGTATTTTTATCTATTTTGTTAAATATTTCCCAATCCATTTTAATCTAGTTTGGGTCTAACTCTGCAGCAGGGGTGGAGAACCTGCCACCTCGAGGCCACAGTGGCCTTCTAGGTCCTTGGGTGCAGCCTGTTGACTGAGTCCAAGTTTTACAGAACAAATCCTTTTATTAAGGGGATTTGTTCTGTGAGGTTTGAATTCAGTTAAAGGGCTGCACGGAGGACCTAGAGGGCCACATGTGGCCTCCAGGCTGAAGGTTCCCCACCCCTTCAGAGTATTGCTGGCTACATACAGTCGCCAGCCTGTGTGTTTGATGCCTCTGGTGTAGACTATTGTACACACTCTTAGTCATGAGCAATGTGTCGCGTAATATTTCTGTACTGTATTTTTTCTTTCTTTTCAGATGTTTGTTACAAGAAATGATTCACTGGGTGTGAGGAACAGATATATCCGAAAATAAGTAAAAATAAAAGGTAGCTATAAAAATATGATAAAACTTAAAAAATAAACATCTAAAAGGAAAAAAATGAGCAAAGTGGAAACCCTCAAAGAAATGGGTAAAAACTTGAAAGAAAACAGGCTTTTTAGTAACTTTTAGTTAAAAATGGAAAGAGGACCTATATCACTGATGTTTTATTTCTTCGAACTAATAAAGCCCATTGCTATCTGATGAACCATTTCTTTATCTTTTAGGTGACAGGAGTAAAACCCACATGAGGGTGATGGATTAAAAAAAATATCCTGTCTTGAAGACTGGCACAAAACTACTTACGTTATCCCCCAACTTCCTGTCCCCCAGAAGGCTTCAAACCTATATACTACTGTGCTTTAATAGGCAAAGAGTTTCCCAAATATCTCCTGTTCCCTAAGCCTTAATCAGGAGACAGCTAACAGAATGACATCTATTAAGGCACACACAGAATGGAAATCACTGAAGTTACTGAGGGCATTCAAAATACTCCACATGGTCAGCCATTTAGGGAATCCTAAGGAAGTCAGAATTAGGTGTCTTTCAAACTCAAGGTGCACTCCTTCCCTGCTGAAGAGGTGGAAAGATTTTTTTTTCTAGCAACAGGTGTCAAGTGCTTAGAAAATATGACTCAGATTCTCTTCTAAAAGAAACATTCAGGATTTTCCTCAAGTGTTTGGTGAGGGGGTGGAAGGGTGAGGCATCCAATAGTTTCCAGGTGCAGGCCAAGGGTGGGAGAGAGGGTGGAAGTAGAAGAAAACACAACTCACTGTTTATCTTGGCATTATGGAGAGCCATTGAATTTGAGAGCTAGAAGAGCTCTTCGTGGACATGGAGTTCGGCCCCTTCATTTCCCAGAGAAGTTAAGTAACTTGCTTATGGTCACACAACTATAGCAGACCAGGATAGAAACTCAGGCTTCCTAACTTTTGGTCCAGGAATTTTCTTTTCTCTTAAAAAATTATTTTCTCTCCCTTCCATTTTCCTTTCCTCCCCCAATGAGGAAAGAACAAAAGGAAAAAAAGAAAAATAAGAACTTTGTGACAAACATTCGTGGTCAAGTGAAACAAAACCCTATATTGTCAATGTCCAAAAAAATGTGCGCCTCATTCTGTAGTCTACCACTTCTCTGTCAGAAAAGGGGAAGCAAGGTTCAACATCAGTCCTCCGGAATGCTCACTGGTATTCCACTGATCAGAGTTCTTAAGTCTTTCAAAACTGTCTTTACAGCGTTGTTATCCTATAAATTGTTCTCCTAGTTCTGCCGATTTCACTTTGCCTCAGTTCATAGAAGTCATCCCAGGGTTTTTTGTAAATATCTTTTTCTTCTTTTCCTATGACATCAGTGATACTCCATTTCACTTATTAAGCATTATTTGTTCAGCCATTCCCCGATTTTATGAACACCACCTTAGTTACCAGGTCTTTGGTATTACAGAAAGAAGTGCTATAATTGTACAAATATGAGTCTTTTTCCTCTTTCTTTGATCTCTCTGGGGGAATAAACCTAGTAGGGATAAAAAGATGGACAGTTTAGTAACTTTTTGATCATGGATCCAAAATGCTTTCCAGAATGGATAAACTAATTCACAGCTCCACCAACACTACACTAAGGTTCCTGTTTTCCCACCAACAATTGTCATTTTCCACTTTTTGCTGTCATTGGTGATCTAATGCATATGGGGTAGAACCCTAGAATTGCTTTAATTTGCATTAATTATTAGTGATTTGGAGCATTTTCCTATATGGCTATTGATAACTTATGGCAGCTAGGTAGCGCAGTAGACAGAGCATTGGGCCTGGAGTCAGGAAGACCTGAGTTCATATCCAGTCTCAGACACCTCCTAGATGTGTGACCCTGGGCAAGTCACTTAACCCTGTTTGCCTCAGTTTCCTCATCTGTAAAATGATCTGGAAAAACTTGGCATCTTTGCCAAGAAATCCCCCCATGGGGTCATAAAGAGTCAGAAACAGTTGAACAACATTGATAAGTTGTATCTCTTTCTTTGAGAACTGCCTCTTCCTATCCTTTCGCCATTTATTTTTTGTGGAATAGCTCTTTCTTATTCTTATAAATTTGAATAAATTCTTTACAGATCTTGGAGACTAGACCTCCAGGTTTTTTTCCTGTTATTCCTTGTTGCCTGTCTAAGTTTAGAGTGTGGTGAGATTGAGGAGAGAGGAAATATGTATGGAGAAGAAAATTAAAGGCTGGAAGAACCAATTCCAGAAGGTCTTAGAAAATTAGCATTGACTGCCCCGGAACTGAGTTTCTGGAGACAACTTAGATTCTGGCAATGGCTGCTCTCCCTGTAGCCTTTAAAAATTCATGTAGAACACCTATTCTCATGGCATCTCATCAAGGAGATGAGACAGGAGCAAACAGCTTGTTTCTGGAAGCCATTTTGAACCTCTAAGCCATTATAACCACAGACATAACAATTACTCAAGTCTAAGTAATGGTTTCTGGTTTACAAAGATATACAGGCTTTGGAAA
The DNA here is from genome assembly GCF_003287225.1 of Phascolarctos cinereus. Lineage (NCBI taxonomy): Eukaryota > Metazoa > Chordata > Mammalia > Diprotodontia > Phascolarctidae > Phascolarctos > Phascolarctos cinereus. Next base: position 314,532,236 of record NW_027555847.1, on the reverse strand, counting down.
TCAAGTCACTTGCCTGCTGTCCTAGGCAGTATCAGAGATCTCCTTGTTCCAGTCCCAGCATATTTGCTTGACACCACACTGCCTCTTATTGGCAGCACTGGTAATCCTAATAGTGATTCAGATTTTCTTTTCTTTAAGTAGTCCTGTTGGCTGGAGTTCTTTCCAACTTCAGAATTCCATAGTGGCTTGACCTTTCAATGTTTGTATGAAGTAGTAGAAGGAGCTTATATTTCAATGAGTGGAATAAAACATATATATAGACAAGTAAGCTCAAAATATATATGAAGCATTTTGGAGGAGGGGAGCTCAATTAGTTGGAGTAACCAAGAAAGGCCTCTTATTGGAGGTGACATTAGAACCAAAGGCAAAGAATCCTAGTGGCTTTTCCTCCTCTTGGTTTTACAGGGGTGGGGAACCTGCGGCCTCGAGGCTACATGTGACCCTCTAGGTCCTCAAATGTGGCCCTAAAAGAGTCACACGTCGCCTCGAGGCCGCAGGTTCCCCACCCCTGGTTTAGAAACTGCCCAGAAGGGATGGTTGTAAAGGAGAGAACAACACCACAGGAATGTCAGGAAGCAGCATAGAATAACAGGCAAAGAAAAAAATACGTATGGAGGTACTGGGGTGAGGGTCTGTCATATTTGGAACCATATAAATCATTTTGAGGATTTATATGCATTTTTAGGAATGAACAGCTACTCATTTTTAGCTTGTTTTCTTCTTTTAATAAAACTTTTATCTATAAAATTATGAAGAGAGGGCCTGAGTTTGAATCCTGGTTCTGCTACTTATTCCCTATTTGAGCCTCTAGGCCTGTTTCCTCATTTCTAAAATGGTCTCTGAATTCCTTCACAGATCTAAATCTATATTCCTGTGTCCCATGATGAATTATGTGCTTGCAAGTATAGATTTAGGCTCAGTATATTAGGGAGTATGACACACATTTTCCCCAGGTTTAATCAATAAATTAAAAAGCATTTATTTAGTGACTATTATGTACCAGGTATTGTGCTGGAAATACAAAGACAAAACTGAGACAAGTGTGCCCTTGAGGAATTTGCATTTGATCCACTGAAACAAATATGTATGTGTATAAATTAACATGAAATGTACACAAAATAAATACCAGGTGATTTTTCAAAAAGGGGAGGAACCAGCAGCTGTGAAGGATCAACAAAGGTTTATGGAGGAGGTGGTGCTTGAGTTGAGCCTTGAAAGGAGTCACATGTTCCAAGTTGGATTGGTGAAGAGGGAGAGTATTGTAGGTATGAGGGAGAGCTTGCACCAGGGCCCTGAGGTGGGGAAATGGAGTGGTGGGCATCAGGAATGGTAAGTAGGACAGTGTGGTGTGTAGAGGGCTCAAAGGGAAGTAATATGTAATCAGCCTGGAAAGATGTTGTTTGTCCTTCATTTTCAAAGAGGACCAATGACATCATGGGTGATGGCTTAACTTGCACATGAATAGGGTTTAAATGAGGCAGAGTTGCACAAAGTCATCAGCCTCACTCTGTCCGCCAGAGGCATCACAGTCCAGCGGCAGGACAGAACCAAGACAACTGGTGATGGCCCGAGAGCAGTGGATGACCTTGGCACCTTTGGTGTCTGATCAAGCTCTGAGTGCTCTACAGTGCCTGCTTCATGGCCATGGGAACAAATTGTTCTCATTTGCCCATTGCTCCAGGGGAAGTCCTCACATACTTGGAGCAGACACCCCCATAACTCACTGAAGGGTGTAAGGCCTGTCAGTTACCCTCAGTCTGGTTTAGCCCGTCTGCCAAGATGGTTTTACCTGGCTGGGCATGCTACAGCCTCTTGAAGTCACGGGTGAGAGTCCAGTGAATCAGAAGGACACTGAAGGTGGCTGAGCAGCCTCGAAAAGGGTTTGGCAAACTCTCACACCAGAAGTGCTAGTCCTCCCTGAACACCTCATACACCCTGCCTGGAAAGATAGACTGGAGCCAAATCAAAAAGGGCTTTAAATGCCAGGAACTAGTACTTGATTCTCAAGGCAATTCAGAACCACGTGAGCTTAATGACCAGGGGAGTGACAGTGAAAAGTGTGTTTAGGAATATCACTTTGGCAACTGTGTGCAAGATGGATCAGGAAGGTGGAGAAGCTTGAGGCAAAGAGGTTAATTAGGAGGCTGTATTATGCCAAGTGAGAGGTAGTGAGTGCCTGTGGCTGTGTGAATGGAGAGAGGGGGACAAACAGGAGAGCTGTTGGGAAGGTAGCATCAGTAAGACTTGGCAAATAATTAGATTTGTGGTGTGAAGGAGAGAGTAAAATGACTCTGAGGTTATGAACCTGGGTAACTGGAAAAGATGCTGGTGCCTTCTATAGAAACTGGGAATTTAGAAAGAGGGATAGTTTGGGGGGAAATGTAACGAATTTTGTTTTGAATAGTTTGAGCTGGAGCTGCTTAAGAGAAGTGAGAAAATGCTCCAAAGTATACTTGTACCCTTTGTGTACCCATAGGAGTCTCTGACCCTGGGTTATAATAGCAAAAGCACTATAGTACTTTACTTCTCTGAAAAATCAATTGCCTCGGGTTGGGGGTGGGGAATACTTCTTTCATCTGCACATATTGAAGCCCTTTACGAATTTATGGTCTTTATGAGGTTTTTTTTTTTTGCTTTTTGGCAATTGGGGTTAAGTGACTTGCCCAGGATCACACAGCTAGTAAGTGTCAAGTGTTTGGTCTGAGGTCGGACTTGAACTCGGGTCCTCCTGACTTCAGGGCCGGTGCTCAATCCACTGCACCACCTAGCTGCCCCAATATGAATTTTTATAAACTCCAAAACATTCATTATCTGGTGCCAACTGTCTAGTTAGCCAACATAAACGGTATTTATTTAATGCGCTGTTGGTGGAATTGTGAACTGATTCAACCCTTCTGAAGAAGAATTTGGAACTACGCCCAAAGGGCTATAAAACTGTGTACCCTTTGACCCAGCAATAGCACTACTAGGTCTGTATCCCAAAGAGATAAAAAATGGGAAAAGGATCTATTTGTACAAAAATATTTATAGCAGCTCTTTTTGTGGTAGCAAAGAATTGGAAATTAAGGGGCTGTCCATCAGTTGGGGAATGGTTGAACAAGTTGTGGCATATGTTTTTAATGGAATACTATTGTGCTATAAGAAATGATAAACAGGCTGACTTCAGAAAAACCTGGAAAGACTTGTATGGTCTGATGCTGAGTGAAATGAGTAGAACCAGGAGAACGTTGTACTTGATAACAGCCATGTTGTTTGATAACTAATACTGATAGACTTAACCCTTCTCAGCAATATAATGATCCAAGACAATTCCAAAAGGCTCATGATGAAAAATATTATCCACTTCCAGAGAAAGAACTGATGGAATCCGAATGCAGATCAAACCATACTATTTTTCAATTTTTTTGTGGGTTTTTTGTTTGTGTTCTTTTTTCACAATAAGACTAATATGCAAATATGTTTTGTACGATTATACCTGTATAACTGTATCAAATTGCTTACTGTCTCAGGGAGGGAGAGAGGAGAAAGAGAGGGAGAGAATTTGGAACTCAATTTTTTAAAAATGAATTTTAAAAATGGTTTTTATATGCAATTGGGAAAATACTACTAAAAAGAAAAAAACCTCAGCATCTGTTGGGTTTTTTTTTTCAGATGGCAAAAACACAAGTCCTTTGCCAGGCTTGTATTTGAAATGTTTCTAGAACCCAGGGTCAGCTCCATATTACAATGAAGTATAGAAAATATATGTAAATATATCAGCTCCTTGTTCCCATAATATTTGGGGTTGAGATAACCTCAATCACTGGAAAGTCTCTGTACTACATCTCCCAGAAGTCTATGTGTGGACTTCTAGTATGTCAACATCACTTAGTACATAGGTGCTTCCATCTTAAACAGCCTAAAACGAGGATGACAATCCCTAAGGTGGGATCAAACACAGATGATGTGATAACTGAAAGGTATGCAAGCAGCCAGAGGAGATGCAGAAAGACATGACAAAATGGTCACCATGTTTAGATTGTTGACAGTGTAGATGAAGGCTGCTGAACCAAGCCAGCATGGTCACAGTGCAATTTTCTTTCTTTCTTTCTTTCTTTCTTTCTTTCTTTCTTTCTTTCTTTCTTTCTTTCTTTCTTTCTTTCTTTCTTTCTTTCTTTCTTTCTTTCTTTCTTTCTTTCTTTCTTTCTTTCTTTCTTTCTTTCTTTCCTTCCTTCCTTCCTTCTTCCTTCCTTCCTTCCTTCCTTCCTTCTTCCTTTCCTTCTTCCTTTCCTTCTTCCTTTCCTTTCCTTCTTTCTTTCTTTCTTTCTTTCTTTCTTTCTTTCTTTCTTTCTTTCTTTCTTTCTTTCTTTCTTTCTTTCTCTCTTCTTCTTTCTTTCTTTCTTTCTTTCTTCTTCTTTCTCTCTTTCTTTCTCTCTCTTTCTCTCTTCTTTCTTTCTCTTTCTTTCTTTCTTTCTTTCTCTCTTTCTTTCTTTCTTTCTTTCTTTCTCTTTCTTTCTTCTTTCTTTCTTTCTTTCTTTCTCTCTTTCTTTCTTTCTTTCTTTCTCTCTCTCTTTCTTTCTCTCTTTCTTTCTTTCTTTCTTTCTCTCTCTCTCTTTCTCTCTCTCTTTCTCTCTCTCTCTGTCTGTCTCTCTGTCTGTCTCTCTGTCTGTCTCTCTGTCTGTCTGTCTCTCTCTCTCTCTCTCTCTCTCTCTCTCTCTCTCTCTCTCTCTCTCTCTCTTCCTTCCTTCCTTCTTTCTTTCTTTCCAGCCAGAGACAAGGTTTATTAAAGATCTGCCATATTGGCCAGTCTCTTAAGGAATCTGAGCACCTGTGAGATATTGGCTAGATTGTGAGAATCTGAGCCCAATTCTTTCTTTTTACATTGCTATTTGGTTTTAATTAAGTGGCTTTGCTTTGAATTCATGTGTTATCTAGCTCTGTCTGGTATAGAGATACACTGGTAGGGACTTGTGAATTTGATCAGACAATCTAAATAGGATCATGAACCTGGGTGCAGCTTAGGGGTGAGAGAGTGCTTTGGAAACAGTGGAGCAAAAATCTTATAATAAGTCCACATATAATAAAGAGCTTTACATATAATATCAGTTAAAACTCTCCTTTTTGCTCCTGCCCCTGAAAGGACATAGCTTTTTCAAGTTTCAAAGCATTTTACACACATTTGAATTCTAAAACAACCCATTGATGCAAGTATCATTATATCAATTTACAAGTGGGGAAACTGAGGCTTAGATAAATGAAGTGATTGTCCTATGGTCATACAGCTAGTAAGTATCTGAGGTGGAACTTGAAGGTAGGTCTTTCTGACTAATACTAGTCAAGTTATCCATTATACCATCCATGGTAGTGGAGACAGAGGTCTGGAAAACAACCAAAGCCAAACCAGGGGCCCTAAACTCAAGAAATGGCATCAATTGTTGTTACTTTTGACATTTTACAGTTGATTCAGGATTTGTAATCTTTCCAGGTTCCAGAAAGAAAAGAGCAAAGGGTACCTTTCTTTTTTTTAAGGCAACTGGGGTTAAGTGACTTGTCTAGGGTCACACAGCTAGTGTCAAGTATTTGTTCTGAGGCTGGATTTGGACTCAGGTCCTCTTGACTTCAGGGCCGGTGCTCTATCCACTGCACCACCTACCTGCCCCCAAAGGGGTAGCTTTCTAATGCTATCAGCTCAATACTCCATAGTCAATAATCAATAAAAATTTATTAAGCACCTTTGTGTGCCAGGCCCTCTGCTAAGTACTAGGAATACAGATATTGGGGGAAACCCAACAACCAAAACCAGCCCTTTCCCTCAATGGGCTTTCATTTACTGGGGGAAGACAATACACAAAAGGAAAATGAAAAGCCAACTGCAGGGAAAGGAGGAGTTACCTGAGTGGGGACATGGGGGAGCCATCAGCAAAGTCTCAAGAGCAGGGCAGCTGGGTGAGAAATGAAATGTTTTGAGCTGAGCACCCTTCTTAAGTGGAGGGTTTGGAATTCACCACTCTGTCCTTCAAGTAGAGAGGCAGATGGTAGTGATGAGGTGGCGTACCAGGCTGACGGAATCTTGCAGGATGATGAAGTTTCCCCAATAATAAGCTCCCTGGGACATGATGGAGAAGTCACAGATATCGCTGAATAGAGCATCCAGGTACTAAATGAGTGTTCCAGTGTGTTCCCCCATATCGATCGCCAGTACAAGATCATATCTCCTCAATATCATTAATGCCAGTGATTAGTATCCCGCTATCAATTTAACCAGTTAACATCAATCTGCTTTCACCAAGGGATATTGACTATGAAGATATAGTAAAAACAGAAGTATAAAACGTTCCCTCCAAACTAGGGACACATACAAACACTTCTCTCAAGAATGCCAAAACCACCTTGGTCCCTGCAGGAAATGAGCTTAAATTTAAAGTGGTTGCTACAAATCATTTGTTTCACCAAGTTTTCTGAGGGTGACATAGCCTCTGGGATGAGTTTCTCCCTTGTGGCAGGACATGGTACCTTAGCTATCTGCTGGGTCACTCCCCAGGTTGTGCTGGCACACTGAGCTTTGCTGATGTGGACTTCCGTCTCTGGCCCTCTGCCTCTCTGACCTTCCCAAAATCTCTCAAGAGCCTGTACTAAAGAAAAGACACAGACAGGAGGCAGCCCCATTTCAGTTATAAGTTTGCTTGGGAAGTTATGGACTTATGTGCTGAACTAGTGGGAGGAAGGGCAGTGCCGGCCCTCCCAGCCCTTCAGAGCTCAGGAAGTCTTTATACCTAGGTTAGCTGGAAGATAAAGGAGTGAGTTTCTCCGTTGAGGCCTTTTATATGCATTCCCAGTTCTGGCTCTTCGCTTTAATTCTTCTTCAAGGTCTAGTTGGCTATATGTATCCTTCAATGATTTTTTTGTTAAAATAAGTAAATTTGGTTGGATGTTTTTGTTTGTTGCGTGGATTGTCTCTTCCTTTCTCTTGTGCACTGGCAGGTTTACTGCATGGCCATCTATTTATTGAGCATTTGCTGCTAAATGTTGGTCTAATGCATGGGAGACTGATTACTCCCCCAGCTTCTGAAAATAAACCACTCAAACCCAGTACCATGCCTATTACGTGCAAGGTACTATAACATCATGAAGGGGAGATGAAAGAGAGGTATATAAATAACTATCATATAATGGAAAGTAATATAAGCTCGAAAGAAAGCTAGTCAAAGTGTTATGGGATATTCCAGGATATCACTCTGCTGGTGTGGGGATGGGCATATCAGGGAATCTTTTAGCAAGGAGGTGGCATCTTAACAAAAATGGGTAGCAAAGTCCATTTCAGGCATAGAGGATAGAGTAAGAAAACACACTTAGGTAAGGGCAGAGCCGAGAGTCAAACCCAGGTCTCTTGATTCCTAATCTGGTGATCTCTCACTATATCACAGCTAGAGGTGATTTAGACTAGTAAAAGTAAATCTAAATAATTTATGTATCCAAATGGGTTATAAATCAATCAGTCAAGTATTTGCTATGTAAGTTACTGGTGTCACTTACCCTGATAGATACAAATGGTGTTTTTGTTTCTTTTTGCTTTAAATAAAGGAGATTTTCTGAAAACTGAAAGTAGTAATAATAAACTGTCTCCTTCACCACCTACATCATATATATGTATGTGTGTATATGTGTGTGTGTGTATATATTGTATGTCTGATTATAGAGTAGGCGTACTCTTTCCCATTCACTGATTATGTTTTTCTTTAATTGTTGTTGTTATTATTATTATTATTATTATTATTATTTTGGTGAGGCAATTGGGGTTAAGCAACTTGTCCAGGGTCACACAGCTAGTAAGTGTCAAGTGTGTGAGGTCGGATTTGAACTCAGGTCCTCCTGACTCCAAGGCCGGAGCTCTATCCACTGTGCCATCCAGCTGCCCCCACTGATTGTGTTTTTACTCTACTCTCTTTACCTTGCTTATTTTTAACATTCTTTTTGGCTTTTAGTGAATTGGAGTTTTTTATTTGTTTGTCTTATGCCCGTTAAAATGGATATATCTCCACCATTCCCCACGAAGCTCTTCATCGTGCTAGATCACTGCAGCCCTGGAACTCACACCTCCTCACTATCCTCTGTCCCTGGGCCCCCTCTCTCTAGTTGGAGCATAGAGATAGACTCCCAGAACTTCCTTAAAAGGAAAGGGCCCAGGCCAGCAGTCATCTCTTCCTTTCTCATCAATTTCACTCCTCTGGAATTCTCCATCATGCCCTTGGGCAGGATAATGGGTCCACACTCCCATATAACCTTCTCAGCTTCTTTTTATATGTCGTCTTCCTCATTAGACTGTAAGCTACATGAGGGCAAGGACTGTCTTTCTTTTCCATATTTGTATTCCTAGTGCTTAGTATAATGCTTGGCACATTGTAGGCCCTTAATAAATGTTACTGACTGACTAATAACCACAAATTTATAAAAATCCATCGTTATAATAATGGTATGTGCATCTAATGAGTCAGTGTAATTCTTCTAAATGCAAAACTTTCATCAAATTCAGCAGTGGATTTGAGATCAGGGCAAGGTGCTTAGAGTTTTAGCTCTTTAATTAGGTACTTTTCAAATACCCTGAGGTATGTAGAGCTTGGATTAATAAATTTCATTGTGTGTATTTCTTAGGAGGGGGGCTATGAAGATTAATGAGCTCTGGCTTCAGTATCACTTTGAGACTCTGGAATGGAAGGTGTTCTGAAAATACATGGTATTATTTTTAATAACAGAGAGGGCCCCAGCCCAAAGAATACATTTCATTAAAGATAAATGCATCCTTCCTCTCCCCTTGACTCCCCCGGCCTCTCATCTCTGCCGGCATAGAGGAAAATGTTGTAGCAGACTATGTGTAGGCAACCCAGACTACTGCAAGTATATTTGCCTGTGAAAGCTTTTCAAAGTTTACTTTATGATGACACTATGGAATAGGAAGGCATTATAGTCCCCATCATACAGATGTTGAGATGGAAAAATCACAGAAAAATCTAGTGACTGGCGGAAAGCTAAACAGTAACCTAACTGAAGAGCCAGGTCTTCTGATTTCTGACCTGGGGGGTCTTTCCCCTATTCCATCTATAAGCTCACCTAGAAGAGATCTAATGAGCTATTGTCCATCACAGTTGAATATTCTCAGTAAGTCTGATCTGGCTGAAGAGTCCTTTGTACCCTATTCTAACTTAACCCTTAAACCATGCCCAGGGTCACACAGTAAGTGTCCGAGGCCAAATTTGAACTCCGGTTTTCCTAGCTCCAGGCCCAGCTCTCTACCCACTGTGCCACCTCGGGAAGAGGTGGGTGGATAGAGGAAATTAGTCCAAATTGATAAATGTTTCCTTGAATCAACTGTATTTCGAGATAGAAAGTAAAATTAAGAGCACTGCCTAGGTTCTGCTATGGATCTTGATGGTATCTTTGTTTTGTAGACAAGGAGGCCCTGGCATAGCAAAGTAGGCATTAAGTGAATATTCAACTCAGTTATTCATTCTATGTAGTGGTAAATATTGTTGGAGAGTTAGAACTGAAATCGAAGATTACCCAAAGGGTCATAGAAAAGATCATGGTGAACATGAGCAGGCCACATGCCATTTCAAATGAGGAATGATGAAGAATAACTATAAAGGGTATCATCAAAGAAATATTTTAAAAGATAATGAGCTAGTCATGTAGCAAAAGTCAAGGATAACTATTGCATAGCCCAGATGCTTCATTGGTATCTTTGTGATCTCAGAACAACTCAAAAAAGGCTCCCAGCACATTGGGTGGAGCAGCTATGGCAAATGTATGAGAAGATATGAATAAGAGTGGCAAAAAATGGGCAGCCGTGGATCAGTTGTGATTTGTAGCACTAGAAGGAATACTTATGTGGTGGAAGCAAAATCTGTCATGTAGAGGAGGGTTGAACCCATCGTCCAGATTTACCTGGCTCAGGGGATAAAGGCTTAGGCCACTGATGTAACTTTCTGGTAACCTAAGTATGAAAGCCAGCCCATACGGAGATAGATGTTGTTCCGAGTCAAGCTTGATTGGTGCATCATCATGGCCAACAAAGGGGCAGGGAGGTCTCAATCGAATCAATGCTATTTCCTTTCTGTGTATGCTTTCCATGCTTTGTCTAAAAAAATTTCCTTTTGTTAAGTACTGGATCATCCATGGGGCCAAGAGGTAGTGAAGTAGATAGACTGCTGGGCTTGAAGTCAAGAAGACTCACCTTCCTAGTTTAAATCTGGCCTTAGACACTTACTAGCTATGTGTCCCTGGGCAGGTTACTTAATTCTGTTTGCCTCAGTTTCCTCATTTGGAAAATGAGCTAGAGAGAAATGGCAAACCACTCTAGTATCTTCACCAAGAAAACCCCAAATGGGGTCATGAAGAGTCAAACAGGACTGAAATGACTAAACAGTAACAACAAAGGTAGTCTACAAGTATCTTATTTCATTATGGTTCCAAAACTGAAGTAGTAGACTAGACCGAATCAGGTTTGGCCTACCAAGACCATGTTGATAAGAAGACAAGTCCCCTGAAGTATTAGAGTTTGTGCAGTACATTGTGGTGTTGGGCACCATGGGGGAGATATAAAGGTAAAAAAAAGACGTGGATCCTGCCTTAAAGAAGCTGATAATCTAGCAGCCATTTGTATTTTCTGGGAAGATTAGAGATCCTCGAAAAACACAATTGACTTACATTTTACACATCATTTTAGCCTATTGTAGGTACTTGTATGCATTCCAGAATGGGATATTTCCAATCTGCGGAGTGGGCAAAAAGGTAGGTGATGACATTGATCCTCACAACATGGCAGCTGTCAAACTATTCCTTAGTGGGACAAGGACGTGCAATAAGAAAATTCACATATATTGATCATTGGGAGTTTATGCTCTACCTTAAACATGGTTCAAATATAAATTGAAAAAAGTTATAACAATAGTAATAGCTAGCATTTTTATAGTACATTAAGGTTTGCTAAGTACTTTATAAATATTATCTCATTTAAGCTTTACAATAACCCTGAGAGGTAGATGCTGTTATCATCCCCATTTTATAGATGAAGAAATTGAGGCAGATGAGGTTAAGTGACTGAGGGTCACAGGGCTAGTCTGAGGAAGGTGAACTCAGTTCTTCCTGACTCCAGGTCTAACACTCCATCCATGAACCCCCTAACTGCTCTTTCAGCTTGACTACTAGGCAATACCAAAGATGAAGTTCCAATTTCTCCCATTTTCAGGTAAAAGAAGTGAGGTGGAGATTGCTAACATCAGTATGGGAGGTCATAAATGTAGGTGACTGTAAAGGCATGGATAGACCTCAAGTCTCAGCTTCTATTCTAGGACTGGTCCAGTTATCCAGCAAATCTCAGAGATAACACTGACCACCAGAATGGAATTCTTCTATATCCTACCTTCTCAGGTTCTATCACTTTAAAAAGATTTTTAAAAATATATTTTTGGGAGGGATTATCGCTTCACTACCCTCAATGTTACAAGTAGCCTTGGAGGCTGAAGTAGGAAACTGGAATGATGAAGCAATCCTACTTCAGGGCCCATGAAATAATTGGAAAGAAGAACTGATCAGTCTCTCCTCTACCTATTTTTTCCTCCACTTAACAGAAATTGCTTTCTAAATTAGTCATTTGGCAAACTCTCAGCACATATATGTATATGCACAATACCTATATTATATTAAACCTTATATACATACACATAACATAAGTATATAGATATATGTTTACTCCCAAACAAATGCCTATGTGATGTTGAGTAGCTATCAGGATAGAAGTACTATTAGAAGGGACTGTAGCTAGACAACAAGTATAACACACACAGTGTTGGAAGATGGGTGGTCTCCAGGCCAGGCTGATGGTATGAGTTTTTCAGATGGTCCCCAACTGAAGAATTCCTGCGCATTTGCCCTGGACTCTGTCTTGCCTGACCCTGGAGATATAGTCAGCTTTGGAATAGTGAGGCTTAAGACTAGGTATCACACAGGCCAATAATTGCTAGCTGAATGATTCTACCAGGTCTCTGTGGAGCTGATTTTTCTAGTTCTTCTGAAGGTCATGACAAAATCCAATTGGGCCTTTCAAACACTGTGATTAACCCACTGTCCAATATGCTCTTATGAAATATTTTATTAAAGTAATGCCTAAAGGCCAAGTGATGGAACTCCCAGTGATGGGCCCTGGCCAATTAGGTGAAGGAGTTGAATGCCAGGATGGGATCTTCCCACTGATTCCATTGAAAATTTGAATGTTACATGGGCTATGGCAATAAAATGTCTATTTTGAAGATCCAGTTAATTTTCCCTACCAATGAAGTCAATAGTCAATAAACATTTATTATGTCTACTCTGTACTGGGTACTATGCTAAGCACTGGAAGTGCACATATAATAAAAAAAGGTAATTCCTGCCCTCAAGAAACTTACAGTCTAATGAGGGAAGACCATACACAAAAGAAAACAGAAAAGAGAAGAAGAGAAAGTACCTGGAGCTGGCTAGGTAGAGAAGCTAAAGAAGTCTAAAATGAGTGCAGCTGGGTGGAAAATGAGGCGATGTCTGAGAGATTTGATTTAAATGCTGACTGTCAGCATATCAGGACATGTTATATGCAAAAATATAGTCAGGAGTTAAATCCTCAGGCAATTCAGCTTAAGGTCTAATAGAAATATCCTAAAACACTGAAGCCAGGATACCTAGGAGTTTAGTGACTTTGTAGGAAAGAAATTCTCTGTGGGTCCATGTACTCTGTTCAAAGAACTCTCTCATTCATACCATGTCATAAGGTTCTCTCTTAAAGCTTCCAAATCCATGAAATGCTACAGAAAACAGGATTTTCCCAGCTCTGATCTCATTATATGTATAAATTCCAAGAGCAGCCTCCCAGAAAATAAAAGTTTTTATACAACATATACTATGTGTTCATGAAAGATATATTGTTTATTTTTCTGGCACAGAGTTAACTCTAATATGCGATTACTTAGTTGAAGAAAACATTTCCTGACATGCTGATAGTCAGCATTTGAACCAAATCTCCTCTCCTTTAGATTAAGTATAGAATGAATGCATTCTAGTCTATTTAATCCCTGTGAATTTCAACATAGTCGTTTTAACTGTCAAGGTATTTAGTCAGCAAAGCAAAATGTAACTCAGTACTGCACACAATGGCTTATAATCAGTGATAATAACATTTGGGCAACTTTCTAGTTTTTACCTGTTAGTATTTATTTATTGGTACAGAAAGCCTTAAGTTGGGAAGCATTCAGCAAAGTCAGAGAACTAGGCCTGCTGGTTATTTGTCCTCAGAGAACATCAGAGCATGTTTAGTGAGAGGGAGGGGGCAGGTGTCAACATGTCACTATTAAAATGTACTGGTATGTGATCTTTAGAGACTTCAGTAAATGTTATGATTTTAAAACTTAATTATATTAAATGGAGCTCTTCCGAAGGTGATCTATAGAGGATGGATATTAGTTTTCATGATATATCTCAAGACTTCCATTTTTTAGACTAACACATAGAGTCAAAGTAAAATTTTTTGTATCTGGAGTTAATTCAGTTATATCAGACAAGTACTGTATGAATACACCTATAAACCATTTGTAAAGATGGACCTAAATAAAAGAAGTATTAATTACTCACTGATAGAATGTCAATACCACCGAATTAATTTACCTATTCAATGCCATAGCAACCAAATTACCAAACAGTTACCTTATTAGGCTTAAAAGAATTCACAGAGGCAAAAAAGTTAACAATTTCAGGAGAAATAATGAAAAAAAAGTGGGAATAAAGTAGACTTAGAAGTACCAGATTTCCAACTATACCACAAAGCACTAATTCTCAAAACAAGTTAGTATTGGTTAAAAAATAGAGAGATCAATTAGTGGAACAGATTAGGTACACCACAAAGAGAAATGAAAGAACTTAATAGTCTTGTGTTCAATAAACACAAAGACCCAGCTACTGAGATAAGGACTCATTATTGAACAAAAACTGCTGGGAAAATTGGATAGCAATATGAAAGAAATTTTTTTTTTACCGGAAAACTTTTTTTATCGTAGGTAGAGTAAGACAGCTGGACACAGTTTAGATGATTCCAATTTTGTTGGCAACATCTAAAGCATCACAGTCTGGAACAAGTTGGACATAGGCCTTCTTCTCTCCATTGGGCCGAATCAGTGTGTTGACCTTAGCCATGTCAATGTCATAGAGCTTCTTGACAGCCTGCTTGATCTGATGCTTGCTGGCCTTGACATCCACAATGAAAACCAGCGTGTTGTTGTCCTCAATCTTCTTCATAGTGGACTCAGTGGTCAAGGGAAACTTAATGATGGCATAGCAGTCAAGCTTGTTCCTCCGAGGGGCACTTTTCCTGGGGTATTTGGGCTGCTGTTGAAGTCTTAGTGTCTAGGGTCGCCGGAATGTGGGAGATGTTTGGGTCTTCTTCTTTTTGTGGCTGTGAACACCCTTCAGCACCGCCTTCTTGGCTTTTAAGGCCTTGGACTTAGCTTCTGTCTTGGGGGGGACAACCACTTCCTTCTTCGCTTTCAGCACCATCTTGGGGGAAAGGGTCTTCTGCGGTGCTTCTCAGGGGCTTATAATATGAAAGAAATTAAATTTAGACCAACACCTCACACCTTATACCTTGGTATATATAAACTCCAAATGAATATATGAACTAGATACAAAAGGCCACATGAAAAACAGAAGAGAGAAATAGAGAAAAATTTATCCATCAGATCTATGGATTGAAGAAAAGTTCATGACCAAAGAATAGAGAGGATAATCTTAATTACATAAAATTAAGAAGGTTTTGACAAAACAACCCAATGAAGTTAAGATTAAAATAAAAACAATTAACCATGGGTGAAAAATCTTGACAACAAGTTTCTGTGCTAAAGATCTCATTTCCAAGATACATTAGGAACTGATTCAAATAAGAGCTATTCCCTAATTGATAAATTAGGATATAAACAGGTAGTTGTCAAGGGAAGAAACCTAAGCTATCAATAACCATATTAAAAAAAACCCCAAAACTCCAAATTGCTAATAATTAGAGAAATGACAATTAAGGCAATAGTGAGATTCTACCTCACACCTAGGCACACTGATGCACTTTGGGTATCTTTGGGTAGAGTGGCAATTGAATACAACCCTTGCGGAAAGCAGTTGGAAATTATACACAAAAAAATTACTGAAGAGTTTATACCCTTTGATCTAGTTATGCCACTGCTAGGTCCATAGCCCATAGAGATCAAAGAAATGGGAAAAAGTCCTATATGTATGAAAATATTTATAGAAGGTCTTTTTTTTTTTTTGGCAATTGGGGTTAAGTGATTTGCCAGGGTCACATAGCTAGTAGCGTTAAGTGTTTGGTCTGAGGTCGGATTTGAACTCAGGTCCTCCTGACTCCAGGGCCAGTGCTCTGTATACTGCACCACCTAGCTGCCCCAGAGGCTCTTTCTGTGGTGGTAAAAAACTAGAAGCTAAGGGGATGTCCATCAATTGGGGAATGGCTGAACAAATTGTATATAAATAGAATGGAACGTTATTGTGCTATAAGAAATGAGTAAATAGATGATTTCAAAGAGACATGGAAAGACATATGGATTGAGTGGAGTAAAAGGGGCAGAACAAGAACAATTTACAGAACAATACTGTGAAAATAAACAACATTGAAAGCTATAAGAACTTTGGTCAATGCAGCGAGTATCCGCAATTCCAGAGGACCAATGATAAAGCATGCTATTGACCTCCTTACTGAGAGTTGATGAACCCTGTGTGCAAAATGAGACATATTTTTGCCAGTGAGGGAATGTGTTTTGCTTGACTATGCATATTTGTTGCAATTTGTTTTTCTTTTTTCCCCAGTGAGCCAAGGGGTAGCAGGAAGATTAAATAAATTTTAGTTCACTACAAAAAATTAATTAAAAAAAATTCAGTGGTGGATAGTGTGGTCAAAGTGGAGTGACCCAGGTGTTTTTCCTTTTTGCACAAGGAAATCAAGTCCAGTTTCACAATTCCATGCAAAATACCTCTGTTGCCTGTTTATATAGTGAGTAGTGACTGACATCTCACTTACTGACCTCAGCATCTTGCCACCATCATTGTTCTCTTCTTTATTCTGTGATCCAGCCACAGGATTTCCTGTGAGCCTCCTACTGTGTGTTTTTTATTTTGTTCTGGGAGTTCAACCCCACCTCACTGCTGTTAACACTCAATAAACACTGCCCCTCCCCCCCCTTTTGGAGTCGTTAAAATTTAATAGTGGATTATACAACCCATCAGATGGAGCATCCCACACTGGCTTTCCATGCTATGGATCAGACGATCATTGTACCATAGCAGCTTGGAAGAGAACACCAGACCTAATTCATTTTCATAGCTACCTGGGGAGGAACTTAACTTAAATAAACAGTTCAGCTGAATAGAAAACAGCCCCATCAGTTAAAAACAAAACAAAAACAAAAAACAAAATCCTGAGAAACACCGACACATCTTTAAATCAAGCCAATAAAATTTTCTTTACTTGGGAAAAATGTTGTAGATTAGAGATTTAAAGAAAAGAGAACAAACAAGAAACTATTAATAATTAAATTAGTTGCTATCATCTATTCCCTTTTCTAGGTTTTCTTTTTGGGGAATTTGTGAATTTTTAGGATTCAAATATAAAAGTTCAGTATTAAATACTCAAAGTTCAGGGTGGAGGGGTAAAAAGGAGGAATTAATTTTTGTGTTCTTCACAATAAAAGATTTTTAAAAGTTTTTTTTAATAAAAAAGTAATATATATTTCTGCAGAGAACTGTGAAGGACCATCCACTTGAGTTGTTAAGTTCCATCTGAGTAATTCAATTTCACCTATAACTATAGCATTTAGGCTATATCTACATTGACCAAGCAGAATTAGAAACTATGCAATAATTTAGTTAATTCCATTAAATTAGACAGACATTTAAAGCAAAAAACAAACAAAAAACCTTTTTAAGCTATGCAAACCATATTAATTGCATATATATCAATGAAATCAGGGGTCTGAACCTCTCCCTCCTTCTTAATCCTTACCCCCAAGCCCAAGCTTTGATGGAGGTAATGGGAGGAAAGTGGTTTTTATAAGCTGAGTTGAAGTTGTACTACAGAAAGTTTCCCCAGAAGTAAGAACATTGCTCAAGAGTTAAAAGAAGTGGTTAGCTTATTGTTACGTTCAGTAACACAGTGGGAAAGCAGTTGACATTAATCCATGGTTCTGAAGCATTTTGGGTTGCTTTGGATGAAGGATAAACTTTCAATTCAGAGATGGTTTCTCTGGATACCAGTTTCAGGCACCGTCCTTGGTGCAGAATAAAGAAAGACATCAATTCCAAAGAGAATGGAGATAGTTGTAACTTGGGAGATCTACCAGAGGCCATATTTTCTCTGATAAATTTATACATTTATGCTGAAAGAAGAGAATTCTTTAGTTACATTTTTTAAAATGCCAAGCAAATTTATTACTTTACCAATTTTGATTATTACTAGGAAGAAGGCGGAAAAACCAAATCAAAGTTGTTTTTCTTTTAAAAGGGGGATTTTGATTTTAAAAGCAAATATAATTTCCTTCCATTTATCTAAAATTCTGATTTCTCATCAATTTAGGCAAAACATTTCCCTTGGGAAGGGACAAATATTGTAATTTTTAAAAGGGAACAATAAACAAGCCTGAATTGTTCAAGAAAACCCTATAATTTTAAAATATTTTATCAATTCCATTCAGTTTTTATACTACACAGTAACTTTTTAGTAACCTCCTCTCCTCCCCAAAGCCTTCCCTTATAACAAAATAAAACAATTAAGCAAAAGCAAATAACAACTGCATTGGCTAGGGCATGTAACACATATTTCACCATTGGTCTTTCAGGACCAACATTGGTCATTACATCAAATTTCAATTCTGATAACTTTTTTTTTTTAATTTTTGGGCAATTGGGGTTAAGTAACTTGCCCAGGGTCACACAGCTAGTAACTGTCAAGTGTTTAGTCTGAGGTCGGATTTGAACTCAGGTCCTCCTGACTTCAGGACCAGTGCTCTATCCACTGCGACACCTAGCTGCCCCCTATTCTGATAACTTTTAATGTGGTTTTCATTAACATTGTTGTGGCAATTGTATATGTTGAGCTCTTGGTTCTGCTTTCTTTGTTCTGCCTCATTCCATCAAGTCTTTCCATGTTTCTTTGATTTCTTCAGAGTGATCATTTGTAGACTGTAGAATCATCGGCTTAGAGCCTGAAGGTACCTGAGAAGCCATCTAATTCAACCCCCTTGTTCTACAGATAAGAAAAATGAGGCCCAGGGAGACCAAGTCAATTACCCAAGGTCACACAGGTACTAAATGGCAGAGCATGGATTCTAACCAGTCAAATAATATGACATTACATGGCTACTCTGATTTGTTCAGCTATTTTCCAAAAGCTGGGCACTTCTTTGTTTCTAGGTTTTTTCTACTACAACAAATATTATTATTATCTTGGTATATATAGAATTTTCTTTCTATGTTTGACTTCCTTGGGGTATATATGCTTAGTAGTGGGATCACAGGGTCAAAGAATTGATTTCTAGAACAGTCATTCAATTCATAATTCCACCAATAATGTATTAGTAATCTGTCTTCCCATATCCCTTCCAAAATTTATTCTCTTTTTCTTATCTTTGTCATTTCGCTTATTGTGAGGTAAAATCTTAGAGTTGCTTCAATTTATACTATTTCTCCCCCTCCATGTGGCTGTTTATTATTTGCTTTTTTCTTTTGAAAACTGTTTCCCCATATCTTTTGTCTACTTATTGTTTGAAAAATGTTAGCCTTGGTTCACTCAGTCAGTCAATATGTCTTTTGAAAGCTTCTATGTGTTAGGCGTTGTGCCAAGCATGAAGAATCTCTGCTCTCAAGGAACTCACTATCTAATGGAGGAGATGAGAGGCAAACAGTTATGTACAAACAAGATAAACATAGGATATGTTGGAGATCACCAGCAGAAGGAAAGCAGTAGCACTAAGGGGTGTCCTGAAAAGTTTCTCATAGAAGGTGAGACTTTAGTTAGGACTTGAAGGAAGCCAAGGAAGGCAGGAGGTAGAGATGAGGAGGAAGAACATTCCAGGCACGAAGGAAATACACCGAGTCTAGAGATGGAGTGTCTTGTTTGAGGAATGTCAAAGAGACTAGGGTCTGGATTGCAGAGTAGATGGGGATGAGCAAGGGTTAGAAAGTCCTGGTTGTGAAGAACTTTGAATGCCACCCTTAACTAATTGGGAAGATGAGAGCATCACCTCCATGTAGATGTGGAAAAGAAAGGGAACCCCACCATAGGCTTTGCATTTAGAATGACAAAAGAAGTGGAAACAGAAGAGAGACTCCCTCTAGATATGGCAGATGAAAGGAAGGGATGAGCAGTCTATTTTTATTAGTGATAAAAGAAACATTGGTGAAAAGAACACATTTGATTGTTCGGATGCAAGGCTTAATGAACATTCAATTCAATTCTGTTCAACTAACATTTTTAGTACCTACTGTGTACAGAACACGATCCTCTCAGAAGGAATTCGCTCTTTTCCATCACCCTTTTTTTTTGTTACTAGCCTGCCAATCCCTTTCCCTCATTGGGTATTTCTGGAGAAAATCTTGCTTCTGTTTCTTCCCCATTCATTATTCTACATGCACAGCCTATGTGGGGCTCTCTTTCCTTTCCACCTCTACTTGAAATTCTTGTCCTCATAGAGCTTACAGTCAGAAGGGAGATAAGACACAAAGATAATTATAATACATATTATTATACATGAAAAATACCTCAGACATGATTTAACAATTGCAAGAATGCTCTGTCCCCAGTGCCTAGAGGCTGGTTTGATTCTGAGCCAACACCAGGGGTGCATTTCTGGGCTCCACAACTTAAGAGGAATGTGGTAAAGTTGGAGATGGGTCAGAAGGGAGCTGGAAAGGAGATTAACAACTTGGAAAACAAGACCTGAGAGGAAAAAAATCAAAGGAATAAGGATTACTCAACCTGGAGAAGAGAAGATGGAAAGGGGTGATTTAATGCCAGTCTTAAGTATAAGAAAAGTTCTTCCACAGAAGATGGCAACCAGCTGCATGTAGTTCTCACTGGGAATTGACCAAAATGAGATAGGCTTAGAACTTTAGCCTCAAGGGATTTGTGTTAAATAAGAGTTGACATTTATATAGTGCTTTATGGTTACATACATTATTTCATTTGATCCTCACAAAACTCTGTGAAATAGGCAGAACATGTAATGAAGAATTTACCAAGAATGAGAGGGATTTTGGTCATTGGAATGAATCACCCAGGGAGGCTGTGGGCCATGCCATTGTTATCACCATTTCCTCCTCCTCCTCCCTTTTTCTTTCTTTTTGTTTTTCTGCCTTTTTTCTTCCTTCTTTCCTTTCTTCCTTTCCTCATTCTCTTCCCCTTCTTTCCTCCCTTCCTCCCTCTTTTTCTTTCTTTCTTTTCTTCTTTCTTTATTTTCCTGCACTTCCTCCTCCTCCATCTTCTCTTCCTCCTCCATCTCCCGTTCCTCCTCCTCCTTTTCCTTCTCCTTCCTGAGATGCATTGATTGGCAACTGAGTGAGAGCAAATTCACACAATCCAACATATTTATGTTTTCTCTCCACTTTAAGATGTGATCTCTTTGAGGGCAGGAAACATCTCCTTTTTATATCTTTATTTCCAACATTTAGCACAATGTGTGGAATACAGTATGCATTTAATAAATGCTTTTTCATTCTTTCTTGTTCTTATTTTATTCTTCTGCCTCTGTTTCCATTAGTTAAGAGCCTAACTGCTTGTGCTATCATTCTTTGTGATGTTCAGAGCAATTCAAATTTGTAAAGTACACAATCAAAATGAATATGAACATGTAAAGGGCAAGTGAACAAAAAGTAAAAATCTCAAAAAAGAAGTGCACATGATCAAAAACATATATTTTTATACAAGTTAAAGGCAATGAGGAAGGAGCTTTTGGAATTTGACATCCATCAAGCTCTTGTTAGAAGGATCAATGATTTAACACATTTTTTATATCCCCCAGCAGTTCCTAGCACAGTGATTTCCAGAGAGGTCTTAATTATATATCTAGAGCTGGAAGGGACCTCCAAGGCCATTTAGTCTTACCTACTCATATCACAGATGAGAAAACTTAGGTTCAGGAGGTTGCATGATTTTCCCAAGGTCACACAGGCAGTAAATATACAAGGTGGGATTTGAACTCAAGTCCTCTGACTTCAGATCTCCTGCTTTTTCTATTGTAATATGTTACCTCTGTTGAATAAATATTGCTTAATAGATGTCCAATATTCCTCTTCTAATTCAAGCAGGAAAACTTTATGAATGAGATGAAATTCTAGGATCAGTGAGAAAAATATCATGACCCCTAACTGAAGGGGATAGGAGCATTGGATGGCTTCTCAAGATTTCTTCTATTCCCAAGGTTTTATACTACTTCTGTGCTACTCCATTTCTTGTACCTCTTTGCTCTTTTATTTGTTCTCTCAGTTCTGTCTGCCACTCCCCTTCTAAGTTTGGTCTCCCCCTCCTCCATCCCTTCACATGAGCCCTAGTTTCGTAAATCAGCATATTCCTATGGGTGAGCCTGTTTCCAACTACTTCCTGAAAGCCTCATTTCTTTCAGGAAAGCTTTCGGTGGCTGTCCTCCCCAATGGAGAATAACAAGGAAAAAGTTAGGAACTTTAACCCTCAGAGAATTAACCACATTTTCATCTGGAATGTTTTATGCCTGATTAGTATTGTCTGTGTAACTCTAACTGGAAACCTTCACGAGGATCATATATTTCAGTGAACCATCCTGAGCTCTGAAAACACCATCACTGCTTAATAAATAAGAAATAGACTGAATAATGGCCCTGGTTTCAAGGGTGAGATGGCATAATTATTTCAATTTGAGAATTTTCAGAGTGAATCCAAGGCTTGGAAGGTACAAATGAACCTTTATCCCTTCAAGTTGTAAGAATTAATGGAGCCCATGCTTTGCACAAAGTAGGTACTTAGCAAATGTTTATTGAATTGAATTACCCTTGGAATCCCAGAATCTCAAGCATTAGAAGAAACTTCTGCAGCCATCTAGGGCAAATCCTAACTGAAAAAGAACATCCTTTAGACAGGCTGGACCAATGGCCATCTAACCAGGCTTGAAGACTTCTATCTAGTGAGAAGAACCCTAATTACTCTGAAGGAAGCCCATTCCACTTTTGATTAACTATAATTGTTAGGATTTTTTTTTCTTAAATCAAACTTAAATCTGCCTCTGCAACTTTCAATCATTACTCCCAGTCCTGCCCTTTGGGGACCAACCAAAACAAATCTAATGCTTCTTCCATATGACTGCCCTTCAAATGCTTGAAGGCAATGATCATGTTCCCGAAGTCTTCTTTGATCAATTAATCAATCAATTAGTCAATAAACTTTTATTAAGCCCCTTCTAAGTGCCAGCCACTGTGCCTGGCACAGAGGACACAAAACCAGAATTAAACAGTTCTTGTCCTCAAGGATCTCACATTCTAATGGGGGAGGAAACATGCAAACAATTAGATAAGATACAGACATATAAGATGTAGACAATGTGAAAATGAGAGATAATCTCAGAGGGAAGGCAATGAAGGGTGGGGGAGGAGAGAAACCATAAAAGATCTCTTGGGGAAGATGGGTTTTGGGCTGAGATTTGAAGGAAACCAGGGAAGCAAGAAGTTGAGATGGGAAGGGAAAGCATTCAAGGTGATGAAGAGGCATGGAGTCAAGAGACGGAGTGTGGTATATTCTCCATTCTATCAGGGGAGAAAACATATACCTATATAGATTTACACAAAATGGCCACAGGATGATTTCAAGGAAGGGCACCAGTCATGAAGAGCATTATGAAAGGCTTCATATAGAAAGTGGCATTTGAGCTTTCTCTGGAAGGACACTTGGGCTTCTATAGTGGGTATGGAAAGAGGGCAGGATAAGAGGGGCATTTCATTGCAATTTAAAGAGATGTTGATCATGGGAGTCCCTGATCTAATTAAGCAGTTTCCTCAAAATAACCCAGTGAAATTATATGACACAGGTCATTGTTAGACCCTGGTCAAACTAAAGAGTCTTCCTGCCAATAAAATATAGGAAACACATTTTTAAGTGAATAAAAATACAAAAGTAAGACAGTTCCTGCCTGTAAGGAGTCTCACACATTGTTAATCCCTGATTAAACTAAAGACTCTCCCAATCAAACTGATGGGACTCAAGGAACTCCTTAGTGATTGGCTTCCTGAAGAATCAGCCACTCTCTCTTTTTGCCTATGAACATAAATTGGTCTTTCACTTTGGAACTCTCGAATTCATTCCCTTGTGCCTTTATCTAATACAGTGGTTTTCAAAATGTTTGGTCTTAAGACCCTTTTTATAATCTTCAAAATTATTGAGGACCTCAAAGAGCTTTTGTTTATGTGAATTACATCTATTGATGTTTACTAAAATAGAAATTAAAACATAAAATTTTAAAATATGTATTTATTAATTCATTTAAAAAATAATTAATCCTAGGGGGCAGCTAGGTGGTGCAGTGGATAGAGCACCAGCCCTGAAGTCAGGAGGACCTGAGTTCAAATATGACCTCAGACCAAACACTTGACACTTACTAGCTGTGTGACCCTGGGCAAGTCACTTAACCCCAATTACCTAAATTAAAAAAAAAAATAAACCCATTATAAGTTAGCATAAATAACATATTTTTATGAAAAAATAAACATTTTTTCAAAACAAACAAAATTTAGTGAGAAGAGTAGCATTGTTTTACATATTTTTGCAAATCTTTTTAATGTCCAGCTTAATAGAAGAAAGCTGGATTCTCCTATCTGCTTCTGTAGCCAGTCTGTTGTGATGTTGTTTTGGTTGAAGGATATGAAGAAAATCTGGCCTCATACAGATGTGTAGTTGGAAAATAGAGGAATATTTGAAGAGGCAAATAACATCCTAGTATTATTATGAAAATAGTTTTGACATCATAAACCCCTGGAATAGGTCTTGGGGGACCCCTAGGGGTCTTCAGACCATATTTTGAGACCTGCTGATCTAAAGTGCAGTGAAAAGGGAGATAGGGAATTTCTTTTCCCTAACCAACATGAGTAGCAATATCATCAAACATCTGAACCATGTGGCAGTGGGACAGTGTTTGCACGTAGCCTGAAAGGGAAATTTAAGGACACTACTCTGAATCCTAACTTCCTGTGTAGGGATAGAGGAATTTTTAATTCCCTAGGCAGCACAATCTAACTTTCTAGCACAAAAGGGAGACTTCCCTCAGCAGGTATAAGAGTAGCCTTGTGAGTAATGGCAAATTCAAGGATTCTTGAGTTTGAGAGTTTAGGCACGGAAGCTTCCAGGGGGATGAGCCCCTGACATCCTTCTCCTTTTAGAGGGAAGAAGGCAATCTGTATAGTTCCCACTCAGTGTCTTAATTAGAGACTAAATCCAGAGAATTACCTGGAAAGTTTAGATCCAGTGAAAACAGGACCTGCTTTTTCAACCAACTCTAAAGCATGTTTACCTTTCAAGGAGAGTCCAAACCACATAGTGGGACCAGGCATCTTGGGGAGATTACACTGCCCTGCGTAGCAAGAGAGACTCCTCAGGGGAGCAGGGTCAGTTCCTGTCTGGGGAGAGCTGACGGGCTATTTAATGGCGTTAGGCTTCTGTATTTGTTTCCGTTTAAGTCCTTAGTGCATTAAGAATTTTCTATGGAGTGAAATAAGGCCTGTCCCATACCCAATAAGGATATTGTGTTGTATTGTATTGTATCACCTCTGCAGCATTTGGGGACCCTGCCTCCCCACTCATTTGGGGCCACACTAGACACAAGCTAAGCCTCAGTTTTATCTTGGAGAACTTATTAGATCGATCTGGGTGGGGCTAATGAGTCAAAGAAAGAAAGGCTGACCTTCTAGGGTCAAGCTCCCAGGACAGGGCCCAGTCTGTGTGAGTTCAGAATCCCTGGAGGGCTCTGGGCCATGGGTTACATCTTTATGTTTAATTTCTGTGCATGCTTTTCTTTCTGTGCAATTTTCAATAATACTTTGCAGGCAGCTCCCATTCTACAGAGCATCAGCTGCCGGAAATGTAAAAAACCCCATAGCCCAGAAACAGAAGGACACTTGTTGTATTGTTTCATGAAACACATGTAAGATGTTAGAAACCACAACATCTTACACCTGTGGCAACATCCCCTCAGACACATGGGTCTGGGCTTCTGCAGCTCTTCTCTCACGCAGCACTGTCTAGGACCTCAAAGAAACAAATGCATGTTTCCTTTTCACTGGCTTCTCTGCTAAACTTTATTGTTCCTGAAAGGCACTGTGTAGTATAACATTACTCACCTTTGGAGTAAATAGGAGGCCTAATTTGTAAGGGTTGGCAACCAGGATAGCCAGGGCTGTAAAATGCTGTTTCTGTAAGGGCAGCTTTTGCTCCAGAGAGAAGTCGGCAGGGACTTGGCTTCATCAAAGTAAACAGGAAAGAAAAAAGCCCAACTCTACAGGCCTCTAGCCTAACACAAAGCAGATTCAGGAGGTCCCTTCTTCATTAGTGTCCAAAAACAGCACTTACCACCTCCATGTTAGTCTTACCCAAAACACGTCAGTCAAGCTAAGCTCTGTTCCTTTTAACTGCCTCCTCGTTTGTGTTTTCTGAGAACATACACGTGACTCAGGAGTGGAGTTTGAGGCTTTGCTTGTCCAGTAGAAAACTTTCCATTTGCTGAGGTTTGATCGGCTTATCAGTCAGAGGTTTTTATCTTTATTACTTTCCTGTTTGAACTGAGGTTATAACCACTACAACCGTGACCGTGTTTCACTGTTGAGAACACATCAGTGCACTCAGAAATGATGCTTCTTTCTAATTTGGGGCCAACATGAAGGACCATAAACTTCTGTGTGCTGTGGAAAGAGGGGAAAAGACCGTCTGCCACACTCTTGGGAATCCTTTTAAACTTTGGCCTTGATGGGGTTTATTTATTTTTTTTCTTTTACATTATGGCATTTCTAAATATCTCTATCTAAGTCAATATCTAAACAGGTGTTATAAAAACAACAGTAAATTTGTAGTCAGGAGATCTGGGTTTTAGCCTTGGCTCTGCTCCCTAGTAAGTAAGCCATCTGACCTTGAGCAAGCTTCTCTGAACTTCAATTTCTTCATTTACAACAATGTGGAAAATAACAGCTGCCCTGCTTAACTCATAGGATAGATAGTAGGACAACATAGTATAAAAAGCACTTTGGAAAACCCATTACTCATTTGAGCATAGATTCAAGTAGACACCTTTCTGATATCAAATCTGGCCTCAGACACTTCCTAGCTGTGTGACCCTGGGCAAGCCACTTAACCTTGCTTGCCTCAGTTTCCTCACCTGGAGAATGGGCTGGAGAAGGAATCCACAAACCACTCCAGTATCTTTGCCAAGAAAACCCCAAAGGGGGTGGTGAAGAGTTGGACATGACTGAACAATAAAAACAAGGCTAGGTAATCCAGTAAATCTGGGATTTGCAGGCAAATACTTTATCAAATAAAGCATTGGTTATTAAGACCATGAAAATGTTTGAGCCAAATATCCTCTTTCTCCTCTTCATTTCTCCAGTTTGACTTAAGATGGACAAAGCTTCATTTTAAAATGCTGATGTCATCTGGGAGGGTAAACTTTGCAAATGACTATTATTATTACTACTATTATTGTTGTTTTGACACAATGTATGATTTCATCCATGTTGGGAACTCCCTCTGACAGTGTGGCCAGCATCTTCTCTGCAACTTGGAAGGTTGCCTAGAGCAGAGGTTTCAAATGCTCAGCTTGGCCCATAACACTCCCAAGTACAGTGTGAACCAGATTAAAATGTAGTTCCTGATTTTTTTTTAAAAGGGTACAAGCATCAAATAAATATATTTCTTTAGATTCGACTATCAGTATTTTTCCCAATTTGTTTATTTTTATTTTTTCTCAATTACATGCAAACAAAAGTTTTTTAACATTATTTTTAAAAAATTTTAAGCTCCAAATTTTCTCCCTCCTCCCCTCCCCTTCCTTGAGAAGGCAAGCAATTTAATAGAAATTATACATGTGCAGTCATGCAAAACACATTTCCATATTAACAATGTTGTAAAAGAAAACACAGATCCTATCTGATTTTACCATGTTGCTGTATTAACAACAACAACAAAGAAACAGATGAACATGTGGCTTTCTTAGTCATTATGCAGCTCACAAGGAGCCTTGTATACAGTTTAGTGGTCCTTATTTCTACATAGTTTTGACAGCACTGAGCACCAAGAGGTGATTTGTCCGGAGTCAAATTGCAACTATATCAGAAATAGAGCTAGAATCCAGGTCTTTTTGACTCTTAGGCCAGCTTTCTAAGCAGTACACCATGCTGTCTCTCTGCAGTGTTGTTTATTACACAGTTGAAATCACATAAAAATGAACATCAAAGGCACCTTTGGAAAGAGTGTCCTAAAGGGACAAAATGCAGTGAGTAGAGGTCATATGCTCAAACTCCCTCATATGGGAAGAAAGGTCCAGAGATGAAATGAAGTCATTTCAAAGTCACTGTGAAGAACTGGGATTTGAATCCAAGTTCTTTGGTTCCAAATGTAATAAGTGTTGTTGTTGGGTCATTTTCAGTTGTGTCCAACTCTTCATTACCCAGTTTGTTTTTGTTTTTGTTTTTTTTGCTAAGATACTGGAGTGGTTTGCCATTTCCTTCTCCAGCTCATTTTCAGGTAAGGAAACTAAGGCAAACAGGGTGAAGTGACTTTCCTAGGGTCACACAGCTAGTAAGTGTATGAGGGTGTCTTTGAACTCAGGAAGATGAGTCTTCCTAACTCCAGGTCCAGCTCTCTGTGCACTATAGCACCACCTAGTTAGTTCATTACTTATGTAATAAATTACCTTTCAATATACAGACTCTTTTTGACTGTTAACAACTGATCCCTATGCAACTATTTATTTGCTCACTCTAATTGTCCAGGCCTGTCTTAAGTCTATTTGGTAACCCAGGTTTGATATTAGAAGAAAGTGAGACAATCTCAGTCCATATAGCAGTTAACAAAAGAAGGCTTACTTAGCCATAGCAGGGAAAGGATATTCATTGAGAAGACAGCCTTGATCCAGCTAAGCATAGGTGTTCGGTGCTGGTATTGGTCATGCTCCTGGTCTGTCATCAGAAACCTGAGGGAGGAGCTCTAGTACCTTACATCCTGTATATGAGACCACCTGGCATCTATGTCAACAGCAGAGTCTTCATTCTCTGAGCCAATTAAATCTTAAGTATGAGTACAATACTTTTTTAAAAGGAGAAAATAGAGTAGCTAGGTGGTGCAGTGGACAGAGCACTGTACCTCAGTTTCCTCACCTGTCTAATGAGCTGGAGAAGGAAATGGCAAATCACTCCAGTATCTGCCAACAAAACCTCAAATCGGGTCATGAACAGCAACAAAAGGAGGAAGTAATTTAACTGGTTGAAGAGGCTGTGTCTACCACACTTGCCCAACTGACTTTGAAGGTCCCTTCCAGCTTCAATTGATTATCTTATGATTCTGTGGTCCAATATGACTTTTGTCTTTATGGAGATCCTTATGAAAAAATTAAGGTCAGCCCCTAAAATAGGGTTTTATTTAAAGGCATGTAATATTTAGATAAGGCCTATAGCAAAACAGGATTCTGACCCTGCCCTTCTGCTCAAATACATCCAGTACATCCTACCCACAGTGGCAAGTGGCCATAGTCTTTAAATCACGGGGAAGTACAGCTTTGGCACAACAGAAGAATGAAAGCAAGCAAGCTTGGACTGAACATTCATTATTTTTCTTTACAATTTTAATAGCCTCTTGATTTTATGAACACTAAAAGTGAATTGGACATTTTAAATTTAATTTCTTTTCCAATAAACCTAGTTAAGCTTAATTTTCCCAAGGGGTTTTCACCTTTCACATTTTATTCCAACATAAGTTTTTGTCCCTTCCCACCCCATAATACAAGTACTCTTCAAGGAAAGAGAAACCAGACCTTCTTGTCCCTGGTGCCAAAAATCACCATCATCTACAAAGATTTATTGAGCATTTAACGTGGGCAAAAGCGCTGCTAGATGCAGGATACTAAACCTCCCCAAGTAGTAAGAACTGAGTGATTTCAAGATGAAATCTAGAAGAGAGAAAACTAGCCTGAGAGGAGGAGACTGGCTTTACTCTCAGCCCAGCCACTAACACTCTGTGGTCCTGGATAAGTAGCCTGTGAGGACCTCTATTCATTAGTCTGTATAACAACAATAACAAGGACAACAATTAGTCCCCAAAGTGCCCTATGATCCAAAATTGCTTACACTTCTCTCCTCTCTGCCCCCTCCCCCAACCCAAACTCCAATTCTTTTAAACAGAATGATTTCTGATACTTTGGAAGGCTAATCTTTCCATAGAGTATTTATTATCCCCAAATGAATATTTCCTTGGTCACTAAACAACTCACATTTATAAAGTGCTTGAAGGTTTACAAAATACTTTCCTTACAACAACCTTATGGAAAAAGTAGTACAAGTAGCATTATCCTCATTTTTACAGATGAGAAAAGAGTCTCTGAGAAGTTGATTGACTTGCTCAGTCAGACAAATAACAATAGACCTCAGGTCTTCTGACCCAAATCTAGTGTTCTTCTATTTTCTCTCCGAGGTCACTTCATCACCAGCAGCAACAGTTATCATGATTCTACTGTGTGGAGGTCACTGTGCCAATGTTATAAGGGATTCCGAGGCCTAATAATACTACCCATGGCTTCAAAGACCTTACAATACCGGTGAGACTGGAGAGATAGACAAAAAAGGTAAACAACAGTGCAAAGGAGTGTGGAAGGTGTGCCCTGGAGTGGTCTAGTAAGACTCTCTCACATCTGTCTTATGTCTCTTTAATCCCTTGATAAGCTTTACTCTTAGATAAGCCCCTAAGGCCCTGAGCAGTACTTCTTGACCTTTTAACATCAGGTTAAGAATGATCTATTGATTCACAGCCAGTTTACATACGTGGACTACACTTGAGGAGAGCAGAGGCTGACATGCACATGAGGAAACAGAGAACCAGTGCTGAGGCTAACAGAGGGAAGCTAGTCAGACACCCCAATTCTGATTGCCTGAAGGGAAAGCAGCCATCATAGTCACAGTGTTCTGCAGCAAGCTTCAGGGAAACATATGGCCATTAAAGGAACCACAGGGTCCCTAAGAGAAGAGGAATTTGGGTAGTCAGCTCCATGGCTGTCTGCTTGTATTGAAATGATAGAAGAGTTCCAGCCTCTTAGACCCAGAGAAGAATTTCCTGGACAACCAGGAGTTTCTGGACCAAGTGGGAGCCAAAACCAAGAAGCATTAGCAAGGGATGAAGCCATGATGTGGAGAAGCAAGCTTAGACCTTACTCTTCACTTGGTACTGTGAGTTATGTGGATTGTGCAGGGTCTAGAGAAGTAACTGACTTTCTAGAATGACTCCTTAGCTTTTCCCTCTTGAATAGGGAAATTTTATCCTCAGAATAATACTAGAAGTCTGGAGGAATGTCTAGGCCCCTGAGGTTCACCAAAGAGAGGGAAAGATTTTTTATGGATTTAGGAGTGAATTCTTTGTATTTTTTTTGGTTGGATCAAGTAAAGCCTATCCTGTATTCAATGTTTATTAGCCTGAGTTCTTTCATGGTAAATGAGTGCTCCCTACCTTTTCTATATAGACCTACATATTATATAGTTTACAGACCAGACTTGAGCCAAATTCTGATCTTCCAAGGGGAATCCATAGATGGAGGCAGGAGTCGAAAGATAGACTTAGTAAGAAAGCTCCACCATTCAGAGAATTCAGCCTGGATAAATCCAGAGCTTCACTTCAGAGGCATGGGTGAGAACAATATATACTCAGTGCTGAGTGAATTCTACAGACAAGAGCTAAAGGATTCAGAGGACAAAAAGGTCACTGAGAAGCTAGGCTGGTTAAGGAAGTTCTCACACAGTTGATGCTAAGTCAGTCTTTGCAAAGAAAAAAAAAGAATAGGACAGATGACCAAGAGTGGCCCCAGAAAAGAGATGAGAAAATGCACCTCCCTCTGTTCTCTGAAAAGATGGGGGAATTATAGTTGTCAAGTGTTGCACATACTGTCAGATTCTGTGGGTGTGTTAGTTAGTTTTGGCAAACTTTTTTTTTTACTCTTTCTTTTTTATTCTTTGTTACAAGGGGTGGGGATAGGGGAGAGAGGGTATATTTTGAATTAAAGGTGATGTGGGGAAAAAAAGAGCAGCAAAAATGAAAAAGAAAAAAATGAGAGAGGTAGGAGAGGACAGGGAAGGAAGTCTTTGTATCGCCATAGCCTAACATGGTGACTTGCACATGGTGAATTGGATTTAATTGAATTGAGAGTATTCCAGGCTGTCAGACCTGGGTAAGCAAATGTGTGGAATTATGCTTAGAGAATATATTTTTTCAGCTAGAGGCCTTCCTGAGCTCCCTTGACTAATCTTGGCCACCCTCCCATACTCTCTCATCTCCACCCCATCATCACTGGCACGAGAAGAGGGACGGGCAACTTTGCATCTAACCACAGAGCATTACCGAGTATTCCTTGAATTAGAGCAAGTTGAGAGAAAGAAAGAGAGAAGAAGAAACAAGCCTGAGGGTTTTATTCATTCTGGTGAAAGATTCAGGATGCTCCCTTAGCTTCAGTAAGTACTTGGCCTTCACGGTTCTCAACACTAACAAGACCACAAAAGAAAAGGGGCACCAGACTAGTGCTTTTCTGGGTCTCTGCGTATTTAAGAATTGAATTAATAGGTGAGTTTGCTTGCATTTTAAATATATATTTTACACATAAAATATGTATGTATATACATTGTATATGTTAAAAGTCTAGGAGGAACAATAATAGATCAAGGCTTTAAGTTATATCAATCACGAATGACGGCATTTTTCTTGAGACTGGCCTCCTACAGCGTTGGAAAACAGACGTAGAAAGCAGAAGGGCTCCAGTACAAAGAAGCCAGTAATTTTATTCAAGTCTGCAGATCTACGTGGATTGAAAACAAACCCGAGGTCCTGTATCAACTTATCTTTGGCTCCCCAAATCGTGGAACCCAGCAGCAGCTTTAAAATATCGTGTCATAGAATCTGCATTCCCATCCTCGTCACCCTCTGGACAGGGGAATGAGAACTATTTTCTTAAAGCTTAGAGCCCCTAAATGCCCTCAAGGGATCCATATTGGTCACATCGGGAAAAAGTACACTTTCAATGTGAAACTCTCTGCCGCCGCTCTATGAACTGTGCCTGAAAAGCAAGCTTTCTCCTCTCTTGTTTGTTTTGCTGAGAAGTTGAATCAATTCTACAAACATTTATTAAGCGTCAACTACAAACCAAGCACTGTGCTAGGCTCTGAGCTTGCAAATAATAATAATAATTATTAATCATAATAAATGCAGCATAAAACCTGCTTTCAAAAAGTTTACTATGAAGCACAGGAGTAGCTCAAGAATACAGCACATGTGACCGAGAATCTTCTACTCCGTACAGAAAAAGTACTCGAATGGAGTAGGATTGGGGGTAGGGGACAGGGAAGGAGGAGAGATTTTTAAAAGTTGGAATGGGCACCTTTTTCAAACCAAGGAGTTTTGTGTGATGTCCAGTTCTATTCTCTTACATTGCTGAGGATTTCTAAAATTCCCACATCCCAGAAGTTTGTTCCTACCTTTTGGATTCAATTAACACATCTTGCCTACTTTTATTGTTCGGGTGCACACGTGAGAACGCCCTACCATCTCCGTTGAGGGCTGAGTCTGTGGCTTCATCTTAATTTCCATTCTTCACCTCAGAGCCCAGCACATTTAGTTAGCACACAGTAGGCACACCATACCTTCTTTGTGCAACTGAATCGAGTCCCAAGCTTACTCCATAAAACAGGAGCTACAGGAAGCCGGGATAAGGGCATCAGGAGCCAATAGAGGGAACCTTCGCTCCCAGGGAAAGCCTTCTGAGCCTAAGGGCTGATCCTGGGCACCCCAAGGGCAGTGGAGCAACACGTTTGTCTTCACACCTTCCTCCATACCCCCACCCCCTCCCACTTGCAATCTGGTCTAGGTGCCGGACAGTGTTTGTCTCCAGTGGTCCCCGGGTAGATGATGGACACTGTCGGCCTGAGCCCGGGAGGATGGAGGATGGGAGAATGAGCTCAGGGCCTGGAGCCGGGAGGCAAAGGGGACAGGGGGCGGGGGAGGGACAGTCCTCTGAACATGTGCGTGAGTCTCTGGAGCGGCCCCTGGGGTCATTTTCCACTCGGTTGCTCGCCAGCGGAGTTGTAAACCCAACCTGACGTGGGCTCATTAATTTGGCAGCGACTGGCAAGGCTTGGTCATTTTAGCGCACCCAGAAGGCTATTGTGTACGGCGGGGTCAGGTCAGAGGGCAACCGAAACATGGTTGAACCCTGCACACGGCTCCTGAGCCTCAGATCCCCACAGCCGGCAAAGCTTCCTGCAGCCCCAGGGCGTCCCTGCGAGGAGCCGGGACCACAGGCACTTCGCTACCTCCTGCTATCTCCCGCCACCTCCTGCTACCTCCCGCCACAGCGCGAAACTCTCTTTCCGCCACCGCCTGGCGCCCCTGATCCCCGGCGGTGCTTGCGTGATTGGCACCACCGGAGAACCTTCTGCAGGGCCCAGAGAGCTTTGCTAGCACACAGACTCACTAGCTGCTCCCCACCTCGAGCTTAGGGAAGCAAGGGAGAGGACCGGGAAGGCTTTTTCTCCCTTCAGCCTCTCCTTAACCAATTCCACCCCATTAGAATATAAGCACTACAAGGGCAGGAGCTGCTTTTGGTTTTGTCTTTGTACCTGTCGCACTTAACTCGGAGGAGCTTAATAAATGCTTGTTGGATTGGCTTGAGCTTCCCAATTGCATTAGATTTAGCTATTCCCCAGTGATCCACCCCTGCCAGCATCAGCCTTCAGGGGAATCTTTTTTGAAAGCATTTTGCTCTCCCAGTACAGCCTGCACACCCTACGCTCCCTGCGACAGCTCTTGTCCACCTCCCCCACCGCACTCCCACCCTCTAAAGCTTGGAAAGAACAAGCCGAGAGTTTTGGAGAGCAACAAACATCTCTCACACACACACACACACACACACACACACACACACACACACACACACACACACACACACACACACACACACACTCATGGCCTGGTCAGACAGAGCAAATGGCCCCTGTCGCTTTGCCCCATGTCCCGCTGGTGGGGGCTTCTCTTCTTGGAGTGGATGGTACTCCCTAAACTGTTTCAGGAATTCCTCTGGGGGATGGGTGGCCCAAACTCCTCCCGCCCCCCGTTCTCACCAGTCCAGAAAACCTTTCCAACCTGCCGGGATCCATTCTTGTCCAGGGACTCCTTCGGTGCCCCGGCCGACAACCCCTTGCTCTCTATTTATACACGTGGTGCAGTCATGACCTCGTCGTCCAGGATGGATGAGCTGCCCCTTTACACTGTTTTCTTTTCTCCCCAATGGTCACCACTGACACCGCGGCGGGACTTGGGGAGGCTGGTTTGCAGGCGCCTCTCAGAGTTGGGGCTGGGGAGGCACAGAAAAGGTGGTTGATGGGTTTTCTCTCCGAGGCCCGTTCCGCTTTGTCCGCGCTGCTTTAGAGCCTGTGGCTTGTAGCGAGCCAGCCGGGTCTCTGAGACATTTGTCACCCCATACCCCCACCCCATCCCTCATACACCCGGCAGCCGTCGCCTCCGGAACCCTAATGGTTTTTACAGACTGCTCCAGGTGCTGGGCTCAGGTGCAGACACCCAGGACGACTTCGTGGGTCTCCTGAGAGCGCTTGGAACAAGAACCCTTGAAGGACTGAATTCTAGAGGCCCGTGGGGGTCAGGAATGAAATCAAGGGAAAGAGAGAATTAAGGATATTTCTTCTTCTAATTGGAATTTTAAAATCGAAGGGAGTCAGTGTGCCATAGTCTATAGTCAGGAAGCTCAGGGTTCGAATATCTCCTCAAACCGTCTCTAGCTGTATAACCCTGGATCAGTCACTTCAACTTTATCGCTGACATATTTTCCTCATCTTTTTAAAAGGGTGGGGGCGGGGTGTGTGGTGTAGTGGTGGTGGTGGTAATAATAATAACATCCACTTCAAGGGGTTGTTGTGAGGATCAAATTTGCAAAGTGCCTGTCCAATTTTAAAGCGTTAAATCAATGTGAGCTAGTATTATAAGTAAAACCAAACCAATTCCTCAGGCCCCCTGGCAGGACAGATTTTTTTTTCTCTGTTCTTTTGCAAGCACATCCGTTTCTGCCTGTGGTCTCTTGGATCAATGTAAGCAGGCCCCGCTTTTTAGCCCTGCAGAATCTCTAGGCCCCCCAAAACCCAACGGTTCTGGTTTTATTTTATTTTATTTTTTAAAATCTTGCACTGGGGGGTTTCTGTTTCTTACAAGCGGCCGTAGACCTGATTAATTTTAGCAAGTTTCACCAAAACAAACTGGTCCCCGTTTATGCCTCAAGGTGAATTTGGTGACATTTAGCAGCAAAGAAAACTACTTCCTCTGTCATTCAAAGCTAACCATGTGTAATTGGCCTAGAAGTCTGTTATAGTTGGGAGAAATGCTTGCCGATAGCCCATCTGTTTTTTCATCTTGCCGTTCAAACCAGTCTGTGTTTACCATTCTGTCGGGGAAATTGGTTTACACGTACGACAATTTTGATACGACACCGAAGTATTCCCTTGAACTAATGCTACGAATTCGATAGGCTTTGTATTGTGAATAACTCCCCGTTCTGTCTGTGAAAGACATTTACATAGTCATTACAGCCGATTTCATAATGGAAATGAAGACCTTCAGTTTGTCGTAACTATCTGAAAACCAATTGGTATCTAGTGATAGAAACCCTTCCGACCCTCCTACACAGGGCAGGGGTGAGGTTAGGGTTGGTGGTTCGAGTATTAACTAAGACTTATTAGTTGGCTACGGTGTGAGACCAGGGGCATGTTTTAGGGTCAGGGGAAATCTTCGCTGAAATTAAGTAGCTTCTAAGCAGGCTTCCATCTCCTCCCTGCCTCCCTGCTTCTTTCCTTCCCCCACAGCCTTCGAATTTGCATTTCTCTTCCCTGCACATCATTAAGAGACTTCAGGGTGACAAGCCATCTATTTTGTAAAACAACAGGGATTTTAGGCATAGACACGCACAGATGTTGCGTTGAACATACATTCTTTGCGGTCAGATAGCGACGTTTGAAGATGTATGTGTGAGGTCACTCGCTTGCAGGCGGAGGTGGGGAGAGGTTCGGGCGCAGGGGGCCATCTGGTGCTCATATGTGGGCCGCAGGTAGAGCGATTTGTTTCTGGCCGGAGTCACTGCGGAATAGAAATGTCAAGTGTTGGGACGCAGCAGAAAAATGATAATCACCCTCATCACCCACCCTAGTGTCTGCCGGCCTGGCCCCGCGGTGCTGAAAGGGGAAAGAGAAGAAAAGGAGAGAAGGGGAAAGTAATCCAGGCAATGGAGTGTGAAATGACAGCATTAGAGCGCGTTGTTTGCTGGTCCACTATGTTTGCCTCTCAGTTGGGGAGCCTGCCAAGATCTGGACGCGGTGGTGAGAAGCATCGAACTCCGGGCCCTTTGCTTGCGGTGGGCTGCACACGAACAGGGAGGGGTGGGGACACAGGGAGGGGAGGGAGGTTTGAGTAATTAGAGAAATTGCTCTGAAATCACTTGGACTGCCCTGGTTGAAAGGCCTCAATCAGCCTCTGGCATGTGTGCAAATCCTGATTATTCGGGTGTTACTCGACTCGGGTGGTCAAAAGCCTTGGGTTCATGGCCCTAGGGGATTAAGTGCGGCTCCCCAGTTTTCCCAGGGCAGGGTGTGAGCCGGACCCTTGGGGGGCTGTTGGCTGATGGCTTAGGGCTCTTTTTGGCAGAAGGCTGGGTCTGCCTCTGGGATTTAAAGAATACAGGATGGGGAAGGAAAGAAGGGGACTAGAAGTGTAGAAAATGAAACCCAAGATAATATTTACTGTGTGCTGCCTCAGTGCAAGGACATTTTCCTTGTGAACTCAGCCACCTCTAGTTTTATTTGCACGCTTTTTAAAGAGGGATAGGAGGCGAAGGAGAAACATAGGAATATGCAAGCTACCAAAGGTGGCTAAGGATATATCCACCAAATGCAAAATGGTGTACAGCTGGCCTCAGTGGACAGAATGCCCAACTCAGTGTTAGGAAGGTCTGCACTCAAATCCTCTCCCAAACACTTAATAGGTACCAAATTTAAAAAAAAATTTTTTTCTTAATCTCTAGAGCAAGAATGTGAGTATTATGTGTAAAAGAAATTACCACCCCCCACCAAATCAGACATATCAGACATATGATTGGGTAAATCACTTCATTTCCCGAAGCCTCGATTTCCTCTGAGGTATTAACAGGCACTAACTTCACAGGGTTGTTGTGGGGTTTAAATGACACAATATCAGCAAGGTACCTTGCCAAGATTAATGCTCTATGTTAAAGTGAGTTATTAATATTACCTGATGATCCTTCCAAATACAGACATTCAAATTTAAATTTAACTCTCTGGACAGTATATTGAATAGGGTAGATGTTTCTTGAACTGCATTGAACTAATACCTCAAATTCTTCTCTAAGGCTTGAATCTGGCCAGAAATTTCTGCAGGATACAGCAAAAAGGACTTCTCTCCCATGTTGAAGGAATCATATTTATTCTTGGTGGATAGAGGAGATAATCTTTGATAACTGGATAAAGGTTGGGACCTGCTTCTGTCTGAATAGAAAGTTTCATCTTAGTGGGAAGATGTAGGACCTAATCAATTTAGACCTCACAGAAAGGTAGCCTTCAAGATTCACCATTTCAATCACCTTCACAAAATACAAAATATGTTACATGTATATTCATAGACAAAGCATTCCAGTGGCCAATTTCCTATTGCCCTGACCTACTCTATGTGCTCATCACTCAGGCTTAGATTTTTACTGTATCTGCCTTCTAGCTGGTCTACCCGTTCAACACCTACTTGTACACTACCACAGATCTTCCTAAAATACTTTATTCATTCCATTCTCCTACTCAAGAACTTTCAGTGGCTTTCAATGTAGACTTTGCTTTTAAGGCCCTTCTTAAATTGGATGTGTCTAGCTACACAACCTTATTTACCAATACTTTCTAATTCATATCTTTTACTCCAATAGGCAAAGGAGTCATATTCTCTCCGTGTCTCTCTGTTTCTGTCTCTTTCATTTCCACTCACAGAGTCAGTTCCACTCCTGATTGCTTGGGAATCTTTGACATACGCTGTTTCTGACTTGGGCTAGTTCACTCTACTTTAGGCAGCCCCCTCTTCCCTGCTCTTGGAGCTCACCATACTGGTGCCAGACTTAGGACAGCTTTACCCCACTTCAGCTCAGAACTGCCGAGTTCAATTGATCCACTGGTTTCAGCTTCCCCAGCAGCAGGGATTACAGGTTTGTAGCATCACAGCCAGCTCTCTTGTGGTCATTCTCACTTGCAACTCAGATCCTTCAACGACTTCCTCAAATCACAATTCTTTCATGAAGTCTTGCTCTAAGACAATACCCCACTCCTATCGCTTATCTAAGCTCCTTTGCTCTTAGCATTTAATAAGTGTTAAGGGCACTGTGTTATATAGTATTTTCCTTTGGTTTCAGCAGGTGCTGGCAGTCATATTATTGCACTAAACTGTTCTGTAATTGTCCCTCATGTTATTTTTGCCTTTATGACTAGATTTGAAGTACATCCAGGGCTCGTAACATGTCTTATCCCTCTTTTTTACTCTCCATGCCACGGCACAAGATTTGCAAGTGAGAAGAGACCTTAAAGATGATCTAGTCTGGCCTCCCTCCTTTTAAGGGACAGAAACTGAGGCACACAGAGATGATGTAATTTATCCAAAGTCATATCCCCCTTAGCGCTAGTGCCTTCCCTCTCTTGACTATCTCCAATTTAACCTGCATGCATCTTGTCAGTACATAATTGTTTGTATGTTTTCTATCCTCTTACATTGAGTTCTTTGAAAGAAGAGACTTCGGGGTAGCTAGGTGGCGCAGTAGATAGAGCTCCAGCCTTGGAGTCAAGAAGATCTGAGTACAAATTTGACCTCAGACACTTGAAACTTACTAGCTGTGTGACCCTGCATAAGTCACTTAACCCCAATTGCCTCACCAAAAAAAAAAAAGACTTTTTTTTTTGCATGTCTTTGTGTTCCTAGCACTCAGCACAGTGTCTGGAACACCGTAGATGCTTAATAAAAGCTTCTTGTCTTGACATGAATAATAAGTGGCAAAGGCCTTCTGACTGTGCTCCTTTCATCACAATACACTGCCTCCTACTTAGGTGCCATTAAAAATCTTTTTTTAGAGTAATGTGGGCTTAGCTTGGTCAGATTAGGAGGTAAGGCAATAGGAGAGCCAGACTAATTATAGGACAACTTCTACTCCTACTTCTTTTAGCCTTTCTCCCAAAGGAAGAATTCTAGGTCCCAGAAAATAAACAGAGGGAAGACCTAGAATTCTTGGTAGAGAGGATCAAAGAATTAGAGTCAGTTCTAGAGGTAAAGTAGTACATAGCCACTGCCAGCCAGTCTTTTGTTCCTAGACTCACTTCTTTCTGTCCAGTGAAAAGATTTTATATATTTATATATGCACACATATATATATGTATATATGTATGTATATATACACACACACACACACACATATGTAATCTCCTATAGAGTTAGAGGACCTGGTCAAATCCCATTTCTAAAACAATCTGATTGACCTTGACTTAACCATCTTGGGCCTCAGTTTCCTTTTCTGTAAAATGAAGGAATTGGACTGGATGACATCTGAGGCTCTTTTCAGTCTTTGATCCATGATCTTATTCTGGGACTTTAAAAACTTTCTAATCACTGGAACTTTGTTGGGTACAGAGGGCCTTGAACACTGAACTATGAGTAAGAAAACTTGGGTTCTGGTCTTGGTCTTAGAAGCCAATGACTATCTATCAGATCCTGGGCAAGTCACCATTCTGGTTCTCCATTTTCTTATCAATAAAATGATGGCACAAGGTTTAAGATCTCTTCCAGCTTGAATATTTAGATTTGTTATAAGGAAAAACTTATTAATAATCAGAGCTACCCAAAATTAGAATGTGCTTCCACTGGAGGTAGTGACTTTCCCCTTTTCTAGAGGTCTTGATGCCCATCTTCCAGGTTTCTTGCAAGGGGAATTTTTGTTCAGACATGGGTTGGACTAGATTGCCTTCAAGGTCTCGCTCAACTCTGAAATTCTGTAAAATTATCAAAATCATTCCCTACCTGTGGTGAGGTGAAAGGCTGCATTTGCTGAATGTCAACCCAACTGCTATTTACCATGCTATTTGCTTCAAGATGCTGATTGACTTAAATCCTGGAAAAATAAATTAACTATATTATCAGCCAGAAAACAACAATAACAATATGACGACCCCATGTGGTTCTTTTCCTCCCAGGAACTAAGCAGATATTTCAGAATAGAAACTAAACTTCACAACAGGACTACTACCATCACCGGATTAATCTAAAGGGCTTAATTGTCTGAAAGTAATTTACAGAAAGTACTTAGGACTACTTGATTTGAAGGGATAAGCTACAATGGGAGAGCTACTACTGTATCTCCAGCTTTTGAGGAATTGGTGGACCATTTTCACCTGTTGGGTATTTGAAAGAAAACTAGTTCTTCCATTTCCTAAAACAAAAAAAATTTAAAAACCAACTATAATTTGGTTTCCATGTACATGAGGGACAATTAAAAAATACCACTGAATTGCAACCTGTATTTTCTTTCTATTCTTGTCTGATTTGCAAAACACACAGGACAGAATGTTCCACAAGGGATGATTGTCTTATCGGGTCTAAAGTCCACAGCAGAACTGATCTCTGACCTCCTGTCTCTTAGCGATCTTGTAGCATGTAAAGGGTTGTTTTTTTCTTCCTTTAAATAAATGAAGCAGGCTTTCATTGCCAGTCTGATCTGTCATTTAAAAATGTTGTTTTAAGTCTAATTGGGCTGAAACAGTCTTATTTGTATTCTGCCTAGAGTCAATCATCATCAAAAAAGCATGCATTATCCTGTTCTGCCCAGCTCCCAGCCCCATTGCCAGGGTAATTGAGGTTTGGCCAAGGACCAGGATTGACTGGTGGGGGCTGGTGTCGTGGACCAGTGTGATGCCAGTCCTGATGTTGGCACTAGGCCACTCTGTTCTGTCTCTGCTTCTCCCTTCCTTACATCACTCCAAAACTTGCCTGAAGCCCAAATTCATTGCCTACCCCTAATCTAGAACATGAAAAAATAAACTAATTTGATTTGTTTAAAAAAGTATTTCTTTATGTTCTGTCCAAGCTGTATTTAGGAAAAAAAAAAGATTTTATAAAGCATGAAGTTCATGGCAATATTCACAACAGTCACTCAAACAGCACACATAAGCTGCATTTTTTTTGTGTTAATGAAATTAATGAAAGATAAATGCACATTTTCCCATGCCTACATTCA
Source organism: Phascolarctos cinereus (assembly GCF_003287225.1). NCBI lineage: Eukaryota > Metazoa > Chordata > Mammalia > Diprotodontia > Phascolarctidae > Phascolarctos > Phascolarctos cinereus. The sequence continues at coordinate 314,490,618 of NW_027555847.1, read as the reverse complement.
CTCATCATTTATTGAATACCCATGTGCTCAGCACACATGATACTTTGCAGTAAATGTTTTCCTTTTTGAAATCCACCTACATGAGAGTGAAATTTTATAAGATGACTTCTTTGGTACTCCCAAAAGCTGAAACAGCTTCAGAGTCCAAATCAAGTCTTTGGAACTGGAACTTCAGGGGGCTGCAGGTGTCTTGACCCAGTAGTTTTTGAGTGAATGCAGTGATGCTAGCTTCTGACTTGTTGGGGCAGGTCTTTTCCTTGCCTTCCGGTACTCCTGGGCACTCAGACATGTCTAAAATGGATGAATGTTAAAGGATAGAAAGGGAAAAAAATCTAGTGAATTAGACAAGAAAGCAGCTGAGAAAAACAAATAATGTTACTCTTGGCCCTAGCAAAGCACAGTATGTACACGTGACCGTAAAATAATGAGACTGCTTTTCATGGGCCACATGTGAAAATCAGCCTCATTACTTCTTGGCCACACCATACATATATTTACTCGTTAAATATTCATTGATTGCAATTTGTTTCTTTCTATATTTTTTTCATTGTGCCTCTTTACACTTGGCTATTTATGCCAGGCAAAATACATAATCTATAACCTGCATGTATAATCATGTAAATATATGTCTTAGTTCTTTTGTTATGGTTCTTTGGCCCAATTAAAATGTACAGAATAAGTCCTATGTATTTATCTACATGCATGATATTCATTCTGGATTTGGATCAAACTTTCCAGATTTTTTTTTAGCCACCAGCTTTGTTGGTTTTACTAACTGTGCTTTTTGACATTTATTTATTTTTGTGATTTATAAAAATGCACCCATAGCTTTAGTAGTCACCCCTGGGTACATGGACAAAAGTTTATAAAATTTCCAAAATATGGTAATCCAACCATAGCAAAACACCATTACAGCAACAGAAAACACAAACCAACTGAACACCAGCCCAGAATAACATTCCCCCAACTATCTGGGGAAAATAAACTGAAAAGATCCATCTTTCATCATGCCCTGAAGGTCAGCTAACCAGGGCTTTAAGGGAAATGAAGAGAATGGAATTCTAGAGAGGAGGGTCCTCTGTAGAAAATCCTCTGCCTCTAGTTCTCCCAAGAAGATACTGTAGGGTAGGATTGTTTAGCTGTCCTCTTTCTATGTTTTAATTTACATTGCCAGTAAGAAGCAAAGGGACAAAATCACTTTAAGCTTGGGTTAAAATGACGAGAGGATTGTTTCCATAGATATACTGTGTGGTCTTGGTCAGTCCAGTTTAATAACTTCTTTGCCTTTAGTTAACTAAGGTTTTGTGGGTGGGAGTGGAAGGAGTAGGGATCATAGGCTCATTTGATCAAAGGTTTAGAGCTGGGCATTAGAGGTTTGGTGTTTGGAGTTTAGTTTAGACCTGGATTATCCATCTAATCAGCTGAACTACCCATTTCACTTTGCCCTGGGATGTGCAGTCTGGGCCAACAGATGGTCAAATGGGGAGGTGTGGATTAGGATTGGGAGAGTGAGGGAAAAGGGTGGAGGAGAGACTTTTGGAGGAGTGTGTAGATTGGGATTGGGAGGATGGAGGGAATGAGTTGGGAGCCTCTTGGATAGGTGGTTGGGATATGGAGTGGGAGAATGGAGGGAGAAGATAAGGTAATAGGGATAGGGTAAAAAGAGAGGGTAAGAAAGAAAACAGTGAGTAAAAATTAGATGGAGGGAAATCCGCAAATAGTAATTCTAACTTTGACTGTTAATAGCAGCTGTCTTTGTGGTGGTAAGGAAGTAGAAATTCCAGGGATTCCCATCAATTGGGGAACAGCTGAACAAGTTGTGGTGTATGGTTGTGATAGAATACTACTGTGCCATAATAAATGATGAGCTCAATGATCTTAGAAAGGCATAGAAAGACTTACATGAAATGGTGAAGAGTGAAGTGAGAAGAACCAAGTGAGCATAGTATACAGTAATGGCAATGTTGTTTTAAGAATGACTTTGAGCGACTAAGTCATTTTGACTAGTATAAATAAACAAATTAAGAACGAAGGACATATGAAGAAAAAAATGATTCTCAAATAACCCTCAAAAGGGAAGGGGGAGCCCAGGTCTGACATATTGACCATCTCATGGACATATGTTGCATTTGTTGTTGTTCAGTTGTTTCTAACTCTTCATGACCCCATTTGGGGTTTTCTTGGTAAAGATCCTAGAGTGGTTTGCCATTTCCTTCTCTAGCTCATTTTACAGATGAGGAAACTGGGACAAACAGGATTAAGTGACTGGTGCAGGGTCACATAGCTAATAAGTGTCTGAGGCCAGATGTGAACTCAGGAAGATGAGTCTTCCTAACCTCAGTGTCTGTGCCATCTAGCTGTCCATGACTATATAGGTCAAACTTAGGAGTAATGCCAAGGTAATTTGGGAGAGGGAAGATGGAGATCAAAGTAGAGGGCACTGTGGTTTGGGAGTTAGGCAGATGACAATAGGTACATATGATTTCTATAAGTCATTGTTAGGCAAATCCCCAGGATTCCAGGTCACTAGGTAGGATTATCAATGGCAAAAGGTCATTATTGCTCTCTCTCTTCTTCATTCAAAAAAAGTAGCTTATTCCACAGATCATCACAGATACTGAATTGCTAATGCTGACATTTCGTTTCCTCAAGTCAACAACTCTCCAAGCATTTTATTAAGTTCTCAAACACAAATACAAGCAGAAAGAAAGACTGACCCTGCTTTCAAAAAGCTTACATTCCAATGGGGACAGATAACACATAAAAGGAGGCTAAAAAAGTAACGATGGGGAAGAAGTGGGGTACCTATGGGGCATGGTATAGAAAGTCCAGAGAGACAATAGAACAGCCAGGAGGGTTATAAAGACATGGCTGGCTTGAGTGTACTCCTTAAAATGGAGACTCTGGAAGGAACCAGCCATGAAGGGAAGAAGTGATGAAGTGGAGAATGCTTTCAGGGGGAGAAGTCCAGGGTTGCTATGAACTTCCAGGGCAAACAGGTTTCTGTGATGTGATAGAGAAAGTCCAGAGAGTCAGACATATAGCCTGGAAAAAATGAGGACAAAGTTGGCCTGGGGGCCCTCCTTAAAATGGAGGTTCAGGGAATAACCAGCTAAATACAGGGAGGGGCCACTTAGATAAATTAATTCATGATGAACTTTTTATCAGGTGCTAAGGGATACAAAGATGTTTTGGGATATATACCTAATCTTCCAAGAATCATGTTAGAGAAGATACCTATGACTACCCATACAACTTGACACTAGGCTTAAGAGAGAAAATTGGATTGGCCAGTCAGTGGGTCCTAATCAGTAAGGTGTTTCATATTCTTAAATAGCAACCATCCGTAATTCCTTAATTACCAGTTAGCAACTTCTTGATTTAAGAGAGCTGGAACGTTGGCTTCATAGGGTCCTTTCCATGCCTGTTTGGTTCCTCTGAACAAGGAAGCAAAAAGAGCAATAGATGGAAACTTGTCATCTTTCTTTTTCCCGAGTGTTGAGAAATGTGCCTTTCCAAAGTACAGGTGAAAGGGAGTCATGAATGCTTAAAGGATACAAGTTCATTTCATATGACAAAAAGTATAAGAAAAAGTTGAGTATAATAAGAAAAAAATTTAAGTTCTTTTTTAGATAAGCTGAGTTTTCGATGCCTACAAGACATCCAGTTTGGAATGTCCATTGGACAACTGGTGATGTAGGCCCAGAGCTGAGGAAAGAGATTAAGGAAGGAAAGAGCTTGAGGCCCCTGCAATGCCTCTAAACAGGTTTTAGAAAGTTTGGCAAATACCCAGGCTTTAGAGTGAGTTTTCTAAGTTTTCTAACTTTGAGTGATTTTGTTCAGGCCCTCAGTGAAGTTCTTATATTGACATTTATTAACAGAGAGTGTTGCTGCCAACCTAAGTTTAGAGTAGATTGTGGTATAAACATACTTCCTCTTTACACAGTCTAATCAATGCAGAATGGCAATTTTATTGAAACAGGCTCATAGTTGAAGACCCTTTGCACATGCGCACACACAATACACACAGGCATGCACACACACACATGCAGAGTTTAGATTATATTTATAGTTGGTAACTTCTCTAATTATGGGGCTGCATGTGTTCAGAGAGGAAAATGAAATCAGCAAACATGGGAGGCCAGGAAGTCGTCCTGCTCTTATTCAGGCTTTATGATTGTGGGCTTTGAGGGGCCAGTTCAGAGAAATGGTGGGTGACAGCTTAAGTAGACCTGGTCCTTTTTTTCTATTGTCTAATGTCACCAGCCAAGATTCAGTGGAGGGACCCATGCCTCCCTGTTGCTTGCCTTAGTCTGTCCACATTTCCAAGATATTTCTAACAAATGATTCTTCTGGATTGTGTGTTGTTTGACCGTAGGACTATGGGAAAGCCACTGCTTTTGGAGTATATTTACCAAGTAGAGAGCCTCATTCACTTCTTCTCTTCTGCTTTCTGCTGGAACAATAGCACAATAAACATTTGCAGGGGCCCTGATTATTGGTGTCTTTAACAAATGTCAGTAGATAATGATGATGAGATAAGATTATGTCTCACTGAGAAGCGCCCCCAGCTTATTTTCAGCATTTTTGTACTAGGGTCAACATTCCATAGTGGGAAGAGTACTAGGTGTTGTCAGAAGATCTGGCTCAAGTTGTAGATCAGACATTTAGAGCTTGAAAGGGACCTTAGAAGTAATCTGATCCAACTCTCTTATTTCATAAATGAGGAAATTGAGAACTGAAGTGACTAGCACAAGATCACATAAGTATTAAATGGTAGAGCCACTATTTGAACCCAACAAAGTTCCTCTGATTTCCAACCCAACATATTTTTGACTTTGTCATATAGCACCTCCTGCTCTTCTACTTGCTAAAATGTGTGACCTTGGGCAAGTCAACCAAAAACTCTGAACCTCAGTTTTCTCAACTGTAAAACGGGGATAATAATATCTACCTTTTCTACTTACCACTGTGTACCCATTTTGATAGTTTGTCCCATAAGGTGGCAAAGCCAAAAGATTGGAAGGAGTGGAAAGGGAAAAACATTGAAGCAAAGGATTAGGGCTTCAGACACAAATAAACATTCCACAAAACAATGAACTTGCTTCTAGGCGAGGCTGCATTTCTACCTTTGTCCTTAGTCACTCATCCATATAAGACCCCAGCAGGAGTCTGGGAAGTGTAACTGACTGAATCCCAAGTGATCACTCCAGGAGAGAAAGAGTCTCTGGGCTGAGAAAACTGATCCTTAAGTAGGAAGATCGATCAGATGGGAGAGACTAGACCTGGCCTATGTCCTGCCTGAAGGTGACACACCTCAGTCAAAGATAAATTTCTATGGCTCCTAGGATCAGGGTCTTTGCCCCAAGAGAAAGAGCCCAGTAATACTTCAGCTTGCCAAGAGGTCCTTGACATTAGGGAGGTGATGTCATGACATGCAAATGAATTACATTTAAGTGAGGGAAGGCTGTGTAAAGTCACCAGCCTCACTTTCTCCTTCAGAGCCACCTGGGTTCAGTGGCCAGATAGATCAGGAGGACTGGAGATGGCGTCATATGCGGTGGGGGAACTTGGCCTTTTCAAGGTAAGGTCTTTAACAGGTCTCAGTTTGACTGAGGCAGGGCCCTTTCAGTGATGGTCTTAATAAAAAATGAGGCAAAGAGTGGTCTCAAAAAAAAAAAGATCTGGGAGGGGAAGACCCTCAGAGTTTCTGGCCGAAACAGAAACAATTGTTATTTACAATCAACTAGGATATATTCAGAAATGATATAGAATGAAACATTCAACTATTTAAATAACTGAACAGAGTACAGTACTGGATTGACCCATCCAGCAGAGACCCCATATTCTAAGAAAAGCCCAGAATCTGAGCAACTTTCTCAGCCAAGCTCAGTAGCAGCTGCCAAGTTGCAATTTGCCCTAACCATGCATGTTTCTATATGTCACTACTTCTGTACTTCACATTTGTATCTAACTCTTTTCCCTAACACCTCCCCCCTTCTTCTCTATCCCCTTCCAGGGAGAATACACCTTCTGTTATAGGGGAAATGCTTTGTGTTTTGTCTTTTTTTTTTAATCAGTGTATGAATTAATTTTTTTTTAGGGGGGTAGGCAATGGGATTAAGTGACTTGCCCAGAGTCACACAGCTAGTAAGTATCAAGTGTTTGGTCCGAGGCAGGATTTGAATTCAGGTCCTCCTGACTTCAGGGCCAGTGCTCTATCCACTGCACCACCTAGCTGCCCCCTTCTGCTCCAACTATTGACGTCCACAGCTCAAGTCTCAACTAAAACCCTACCCTCTTCAGGAAGCCTTCCCCAGCCCCTCTTAATTCTAGGGTCTTCCCTCTGTTAATTATTTCCTATTTATTCTGTATATAGTTAGCTTTGTATATATTTATTTGCGTGTTGTCTCCCTTATTAGATTGTAAGCTCCTTGAGGGCAGGGATTGTCTTTTGCCTCTTTTTGTATCTCCAGCACTCAGCACAGTGCCTAGCACATTGTAGGCACTTAATAAATGTTTATTGATTGAACTGGTATTAGGAAAATGGCCACTCACAGGTTTATTTCTAGAATCTGGAAAGTAGTAGCATCCACTCCTCTGGGGACCCAACCTGACAATGCTGGTCTGAATTGGGAGAGTGGACCCAGAGGGGGTTATATGATGTAGAAGGACTTGGTAAATAGTAAAACACTATGCAAATTTAAGTTATTATCATAGCCTCTAGGGAGTATTTTTGACTCTTCTGTTGGATTGCTAAATGAAGAGCTGGTACTATCAGAGCAATGGCCATAGTGGTTTTCTCAAGAAGGTGTGGCTTTGTGGTGAGCTAAAGGTTAGCGATAATATTCAAAGTGGGCAGAGGAAATATTTTAAAGGTTTGTGGAATATAATCTGGTTAAGTCTATGCAACCACAATAAGTAATTTAGGCAAATCCTGTAATATAAGCAAAATGTCCTGGATTTGGACTCAGAAAACATAAATTTGAATCTCAGATTTAGGGTCAGGAATTAGAGTCATTAACTGGTGGAACATTACTTTAAGTTGTCTAAGTCTTGGTTTGATTATCTACAAAATGAGATAGTTAGAGCAGATGAACTCCAAGATTATAATACTATCAAGGCACATAAGCGACATTACTATTTTCATGTCATCTCCCCTATAGAGGGTAAGTTCCTTGAAGGCAAAGATGGTTTTGTCTTTAGATCCCTAGCAGCAAATGCTGTCCCTAGCACATGGCAAATAAATATTTATTGTTGATTCATCTCTCCTTTTGAAGCTTGAAGAGCACTTGGTACATTACGTCCTTTTCAGCACTAAATCCTATGACCAGATACCTGAGAAAAAAAGCTTCCTCATCTTCCAATCAAACTCATCCACATCAATTATCAACATTGTCCCAACCCCCCAGTTTACTTTGTGCTATGCAGATTGGGCATCTGAAGCACAATAACCTGAAAGGTCCCTGTGGCAATCAGATGGGCCCACTCAGGTTTGGATCAAAATGTCAAGAGGAGTAATATTCTTGCTGCCAGCAGCAAGGCCTTGTGTGTGTGACTAGTTCCCCAAGAAATGTCCCTGGCAGCCATGGTGCCAGGAGACGATGCAGCTCTATTGCACCAATATTGAAGAAGGTATCATTGCTTCTGAATCAACTCAGCAAAATTAGAGGGATGTTATCACCCTCTGAGTCATGCCCTTTTTCAGGATCCAGCCTCCCCAAAGCATAACATTACTCAGTCATTTTTCACATTCCCTACTCTGGGAGTTCATCCCCAGAAGCTAATATCATTATTTCTGTCCAGCGCAGGAAATAATGCCATCAGCAACAGCAGGATCTGTCTGTACCGATCGAACTGCTGGCCTGGGCAAATGCTTGCTCACTAGGGTGGGAGGAGAGAGCAATGAGAGAAGAGGACTAGCCAGGAAGACAATGATGATATTAGTAATAATGATGATGAGATTAGCAAAGCTTTGCATTTCTAAAACCCTTCCCAGTGTGGTATGGTCCAGAAAGCATCTGAAGTCAGAGGATCTAGGTTTAATTCCCATCTTGAAAATTTTATTTTGTTGTTGAATTTTTCATTTTTACATCTTTTCTGAATATAATTTGTCCCCTCCCTATCCTCTGAGACTTCTCTTATAACGAAAGATTTAAAAAGAAAAGAAAATTTCAGCAAAGCCATTGTCCCTCAGCTCTGCAATAGGAGGTCATTTTTTCACCTCTTCTCTGGACAGTTCTAACATTCTTTGTATTTGGGGTTTTTTAAGTTTTATTTTATTTTTAAATTTTTAGGCAGTTGGGGTTAAGTGACTTGCCCAGGGTCACACAGCTAGTGTCAAGTGTTTGGTCTGAAGTCGGATTTGAACTCAGGTCCTCCTGACTTCACCACTGGTGCTCTATCTATCCACTGCGCCATCTAGCTGCCCCCAGTGCTAACATTCTAAGGCCACATAACTTACTCAGTGGCAGCACCAAGACTAGAATATCCTAACTCCTAGCTTCTACCCTACCCTATTCACCAGGCTAGGCTGCCCCAGTTTCCTACTTGAGAGTAGAATGGGAGACAGTTCAGTGAGTACAGGCCCATGGGAAAACTCTCAGGTGAGAGTCCGGCAATCAGTGAATATTTAGCAAGTGCCTACTACATGTCAGGCACTATGCTAAGCTTTGGGAACACAAAAAGAGGCAAAAGATAGTCCCTGCCCTCAAGGAGCTCACAATCTAAAGAGGGAGACAAAAGGCAAACAAATGCATAAAAACAAGAGATGCATAGGGTAAGAAGGAAATAATTAAGAGAGAGAAGACATCAGAATTAAAATGGGTTGGGAAAGGCTTCCTGTAGGAGATGGGATTTTAGTTGGGACTGGCAGGATCCAGGGGAGCCAGTATGCATAGATGAGGAGAGAGTTTCATGGCATTCCAGGCATGGGGGACAGCCAGAAAAAATGCCCAGAGATGACGTGTCTTGTTTGAAGAGCAGCAAGAGAGAGGCCAGTGTCACTGGACTGAAAAGTATGTGGCAGGAAGTGAAGTGTAAGAAGCTTGAGATGGTCAAAAGGGACTAGATTATGAAGGACTTTGAATGCCAGAGGATTTTATATTTCATCCTAGATGCAATAGGGAACCACTGGAGTTTATTGAGAAAGTGATTGAACCTGCACTCTAGAAAGTCACTTCAGTGGCTGAATGGAGAATGGATTGGAGAGATTTGAGGCAGGCAAACACACCATTGGCTGTTGTAATAGTCTAGGTGTGAGGTGATGAGGGCCTGTACCAGGGGAGTGGCAGAGTCAGAGGAGAGAGGGGGGCATATTTGAGAGATGTTGCAAAGGTGAAATCAGCAGGCTTTGGCAACAGCTTAGATCTGGTAGGTAAGAGACAGTGAGGAGTCCAGAATGATCCTGAGGGATTGGGAGGATGGTGTTGTCCTCTACAGTAATGGAAAAGATAGGAGAGAGGGGAAGCTTTAGGGGAAAAGACAATGAGTTCTGTCTTGGACAGCTTTAGTTTAAGAAGTCTATTAGACATCCAGTTTGAGATGTCTGAAAGGCAATTGAAGGTCAAAATTGGAGGTCAGCAGAGAGGTTGGGGTAGGAAAGGTAGGTTTAAAAATTATCTGAATAGAGATACCTGGCTCCTCTTTAACGCCACCAAGTCAAGGATAAAAGATGAAGCAGAATTCTTAGTCCACTTGGAGAAACCATAATATTGCATTTAAAACAGAACTCACAATGAATGGGTGTGTGTTTGTGTGTGTGTGTTTGTGTGCATGTGTGTGTTTGGTATACTTGTGTGTGTGTGTTTGGATATGTGTGCTTGTGTGTGTTAATATATGTGTTTATGTGTATGTGTATATATGTGTGTGTAGTGGCTGGAGTTAGGTGTGGAGACCTATTGGCGACCATTTCATTGTAACATATAGTCTTAGAAGTGCCTGGGGGCCCTGAGAAGTTGGGGTTTGCAAGTATGCATCAAAGACAGTTTTAGAACCCAAGTTTAGAACCCTTCCTGCTTCAAAAACTAGTTCTCTATGCTACAATGCCTCCGTGTAAATCAGTGGAGATATTTTAGGAAGGAGTTGTTGTTCAATTATTTCAGTCATGTCCAACTCTTCATGCTGGAGTGGTTTGTCATTTTCCTTCTCCAGTTACTTTTGTAGATGAGGAAACTGAGGCAAACAGGGTTAAGTAACTTGCCCAGGGTCACACTGCCAGTAAGTGTCTGAGGCTGGATTTGAACTCATGTCTTCCTGATTCTAAATACAGTACTCTAACCATTGTACTGATGCTGTTTCTATTTCATAGTATATTAAAAATGGAGATACCATTAAGGTCCCAAATTGGGACCTCAATTGCCCTCAGAGAAGCTATGGGATGTGGCTCTATTTCCCTAGAACCTCCTGAGTTTAATTTCAATCTGTTCCTATTCCACCCTTGAGATTATGATATATACCATATACACAGTGTAACTAAAACAAGATGAAAGGAAGTGAGGGTGGAGGGTGCAGATTATGTTGACAATAAAAGGAACCTTCATCTGTAATGGCTGAACTGTCTTTGGAGAACATTTGCCATTGTTTTCTTCTCTGGGGATCCCAGTTCTAAATGAGGTGTTAGTGTTTTCGAGGGTGATAACCTTGTCACACTGAATTATGATGAGAAAACAACACAGTTGCCCACAGAGCCAAAAACAAACTTCAAAACCACTTAACTCATCCGTCAAACAAATGGTATTTTAGGAAGTGCAGGACATACAAAAATTTACTAAATGGAAAGGAGATTTATTTATTTGTACCAGAGCAAAACTGCAGGCATTTGAGTAGATCCAAATATCATTTAGGGAGGGGGAAAAAATGTGATTCATTGCCAGCTATTAAATCTTGTTTACCCTTCTTTAAACTAACCAGAAACACATTTCAAGAAGAAGCTAGTTAACAGTTTAAGTGCTGTGAGCATATTATAATACTCTGTACTTTTCTGACTTTGGAGGAGAAATAATTGAGCAATGCAAGAGAAAATAATCTCAGGGACTCCTGATTCAGTTCCTAGCTCTTCTCTCCCAATCTACCCTTATACCTTGGGAGAATTCCTTGAGTTTCTCAAATGGGAATACTCATCTCAGAGGGGAGTCAAGTAGACTACTGTTTACATTGTGGTTTCAGATGAAAAGTGCTGCATAGTTGCCAGATATTATTTTTAAAGAAAAGGGTCGTCTGAGCAATGGGGTAATGTGTCCTTCAGAAAACACCATTTCCTCAATAGCTGGCCATTACCATGTTTTCTAAGTCAACAGCTGACTTGGTTGATTATTATACTAGTGACATTCTTTGGGTTATTGAGCAAATGCCTGAACAACATGGTCCAGCCTGACTACCAAGTTGAGGAAAGTAATTTAAAAATGGCACAGTAATTTGAAATCAGAGAGAATAGGCTCACTTTGGGGTATCCAAAGCCATTCCTTTTCCCCTCTTTTCTACCCCCCTTTGTCTGCCTTCTCTCTGTACCCTTTCTCACATTATGCCTCCATCAAGGACTTCTGAGAAGCCATTTTTGCTAGGGTTCTCCTTTGTCCTTACCTCTTCACCTAACAGAATTGATTAGCTTAAACACCCCTTTTTTTCATATCTTCAGGAAAGAATAGAAATATAAATGTAGTAGGTTGCACCAATCAAGTCCTTTTTTTAACCTACCTATGAAAACGGGCAAATTTCAAATATGGCAAAAAGTGTGAAATTCCCATTTTGATCGAGGAACCTTGGGAAGTTTTTGTTTTTCAAGTAGAATAATACGTTTGAACTCATTTCTTTCTGGAGAATTCAGTCATAGAGATTATCGGGAATTTGAAGCAAGGGCAGCAAAGGCTTGTAGGTCCACAAGACTTTTCTGCCTCCTCCATAACCTCTAGAGTTTTCTAATTGACTAAAATCCATAGGGATGAAGAATGCTCAAAACCAAAGCAAAGTGTAAAATGTGTGTGCACAGATAAGATACGTATGCCATATGTATTGTCTAAAATGCAGCTCATGAGAGCTACTGAGAGATAGATGTCTCTGGATCCTTGCCCCCTCCTTTCTGAGGGAGCTTGTGAGGAGGCAGGAGAAAAGCTATGATGCCAGTCTCTGGACTAGAATTATATTTATCTGTCCCTTTAAATATTTCTGATTTAGAGGTGCAAACAAAAACCATCTCCCTGGTCACTAAACCTTAAGGGGGAAAGAGTAGCCCCAAGCTTAAACCTGCTGGCTTGGCTTTTTCATACAAAATGTTGGACATACACACACACATACATCAATTATCAGAAATAGCAAATAGCAAGTAAACCTATTTATCTAAGCAAAACAGCAAGCAGAAATTAGAGAACTCATGCAGATTAGAATATACCAGAAATAGACACTAGAATGAATAGGCTCTTTTGATGGGAGCTAAATAAGATCTAAGCTCAAACTTTTCTGTGTCTTGTGCCAAAGAGCAGAGAGAAACAGAGAGACAGAGAGAGACCCCCGATCTCAACTAAGGAGAAATTCTTTCTCTGCAATCTCCAGGGAGGCAAGCTGGGAAGGAGGAACATATTGAGGAGCCAGCTTCCCCTACATGCCTGGAGCTTCCGAAGTCTCTCTCTGTCTCTGTCTCTTCATCTCTCCATCTCTCTGTCTCTCTCTTTCTCTCATCTCCTACCCCCAGTCAATTCCAAAGAAATTTGGAACCGCAAGTATCTTCTTCAAAGCTCTCGTACGAACTCCATCCCTTACACAGTCATGAAGTCACATGGCATTGTGTCAGCATTCTCTCCACAAATTAGGAGTTGCATTAGGAATCATGTCTCCAGTAGCATGCAAAACACCCCAGGCTTGGGTTAAAGCCCAGTTACAAAAGCAAAACAAAAAACTATTTAAGCTAGATTCCTCCCCTCCAAAGTCCATGGTGTGTACGGGGTGTGGGAGAGGGGGGAATAGAGACCAACAAGATTTGAAAGACCTCATAACTTAATCTCTTCCCCTTGACTGGGCTGGAAATCAGCAGTCAGAGGAGTGTTTCAAGTGTTGCATATTGGAAGGTGGCACAGGACACAGAATAGAGAGGTTTGAAAGGCATTGGAGTGAGTGGAGGAAGGAGTAGAGATGAAACTGGAGAAAGGGAAAAAAAGAGGGAGAAAAAAAAAGAAGAGGTAGCAACGAGAGCAAAGCCTCTGCTTCCATTTCTAGTCAGAGAGAATAAGGCTATATGGGCCCCCAGGTAAGTTGGAAGGGAGGTAGGGGGTTTGTTAGGGCCATCTGATCATTGGACAGGTGAGCCTTCGGTAAGGATGTGGTTGTCTCTTCCTAGAAGGGGTAAGGACATGCCCATTGACAGCTCATTTAGAGGACTGCTGTTGTTGCTGTTCAGTTGTCTCAGTCATCTCTGACTCTCTGTGACCCCATTTCAGGGTTTTCCTGGCAAAGATACTAGAGAGGTTTGCCATTTCCTTCTCCAGCTCACTTTACAGATGAAGAAACTGAGGCAAACAGAGTGAAGTGACTTGCCCAGGGCCACACAGCTAGTAAGTGTCTGAGGCTGGATTTGAACTCAGGAAGATGAGTTTTCCTGATTCCAAGCCCAGTGCTCTATCTACTGTGTTTCCTTGCTGCCCCATTTAGAGGGCTAAGGACCCTAATTGATAAATGCCAAAGTATATAAACGGGAAGTTTTCATTTTTCAAAAGAAGAAATCAAAGCTATGAATAGTTATGTGAAAAATACTCTGAGTCACTAATAATTAGAGAAATGCAAATTAAAGTAACTCTTGAAGTACCACCTCATACCCATAAGATTGGCTAAGATGACAGAAAAGGAAAATAAGAAATGCTAGAGGGGATGTGGAAAAATAGGTCTACTAATGCACTGTAGCTGGAGCTGTGAACTGGTCCAGTCATTCTGGAGAATAATTTGGAACTCAGCTCTCAAAGCTATGCTGCACATATCATTTGACCCAGCAATACCACTACTAGTTCTATCCTCCAAAGAGATCAAAGGAAAAGGAAAAGGGCCTGTACGTACAAAAATATTTATAGTAGCCCTTTCTGTGGTGGCAAAGAATTGGAAAATAAAGGGATGCCCATTAATTGGGGAATGGCTGAACAAGTTGTGGTAGATGATTGTGATGGAATACTATTATGCTATAAGAAATGACAAAGGGGATAGTTTCAGAAAAACCTGGGAAGACATATGCACTGATGCAAAGTGAAATGATCAGAACCAGGAGAACACTGTATGCAGTAACAACAAGATTGTAAGGATTGTAAGGATAATCAACTGTGAAAGACTTAGCTACCCAGATGGATACAATGATCCAAGACAATTCCAAAGGACTTTTGATGAAAAATGCTATCCACATTCAAAGAAAGAACTGATGAACTCAGTGCAGATTGAAGCACATTTTTTCCACTTAATTTTTATTGCCTTTTTTTGCAATGTGGCTAATATGGAAATACATTTTAATGACTTCATATGTATATTGGGTATCATACTGCTTGCCTCCTCTATGGATGGGGGAGGGACAGGAATGAAGGAGAGAATTTGGAACTCAAAATTTAAAAAAATGTTAAAGGACTAAGGACAATTTTTAAGTCTGACAGAGGATAAACTTCTTGGCTCAGAATACTACAGACAAAAGCCACCCTCTTGTTCTAGATGGATCAAAAGGAAGCCAGCAGATCTACAAAAGTGTATTTTACAAGTGATCCAGAGACTTTGCTGGGCACAGAACAGAAGCCTAAGAATAGACCTGGATCTAGGGAGTGGAGAATAAGGAGAATTTTCATTCTAAGAAGAGCTCCATAGTCTTTACCAGATTGCTGAAGGGGTCCATGACATAAAAAAGGATAAGAGCCCCTGGTATAACAGGAAGGAGGTTGCTTCACTAGCAACTCCAAGTTCACTTTTCTTCCTGAGGTATCCAAAGTTCTTAGAGAAGTACCATTGAACTACAGTTTTTAATGGTTCCCTGGGATGAAAAAAGGACTCACCAGAATGGCAGTTTGTTTACTTTATGAAAGGAATTTAAGCCTCAGGTTGAAATTATGCGTCTGAAAGATTTTATTGTTCCCTCATGGCAATGGGAAACTCATCAGGAAGGAAAACTGCTTTGCTTGTTAATGGAATCCTGGAAGTCCTTTATAGTTTACATTTTCTATGGGGTAAAATAAAGGCTGTCCCTTTCCTAGTATGCATTGTTACATTGAGTGCTTGCACTGGAATTGGAGAGCCTTTGACTCACATCAATGGAGATCTAGATATGAGCTATATTTTGAAGTTCCCAGAAGAAACTCTGAATGAGGGTAAAATGAATTAAAGAGAAATGATTTTGGGGCAGCTAGGTAGTGCAGTGGATAGAGCATCGGCCTTGAAGTCAGGAGGACCTGAGTTCAAATCCGGTCTCAGACCAAACACTTGACACTTACTAGCTGTGTGACCCTGGGCAAGTCACTTAACCCCAATTGCCTTTAAAAAAAAAAAGAAATGATTTTAATTGGTCTCCATGTTGTAACTTGTCTATGTGAGCCCAGAGCTTGGGGTTCCTGACTCAAATGACAAACTCCATGGCCTCCACAGTAGAGCTATGCTGAAATTCAAGGGTTAAGTGCTACATGAAAGATACTACCCTTACATAATTTTTGCTTGTGTCAGATATCCTTGAAATTAAAGGGTTGCCTATCAACTGGGGAGTATCTGAATAAGCTGTGTTACATGATTGTGATGGAATACTATTGTGCTATAAGACATGATGAAGGGGGTGGTTTCAGAAAAATCTGGGAAGATATATGAACTAATGCAAAATGAAGTGAGTGGGACCAGGAGAACAATGTACATAGTAACAGCAATATTGTAAGAGTGATCAACTGTGAATGACTTATCTCTTCTCAACAATACAGTGATCTAGGGAAATATATTCATAGTTTTTTCTCATCCCAGGCCCAACTTCTAAGACTGACTCCCACTTGTAAGCCCATAGTTCATAATACTCAGATGAAAATTTTATTCAAAGGAGGAGAAAAAACAAAGCAGAACCTTTTGAATGAACCACTATTAGTTTCAAAGATGTATGTAAATCTTTATGGTGTCCTACAGTCCCAAACTTGAGGCCCCTGATAGCCCTTTTTCTCTTTAAGTCTTATCTTACATCACTGCATTCTGCCTGGATGCAGTAGTGGGAGTGTGTGTGTGTGTGTGTGTGTGTGTGTGTGTGTGTGTGTGTGTGTGTATGTGTGTTTGGGGGCAAGGGGGATGAGGTCTCTTTTCTTTCAACCATTTCCCTCAGTCTCAGAAGTTTCTCAGGCAAGATGAGGACAAAGCTACCTGACTTTCCAACCTTTCTAATACTATGTTCTCCATCCAAGAAGGCAAAATATTCAGAGTCAAAATACACAGAGTCATGGCTCTCTGTTCATGTTTTCTTTCTCTCTAGTCCCCATCAGTTCGCAGCCTCACCCCTGCCACAGGCACGTTTGCAGTTGGACACAGTTCATTCTCTCAAATCACTCAGAAGGATTGAGGAAGAGGAAGGTCCTAGAGCCCACTCCACTTTCAAGTTTAGCAAGTTTTCCAACTCTTCTGAAACACAGAGATTATAAGCAAGTACTCCTTTGACTGGTCCTGACCAGACACAATCTGGACACTGGCAGTTAATGGATCAGACGGTTATTGGTCACAGATCTGGGAAGCATGTTAACCATTGTGTAGTCCAGTCCCCCATTGTACAGATGAAGAAGCCCTCGGGAGGTAAAGTGATCTGATCAAAGTTACATAAACTAATATACAAATCCAGGAGTAAGTCCTTAATTTACCAAGAAGCTATATTCCAAAATCTCATTTGTAAGTCAGTTCTTTAGAACTAAGAATTCATTTTCCAACAGAAACATTATAAAATAAAAATTTAAAACACTGAATCCCTATCAGATAATTAATAACTCATATTAATAATAGAGCTGAATTGTACTACTGTAGAATTTAATGACTTTTTAAAATTGTATTTCTCTGTGAAAACATACACTATTTCATTTAAGAATTCCAATGCTATAGGAGACACACTGTGGTCTAATAATAATTTTTGTTGTTTAGTCATTTTTCAGTTTGTGTGATTGTGATCTCATTTGGGGTTTTCTTGGCAGAGATACTGGTGTGGTTTGCTATTTCCTTCTCCAGCTCATTTTATAGATGAGGAAACTGAGGCAAATAATGTTAAGTGACTCACCCGGGGTCTGAGGCTAGATTTGAACTCATGAAGAGGAATATTTCTGATTCCAAGCCTAATTCTCTATCCACTGTGTCACTAGCATCTACTATGTGTCAGGCACTGAGTTAAGTGATTTACCACTTACCTCTGATCCTCACAACAACCCTGGGGATAGATGCTATTATTATCCTCATTTTACAGATGAAGAAACTGAGGCAAACAGAGGCTAAGTAACTTGCCCAGAGTTATACAGCTAGCATAAGTATTTGAGGCTGGATTTGCACTCATATCTTCCTGAGTCGAGACCTAGCCCCTCTTTCCACTGTTCCACCCAGCTGCCCAGCGGAAAGATTATTGGGTTGTCTAGGAGTTACAGCTTAAATCATGACTGTGTACTTGTGTGATCTTAGGCAAGTATGTTATTTCTTTGGGTCTCGGTTTCTTCCTCGGTAGAATGGACTCAGTTAAAGTCTCTTCCATCTCTCAACCTAAACTGAAATCGGCTATTCTCTGATCTCTCTCTATCAAAATCCCTGCAGTAGTTTCTTTCCTCTCCTACCCACAGTGAAGATAGAGGTAGAGAATTCCAAACATGGGGATGGTCAGTGCAAAGGCAAGAGAGAGATGCAACACCTCCTATGAGCAACAGCAAGAGGACCGGTTTGGCCAAACTCATGCATGGAGGTGAGTAATACACAGAATGCTTGGAAAGGTGAGTCGGGGACAGGTAGTAAAAGGATTTACAAACCAAACAGAGAAGTTCATGTTTTATCAGCTTGGTGGCACAGATCTTAAATAGCTGGACTTGGAGTCAGAAAGACACGGGTTCAAATCCAAACTGAAACACTTGCTAGTTGTGTGACTGTGGGCAAGTCACTTTACCTCTCTATGCTTCAGTTTCCTTATCTGTAAAGTGGGGCCAATTACGGCACCTCCCTTACAGGGTTATTGTGATGATAAAATGAGATAACACATGTAAAGTGCTTTGAAATGCAGTGACAGATAAATGCTAGTTATAATGATAATTATTATTTATACTGCAGGTAATAGGTAGTCATTGGAGTTTATATAACATGGTCAGATTTATACTTTGGGAAAATTGTCTGGCAGCTGAGTGAAGAATAGATTGAAGAGGAGAGAAACTCAAGGCAGGGAGAACAATTAGGAGACCATTGTAATAGTTTAGGTGAAGAACAGTAAAGGCATGAGCCAATATGGTGGCTCTGTGAGTGGAGAGGTGATTGATGTGAGGCATGTCATGGAGAAAGAAATGATAAGACTTGGTAGCTGAGCATATCCCGGCATGGAATAAGTGAGAGTAGAGTTGACTTGGCACCATGTCCTCCTGAGGGACTGCAAAAATTCTGGCACCCTCAACGAACATAGGGAAATTTAGAAAAGGAGTAGGTTTGGAAGAAAATATAATTAGTGCCCCATATGAAATTTTTGTTTCTTTTGTGTGTGTGTATATATATATATATATACACACACATACACATAGTTCAATTATTAGTATATATCATATAGTATGTATTAATATATGTGTATACAAATATATGCTGTACTATATACATGAATATTTGCTATACCATATGAAAATATGCTGTACTATATATACTAATATATACTTATACAGACAGACACACACATACATATATATATACACATAGAAATAGATATAGTTTCCCATGAATAGACTCTAAAGCCCCTCAGGGGAGGGACAATTTCCCTTCTGCCATTGTGTCTTGAGTGTCTAGTGTGGTGACTGATGCATGGTAAATATGTAATAAGCACTTGTCGAATTGAATTGAACGTAAGGAAAAACTGATAAACTCTATATGATGTCTATGAACAATGAATTTAGGAATGAAATGACCCTTTTCTTCCTGCAGGTGGAAATTATTGGCATTTCAGCATATCTATTTGGCATTTCAGCTAGCAGATGGGATGTCAGGAAAACTTTCTCCCCTTTGGGGAAGTCCCTTGTGAAAAGTCATCTGAATGAGATCCTAGGCAAGTGGCTGGCAGGAGTAGCCTGATTTGGGAAAGGAGAAATGATTCATTGATACCAGCAGGGTCTGAGGTCATTCTGTCCTAAGGCAAGGGGCTGAAGTTCCAGAAGCAGGAACTTGTTGGGAGGTCCAATGAGGAAGTGTGAGCTTTGAAACTAGAGAAGAAAGTCAATCAGCAACTGTTGTCAGGGAGGTCATGCTCAAGGCTTTCTGAGGGTCCAGAAGAGAATACGTCCAGATGTGAGTAAGCATCCCACAAGAGGGCAATGGAAAGCAGAAGAGCTAAGTTTTCCCTAAGGATGGAGCCAAGCTTACTAAATAGCTCATCTGTTTCAGGCCAAGGTGCACTATAGAAGAGAATGATTTTTATTAGAAGTGATATTGATGGTCAAGAGTAGAACCTCCATAGTAGGAGCCTTAGAGGACCCAGAAGGTCAACAGCTGTCTGGAAGGACAATGGAGATTGGCCTGATGCCAGGGGTGGCATCTTTGACAACTACTCAGGAAAGTGCTCTCCTTAACCAGGAGCCAAACAAGAAGGAGACTGAGTGTAGGAAAGGATGGGGGACCAGCCAGCCTACACTTTCATTTATTAATTCCCTTTTACTTTTAGCCAACTTTGCTGATCCTCAGTTTCCCCATCTGTAAAGAACTGGTAAAAAAAATCCTCATCTGGAATCATAATATTTGCACTACCTATATCACAGGGTTGAAGTGAGGAAAATACTTTGTATACTGTGAAATACTATATAACTATGAGCTCTTTTTAGTTACCTGGGAAATCCCTTTAGAAAAACACAAGCTTGGTCTCAACTAAGTTAAGGAGAAAAGGGAATTGTCCATTGGGTCAAGAAAGCCCAGAGGACTCTAAGTCTTCTTCAACAAAAGGGAAAAGAGGGCAGCCCCCGATGGATCTGTAATGCTGCAGAAGAAAATTTCTTCCTATGGGATCTGAGCTTGGCTTCCAGGGCTGTCCCTTGCTCGCAGAGGGGAACTTCCATATGTAATGGGCGTTACAGAGAATGTATGCAGAGCTACTCTGCCTGCTTCTGATAGACCATTCAGTGCTGAAAGATTCAGGAACTTAAAAAGAAGAGGACCCTGTGGATCCTCAAGAAATCGTGGAGCTTTGGGGCAGCTAGGTGGTGAAGTGGATAGAGCACTGGTCCTGGATTCAGGAGGACCTGAGTTCAAATCCAGCCTCGGACACATAACGCTAGCTGTGTGACCCTGGGCAAGTCACTTAACCCCATTGCCTCACTTAAAAAAAAAAGAAAAGAAATCATGGAGCCACAGAAGGAAGCTCCCCAATGGTTTAAAGACAACAAAGAACTGTGAAAGCAGAATTTATCACTGGCAGAATAGGAAAATTTGAGTTCGAGGTAACAACCCTCATCTGAGAAAAAAAGAGAGAAACAATTGATCAGGAATGCAAATACACAGAAATGAAGGATGACTTGAAAGAAGAGAAGCAGAAAACTAGCAATGTTAAAAAGCAGAATAGGAAATTCAAATCAATAGTAGCAAAATTCTCCAAAGAAGCATAAGAGAAAACACTAGTTTGGGAATATGAATATATTGAAGTGAATGACAATCCTATAGGAAAGAAGCAAAAAGCAATAACTTGGAAAAAATCGTGAGTTCTACATGAGCCAAATACATCAGTCTCAAAGACAGGATGTACTGAAACAACTTAAGTGTTATAAATTTCTCAGAAGAATCTGACAATCCAAACAAACTAAACACTATATTTAAAGAATAAGAAAATTGTTCAAAGCTTACGAATATAGAAAAAAGTATTAACAGAAAGAATCCACAGATTGCCTCCAGAAAAACAAATGCCTGTCCCATTCCTGGTTCAGAGTATGCCTTGCTATTTTCCCCTTTGGGGAGACTTTAAACATGATCAAAAGCTTTAGAATTAAGCAATTTTTCCTTGGAGTGCTGGAGTAGGGGTTTAATGAGTGAAAGAACATAAGAAAAGGAGTCTGACCCTTCTGTGTGGTCAATCTCTTCAAAGAACTGGATCTCAATCAGATTTTGTGCCTGGGTCCAGGGCGTAGGAGTGCCTTATTGAAGAGAGAATGGGATCAGTGCCCCCAGGCTTTGAATCACAGAAGCATTTAATATACCCAACAGATTTACAAATACTATCAGAGTTTAGATGAGGCAAGATCCCTTCTCTTTCACACTTAGCTCCTCAATTTGTCACATATTTATGCTTAAAATTCCTAAGATGTGGTTGGAGAGAAAAGGTGGTGAAGGGTAGATTATATTTTTCTTTCTACAGGTGATTCTAGGCATAACTGGGATCCATGGGATCTCTTTATTTCTCCTTCCTTCCTTCCTTCCTTCCTTCCTTCCTTCCTTCCTTCCTTCCTTCCTTCCTTCCTTCCTCTCTCTTTTTATTTGTTTCTTTCTCTCTCCCTTTCTATCCCTTCCTTCTTTCTTTCTTTCTAGTCTTTCTTTCTATCCTTTGTTTCTTTCTATCCTTCCTTCCTTCCTTCCTTCCTTTCTTTCTTTCTTTCTTTCTTTCTTTCTTTCTTTCTTTCTTTCTTTCTTTCTTTCTTTCCTTCCTTCCTTCCTTCCTTCCTTCCTTCCTTCCTTCCTTCCTTCCTTTCTTTCTTTCTTTCTTTCTTTCTTTCTTTCTTTCTTTCTATCCTTCCTTCCTTCCTTCCTTCCTTCCTCCTTCCTTCCTTCCTTCCTCTCCTTCCTTCCTTCCTTCCTTCCTTCCTTCCTTCCTTCCTTCCTTCCTTCCTTCCTTCCTTCCTTCCTTCTTCCTTTCTTTCTTTCTTTCTTTCTTTCTTTCTTCCTTCCTTCCTTTTTTCTTTTTTCTCTCTTTCCTTCTTTCTCTCTCTCTCTCTCTTTCTTTCTTTCTTTCTCTACCACCAACATCAACAACATGTGTAATAACAAGTATTACACCCACTGCCATGGTGCCCATTTATGATATATATAACCCTTTACCTTTATCTTTAACAATCCCTCCTCTGTGTTTTCCTCAGCTACCCTGTTACTAGGGTGAGAATCTATTAGTGTGTTTATATTGCTACAGTGGGCAGCTAGGTGGCTCAGTGGATAGAGTGCTGGGCCTAGAGTCAGGAAGACTCCTCTTCCTGAGTTCAAATCTGGCCTCAGACACTGACTTAGTTGTGTAACCCTGGGCAAGTCACTTCACCCTGTTTGCCTCAGTTTTCTCATCTGTAAAATGAGTTGGAGAACGAAATGGCAAACCACTCCAGGATCTTTGCCAAGAAAACCCCAAATAGGGTCATGAAGAGTCAAAAATGGCTGAACAACAGCAAAATTACTACAGTACCTGGAGGCTTTGTCTGGTGAGAGGAACATAGAATATTAAGGAGGATAGGAGGTATTTGGAGCTTAACTCTTCTTCCTGTCACCTGACTGTGGTGCCAGCTTTACCAGGGGAATGAATACCATGCTGTATCATCATTCTTCCAGAAACAAAAATACTTTGAAATTTCACAGTGTTCATCCTTTCAGAAACTCATTATCATACAGATATCTAATTATCTCAGGAAACAGGAGCATTAGTTTCGGATCCTAGCTTTAACCTTTGCTACCTGTATTACTCTGGGTAAGTCACATAACCTGTCTGAGCCTCAGTTTCTCCACCTATAAATAGTGGGATTCATCCACATCAGTGAGTGGGGAGAGAAAAACCAGGAAAGTAAGGTAATTTTTTTTACCAGTCCTCAATCATTCCTGACTTTTCCTTATGCAAATGGATCGCTCAAAGTCTCACACCCTTTACAATCTATGAATTGTAGAGCAGAATTGAGTATGAGTATGAGTAGAATAGACTACTCAAGGTCTGAAAAGAACCTAGGCCCAGGATTTTGCCCCTCACCCTCAAATGTTAAAATGGGCACAGGAAAATTTTCCCGAACTATCTCAAAGGATTGTTGAAGGGATGGTGCTTTGTAACCCCTGAAGAGCTACGTAAAGATGAGTTATTGTTGGTGTCATCATTTCCTCACTAGTGTCCTGGCCCATCTCTTTCAATCTGCTGTTTCCTTGATTACATCCTTCACACCTCTTCTCCCTCACACTCCTTTGTGCTTAATATGCTGTATCCTGCTCACATTGCTGCCCTCTGCGTGACGATGATCTTTTATAACTCTTAGGAGATAACAGTGTCTGGTGTGTCGCAAGCTGAATGACACCTGTAGCCGCAGAATATTGGTAGTAAAAAGAGGGGCCTTTGTTTGTTTGAGGGAGAAGGTGGAGGTTGTTAAAAGAACTGTGCAGTTTCCTGAAGGCAAGGCAGCCCACCCTCCTCTGGTGGTTCAGCTCCGCGCTCAGCTCATTGTCCAACCTCAGTGCCAGTCCCAGGTACTGAGGAGCCAGCTCTGTAGACTGTACCTGTAGGTAAAGCTCCAACAGCAAGCAAGCATTTCTACTTTGTGCCATGTACTGGGGAGACAGGTATAAAGAATGATACAATCCCTTCTCACAAAGAGTTTACATTAGAGTGGGAGAGACAAGTACATATGATACATACGTATACATATACACAAATATGTGTGTGCATATTTATATATAGTTTTATATATAACTACAAAATAGTTATATATAGCTGTATATAAAAACTATAGATATACATATGTGTATATATACATATATATGTGTGTATATATATACATATATATACATATATATATGTATATATATACATATATACATATATATACATATATATGTATATATACATATATATGTATATATACATATATACATATATATGTATATATATACATATATACATATATATATATATATATATGCATGTGTATGTATTTCAGTTGTTTTAGTCATGTCCAACTCTTTGTCAGACCCCATTTAATGTTTTCTTGTCAAAGATACTGGAGTGGTTTGCCATTTCCTTCTCCAGCTCATTTTACAGATGAGGAAACTGAGGCAAACAGGGTTAAGTGACTTGCCCAGGGTCACACAGCTAGTAAGTGTCAAGTATCTGAGATCAGATTTGGAACTCAGGTCCTCCTGACTTGAATTACATTTTAAAAGACAAAAGTGGCCCCTAGGCAGAGGTAAGAAGAGAGACATGTGGGAAAGCCAATGCACAGGAATGGAGACCAGAGATGGAGGGGCTTTTGTGAATATCAGAGAAAAGGCCAGTTGGCTGGATTGCAGAGTTTGGAAATGTGAGAGATAACTGGCTGGGATCAGGTTGTATAGAGCTTTTAAAAGCTAAAGGGAAAAATTTGAAAGTTATCCTAGAGGCAATAGGAATTCATTAGAGCTAGCTGAGTAGGGGAGTCATATGGTCAAATCCGTGCTTTAAGAAAAAATTACTTTGGTGTTAGGATGTAGGAGGGACTGCAGTGGGGTAAGATTTAAGACAGGCACCCCTCTTAGAAAGCTGGTGCAATAATCTAGGTGAGAGGTGATGAGGCCCTCGACTAAGGTGGTAGCTGATTGTGTGACTCTGACAAGTCATTTAACATTTCTGTGCTTTCGTCCTCATTTGAAAAATGTGTGGTATGATTTTAAGGTCCCTTTTAGATGTAAATCTACAATCCTATGAACCCCAGGGTGGGTGGGGTACTCTTTCTTGAGCAGTCTTGGGAACATAGCTCTGTCCTTTAACTATTCTACTGATGTGCTTTTCAGCTAGCTGCAAGTAGCCCCCTACTACAGTTGTGTCAAACCACTTCACTGCAGGTCTGAACATCGTTAAGGTAGGCAATTAATTGGAGGTCCTTGGTTTGGTTACAGAGTCTGGCTTTAAATGACTTAGTTGTGTAATTTAGAGATGTCATAGACCTGCATCCTTCTTCTTGCTGTTCCTTCGTTTTCAAAGTGTCTTTCTGTATGGTTACTGATGTACAGCCCATTCCCCACCCATTTTCTTCTCGGCTGAGTCTGAGAAGTTCATTTTGTTTTCCTAGTTTCACTCCTAGATTTCACCCCAAGCCCAGTTACATCTTTCTCTCAGCTCCCCTGGTCGGAGAAAGCCAACATCCTCTATCTGGTTGCCCTGGCCTTGTCTCTAGTGCAGGGTGGCACGCCTTCCTTAGCACCTTGAGTGGCAGCACTGGCCTGATCCCCATCATAGAAGTTCTAGGTGCTGTCTTGCTTGGTTGTTCTACTCAGGAAGCAGAGTCTAGATGGAAGAGTGAGAGCTAGCAATTTTGGCTTAGCTTTTAGTCCTCCCCTACAATAACGCGATAAAGAGTGCCAGACAAAATTCTGATCGAGACAGATATGAAAATGTCACCATGAATCATTTTTTCTAGTCCATAGCAGCTTAGGCAGTTGTCCTAATCAACTTTTTAAAAAATGTTTAACAACTAATGAGTTTGTTTCAATTGGAAGATGTTTTAATACCTTTCATATCAACTGACCGTTATCAAACTTCTTTTATTTCGGGGCAGCTAGGTGATGCAATGGATAGAGCATTGGCCCTGGAGTTGGGAGGACCTGAGTTCAAATCTGGCTTCAGACACATAACACTAACTAGCTGTGTGACTCTGGGCAAGTCACGTAACTCTAATTGGCTCGACAAAAACAAAAACAACAAAACTTTATTTCCACAATGATGTGCTAGGTGCTATGGAAGATACAAAGATAAGTAAGAGGTAGTCCTCTGAAGGATCTTACCATCAATAGGCAGAATGTAAGATGCGGAAAAATAATTACACAAGCATACTATGATTAACATTATGAGAGACATTTTATATATAGACATGCAATAATATCTATTGTTATACATAGAAACAGAAAATACTCATGAAGAATTCACATAACTTAGAATAAGAATTAAAAGTCTTAAAATAGAAGCATGATCATTTAAAGCATTTCTGAATAAAGGATATTAGCATATGATAAGTACAATATATTAATTTGACCTCTCAATATTATCCTGTTAACTTGCCAATAGTAACAATTTCCAGGACCTTTTTTTGTCTTCACAAGAAATACAAACACTTACATCTGATATAAGCTTAACAAGATGAAGTAAATAATTAACAATGCACTAAAATCATCCTACTCAACTCTTAACTGCCTCTTTTGAACCTTGTTTCCCTATTATGCACTTCCCCTACCTCCCTGTATCCACCTGAATGCTAAGCCTTTCTTTCTGTTAACTGGGTTTCCTGGCATCCTGCTCTAAACAATGTCTGTGTTCTCCTCCCTTGTCCCTTAGAGATAGAAGAAATAGGTGTCCTGGGGAGCTAAAGAGGCCAAGCTGTCAATCATCCACTGAGTCCTCAGATATATTAAACATAAATGTACAATTCAACCCCTCAACCTATCCCCATTTCATTCTGCTGCAGATTCCATGACAGCTCACTCCCCTTCAGGGGCATAACTTTCCCTTTCAAAACAACTCACTCTCCCTCCTAGATGTATGACTTATCTTTCAAAATTCAGTAGTGCAAAAGGCCAGTGCCAAGATTTCAGAAAGGGAAAAATTGTCTTTGCTACTCTCTTCACAGCCTGCTATCCTGATCAACCCAGGATTTTATTTCTGGAAGTCTCCTAATTCCAAATTTTTTGCCGGGCTCTCACTGTTCAATACCAGACTCTCTCCTTTGCTCAATTGTTCTGAATTAGCTTCCAAATCTCCAGGTTCAATATGAATCAAATCTTTCACGTTCATAGAATAAGGAATGTATATGAACTCTCTCTTTCTTATCTACTCCCTGTTTATAAGCCATAAATAAAATTTACACATAGCTTTGCATTTCTGCTGAACAATAGGGTTTTATGATAGACAATTGAAACCTAGATTGAAAATAAGAGATATGGAACCTTCAAAATCATTTAGTATTGGTTAAAGAATAGAAAGATAGATCAATGTAACAAACTAAAGGGAAATTTAGAAACAATAGAACTCAATAACCCAGTATTTGATAAAGTGGAAAGGATAAATTACCTAGGGAAAAACTCCCTATTTGATAAAATCTTTTGGGGAAACTGGAAAGTAGTCTGGCAAAAATTAGGCTCAGACCAACATCTTATACTACAGCCACCAGTACATTCTAAATGGATATGTGATCTTAATATTAAAGATCATACTAAAAAAGTAGAAGACAAACAGAACATATACTTCTCACATCTATAGGTATGAGGTATATTCTTTTTTATTTTATTTTTTAAATACTTTATTTATTTTTAGTTGTCAACATTCACTTCCATAAGATTTTGAGTTTTAAATTTTCTCCCTCTCCTTCTCCTCACCCCCAAGATGGCATGCAATCTGATATAGGCTCTACTTATACATTCATATTAAGCACATTTGCCCATTATCATGATGTAGAGAGCAATTAGAAGTAATGGGAGGAAACATGAGAATGAAGCAATAACACGAAATAACAAAGCAAAAGGAAAGCAAATAGTGTGCTTTGATCTGCATTCAGACTCAAATCCATCCATTTCTCTGGATGTGTATAGCATTTTCCATTGTGAGTCTTTTGGAGTTGTCTTAGATCCTTGCACTGCTGAAAAGAACCAAGTCTATCAAAATCAGTCATCGAATAGGGTGGCTGTTATTATGTACAATGTTCTCCTGGTTCTGCTCATTTCACTCAGCATCAGTTCATATAAGTCTTTCCAGGTTTTTCTGAAGTCTGCCTGCTCATCATTTCTTATAGCACAATAGTGTTCCATTACATTCATATACCATAACTTGTTCAGCCATTCCCCAATTGAAGGACATCCCCTCAATTTCCAATTCTTTGCCACCACAATAAGAGCTGCTATAAATATTTATGTACATGTGGGTCCTTTTCCCGTTTTATGATCTCTTTGGGATACAGACCTAGAAGTGGTATTACTGGGTCAAAAGGTATGCACAATTTTATAGCTCTTTGGGCATAGTTCCAAATTGCTCTCCAGAATGGCTGGATCAGTTCACAACTCTACCAACAATGCATTAGTGTTCCAATTTTCCCACATCTTCTCCAATATTTATCATTGTCCTGTTTTGTCACATTAGCCAATCTGATAGGTGTGATGGGCAGAGTCATTTTGATTTGCATTTCTCTAGTCAATAGTGATTTAGAACATTTTTTAATATGACTATAGATAGCTTTAATTTCTTCATATCCTTTGACCATTTATCATTTGGGAAATGACTTGCATTCTTATGAATTTGACTCATTTCTCTATGTATTTTAGAAATGAAGCTTTTATCAGAAACACTGGTTGTAAAAATTCTTTCCCAGCTTTCTGCTTCCCTCCTAATCTTGGATGCATTGGCTTTGTTTGTGCAAAAACTTTTCAATTTAATGTAATCAAAATTATCCATTTTGCTTTCATAATGTTCCCCTATCTCTTGTTTGGTCATAAATTCTTCCCTTCTCCATAGATCTGACAGGTAAACTGTTCCTTGCTCTCCTAGTTTGCTTATAGTATCAGTCTTTATATCTAAATCATGTACCCACTTTGACTTTACCTTCGTATAGGGTGTAAGATGTTGGTCTATACCCAGTTTCTACCATACCATTTTCCAGTTTTCCCAGCAGTTTTTGTTAAATAGTATCTTTTCTTATCCCAGAAACTGTAGTCTTTGGATTTATCAAACAGTAGATTAGTATAGTCATTGACTGTTGTCTTGCACACCTAACCTATTCCACTGATCCACCACTCTATTTCTTAGTACCAAGCAGTTTTGATGATCACTGTTTTATAATACAATTTAAGATCTGGTACAGCTAGGCCACTTTCCTTTGCATTTCTTTTCATTTATTCCCTGGATATTCTTGACCTTTTGTTCTTCCAGATGAATTTTGTTACAATTTTTTCTAGGTCTATAAAATAATTTTTGGTAGTTTGGCATGGTGCTGAATATGTAAATTAATTTAGGTAGAATTTTCATTTTTATTATATTAGCTCGGCCTACCTATGAGCAACTGATATTTTTCCAGTTATTTAGATCTGACTTTATATGTGTGAAAAGTGTTTTGTAGGGGCAGCTAGGTGGCACAGTGGATAGAGCACTGGCCCTGGGGTTAGGAGGACCTGAGTTCAAATCCAGCCTCAGACACATAATACTTCTTAGCTGTGTGACTCTGGCCAAGTCACTTAACTCCAATTGCCTCACCAAAAAAAAAGTGTTTTGTAGTTGTATTCATATAGTTCCTGGTTTTGTTTTGTCAGATAGACTCCCAAATATTTTATACTGCCTACAGTTATTTTAAATGGAATTTCTCTTTCTATCTCTTGCTGTTGGGCTTTGTTAGTAATATATAGAAATGCCAATGATTTGTGTGGGTTTATTTTATATCATGCAACTGGTATGAGATATTTTTAACCAAACAAGAGATAAAAGTAATTACAAATAATAAAGCAGATAACTTTGATTACTTGAAACAGAAAAGCTTCCGCAAGACAACATTAATGCATCTATGTAAAGAAGAGAAATAGTTGAATAGAAAAAAGTCAGTTGTATGTGTATGTATACACACATAAAATCACGGCCATTCCCTAATAAATAAATGATGAAAGGATATGAACAAACAGTTCTCAAAAGATGAACAGCAAAGTATTTACAACTCCAAAACACTAATAATAAGAGAAATACACAGATCAAAATGTTATTGAAATTTCACCTCCCATCTTACAAATAAACAAAAACGACAAAAAATGGAAGCAGTCAGTATTGAAGGGATTGTGAAAAGATAGGTACACTAATACATTGTTGGTGGAGCTGTGAAGTAGAACAACCATTTTGGAAAGCAATTTGGAAACATGCAAATAAAGTGACTAAAATGTTCATACCCTTTGAACCAGAAAATCATTACTGGGCTTATTCCCCAAGGAAGCCATGGAAGCCATAGAAGAAAGTCTCCTTATTTATGCTTTCAGATATTTAAAGTAGAACTTTTTGTGATAGCTACAAATTGGAAATAAAGTAGATGCCCATCACTTGGGGGAATGGCTAAACAAATTGCGATACATGAATGTAATGCATTGCTACTGTGCAATAAGAAGTGATGTATGTGATGAATATAAAGAAACATGGAAAAATCTATATGAACTGATGCAGAGTGAAGTAAGCAGAGCCAAAAAATATATACACAGTAACTACAACAATGTAAAGGGAGAGAACGATTTCACACAAGGAAAACAAAAGTAAATGTAACAAATTATAAAGGTCAAGTGAGACGCAAATGAAATGATAGGATGAGACCACTTACCCCTTTATGGAGGTGGGAGGTCCACAGGTGTTACACATTGCACATGTTTTCAAACTTTTTCAATGTATCAATCAGTTTTGCTGACTTCTCCCCCCTCTTTTCCCCAAAATAGTATTTGTCATGTGGAATGGCTCTCTGGGAACAAAGGGGGAGGGAAGGCCACTTGGGATACTATGGTGACAAAAGAAGCAGAAGTTTTCAATAAAAACATTTTTAAAAAGAAGATAAGGAGCAAACTTCTATACTCAGCTAACTAGAAAAGGGATAAGCAGCTTTGCTCGAAGGTGGAAGGTGTCACTGTGGCAGTCTGTCTCTTTGGTTCTCAGTGCCCTAGAGGGGCAGATCCTCAGTATGGCTACTCTTTGTGTCTAGTAATCACAGCACAGAATCAGTATGGACCACAGACAAGCTCTCATGGCAGCAGGTGCCCACTTCCATGCTCTGGTTTTTAGGTCTCTCTTTTTCGCTCGCTCAGCTTTCGTGTATCACAGTCTTGTGTCTTCTACAATATTCCTTTACACTAAGGTGATGGAAAAAAAAAATTAAGAGGCAAGTTGATTGTCCTGAGACAGGCATTTCCCCCACATCACTCTGCTCCAAAGAAAGGTCACACATAACAGTCCATATAACCACCTCTGTCCGCTGAGATGGCCAGAAGCTGGACATTCTTGCTATTGTAGTTCATTCTTTGTTCTCAAAGAGCATCAGTGACATCATGAAGGTGATATCTTGGCTTGCACATGATTGGATTTAAGGGAGGCAGAGCTATGAAAAGTCATCAGCCTCACTCTCTCGTCCAGAGTAATTGACGTCCAGTAGCAAGACAAAGGTCAAGATGACTTGCGATGAATGGCCCAGGAGGTAGTGGGCTGGACACTGCAGACTCTCCAAGGACGTGTATATTTTATAAGGGCAAGGATACAAAAATAAATGTTTCTCATATCTTGTGATACAGCACAAATAAGGCGGCCTGAATTAAGCTGAAGACTGCAACAGATTAAAGCAAAAAAGTGAAAACAACAACCAAAAAAAAAAGTTAATTGAAAGTAGTAGCTCTGGAGGTTTTTTTTTAAACAAGAAAAAGTGGACAAAACATAGAACCATGAGTTTGCTTTAAAACGTTCAGCTAATTTAAGGCAGAAGCCCCCCTCAGTAAATGTATTTGACCCAGAAGGCATGTCAATGCATGCTTGGTTTTGTACCTGGAGAGTTAATGAAAATCAATAGCCCTAGTCATTCTTAGAAGAAGGGCTCTTATCTCATGATCTGCAGTTCATTGGAGCATGTCCTATAGCTTGAGTAAGATGATGTTTATGCAGCAAGAGCTTTTTTCTTTTTCAATTTCAAATTTTAATTTTTTTTGTTTTTTTATTGCCTTCATTTCCAAATAGATCCCTTCCCTTCCTTAGTCAGTCATCCCTTGTAACAATTTTTAAAAAAGAAAGATAAAGTAGTAATTCGGCAAAATTAATCAACAAATTAACCAAGTTTGACAGTGTATATAATATTTCTGTGTTTTTTCCTCTGCCTGTCTAGATAGAAGGTTGAGTTAGAAGGTGAAGCCAAAAGTGAAAAAATACTCTCTTCCTCTTCTGGCCCCTACCTTTGGAATGTGAATGTTGCCAAGTAGAACCAGCCACTCCTTTCTCCTACATGGGGAAGTTTCTATTCCCTCCTAACTGCCCTCAATTCCGTCCCTACAAAGAAGTTTCTCTGTAAGGGGAGGGGCAAGCGTGAATGAACCCCTGAGTCCCCACAGCCTAGTCTTGTCCTAGTCAGAAAAAAAAAATAGTGCTCATTTCTAGCCTAGGGAAAAGGAAAAACAAAAACCTTGGATCCAGTTTAATTCTGCCTTTTGAAAAGTTTATCTAAAATCAACAAACCAAAACTATAAGATTCTTAGTCTGGCTGAGCCCCAGCCAGGCAAAAGCCTGGTACTTTGTGGGATCAGGAACTGAGCCCTGATCCTTTCTGTCTTTCTGTATATCAACACTCCGACGCTGTTCCTCCCTGCTGACGCTCCGCGCTCACAAATTAGTCTACACGCCGATGTATTTACAGCAGTTAGATCAATCAGATTTATCTAGCTGGCAAAAGACATTCACAACTAAGCCAGAAAATAGAAAAGGAACTTTACAGAACGGATTAAGCATTGAAATCAGCTTCTGCCCCACTAGGGTAGAGAAGAGGAAAGAAAGGGAAGGCATACTTTCCAGTCTAATTCCTATTCTCCCAAATGGATGTTAGCAACCACTCTCATTAATAATTGCTTCCTTTTAAACAGTGCTTTAAGGTTTACAAAGTAGGTAGATGCTCTTATTATCCCCATTTTAAAGATGGGGAAACTGAGACTGAGAGAGGGTAAGTGACTTGCTCAGGGTCATACAACTATTAAATGTCTGAGGCAAGATTAAAACTCAAGTCTTCCTGACTACAGGTCCAAGGCTCTATCTGATGTCACCCAGTCACTATTCTGGCCTATGAAAGCAGGTAGGTGTAGCACCTGTGGCTCTAACAGCTAACTGCCTAGTCGACTACTACTTCCAGGGCTTGGGCCATGCTTTCATGTGCTCCCACATCTCAGGACTCAGTTTGCCAATCTCTAGTCTCCCACTCAAGCAGCCATTCTTTTTCTTCCATGGGTTAAATAGCACATCACTGTTACTCCTGCCAAAACACTGCCACAATGTCAGTTGAAAAAACTCCTGCTGACGAAGAAATCGATCCCACTTTGCACTCCTGGAGCTGCTTTTCACTCAGAGGTCAAGATACTCTCAGCCACTCTCAGAATAGGAAGAAAACTGCCATCTATTTGGGATTACATCTTCCAGACATCCATGCAGCCAAGGCTCTGAACACTACCCTGCCTGCAGGGCTTCATCTCAAAGCAGGCTGCACTCCACCCCCATTTTATCCTGTCTCTTCAAAGAATGGAGGCAGGTGCCTGTCCTCAACACATCCTCTGGTCCAAGCTTCTTGGTCATTATTTTTAATTATACATCATTTTCTTTTTTTGTTCTTTCTCTTTACTTTGTTGTAGTCACTGTGTAGATTGTTTTTCTGTTCTACTCATTTTGCTCTGCATCAGTTCCTAGAAGTCTTCCCATGAGAAGTATTTCATTTGTGGTGTTCACAGAGGACCAGCACCTCTGGTGTGAGGGCTTGCTGGGCCCTTTTCAGGGCTGCTCATCCACATTTGGTGTTCACTTGTCAACCAGTTCTCACCTGTGACTCCAAGAAGCTGTAGGCAGACAGGCTAAACCAGGTTCAGGGTAACTGACAGGCTTCAGACTTTCTGTGAGTTAGGGGGATGTCTACCCCACCCCCAGCATGTGAAAACTTTCTCCGGCAGAATTGGTGGATGAGAATAATTTGTACTAATGGTCACAAAGGCTGCTGAAACAGGTGCTGTGGAGTCCTTAGAGTTTGGTCAGACATCAAAAATGCCAAAGTCATTCACTGCATCCTGGGCCACTGCCAATCCATTCTGCTATAAATAATTTCTCTCTCAAATAACATTTTTTCAATCAATCAACATGTATTTATCTATTGAGTATCTACTATGAGCCAGGTTAGTGGACTGAGAAGAAATCAGAAGGATAAGACATAAGCCCTGACCACAAAGGAATTATAATCCAGTTCTTCCCATATGCTTATCCAGAGAATTAGATCGACTTTTCACTTGGCCTTGTTTAGTGGATCCAAGGTAATTGTTTACTCAGTTAGCTACTTGGTTTTGGGGCTCCCAGCACTAGCAGAACATGAGAAAAGTCAAATCTTGCAGACATCTGGCTGGATACTCTGGTTATGTAGGTACAGTCTGGGGCCAATTTTTAAAAAGACACTTTTTTTTTTAGTGTTTTTAGGATGTGAAAATAAGGGTCAGAGAAGGGCTGCGCCATACTACAGTTCATCACAAACTTTCTGCTTTGAGAGAAAATTCTTTTATTAAAAAAAAACCCTTAAAAGCCTAAATTTTCTCATTATGGTATGGCACGTATTTCTTATATATCAGCATGCAGAGATGAAAAACATAGCTTTCTCTATACCATGTAGAAAGCATCTTGCTTAGATTACCACACCAGTGCTTTATACATGGTAGGGGCTCAATAAATATTTTTGAACAAATGAATACATGCATTTCACTCATCTCACAGTCCTGTTATGATATTGTAAG
The DNA here is from genome assembly GCF_003287225.1 of Phascolarctos cinereus. Classification (NCBI taxonomy): domain Eukaryota; kingdom Metazoa; phylum Chordata; class Mammalia; order Diprotodontia; family Phascolarctidae; genus Phascolarctos; species Phascolarctos cinereus. The sequence continues at coordinate 314,456,028 of NW_027555847.1, read as the reverse complement.
AGTATTTTGACCCATTATGAACCGTCTTGCTAAATTCTAGCTTTCCTGGGGGATTTCCTTCAGGAAAACACCATCCCTAAGGAGAGATTTGGATTCAGAAAAATTGCTGACAGTAAAAGGAAGAAACTAGAGTACTTAAGGAAAAGTCAAAACTTCTTCCTTCAAAATATATACTTTAAAAATCTGGAATGAGCCTGGTAAGCTCCTGGGCCTGATTAAGATTAAGGGAAGGAAGGCCTACTATAGCCATCAAGGGGGAAGGGAGGGTCCTATGCTGTAAAAATATCAATAAATTTCCCATTGGGTCATGAGGCCACAAAGACCAAAGGTCAACGTTTGCTGTTGTATATAGCTAGTGTGCAGACCTTCCATCAAACAGTGCTGTTTTCTGTATTTTCATACCCTATAATACTCATGTGAAATCGATTTTTCTTTTTTATGAGCTGGTTACAAACTACAGATTGCTAACTCATATTTATGGGGACATGGAGCTTCTACAAGCAACCTGAATGCAAAACAAAGTGGATTAGCTGTTTCCATTAATTATACAAATTCTTCTAGGCTGCATGACCCTATGGTTTGATAGAAGGAAGAAAATTAAAAGTTTTTTTGAAAATGAAAAGCATCATTGTATAATAGTATAAAACCCTGAACTTAGAGTCAGGTTATACAGGCTCAACGTGTGACCAGGCCATTGAACCTCTCTGAGGCTCAATTTTTTCTTTTTTTTTTTTTTTAAATCTAAAATATAAAAATAATTACAGCACTCAGAGAAATCAATATTTCTTGAGTACCCTCACACTGTGTTAGGTTTAGTGCAGATTGAAAAAAACAGAGTTTAAGGTATAATCTTTGCCTTCAAAAAGTTCAGAATCTAGTTGGAGTCAAGATTTTCAGTCAAAAATATTTATTAAGTGTTATGTGCCATTTATTAAGGCTACTATGTGCCAGGCACTGAGCTAAATGCTGGGGATAAAAACAAAAAAGAAAGACAGTCCCTGCCCTCAAGGACCTTACAATGTAATGGGGGAAGACAATACACAAAAGGAATCTTCCGAAGGAATGTAACTGGGTAGAAAAAGAAAAGATGGCTGGCCTGGGCACCCTCCTTAAATGGAGGTTTGGATAAAGCTATTCACTATGGCTACTGTTCTCCAAATTGTTTGGTATTGACTGAGTCTTTTCTTTTCACCTAATATCCATATAATCAAGTTAGGATTTTGTTCCCCTCTTGGATTAGCTAGCTGTTGCCTCACTTCTTCAGGTGCCTTTGCATCTGGGTCAACAGCTTCCGGTTCCTGTGTGAATACTGACCATGTCATTGCATTGTGACTCTCTCCAAAATGGGAATCTATACAGTATGGGTTCAGAGATGAGGAAAACCCATGTAGCCTGGAATAGTTGGGGGAAAGACTTCATGAAGAATGTGGGGCTTGAGTGGGTCCTGAAGGATGGGTAGAAGGAATATGGACAGGAAGGGAGAATGTGGAGAGTGGGCCACTTTAGGTGAGGAGGATAAGCCAGAATGAACATGTGTGAACACACGGTGAAGGAAGTGAGCATGGAAAGTGAAGGAGACCCATTGCAGTGAGGGGTTGGGCCTGTCTCAGGGTAGAGAGTATGCTAAATAGTGAAAATAAGGGGAAAACAAGTTTGAATATGGAAAGTAGGACCTTGAAAGTAAGGCTGTAAATTTTAGACTTGATTAAGGTATTAGGTGGCATAATGGGTAGAGATGAACTTGGAATCAGGAAGATGAGTCCAAATCCTGCCTAATACCTACTAACTGTGTGGCCCTGGGCAAGTGACTTCACCTGTAAGCGTCAGTTTCCTCATCTATAGAATGAAGATAATAATAGCATCTATTTTGCAGAGTCGTAATGAAGATTAAATGAGATGATATTTTTAAAATGCTTTACAACTTTAAAGGCTCTACATAAATATCATTAATAATATAATAAAGCTATTATTATTAGATTTGATTAAGGAGACAAACATTCTAAAAAATTGGCATTTGAGAAGGAACAAAACTGAAGTCCAGTACTCATAGACTGAAAAGTCAAGACATCTTCAAAACTCTGTGTCAGTGAAGAGTTCTCCAATTTCTTGGATATCTGAACTTCTTTGAGAGTCACAAATATTCCAGGTACATAGATTTGTGGATCTTGAGTCCATAAAGCAATTCAGGGACATTGTTATACTCACTGTATGATAGCAAGGAAAGAGTACTGGATTTGGAGTCTTAAAGCTTGAGTTCATATCTCCCTTTTGCCATTAATCAACTATATGATTATGGGCAAGTCATTTAACATCTCAGAGCCTAAGTACTTTCATCTATCAATGGGAAGTAGTGGGAAAGCTGGTGATCATCACCATTATTATTTAATATGGTTCTAGAAATGCTAGCTATAGCAATAAGACAAGACATAGGAATGAATAAGCATAGGCAAAAAAGAAACAAAATCATCACAATTTTTAGATGTTAAGAGAATTGTAAAGACTCACCTCAAATTAATTGACACAATAACTTTGGTAAAGTAGCAACATATAAAATATACTCCAGGACCCAAGTCATCAGCCTTTCCATATGTTATCAACAGAATACAACATTTCATTCAAAAACATTTAAAAAAACTAGAAAACGTTTAAAGTATCTTATACTAAATCTACAAAGACACCTTCAGGACATATATGAATATAAGTACAAAAATACTCTGTATAAAAGTAAAGGAAGACACATAATTGGAGAGACATTGGCTATTCATGGTTGGGCCACGCCAATACAATAAAAAAAAGATAACAGCAACTAAATTAATTAATTTACAGATTTAATGCCATATTGATCAAACTACCAAGGAGTTACTTTATAGGACTAGACAAATGAGCAACAAAATTCATCTGGAGAAATATAAGGCCAAGAATCTTAAGGGGAAAAATGACAAACAGCAGAAATGAAGAAAGTCTAGCAGTACCAAACCTCCAAACAAACTGTAAATCAGTAACCATCAAAACTCTTTGATACTATTTTAAAAATAGAAAAGTTGATCAATGAATGTAAATGTAAATTGGTGTTACATCCAGAAGATATGCTAATAACCTTTGTCTTGACCAGCCCTGGGACTGGACCAATTCCTCTTGCACTCAGTATGCCCCTTTCACTGAACCCTGAACATAGAGGGAATACGACATCCACAATTGACCCAGGTTTTGTCTTTTGACCTTCCAGTTCATCCTCTCTAAGCCCTGCTGGCTCTCACCAAGGTCCAGACCTGGAGTTGGATTAGGGGCCTTTGAGGTTCTCTCTAGCTCTAACCTGTGCTCCTAGGAGTCACTGTCACTACCTCTCCTAGCCACAAGGAGTGAATTGATCCCTTCTCTATCCTGATATGACCTACTTTTCCTTTTGGTTTCAACCCAGATAAGGTTGGAATTTTTCCAGAGGAACTCTAGCTGAAAATTTACAGGAAAATAAAAAGAACCAACAAACAAATTCAAGAGAATCTTGGAAAAGAGTAAGTTTTCAGAGCACAGTTTTCTGATCTTGAATTAACTCAAGTCCAGCGACAGACTGGTTTGGGTGGCTGCAGCCCATCAGTTGTCAGAAGCATCTTCACAAAGGAGTTTTGTAACTATTCTCCCCCTGCCATCTCCCTTCTTTGTTTTATAGCTCTCTTACACGTGTACAGTACTAAAATTGTGTCAGGTGAAAGATGAAATGCGTAAGGAAACAAAGGTTTGAGCTTCTGAGCGTAGCATATTGATTTATTAAGCAATGCATGCCAGTTGCCCAACAAATTGGGACTTGAAGCTCTCAGCTTTGGCACTGGGCCCCCAATATAGGGGGTGACAGATTTTTATACATTAAAAACAATTAATCAAATAGGGCCAATTAATTAAAAAGAAACAATAAACCCTAACAACATTGGGTAATCTGATTTCTAATTGGAGGAAAGATTAGGGACTTTCCAAGTTTGGAGGGGTAGAGTGAACAGGTACATTTCTCTGAAATAAAAAAAAAAGGTGTCCCATTCCTTCCAAGTATCTATAAGCGATCAAAGGAACTTGGAAACAATTATTGATTGATCAGTATGGAACTAGTTTTCAGTAAGACGTATGGGTTTCCTGAGACATATAATTGTGAGAAAACTCTTTTCATCAGTCTTTAGATCTGACTGGGTTTCTGGTCAGCATAACCTAGGTCCTTGGTTAAGGGTCTCTGAACAGCAGGTAGGGGTGGCTTAGCTTCCCAGCCATGCAGGGCCAGGTTTAAACAATGCAATAGGGTTTTCTCCTAATTCCCATGTTTGAATAAAGTTTTCTCACAAGACGGAATTTGGATGAGACCCGTAATTAGATAGAAAGGGAACTGAGCTAGCTCCAGAACTGAGTCACAAGATGGAGTCAGTGTGGTTCACTCAATTCCCAACACTACTTGCTGCTCTAATTCCCTCAGTTCTGGGATATATAACTAGAATGAATCCCCTTCCCTTTCCAGTTTCTGTCTATTGATGTCTCTCAAGGCCCACTCAGGCGCCACCTCCTCCACAAAGCCTTCCCTGATTCCATATCCCTAACAACGATTTCTCTTACTTCAAACATATCATAACACTTATCCTAACCCCCCCCTTGAAGTTATTTAATTTTCCCTTGCACCATAGTTCCTTCTCATTAGATTGTGAACAAGATCTGTGTCACATATATTTGTGTACCCCCAGTTCCTTGGATTTATATTATATACGTATATATATATATATATATATATATATATATACACACACATATATGTATATAATATAAATTTATATAGCATTTATATGTTATTTATATATGTTTATATAGCATTTTAAAGTTTGTGAATCACTTTATATTTATCTTAGTAGTTTTCCACAATAAACCGGGGAAGTTTGTGCTATTGTTAGTCCAGTTTTATAGATGAGGAATGAGGCTGACAGAGATTAAGAGATTTTCTCAGGGTCATGTAACTGGGAAGTGTCTGAGGAAGGATTTGAACTTAGGTCTTCCTGATTCTAAGTCCAACTCCCTATTCACTAAGTCTCTTAGGTGCCTCAAATAAATTTTTTTTTTGCACACAATACAAAATAAATGTTTGATAAGTAATTATCTATAAATTATTATATAATTAATAAATAACGAATTATTATATAATTAATATGATTGTTAAATGAAGGAATGATTGAATGATTCTATTCTTCCAAGGAGCTAGGCTTCTTCCACTAGTCTTCTACATTAGCACCTTGTATCAATCTCCCTAATGGCCATGTGTCATCTATAGTGGATGCCATCTTTTATCCCTAGACTTTCTACATGGCCTCAGTCCCCTTTGCCAAGCAGAACCACTTTACATTCTCTTCCTTTCTCAAAAGTTCACAATTCCTCTTGACTCAACCGCTTTTTCCTTCCCTTGCCCAAGAAACTCCTCCAGTTCTCAGCTCATTGAAAGAATAGAGATGACTGACAGCCTGCAAGATTGTGGAGGAAGCAATTCCACCAGTTCACATAAGAAGCTCCGTCGTCTTCCCCCTTTTCTCTCAAAAGACTCAGCAACTCCTGTTTCCTAAGGAGAATGGTCTCTGGGAATCCCACCAATGCAATTTTGCAATACAAAAGTGCTTTACATCAAAAGTAAAATTGTCATTCTTACCAGAGAAGCTTTTGCCACAATGTCTGCCTCCATTAGGGACCTCTCCCTTGGTCTTCTCTCCCAGAGCCGGGGTTGAATAGCCCCACCCACCATAGTAAAATGTAAGAAGACTTGCCATATTCTTGTTACCAGTGAATACCCATGGGCATTGGCAGACTTAGGTAGTCGAATCTGGGAAGATGAAGGGCTGGGCAGGAATAAAAGTCAATGGCTTCAGAACACAAGGGAGCAAGTTCTCTTCAAAGTCTAATAGCCATTATACATATAGCTAGCATTTATATACTACTTTAAAAAGATTATCTCATTTGATCTTCACAATAAACCTGGGAGGTAGATGCTATTATTATTCCCATTTTACAGTTGGGGAAACTGAGACGGAATATGACTACAGTATGCCTTTGTGCCTGACCTCCTTCCTTTCAGAGAGATCCTTTGTCCACTTTTGACTAAGTAAAAGGAATGGAGAGCCAGCTTCTTTTTCTGAACCTCTCCATTTGTCCGTCTCCTCTTTCACTTGTGCCATTCCTGGCCAAATATGGGCCCAGCTGGGCATCTCTCCATGCCTCCTTCAGAACAGAAAGCGACTGTGTATCACCACCTTTTGGACAGAGTCTTCACTTGCCTGAAGACTCAGGGAGAACCAAAGTGCACAGCTCTTTCATGAGTTGGCTACAGTCCGGTACCGAGGAAAGACTGGGAGCATTGCTAAGTCAGACCGCTGAAAGGTGAAGGATATCAAAATGGCCCACTACAGAGCTGTACTGATGTTGATCCATGATTTCTTTGTCATGGGTTCTCCTGTCAGTGGTATAAGGTTATAACCTCTGCACGCTTTCTAATCCTGCCTAGCTTTTGTCCAGTGGTCCTTATTATCTTCCGGATCAAATATAAACCCCTCTGTCTGGCTTCCGAAGCTCTTCATAGCTTGCCCCCTTCCTACCTTTCTAGTCTTCTTATACTTTTCTCCCGTCCATGTACTCTAAGATCCAGGGACACTGGCTTTCTTGACGTTCCTCACATAAGATGCTCCATCTCCTGACAGTCCCCTTTCACTGGCTGTTTCCCATGCCTGGAATGCTCTTCCTCCTGACCCCCATCTTCTGGTTTCCTTGGCTTCCTTCAAGTATCAATTAAAATCCTACCTTCTTCAAAAAGCCTTTCTTGTACCCCCTTGATGCTATCGCCTTCCTTCTGTTGGTTATTGAAATTTATCCTGTATATATCTTCTTGGTACATAGATGCTTGTATGTTTTCTGCCCCATTAAATAGTTAACTCCTTGAAGGTGGGGGTTATTTTTGCCCTTCTTTGAACTCCCAGTGTTTAGCACAGTGCCTAGCATACAGTAGGTACTTCATGAATATTTGGTGACTTGTCCATATTCTTCCAAGAATCCTCCATCATTCATAGAATTATAGATTTACAGCTAGAAAGGGAGATCATCTAGCTGGGTGACTATTGAACCATTAATGAGCTGGGGGGCCACTGGGCAAGTTATTTAACAACTTTGGGACCTAAATGATCCCTAAAGTTCCTTCCAGCTTTATAGTATGTGACTTTATGATTTGGAAAGCATTTTTTTTTTGCTTTTTGGTGAGGCAATCAGGGTTAAATGACTTGCCCAGAGTCACACAGCTAGTAAGTGTCAAATGTTTGAGGTCAGATTTGAATTCAGGTCCTCCTGACTCCAGGGCCAGTGCTCTATCCACTACACCACCATGTTGCCCCTTGGAAAACATTTTTTAATGGACTCATAAAGTGACAGATTTTATCAAATGAAAAGTGGAAGGCTTGAGAAGTTTGGAAATTTACCCAGAGCTCCCTAAAACATTAGAGGTAAAACGGAGGGCAGGGACTTCCTGATTCCCATTCTGATGGGAAAACCAACAGACAATACTCTTCTTATGTAATGAAGAAAATGTATTCCTATGTAAACCAGGAGCCAACGTAGGTTATTTTTTAGCATTGGGGTAGAGGTAGGAAGGAGAGGCCCCAGCACAGAGGAGAGCCTGCCTTAGCCAAGGAGAGCTCCTGAATTATCTCCTCCCTGGAGCCTAGGGTGTGTGTGTGTGTGTGTGTGTGTGTGTGTGTGTGTGTGTGTGTGTGTGTGTATTTTGAGAAAGAGAGAGACACAGAGAGAGAATGAGAGAGGAAAGAGAGACAGAGAGAGAGAGAGAGAGAGAGAGAGAGAGAGAGAGAGAGAGAGAGAGAGAGAGAGAGAGAGAGAGAGGGAACTTCCATGCTAGAATATAGTGGGGTTATACTCACCTGGGACATCCCATGTTTTCTTCCTCCTACAGGGCTGGAACAGAGCCTCTCTCCAGCCTGAATATGGACTTCAGCAAGTCCACCATCTGGTAGGAACTCATGACAAAGAACTCACAGAGCTATTGCTCTATTAGTAGCCAGCATTTATATAACACCTTTCGTCCTGAATAAGATTTCTTATTTTCATTTTGCCTTGAGGCGGCTATAGTCCAAGGAGCAGGAGTCCTTGGCTAAGTTGGGTGTGCTGGGGCCCTTTGGTTCTGTGAGCTCTGTAGACCATTTCAGGGAGGCCCATGGCGGCCTATTTATCTGGTCAGTGCCAGAGAAGCAAGGCCCTGACACAGCCCCTCTCTTTGACCAGATTGCTGGCAAGACCAGGTCCTGGCTGCCACATGCAGATGGGGGGAAGGGTAGTTTGTTAATATTGAGTTTCCCACTGGAAGTTAAAACAAGAAATGGAACAGCAGGAGTCCGCTCCATTTGGTTGACTTGGAACAGCTGCTGACTCCAGCATGGAGCGGAAGGCAGAGCTTCACCCTGGGTAGAGGCTGCTTTTCAGGACCCGTCCAAATCAAACTTCCACTCAATGACTTCATTGAAAGCTGGTTTACATCATGAAGAGAACCTCCATTTATTTATTTGTAATAACTTTGGGATTTTTATGGACCCGCAAGAGGATGTAATTTAAGAAAACATTAGCAAGCTGTTCCAAATACCAGCACTTCGAAATAGGCCATGCCAAACACCCATTGGGGGCAGTCCTGCAATATTAAAAATGAAAAGCCAGAGCAAAACTCCTTTTAGAAAGGGTCTAGGATCTGGGGAAAGATTAGGGCTCAAAGTTTTGATCATGGCATCCCAGGGTCCCAGGAAAAAGACAAAGAGTCTTCCAACATATCTCATTATGAACAACATATGACCTAACTGTACTGGGCCCATCTATGTCTCCCCAGTGGAATGGTCCCTTGGAAATAACTTCTAAAGTATATTATGCTGGACCTCTCTTCTGAAGCTCACTTTGAACACAGTCAGAAAAATAATGTGGTGTTTTCATTAAGGTTTTGAAGACAAAATAATAAAAAAAAAATCACCAGGAAAGGAGGTAGGCCCCAAATGACCCCTCACCTGGGAAATACAGAGCTTTTCAAGGTCCCATGCTATTAACAGTCATCCTTTTCAAAAAAAATTTTTTTAAAAATCATCATAGGATTTTAGATCTGGAGCTAGAAAGGAGTTCAGAGATCATCTAGGTAAACTTAATTCTTTTTCCACTGCCATTAAAATTCAGAAATATCCATTCCAAATATCTCAAGGGAGAAAGCTTGGGATCCGAGGTTATTGAAGATCCAACAAAAGGGAGTCATTTCCAATTCTGCCTGTTTATTACCTATCCTCTATCCTCAATACACTTGTTATAATGCAGGAAAATGGGCACATAAGGCTATATAGACAAAGCAGGGAAGGGCACACCAAACATCCAAAAATGACCGTGGAAAGCAGATAACTAAAAACCTCCACTGGAAATGCTCAGCCAAGTGAATGCATTCTGTTTGTCTTTTCAGACAAGTACGGGATAGACAAGGAAGCTGGTGGAGTCGCACTGGTGCAATCACACACAATCCCGCCAGCTCAAACAGCACCTGAGAGCCGATGGTTAAATTTTCAGTGTGAACATTTATGACTCAGAAGTTGGCAAATGCTACAAATCAAGGCCTGGTTTGTTGTTTTGTTGATTGTCTATGCTTGAGAAAATGATGGAGAAAATGTTAATAATGCAGATTAAACTTAAAAGCATGTCCTGCATACATTTTTCCCCCTGGGAAACCGAATGTTAAACATTTGCCAGCACACCCCCTGGATTAAACACTAGCTAAGACTTCAAGAATTCTCAGTTCAACTTCTGCCTCTGACCAGCCCATGAACCAGTATAGACAGTAACTGCTAACTCAGCTGCCTTACCTATAAAGCAAGGTTGTTGTGAAAAATTGATAAGCAAATGAAATTGTAACCCACTTGGGGAAGGCAAAAACTTTTTTAAATTAATTAATTTATTTTTAGCTTTCAACATTCATTTTTATAAGATTTTGAGCTCCAAATTTCCCCTCTTCCACTCCCCAGTCCCCAAGATGACACACAATCTGATATAGCCTATACATGTACAATCATATTAAACATATTTCTACATTGGTCATGTTGTGAAAGAAGAATCAGAACAAAAGGAGAAAATCATGAGCAAGGAAAAACAGAAAAAAAAACAAAAAAGAGAAAATAGCATGCTTCAAACTGCATTCAGACTCTATGGTTCTTTCTCTGGGTGTGGATAGTATTTTCTATCATGAGTGTTTTGGAATTGTCTTAGATTATTGCATTAGTGAGAAGAGCTAAGTTTAACAAAGTCAGTTTTGCTGTTACTGTGTATAATGTTCTTCTGGTTCTGCTCACTTCACTTAGCATCACTTCATGCAAGTCTTTCCAGATTTTTCTGAAATCTCTTTGCTCACCATTTCTTACAGAACAATAATATTGCACTACATTTGTATAACACAGTTTGATCAGCCACTCCCCAATTGATGGTCACGGGGAGGCAAATTTGGAGACAGATTGTGGGGGGCTTTAAGTGCGAGGCTAAGGCGTTTGTATTTTGTCCCAAAGATAATAGGAAGCTGCTGATATTATTTCAGCAAGGAAATTTGATCCTATACTTTAGGAAGTTTTTGACACTATTTTGAGGGATGAATTAGAGGAGAGAGTGGCTGGTGACAAGAAGGCCAGATTGGAAGCAAAAGGCGATGAAGGCCTGAACTAGATTGTGATGGAGAATCAATGCAGCAGATATTAAAGAAGTGGACCTGGCAGGACTTGGTAAATGGTTGGGTGGTGAGGGTGGTGGTGACAGAGAAGGAAGAGTTTAAGTTGTAGTCAAGGTTTTGAGTCTAGTGACTGAAGAATGGTGCTGCCATCAATGAAAAAGGAAGTTAGGAGGAGGGTCAGGCTTATTAGGGAAAGATGCTGAGTTGAGTTGCAAATTCTGAGTTTGAAGTGCTGGAGGGACTTTCAAAAAGAGCTGTCTCCAAGGTAGCAGACAGCATCGGCACCAAACACAGTAGTTTGGAAGCCACAACCATGACGTGATAATCAAAGCCATGAGAATGGATGAGATGATCAACTCAAAGTATTGAGGAAAAAAATGCAAAACTGAAAACTATCAGGAGGTCTATCAATAGAGGAATAGTTGAACAAATGGTGGTATAAGAATATGGAGTATAACTGTGCTGTAAGAGGAAAGAGATGATTTCAGAAAGACGTGGAAAGACTTGTATGAACTGATGTAGAGGGAAGTAAGCAAAACCAGAAAAAATAATTTATACTATGACATCAATATTATAAAAATGAACAGTCTTGAGGACTTGTTTAAACTGATAAAGACTAAAATGAGCAGAACCAGAAGAATAATTTATATAGTAACAATAACAGTGTAAGAACAAGCCTTTTTGAAAGCTGTCAGAGGTATAATCAATTTAATGACCATTCATGATTCCACAGGACTAATAATGAAACATGCCATCTACTATGGAGAGGTGATGAATTTAGGGTGCAGGATGAGACAGACATTTTTGTGTGCAGCTATTGAAGGGTTTTGTTTTGTTTGGCTACGCATAGGTATCACAAGGATTTGTTGACTTTTCTTTTTTGATGGGGTAGGTGTTGCGAGAGAGAGAAAATAGGTTTCTGTTCATTTCAAAAAATAGAGACATGGAGGGTAGTACTATAGATGTGATATAATGCACTCACTTTCAGATGACTTTATAGTATCATTGGTTTTATTTAGCTATTTTCCTTTATTATAAGAGACCACTTGTGAAGTGGGAGTTTGTGTGACATGGGAATGTTTGTAGTGTAAAAACAAAGCACATCGACAAAACGTATTTTTTTAAAAAAGGAAAGAAGTGGGTCCAATATAGAGCCATGCCATTAAAGGGTAAAAGATAGGAATGGGGGATGAAAATAGGGCCCACCTTTTAGTTCTAGTTACAAGTCAATACCTTTTCATTTTTTTCTAATGTTTATCTCATGGAGAAAAATAAATAGGAAAGGGATAATAACTAGACCTCTGTTGTCACTGGTATATGAAGACAGCTCCTCTTGAGGAATTTTCTCTACTTATGCCCATCAGTACCTTCTCTGCAACTTAGAGTTTTACACAGTTGCCAAGAGTACTGACAGGTTTAGTGACTTACTCAGGGTCACACAGTCAGTATATGTCAGACTTGAACCTGGCCTTCTTGGCTCAGGATTAAAGCTCCTGGTAAAGAAGTGCTTCATCTTCTCTATGGGAAGAGAAACCTTCCTGAGAGGCAGGGATAAGAGAGTTATTTGTTTTTCCCCTTTGAAGAGGACTAATAACATCACAGGTGATGTCTTGACTTGTTGGTGAATTGAAGTGAAGCAGAGCTACACAAACTTTTTCTTCGTGAGTCATGGAAGTCCAGTGGCAGGACAAACATCAGGACGACCAGTGATGACCCAGAATGCAGTGGATGCCTTTGGCACCTTCGATGTCTGAGCAAGCTCTAAGTGCTCCACAGCACCTGCCTCACCTGCCTTCATGGTCATTGGAACAAATTGTCCTCATCCACCCATTCCTCCAGGGGAAGTTTTCACATGCTTGGGGTAGACATCCCCCTAAGCCACTGATGGGTTTGAGGCCTGTCAGTTACCCTCAATCTGGTTTAGCTGGTTTGCCGAGATGGTTTTACTGTGGTGTGGCTGCTGCTCATGCTACACCTTCTTGGAGTCACAGGTGAGAGCCGGATGACTGGTTGAATGCCAAAGGTGGGTGAACAGCCCTGAAAAGGCCTCTGGCAAGCCCTCACACCAGAGGTGCTAGTCTTTCTTGAACACTCCATACACCCCCAAAAGTAAGAAAGCAGACAATGATCAATGGAGAATTTGTGGGTAGATTCTTAAACCTTTTAAACTTGGCTCTCTTCCAGCCCTCACCTACTCTAATTAAGAAAGGAGGGAGAAATAGGGAGAAGGGAAAAGAGAGAAGAAAGAGTGAAAGGGAGAGAAGAAACAGAAAGAGGAAGATATGATACAAAGAGATAAGGAAAGAGAGAGAAAAGGGGGAGGGGAGCAAATTCACCTTCTAGACCTGTTCCTGACTTCCTCTGGAATTCAGAATCATGCCCCTCCTGCTGTCTCATACGGCAACTTCTCTCAGCACATGGGCTCATCTTGAACTGGAACGTGCTGCCATCCCTGTGGTCTGCTCCTTATGCAATATCCCTCTGCAAGGGCCCAGCCCTTTTCTCCCATTGCTGACTTTCTTTTGGGGCCTTCGTTTTGTGAAGGAATCCAGGTTAGCCTGCCTTCATTACTCTCCCAAACCTATTCTTTTCCAGACTTCAATATCATTCCCTTGGGTCAGCTACCTTCATTTCCTTACCTGTTGTCAGCTCACATTTGTGTGTTGTTTTCCCATAGGAGAATATGAGCTCCTTGAGGGAAGGGTCTCTTTCTTTTTGCTTGTATCTGTATCATTAACACTTAGCACAGTACCTGGCACTTTGTAAATACTTATTTCCTTCCTTCCTTCCCTTCCTTCCTTCCTTCCTTCCTTCCTTCCTTCCTTTTCCTTCCTTCCTTCCTTCCTTCCTTCCTTCCTTCCTTCTTCCTTCCTTCCCCTCCCAAAAAGAAATAGAGAAAGAACTCAGTATCCAGATAGCTTGGTGCACACAGGAAGGCAAGCATGCTCTCTCTTTCTCTGTCTCTGTCTCTGTCTCTTGTCTCTCTCTCTCTCTTCTCTCTCTGTCTCTCTCTTCTTCTCTCTCTCTCTCTCTCTCTCTCTCTTCTCTCTCACACACACACACACACACACACACACACACACGTGAGCACACACAGTGTTCATGAGAAGTCTCCCCTTGTTCCCCTGGCTCATGAGCATTGCCTTCCCAATCAGACAAGGGAGGCTAGATGTACTCGCCTACGAGCTATCCTTGGTTTGCTGCTTCAGCCAGGGGAGCAGCTCTCCTTGGGGTACAGAACACCACTTGTAACTCTTGTGGGGTGATAGAAACCTACAGACTCTGGTGTTCCTTTTATGAAGAGCTGGTCCTTGTGTGAGTCAGCAAAATGTTTGCTGGCAGCTGAGCTGCGGCTGGGGGTGGTGGGGAGTGAGCCTGAAGGTAAGGCCAGTGTGGTGGAATGAGTCAACAGTAGATTTAATTTTGAAAAATCCCCTCTGGTGCTGTATGTGCTACCAACCGAATATTTTCTAGACTTCTAAACTTAGCTTGGCAAAGATCAGACATAAACAAATACATGATGCCACAAGATCTGCCCTTGTCCTATCCATCAAGAGTTGCTATACCATTAATGAAGTCATATGTCAAGGGGCATTTATTAAGCATCCATTGTGTGTGTCAGGTGCTGTGTTAAGCTCTTAACAAATATTATCTCCCTTGATCCTCACAACAACCCTGGGAAGTAGGTGCTATTATTATTATTTTTTAATCTTCTTTTTTTTTAAGGCAATTGGGGTTAAGTGACTTGCCCAGGGTCACACAGATAGTAAGTATCAAGTGTTTGGTCTGAGGCCAGATTTGAACTCAGGTCCTCCTGGCTTCAGGGCTGGTGCTCTATCCACTGCGCCACCTAGCTACCCCAGTAGATGCTATTATTGCCCCCATTTTGCAGATGAGGAAACTGAGGCAAACAGAGGCTAAATGACTTGCCCAGAGGTCACACAGCTAGGAAGCATCCGAGGCTGATTTTAACTTGGGCCTTTCTGACTCTAAGCCCAGAGCCCTACCCATTGTGCTGTCTAGCTACCTAAGAGGCAGAATACCCTAATTGGCCTGGTGAGTGTTACTAGAACTCCGTGCCACATGCCAGTTTGGAGGGCACTGGGTGGTGAATCAGTGTGGACCTCTTTGTATCTGTCCCTAATCTGTCTTACAGCTGTAGCCTCCTGAGGTCTGGGCCCTTTTACAAAGGCAAAAGTGCTAGACCTGGTGGCTCTTTTCTGCTTCTCCTCCTTCTCTGTCTCTCTCCCTCTGATGCGGCCTGGAATACCTTCCTGCTCTTCAGAAAAATGACCTCATTCATCCTCCTAAGAGCTCTGGGGGTGGCTAACATTATCCTTGTTTCATAAGCTTCACTTTGAACACATGGAGAGCATGGGGATATTGGGCTTTCACTTTATTTTTTTAATGATAAACTATTCAAGGGAATTTATAAAACAAACATTATTAGAAAAGAACGATTATTTTTTCATAGCATCGCAAACCTGGAGTTGGAAAGGCCCTCAGAAGTCATCCATTCTAATCCTCCATTTTGCAGAGAAGGAAATTAAGACCCATGGAGGTTAAATGACTTTCCCAAGGTCACATAGCCAGTAAGGATCAGAGGTGAGCCTGGAACCCAGGGTCTTCTCTGGCTCCGGAGCCAACGCATTTTCTAGGCTATCCAGAGGGAGATCCTGAAGAGACGTCATCAGAGTGACCAATAGAATGGGCCCTGCCTTTCCTCCTCTCTTTCTCATTCTGACAAATCCTAAAACAAATAATTACAATAATGAGAAGATTTCAAGAACATTGCCAGAAGCAGGCTCTTTCCCAAGAGAAACAGAAATGTAGCACCAGGTCTCTCCATAGAGCAGAGAAAGAAAATGGGAGTCTGGGAGATGGTGAAATAAATGCAAATGAAAAGGCAAAGTGGATCAGGCTGGTCTTGCAGTGCTAGATTCAAGCCCCACCTCTGATACATATAATCCAGGGACCGCAAGCAAGTCAAGACTTCTCAGTATCACAGAAGACTCTCCAAGACATGTTCAGTTGTGTCCGACTCTTTGTGACCCCATTTGGGGTTTTCTTGGCACAGATACTGGCAGTGGTTTGCCATTTCCTTCTGCAGCTCATTTTACAGATGAGGAAATTGAGGCAAGCAGTGTAAAGTAACTTACCCAGAGTCACACACCTAGTAAGTGTCTTAGGCTGGATTTGAATTCAAGAAGACGAGTCTTCCTGACCCCAGGCCTGGCACTCTATCCACTGTACCATCTCACTGCCCATCTAAGACTATAAAACTATAACTCTCTACCAGCTATAAAGGGCATAGATAAGTGGCTGATTTGCCTGGGTGAAGGGAGCTTCCATGCTGGGAGTTCTCTACATTGATAAAATTACTCCTGGGTCAATAGGTTGTCTATAGGCTCATAGATTTAGAGCCGTAGGGGTCCTCAGAGGCATTCCCTTTAATCCAACCCTTCATTTGACAGATGAGGAAACTGAAGTTTGAGTGACTTGCCTAAGCTCACACAGATAGTAGGTGACAGAAACTAGATTTGAGTAACCTCCCTCCCATCCTCAGGGCTCCCAATCTAGTATCCTTTCTATTGGTTCACTCTGTCTCCCCAACTTGTCCTCATAGTCCTTGAAATCAGGGGACCAGTGTGTAAATTTCACTTACTATCTGTTTGACCTTGTGTAGGTCACTTCTTTCCCTAACTATAAAATGAGAGAATTTGACTTAGCAATCATGCCTTTTAAGGACCCTCTTGAGGGCCACAGGACTACTATTTTCTGTGGGTAACAGCACCCCCAAAGGCCTCGAGGCTCATCTAGGGGGACAGTTAGCTGGTGGAAATAGAGGCCCTGAGAGGTGGGGAGGGGGAGATGCTTCCAATTTGGAAGACAGCAGAGGCGGAGGTAAGGGGAAGGGGGTGGGGAGACAAGCAAACAATGAGTTAGGGAGCCATTGGGGGATGAGGTGGGGGAGGGCACCAGCAGAGGCACCTGTGAAAATAGCAAATAGTTGAACAGGCAAGTGACCACATCCTGCCCTGGGTCCTTTGCCTTTCACACGGTGGGAAGGATCAGAGGGTGAGGGGTTTGGGAAGCGGTCTCCCACGCTGCCTGTATCCCTAAGGGCCGGTCAGGAATTTGACAAGGAGATGAGCTCAGTGGCTGCGGGGGGACACCCCAGTGCCCTGAGAAAGGAGTGTGAGAGCCATCAGCGGCAGACCATCCATCCCTTCGCCTTAACCTCTGCCCCTTCCTGCCCTCCCAGCACTTAAGAGGTCCTGACAAGCCCCCAAGTCTAAGCACCTTCAAAGTTTTCCAAAAGAGATGGTCAGTGGGGGTGGGGGTGTCAGCTTCTGCCAGTCGCCTCCATATCTTTTCCACTCTGCAGCTGACAGACACTTGAGAGCTCTCCTTCCCAAGCCCGTATCCTGCTGGCTTGGGGCAAAGTGTGCAGCTTTCCCACCAGGATCAGTGAGGGAATGGCCTAGCAGTGACCAGAGGGGACCAGTCTCTTTTCCCAGCAAAGCCTGAGCTCTGTCCAGGTAGCCCCAGTCTTCCCTAGTTTTCCAGGGTGTTTCCCCCTCCTCTTCTGCCTGTTTGGAGAACACATCACCTAGTATCTGAAAGGTTCCTTCTACTTCTTGTTTGACGTTCCTTATTTACAAAGCAAACAAAACGTTCCTTTTAACACACATCATGCTAAGTTTATTAATGCAGAAAACAATCCCAGGAGGCCAACCCAGGGGACCCCTGAAACCTTCCAGCACAAACTCTTCAAACGTTCAACGCGTCAGATCCTCCACAACGATAGTTCACACAATGGAGTAAAAATAATATTTTTCTTTGGGCCTTTCCAGTCGCTTTTGTGGCGAGCAGACAGAAATTATTTTCTTACTCTGCTCCCAGAGCAGAAATCTGGACCAAGCTGCGTTTATTTGTTTAACACAATGATTTCATCCTAAATGTCTCGACAGCAAATAGTTCGTGGTTTAAGAAAGAGCCTTTGAAAAGGAGGGCTGGAGCAGGGGAAAATGGGAAATATGTGGCTTTCAGGAGGAGAGGTAGAAAATCTTGTTAGGGAGGGGAAAGTGGACAGGGTGTGGGCGTGCTCCCCTCTGCCTTCTAGAGGGATCTGGGCGTCCTGGGCCCCAGGAACCTCTCCACAATCAAACTATGCTGCTGCCCCTTTTAAAGGTAAGGGGGGAGACAGAAGGTTGACCCTTTGGTAACAAATGCCAGCCATTTACCTAGGGACAGCTCTGCCCCAAAGCCTATTCCCTCCCTACACAGACACCACACACACACACACACACACACACACACACACACACACACACACACACACACACACTGACCAACTGACAGACACACCAACAGAGACACAGACAGGGAAACAGGCAGACAGACATCCACACAGACACAGACAGAAACACAGACACAGATCTCTCTGCATCTCTGTCTCTGTCTCTGTCTCTGTCTCTGTCTCTGTCTCTGTCTCTCTCTCTCTCTCTCTCTCTCTCTCTCTCTCTCTCTCTCTCTCACACACACACACACACACACACACACACACACACACACACATACACAAGCAGATGCTCAAACCTACTTGAAGAAAAGGGCTTTTTGTATTCACCATTCTCTTTCCTAATTCAGAAAATGTCTGTCCTCATCAGAATCAAGTCATAATCATACTAACATACTAATAATAGCCAACATTTATACAATGTTTTAAGGTTTTTAAGGCACTTTACATAAACCTGTAGGCTGGAGCTCTGCTGCTAACACCTCAAACAGGTGTTAAATGACATTTTTAAAAAGGTAGATCAGTGGCAAGAGAAAATTAAGAAAGCAGATTATGGATAACCCACACACACTGGATAATCAATCGGTCTTGGGACATCTCAGTGTCATCTAGAGTTTTTGGGCTGCTAAACCTTTTTGTGGAACTTAGTGATATGTCTTTTTGTCCCCACTGCTTTCTGCAGGTCAGTTATCCCTTCCACATTGTGACTTTCCCCATCATGGTTTCAATATATTGCAAGTCGACATAAGAAATTTAAAGGGAATTTTGGGGGAGTTTTGTGGAACCCATGGATGACACGCAAACATCAGCAGACGATATAGAAAAGGTTTAGAAACTCAGAAATGCATAAGATATATGTATAGTATTATATAATATCAACATATTTTATCTTTTAATACCATTAATAATTTAGACTTCTCTGGTACAAAGGGAGGGCCAGAAATTTTATGTGGATTTTCCAAATCTTAGGCTAACATCTGTGATGTGAAAGGGATAACAGTATCGAATTTTAGATTAGGGGTGGGGGGAAGAGAATTCCTCAGCTCCATATATGGTCAAGGCTTTTCACATGTAAATATGTGGCTACAGTGGATAGACAGGTGACCTCTGAGTCAGAAAGACCTGAGTTCCATTCCACCTTTGAAACATACTATGACCTGAGCTAGGCAAATCATTTGATCTCTCAGGGCCACAGGCAAATCTTTAAAATGCAAGTTACAGAGAAAGTGTCCCTCCACTTTGATAGAGGAAGTAGCTAGAATGCCCTCTCTGGGTGAGATGATGGGTCCTTTAAAATGCATTAAAATATTAGAGGCAGTGTGGTGTAGTGGGAAGAACATTAGATCAGGAGTTATAAGGGAAAGGGTAGATTCCTGCCTCTTCAGCTGTGTGCTCTGAGGCTCGGTTTCCTCATCTATAACAACGATTTATTATCTACAAAATGGGTATGATAGACCTTAGGCAAACAGATACACTCGAGAGATTTGGGGGGGGGGAGGATCTGGACCCGTATTATCTTCCATGGAGAGAACTCCTTCCAATGATGCAGATAGCAAAGCCAAAAAGGACTCTAGATGTCATGTGATCCAGTCCCTCCAGTTTGTAGCTGAAAAAATTTGATAATCACTGTCAGAGACAGAGCTGAGACTGGAACTTGAATTTTCTAACTTGCAGTGTGATGTGTGCTCTCCTATACCACAATAAAGAGGGGATAAAAAGTATGGGTAGAATTGGAGGGACACAACCAGGACTGGTAGTGGCTGGTAGAAAGTCATTCTGATTCCTCACCTCTTCCTTATATCAAGTTCTAATTTTGATCACTAATATTGCTCAGCTAGATGGTGAAGTGGATAGAGCTATAGAGCTCTGGGCCTGGAGTCAGGAAGACTTGAGTTCAAATCCACCCTCAGATACTTACTAGTTGAGTGACCCTAGGCAAGTCACTTATTCTTGTTTGCCTCGGTTTCCTCATCTGTAAAATAAGCTGGAGAAGGAAATGGGAAACCATTCCAGTATCTTTGCCAAAAAAACTTCAAATGAGGCCGAGAAGAGTCAGACATGACTCAACAACAATAACAAATAATAATAATAGCTAAAATTTATATAGTGCCTACTATGTGCCTGGCACTGTGCTTAGCACTTTACATATATTGTTTCTTTTGATCCTTACAACAAGCCTGGGAGTTGTCGTATAATCCCTATTTTACAAGTAAGGAAACTGAGGCAAACATAGTTTAAGTGACATCTAACTAATAAAAGTTTGAGGTCAAATTTGAACTCAGGTCTTCCTAACTCCAGACCAGGCACTCTATCTAGCTTTGCCACCTAGCTTCCTCACCAATAATTAAAATGCAAAATGTCCTTATAGGGGCTGTAGTGAATTCAGGCTTTCTTTGCTTAAGGATTAGATAGATAGACAGACGAGATAGAAGCTTTGTTATATACTAGTCAGGCACTATACTAAATGCTGAGGATACTGATTAAGAAAGCAGATTATGGACAACACACACACTGGATAATCAATCAGTCTTGGGACATCTCAGTGTTCTCTAGAGTTTGGGCTGCTGAACCTTTTTGTGGAAAGGGGAGATGGTCCCTGTCCAAGAAGCTTATATTTTATTGGGAGAAAACAACATAGAAAGGACAGCTGCCAAATGGGAGATCTATAAGATATGGCTGGAGGTACCCAGGAGCTGCTGTAGAGGACCAGAACAGAGAAAAGTAAGGTCAAAGCTGGCCTATCAAAGCCCGGGGTGGTCAGGTGCAGGGCCCATGTTTTTCAGTGATGGAGGAGTGGAGATGCTGGCCTGATTATGATAGGAAGTTGAAGAGAAATACTCATTGAAGACTGCTATTTGTCTTCTAATCAGGAGGAGGAAGTCTGTGCTACTCCTTTTGGTTAACTGGGTCCTTCAGGAAAGAATAAAGGGTAGCTGGGTGTACTCGTTGTCACGAGTTCAAATCCAGCCATGGACATGACTAGCTGTATGACTGTTGGCATGTCCTGTTTGCCTCAGTTCCTTAATCTGTAAAACGGCTGAAGGAGGAAATGGCAAACCGCTATCTTTGCCAAGAAAACCCCAAATGGGTTGGAAAGTTGGACGCGAATGAAACGACTGAACTACAGCAACAAAAGACGAAAGCAAGCTGGGGAGTATTCATTCAGGTCCCAAAGCAGCTGCTGCCACATAGCCACACAGCACCTGGCCCAAAGCCCTTCGCCCAAAGGGTGTTCCATCAATCTTTGCTGATCAGTTGTACATTCCCTGGCAGCCCATACCTCTGCATGTTCTGGATGCTTCGTGTTTGCTCAGAATCATCTAGATTGAGAACCTGATCCCTTGAGAACACAAAGCAGAGGACATATTGTTGCTAGCCCTGCCTAAGAAATATCTCTTTATTTTTTGGCTCTATTCAGAAACATAATGCACACCGACCACAGAGAAGCCCGGGAAAAAATATGCAAGGTCAAGCCTTCAGCATTTTCTGTCGGTTCCTGGTGATGACCTGATCTTAGACCCATTGGAAGCCCAGGGATGAGAAAAGCCAGGAGAAACTTTCTCTCTTAATCTTGGCATGCTCATGCTCTCATTCTGTTTACGTGTTCACTCTTTGCCAGAAGATTAATTTTCAAGACACTAAAGAAAAATCACTCGTGTGCAGGATTATTTTCTCAGCATGTGCATCTTTAAATCAATGAGACAAAGAATAGAATTTAGGGTGGGGAGCACTCCTCACTGTGAAAACACGGCAGAGAGCGAGACCCAACAAACACAATGTTCTTTCCATGCTCATCTCTTTATTTCCCAAGATATAGCATTAGATGATATTCACAGGGAAAGGGTCAGATGAAATAAAACCAAGGCCAAATTCTTTGAAGCTGAATCTTGTCCATTGGATGTCTGATTTTTTCCCCCATCTCAATAGTGGGATCTTTACTGATAACCATCAAACTGATGTAAGAAAAACAATGCTTTCCAAAAGATTATTGGAGTTTTGTGGGAGGATCTAGCTGACAGAGAAAGGCCCTGTCAGGTCTGTATTGTTGGAAAGGTGTTGTGTTTTTAGGGATTAATACATCAAGGAAAAACCATTTTCAATTAAATCTCAGAGCACTTTCTATAGCTGTTATCTTTCATGTTGCTGTTGCTCCTTTATTATTATTATTTTTTAGTAAGGAAATTGGGGTTAAGTGACTTGGCTAGGGTCACACAGCTAGTAAGTATCAGATGTCTGAAGCCAGATTTGAACTCAGGTGCTCCTGACTCCAAGGCTAGTGCTCTATCCAGTGCACTATCTAACTGCCCCTGGTCCTTCATTCTTGAAGAGGATCAATGACATCATCAGGGTGATGTTTTGACTTGCACTTAAACTGAATTTAAATGAGGCTGAGCTGAGCAAAATCCTCAGCCTCACTCTCTCCTCCTGAGTCATTGGAGTCCAGTGGCAAGACATAAGTCAAGAGGACTGGCAATGGCCAGAATGCAATGGGTGACCCTGGTCTCTCTAAATTAAGGTTTTTCCCAGGCCTCAGTTTGTCTGAGGCAACACCCTTTCAATGACTAAGAGCTAGGTAAGAATTGAAAGAAAAGATGGCTTAATTTATTTAACTTTACTTAAAGTCACAAAATATTAATCTGGGAGGGGAAGACTCTCAAAGTTTCTGGTCAGAGCAAAAAGTAATTGTTATTCACATTCACTTTCATATGGACAGATTGGATGAGGACACAAAGAACTTGACCCTAAAGACATCATCAGAATGTCTCCCAAATGCCATTCTGGGATGATTTCTTTTGTCTTTGTGATAACCATCACCATTGATATTCATGTGAGTGCCATCCAAGCAACCCTTGGATTTGGGGTTTTTGGGGGGAAAGGGGAAGGAATTCCTTTCCATAAAAATATGTTTATTTATTTATTTTTGGTGAGGCAATTGGGGTTAAGTGACTTGCCCACAGTGAGCTAGTAAGTGTTATGTGTCAGAGGTCCGATTTGAACTCAGGTCCTCCTGACTCCAAGGCCAGTGCACCACCTAGCTGCCGAAATATGTTTATTTTTATTTTGCAATTGACAAAAGGGAATAGGGCCCTTCTGAAATATTTGCTTTAAGGTCCTGAACTTTACCTCATGGCACTGATCATCACTGATATCTACATCTAGCTTCCTCCACATCATTGTGCCTTTTGTGAGAGCCAAGACTGTGTTTTATTTCATCTTCATATCCTCCACAGCAGCTAGAGTTATGTTTTGTACATGGTAAGTATGTGTTGAATGAATGAATAAAAGAGATCTTACAAGTTCCTATGGTGATTTATCCTATCTGTTTCTAGTTGGAACTGAGCCTAAACTACTTTGTGTAGGGATGGTATTGGGAAGTGCTTTGCTTTCCATGACATAGGGGAGGCAAAACTGTCTTCTATAATATAGTGAAAAGTAATTCAACTGGAAAGCTGACCTGCTGGTAATCTTGAGTTCCAGGATTAGAGGGAGGAGGAATCTTTTGTTGTTGAATTGTTTTAGTCCTATCTGACTCATCGTAATCCTGTTTGAGGTTTTCTTGGCAGAGATACTGAAGCAGTTTGCCATTTCCTTCTCCAGCTCATTTTACAGATAAGAAAATTGAGGCAAGCAGGTTAAGTGACTTGCCCAGGGTCATGCAGCTCAGTAAGTGTCTGAGATGGAATTTATCCACTATATCACTCTCCCCCCAAAAGATGAGGGTAGTTTCTCCCAAGGAGAAGGGAGGTTTGACTGATGAGGTGGGAACACTTAGTGGGTGGAAGATGGAATGAATCTTGGTACCAAATTTCCCCAGGGAAAGGTTCATGAAAGAGGCTGTTATTTCTTAACTATCTTGCTATGGAAGACCAGAGCTCATGATAGGTACTGGTGGTAGTGTTGGAGGACTTAACCTGTGCAGTGGATCTGAGGCTCCTGGTGCTGATTCTGGTCATTCTGACTGATTCTTATATCAGGGGACTTTCTCTGAATTGCCACTGATGTTGACCACTCAGTATGAATGGTACTTTTTAGAAGATTGTTTTGTTTTGTGTTTTTTATTCTTTGTATTAAGCTCTTATTCAAGTGCTGATTACGTTAAGATTTGTTCAAGATTATTTTAGTGGGGAAAGGTCTCCTAGAACACTTTTGAGACTGACACCAATGGATGGAATGTGCTACGAGAAACACCTGTTTTATGTAGACTGGGCAGACTAGGCGCCGGGGAGGTCATTCTCAAATCCTCATTGGTTTTGCTTTCCTGCTACAAGAGACATAAAAAGCTCAACCTATGGGAAGTTGGTTTCATAGGATTTAGTGGAATTTCCACTGCCCTGTGGAAATCCCTTTTTGACATGACCAGTGGTTAGGCCAACATGGGTGGGGGGAGAGGGGGTGAAGAGTAGCATTTTATGTGAATTAGAATTCTGTTTAACCTTAGGAAATATATTCTTTTTAACCTCATTCTAAGTAAAGTTGTTTTTAATTGCATTAGGGCCTCATTGCATTCTAATCCTGAGCCTGAATCACTGGACTGACCTGAGTTAGGTCTCGCCCAGAGTAGATTCTGGTCACGTTTCCATACTTTAAAGGTCTCAGTATTTACTTAGTGCCCACAATGTATGTACTAAGGGACACACAGAGGATGTGGTTCCTATATTTTATGTCCTTACATTCTAATTTAATATGTTGAATGGGTGCTGCCTATCTCAGCCCCTAAAAGTGCTACTAAATGTAAACTTCATTCCTTTGACATAATATTACTCAAAGTGCAATGAAACTCTGTTCTAATGTGGTTGGTTTTTTTTTAATTGCTTGGATTCAGGTGTAGGTCAAATAATCTTCCGAACACAACCAACTGTAATTAGTAGAAAATGGATAGGACAATTTCTTTAAAATGTAAATGTTAGCTTGATCCCACACCCCGACACTCACACCCACACCCACACCCCCCCCACACTCATACCATTCCCTCCCACACACACATTCTATAGGTTCCATTGAGCCTATGAAATCAGAAATATCCCCCAGCCATAGGATTTCCTATGCTTTACAGTAAGTTTCTTAAGTGCACTAGTTACTTTTAAATGACTACCATTTCTATGAACCATGAAGTCAAGGGAAATTGTTTTCATTGAAGTAAAAACAGACAGCCAATCCTAATT
Source organism: Phascolarctos cinereus (assembly GCF_003287225.1). Classification (NCBI taxonomy): domain Eukaryota; kingdom Metazoa; phylum Chordata; class Mammalia; order Diprotodontia; family Phascolarctidae; genus Phascolarctos; species Phascolarctos cinereus. The sequence goes on along the minus strand of NW_027555847.1, from coordinate 314,430,824 downwards.
AGGATGACAGAGTTTTGAAGGTCAGCTAGTCCCACTTCTCATCCAAAGCAGCAATAGTCTTTTTTTTATAATATCCTTGACAGTAAGGCAGATGGACATTCTATGCTTCACATGGCAGGTATTTTGTGAGGCAGCCTGTCCCACTGGGGAATAGGCTTTTTAATAGAAAGGTCTTATTTATATTGAGCCAAAGTTGCATTCCATTGGCCCTAATTCTGCCCTTGAGAACAACACCAAATACACACACTCCCTGTTTAACACGACAGCCTTTAAAATATGTGAAAACAGCTATTATGTTCCCTTTTTAAGTCTTCTCTTCCACAGGCTAAACATTCTCAAACTTTTCAACCCAGAGGACATGCTTTTTAGAACTTTCACTATCCAGGTAACTTTCCATCAGATGCTCTGGTTTTCCAAGTCCAGCTTAAAAGTGTGGTACCTGACCCACATATAAAGGGAGATATCAGAAGAAGATTAGAACATGGAACATATTAGACTTATGGATGGAAGAAGAATTTATGAATAAACGAGAGACAGAAAACATTGTGGGATGTAAAATGGATAATTTTGATTATATTAAACTAAAAAGATTTTGTACAAATAAAACTAATATAGCAAAGATTAGAAGGAAAGCAGAAAGTTTTGGGGAAAATTTATAGACAGTTTCTCAGAAAAAGGTCTCATATCTCAAATATATAGAGAACTTTGTCAAATTTGTAACTATATGAGTCATTCCCCAATTAACAAATGGTCAAAGGATTTTGACAATGGACAAGGAGTTTTTGATGAAGAAATCAAAACTATATACAGTCATATGAAAAATGCTCTAGGGGTAGCTAGGTGGCGCAGTGGGCCTTAGAGTCATGAGGACCTGAGTTCAAATTTGCCTTCAGACAATTGTCCCTTAACTAGCTGTGTGACCCTGGGCAAGTGACAACCTCAATTGCCTTATCAATGAGCAAAAAAAAAAATTAATAAAAAGAAAAATGCTCTAAATTATTATTGATTAGAGATAGCGTCTCACACCTATCAGATTGGCTAAAATGATAGAGGGGAAAATGACGAATGTTGGAGGTAATGTGGAAAAATTGGGACACTAATACACTGTTGGTGGAACTGTGAAATGATCCAACCATTTTGGAGAGCAATCTGGAATTATGCCCAGAGAGTTATAAAACTGTATATTCTTTGACCCAGCAATATTACTATTAGATCTGTTTCCCAAGGTGATTAGAGAAAAAGGAAAAGAACCTAGATGTTCTAAAGTGTTTATAACAAGTCCCTTTCTGGTGGCAAAGAATTGGAAATTGAGGGGATGCCCATCAATTAGAGAATGGCTGAATGAGTTGTGGTATATGATTGTGATGGAGTACTACTATGCTGTAAGAAATGATGAGTTGGTTGATTTTAGGAAAAAATGGAAAGACTTGTATGAAATAACGAAATAATCAATAATGTTGTTCTAAGAACATTTGTGAACGACTAAGTTATTCTGAGAATTAGAAATACTCAAATCAACTACAAAGGACCTATGAAGGAAGATGTTATCCACCTCCAGAGAAAGAACCAATAAATAAAAGTATGCATAGTATGGTTTTACATCTATATTTATAACACTCTCTCTCTCTCTCTCTCTCTCTCTATATATATATATATGTATATATATATATATACATATATATATATATATATATATATATATATATATATATATATATATATATGTATATATACACACATATATATGCCAAATGGTGGCCTTCTATAATGTGTGATAGGGCCTAGGGAGGGAGACAGTTTGAAACTTAAAATGCAGCCAAAAATAAATAAAATTAAATTGAAAAAGAGGGAAAAAAATATGAGATCGAGGATAGAGCGCAGCACTCCAATTATTGGCCAATCAAAAAGTCAAGTAGGATTGTTAATTCCCTTGATTTGGACACTTCACAGCTTAATCACATTGGTGGCACAAAATGTTCTTGTGGCCAGTTGAAAGAAACCCAGATTTTCTAAAACTACCATTAATCAATAATTTATGATAAAATCATCTTTAAACATTAACACGATCAATTTAATTTGCATTTTAAGCTATCCACTTTAAAATGAATTTCTGTATATCTGTAACAACTTATAAGTTATTCTTACCTTTCAATTGAATCAACTAGCTTATTTGCCCATAGACAGACAGATATGTAGATAGATAGTACATGTGTAGATAGATAAGATAGAGCATTTATTTGGCACTTACTATGGCAAGACACTTTGCTAAGTGCTGAAGATACCAATAAAAGCAAGCGAGTCCCTGCCCTCAAGGAGTTTATATTCTAATAGGGGGAGGGAATCTCTGATTAGAGATTTTATATATATATTATCTTAAACACAAATATTTACACACACACATGTGAATGAACTATACATACATAAACATAGATAAATGTTTCTCTGGCCATTGGATTCATTGGTAAGGGGAACTCAACGAAGAAACCCCTTTGTCAATGTAGATCTGCAACTATTTTGAAACTTACAATCATAGAAAGTTTAGAAAGCTGCCTAGAATTTGGAGGGGGCTTTTGTGTCAGCAGCAAAACAGGAATCTAGCTCTTCCTGTCTCTCACTTCATAATTGTCTGTAAATTTTTACTTTTACATAATCAATATGTATACTGATCTACTTTTGCATTCTTTACCTGGCATTATTTTATATATGTTTCAAAAATTTTTATGTTCCTCATACTTATCATTCTTAATTCTATCATAGTATTCAATTATATTGATATAAAAGAGCTTATTCAATATTTCCCTAGCTGTTGAAATTTATAGTTTCCTATGTTTTTTTCCCCAATGATTAACGTACTATCATAAATATTTATTTTAATTTTTGCTCATATTCTTAAAGTACTTTCCCAATAAAAGATTATTAAGTTCAAGGCTATATGATTATTTTTATAACTCTTGTGTGCTGTTAGATTGATCTGCACAATATTCCACCAATTTGTAATTCCACCAGCAAGGTATAAGAGTATCTGTTTCTCTGTGTCCCCCTCCCCCACTGAGTTTTATGTTTCTTGTTTATTTTTCTTGATTTTGTATTTGTGAAGTGGTACCCCAAGACTCATTTTAATTTGCATTACTTTGATTATTAGAGAGGTTGAATATTTATTTAACAGATGTTTTATAATTTTTGTATCTTCTTATATAAATTATTTGTTCATGTCCTTTAACCATTAAAGAATGATTCTTTCACTTGAATATTTGCATTAGTTACTTAAACATTTTAGATATCAAGTTTTTATCAGTTATACTTCAATATTTCAATGGCTTTGTGATCTTATTAGCAAAAGTACTCCTTCCACCAGTGTAGAGCAAAAGTATATAATCAGAAGTGTGAGGGTAAATATTTAACAACCAGATCTCCAGGAGGGGAAAAGTATATGTGACACACTTTTCAATTTTATCTACATTATTAACATTTTTCCCATTACTTTCTTATATCTACAAACCAACAAAATAACGAATCAGGCCCTGATTCATAGCATTTGCCAATTTCTAAGGTATAAATGCTCACACTGAAAATTTAATAATTGGCTCTCATAAGCTGGTTCAAGCTGGCTCCAGCAGATACATGCCTGTGATTCATCCATGCCTTTTCATACTGTGAGATGTTTGCCCATGTCCTTCCATGAATCCTCCATAGAGGATCTACCCAATATGTAAGAGGCCTTCTGCTGAGTCTATTAATATACCAGTTGGGTTTGTAAGCCCAAGTTGGGCTATTCATCTATTATCCATGGCTGTCACTACATGAACCACATCCTTTTCTAGTCATACATGTCTTTTTATGTGACTTCTTGCAGGTATATCACTATTAGTAATATGCTCCAACCTAGTTATATCTACCATGTGTCTTTCCATTGTATTGTGGGATAGTATGCCAAACTCTTGTGGGTGACCGTGGATCTTAATAGGCTTTAAAGTATTGTGTGGCTTTGATGCAGTTGTGGCACTATATAGCATGTAAGCTAAAAGTAGGAAGCAACTAAAACGTGGGTTCTTAATTTTTTTGTATGTCTTGTACCACTTGGCAGGCTAATGAGGCTTATGGATTCTTTCCCCAGAATAAGTTTTTTCAATGCATAAAATAAAATATAGGTGCTTACAAAGGCAATTGATCTTACTGAAATAAAGATGCATTTTCCCCCCACCAAAGTTGACTAACCCTCTGAAATCTATGCACAGACTGCTTCTCAGAAACCAAGGGAAACATTTAATTATAAAACCCCAACAGACAGATGGAAGAGGTGGGCTTTTTGCAGGTTAGAAAGGGGAAAGATGTTCTATAGCCTTCACATAGTGTTGGGGGCCTGGCGTCCAGTGGGTTTACATCGACACAACTCCTTGTGGATCCCTGGTTAAGGAGTCCTGATCCAGAAAACCTCACCATCTAAAAGTCTTCCAGCTTTAGAGAATGTGTTTCCTTCCTTGATGCTTTGCTTGATGTTGGTGACTGGGAGATCAGTGAACAAACTTCCACCTGTAGCTGCATATATCAACAATTCTGTATGATCTCAACCTTTTCACAGAAGAGACCTTGAAGCTGCATTCAATGGTTTTTCTTCCTTCCTCCTTTTTTCTTTCTTCCCTCTCTTCTTTCTTTCCTCCTTTCTTTATTTTCTCTTCCTTTCTCCCCCTTTCCCTCCTTCTTTTCACTTTTCTTCCTTCTTTTTTCTTCCTTCCTTTCATCTTTTCCTTCTTTCTTTCTGTCCTTTCTCTTCTTTCCTTCCTTCTTTCTTTTTTCTTTTTCCATTCTTTTCTTCCTTCTTCTCCTTCCTTCCTTTCTCTTCTTCCTCTCTTCTTCACTTCCTTTCATCTTTTTCTTCCTCCTCTCTATCCTTTCTCTTCTTTCTTTCCTTCTTTTTATTTCTCCATTCTTTTCTTTTTCCCTTTTTCCTTACTTTTTTTCTATCCTGTTCAATTAATAAATAAACACACTAACTTCTTGCATTCACTACACCTCTAAGTCAATTGTTAGAATGTGAAGCTGTGGTTAGTTGTACAGAGTCATCTATAAAACCCACTTCTTCCTTCCTCATATATGTTTTTAAATCAAGGATATCCTTAAAAGGTACATAGACACATCTCATAAAGATTTTTCTAAGATAGCAAAGTCAGTATATATATAAGTCAGTAGTTACTGAGGTCTTCTTGGTCTTGTTTTTTTCTTGATGTTGGGGGAGGAAAAGGCAATAATATCATCTATTCCTTCTATTCTTTTGGAATTTTCTAGTTTTTGAGCTGTCATGACAACTAATTCCTGAGTGCTTTTAACATCATGTCACCTCTAGCATGGATTTCTTCTCTATATATTTGGTCAGATCCAGCTGTTCTGCCTAACTCCATCTTCTGCAAAGAGCATTTCAAATCTTCCTGACAGAGCACACCAGGTATCGAGGTGTTAGAATTCAAATCTGCCGGTCCTGCTGTCATCAGTGCAGAGGAGAGATTGCTACAGATACATGGACACAGCTGTTCACTTTCATTTCTATTTCTTGTCCTTTTGTCATTGTCAGAGATAAATGCTCTTAAGATGATCACAGAAGAACGTGGATCTAGAACTGGAAAGGATCTCAGGGGTCACTTAGTGCAGCTCCTTCGTTTTGCCAATGAGGGAACTGAGGTGAAAGGAGCAGAAGTGATTTGACCAAAGACACACAGATTGCAAGCCACAAGAGACAGGATTTGAAAACAGGTCCTCTGCTTCCAGAACTAGCTCTCTTTCCTCTATATGGGACATTGCCTCTTCCTTAGTGGGGTTTCCTGCCCAATTTTCAGAAGGGTTATTTTCCTTTCCACTGCTTTTCATTGTTTTGTGGAGCAATATTGCTTGCAATCATTCCTTAATCTGTTCTGTTGCATCTTGCAAATAACCTTGTATTCTAAACTACTGATCTTTTGGCTGCCGTGTCTCTCCATTTGGCAAGGATATCACATGTTTTCTAACTAGGGAAGTTTCAGTCTCTTTTGACCTCATTTTGTTTAATCGTCTCTTTTTTAGAAGAATCAGAGTCAGTGTTCTTACTTGTATCCATTTCCCACTTTTCGGGGTCAAGAGTCTTTAAATATATTGGACTTGAGCTATCATAATTATACACAGTGTCATCTATCTATCTATCTATCTATCTATCTATCTATCTATCTATCTACACACACCCATATATACATAATACACATGTACATGTATATGCACACATATATGACATATTTTTCATTATATAACATATTTTTTTAATATGTGTACTTTCTGATGTGGTGTTGATTTTGACCTCTGTTCAAAATAACTATTGCTCTGACTACACACATAAAGCAGATTTTTGAAATGACTCCAATGTTGGTAACCACTCATATCCTGCCAAGATATAGTCAATTTCTTTTCTGAAGTATTTGGTGCTCCTGGCATTCATTGTCTTCTTGAAGAAAGGATTTATGATATACACATATTAGGCTCCTAAATTATTAACCACAATAATAATAGCTGACATTTATACAGGGTGTCCTCAAAGTCTTAGTGCTTAGACTGTTGGGATACCCTATACATAAATTTATATATATTTATATTAATTTTATTTACATATATTTATATATAACATATTTTAAAGCATATATATACTTTAAATATATAATATTTAATATAAAATGTAATGTTTAAAGCTTGCAATACATGTTACCTATATCACCTAATTTAAGCTTCTCAGCAACCCTATGAGGTAGGTACTACAGATATTATCACTCCCAATTTACAGATGATGAAACTGAGGGACAGATAGATTAAGGGACTTGCCCATGGTCACACAGTTAGTAAGTGTTGAAACTGGGGTTCAAACTCAGGCCGTTTCTGACTCCAGGTCCAGAGATCATACAATCATGGAGCTGAACTCTATTTACCTCAGTGTACTACCTCATTTCTTAATCTTGAACCACGTTTACTGATTTATTTTTCACCCTTTTCTGTATGCCCATCTTTGTATACTGAAGTCACCAAATCATAAAGAATATGCCGTCGTGGTTCAGAATATCTCGTCAAATTCTTCATAGGATTTCTGTACTTCATCCTCTTCAGCAGATGCCAGTAATCATCTTCGTCATGAGCACAGCAAAACCAGATGACCAAGTGTCTCATGGAATGATGTTTCTTGCCTTTTGGCCCAAGACAATATCGAATCTTCCAATTACTTTATTTCTCTATCCAAGAAGGACTTATAAGGCATTTCTCCAATTAGTTTGGCTTTCTTTAAGTCTGACAGTTTCATTTATAACAAGAATGTCAACAGGGATGTGGTTCAGTTCACCCAGTGTTATACTGTATTATGCTATCAACTTGCTCATAGGGCAAAAATTTTACATTTAGCATAGCAACACAAATTTATTTTTGTGGTTTAATAATTGTGCAATTCCTAGTACCCCTTATTCACTTTTCCGTCACTCCACCACTCCACTATAGAACTGTGAGCCATTTTGAATTTCTATCTGTTTGTGTTCATCATGGTTAAAGAATATATCATTTAGTGGCCAACCTGCTGGTGAAGAGGCTCTTTGGATTTAGCTAGGCTAGCCTTTGAAGCAAGTATCTGCAGCATTTACCGAAAATATTCTCCCTAAATAGTTTTTCTTTTAAATATTTATAATATTTTATCTCAGACATGCTTTTTTATGTTTATGAAGTAGAATTCATCATTTTTGTCTCCTACAACTTATTTGTTCAACAGATAAAATCAGTATCTCCTCTAAAGTTGAGGTGATCTTATTATATTTTCTTCTAAGTTTTCAGTGTATTTTTCTCAGTTCTGTCTATAAATCAAATGGAATTTACTATGGCATGTGAACCTAAATTTATTTCGTATCCCGTTGCTATCCAGTTTTTCCAACCATATTTTTAAAAAATAATTCATTCTTTTCTTAGTTTTTATTTTCTATGTTTATTTAACATTGTCTATTGTCTTTGTGTGTGGCACATCTATACTTAAAAGATTGATCGAGGGAGTTCATCAGGTTGATGAGCTTACAGAGTGATGAGCTTTTGTTTGAGATTTCATCTTCCTATGGAGGATATGGACATAACTCTTGGTGGCTCTTAAAGGACAGGCCTCACTGATATTGGCTGAATTGGTTGACCCCATCTCCTGTGAGACAAATGTGTGTGAAGACCCAACCCTTTGTGCTGGTGATAAATCTATTGGCACCTGCTCTGGTGAGACTGACCAGGAGGGAGGAGCCACTCTCTGTGCTGGCCTATAAAAGGAAACCAACAGACCACATCTGGCCTTTCTTGTCCTTTTGTCTTTTTGCCTTTCATCAAAGTTTGATTGGAGCGGGGTCCTGATGCCTATGGTCCCCCAGGCTGTCCCTGGGCAAAGTGATTGGAAACCACATGCTGGCAGTCTCAATGCATCTAAATAGCAACCATCAAGAAGTGACCCAAGAGGTAAGAGTCTTTGAGCCTCAGCTTCTAGAGGAGCATTGAAAATTACTCTCCATCAACCCTAACTTTGAGAATCCAGAATAAGACATCAGAAGGAAGGAGGGACCAAGGAAGGTAAATTTCATTTATTAAACACATACTGTGTGCTAGGCACTGCCCTAAGTGCTTTATAAATATCATCCCATCTGATTTTCACAACAACCCTGTGGGAGGGAGGTACTATTATTATCCCCATTTTACAGTTAAGGAAACTGAGGCAGACAGAGGTTAAGTTACTTGCTCAGAGTCACACAGCTAGTAAGTGTCTGAGGTTGGATTGGAACTCAGGTCTCATTTCATTCTCCCCACCCTATTAGCTACTCCCTTTTGACCCTTTGTGCTATAACTCAATGAATCTTCTCTATCACATCACTATTTTAGAATAATCATTTGATAAAAGCACTTAATCAAAGTGGTAATACAAATGTATATATGGTAATATTATCAATCACTCTAGTAAGAGTAGCTTGCATTTACATACTGCTTTAAGGTTTGCATTTATTATCTCATGTAAAGAAATATAAATACTTCTTTAGAAGTTATGAAGGTCCTTAACTCCATAAAATTGTAAGGGTGGCTAGCCATTGCCCACTGAAGAATCAATCATGCCCCTGGCAATCTTAAAAGCAATAATAAAATCTGAAGAGTCAGTCACCTCTGGCAGTTGAGAAGAGAGTCAGACATAGAGGAAGAACTCAGTTCTCTATAAGAAATAACTCCAAGCTTTTTCATTTATGCCTCTTCTCTTCCAGAGTGTATGGGGATAGGGGGTGGGGATTTCTCTCTTTCCCCCTCAACGCCACAGCAAATGGTGCCTTGTAGTAAGGTAATTCACTCAGTGCGAATGTCATGCCAAGAAAAGAGAAGGCCTAATAAACCCAGTTGTGGAGTCAGATTGAGCTGTGGAGTAGAGCAGAACCAAAGCATCTGAGAGAGGTATGCTCAACAGACACACTGTGGCCACAGGGAACAGAGGGAGGGCCCCAAAACAGGAGGAAAGACACGTGGGCCCAGCAGCACTGAAGGCGTTGATATGGCCGTTGATACGGCTGTGTGTGCTCCCTATCTGAATCTCTCCACTAGAATACTCTCCGCATGGACCCATTCTTCCTACTGATGCCGTGTGTTTGTGGAGACTGTCCCAGGCAAAGGAAGAGGAAGAAAGGGAAAGGGACAAGAGGTCATGGGGGAAAGGAGAGGAAGGGGCTGGGGGATGTGGAGAACAGGCAGAGAAAAGAAAACATAAAAGGAATGTAGATGTAGATGAGGAGAGGAAAATGGCAGAGTATAGCCACAATCTGCCTTTCAGAGCTTTCTCCTCAGCAATACAGCAGCAGCCTCCAAAGGAGGAATCCTACATGACCCACGACTGTCATACAATACCAAAGCTCAGAATTCTCAAAATGTGCTGCTCTGCTCTCCCACTGGCTGGTAAATTTAATACTCAGGAGAGCAGCAGATCCGCTGTTACATGGAAAGTCAGTGAAGGAACAAAGAACATTTAATTCATAAACATATTTCTATCCATATTTATGAGCCTTCTCCAGGTGCATGGCCTTGGACTAAGCATTACAAGATGGGGGTTAGAGACGACACGGTCCCTGCTCCCAGGGAGCTCAGCACAGTGCTTGGAAATGACAGACCACACACAGATAAGACAGTCAGATATATACAAGGCGCTGTGTAGGATGTATACATCTCAGGAGGCGAATGCTGCGATGGTTGGATTAGGCCGGCGTGTGAAACCCAGACAGCTTTCCCTTCTCCTTGGCCCTGGTAAGGCTTTGAGAAGTCTATCATTCCATTTAAACAAATATTTAGTAAGCACCTATGATGTGCAAGGCCATTTTTGCATCATGTTAAGTTTTGGAATCTGCAACTTAAACATCTTGGGAAGAGTTGGAAGAGGAAACAAAAGCGGTATTAAAAGTTGGTGGCCTCCCTCCTCCCAGAGCTGGAGGCTTGCACTGCACAGAAATGCAATCCATCAACATCCTTTGCCACAGTGGATGGCCACCACAGACTATGGATCTTTGGCGGATCAGTTGGAAGGGTTGAAAGAATTGAAGGAATATTCTCATTTTATGGTAGAGGAAACTGTGGTCTACAGATGCAGTGACTTGCCCAAAATCTCACAGATAGTAAATAAGTGGGCAGCTACATGGCTCAGTGGATAAACTTCCAGGCCTGGAGTCAGGAAGACCTGAGTCCAAATCTGGCTTGAGACACTTACTAGCTGTGTGACCCTAGGCCAGTCACTTAACGCTGTTTGCCTCAGTTTTTTCATCTGTAAAATGAACTGGAGAAGGGAAAAGGCAAATCACTCCAGTATCTTTACCAAGGAAACCCCAAATGGGGTCACAAAGAGTCAGACATGACTGAACCACAAATAAGTAAGCAGTAAAGCCAGATGTGATCAAAGGACTGTCTTCAAGGTTGGCTTTTGGCTTTTATATTCATGTATATATGTATGCATACATGCATGCATAGATATATATGCATACATAGATACATATATGTGGAGGGGATCTTTGCTGTGAGGAATATATATGTATAAATATATACATGTATGTATATATAATTAATTTCGTGTAGAAACTAATACCTCAGATTTACATAGTGCTTTAAGGTTTAAAAAGCACTGTAGACAAGTGATTTTATTTGCTCTTCACAACACATGAGGTAGGTGCTATTATTATACCCATTTCACAGATGAGGAAACGGTCTCAGAGGGGAGCAGGACTTTGCATAAGGTTATATAGTCGATGGGCATTAGAGGTGGGATTTAAACTTAAATCTTTCTGACTCAATCCAGCACTCTATACATTATACAGACTACTTCTCTCCCGCAGCATTATCACAGTCACCAGTTAGGGGAATGTAGTCATTCCTTTTGTATGAATGCATTTGATTAGGTTTTTAAAGTTTTCAGACCACTTTCATACATTTTACAGTAATCCTGGGGTAGGCAGGGAAGCTTACTACTATTATAAACCAAGAAACTGGGGCGAAGGCTAGTGACTTCTCCAAGGTCACATTTGGCTAGTGGGAAGAACATACCCCATTTCTCAACTCCAGGAATTTTCCCTGACTGTCCCTTATGCCCGGAATGCTCTCCCTCCACCTCTCAGCCTCCCGGCTTCCCTGGCATTCTTCAAATCCCAGCTAAAATCTACAACAAGCTTTTCCTGACTCCCTTAATGCTAGTGTCTTTTCCTTGTTGAGTATCTCCAATGTGTACATGTTGTAAGTGCATAGTTATTTACATGTTGTCTCTCTCATTAGATTTAGAAGATAGGGGCTGTCTTTTACCTTTCTTTGTATCCCCAGCGGTTGGCCCTCAATAAATGTTTATTGACTGAGTGAGAGTCACAAGATCTTGGTTCTAATTCCACCTGGGACACACAGTCAGTCTTTAAACCCTTGCAAGTCTCAGTTGCCTCATCTGTAGAATGGAGATGATACTTGTACTCTCTTTCTCTCTTGTGTGACTGTTGAAAGGAATGTCAGTCTTGAAGTACAGCCCAAATGTCAGTTATTTTAAATGGTGGGGTTTGGTTGAGAACTCAAGTCTTGTGACTCCAGGCCCTGTATTCTTTACACATTATACCACACTCAACAAGAAATAATAAATTAGCTTGGCAGCCTCTGGCAGAATCCCAAACTGACTTAGTCTTAGGCACATGTGGCTTTCTTCAGCATTTCAAGGGCATGTCTGCTCTAGACAATTCAATTCAAGTCAACAAACATTTATTTCACTTAGGTTTTGGCTGTGTAAGACACTGGGCTGGATATATTGGACACACAATGATAGATGTAACAGAGTCAAATAAAAATACAGCTAACATTTATAGAACACTCTCGGGTTCACAAAACACCTTACAAATATTATCTTGTTTGATCCTTACAACAACCCTGGGAGGGAGGTGTTACTAGCATCCCCATTTTACAGATGAGGAAACTGAGGCAGACATGAACTAGGCTTATTCTTCATGGTCACTGAGTTGTGGTCTTGTAAAAATTGAGTGACTTGCCCAGAGTCATACAGCTAGTAAGTATCTGAGGCTGCATTTGAATTCAGGTCTTCTTGATTCCGGGTTCAGTACCCTATCCGCCATGCTGCCTAGCTGTCTACCTTAAGGACCTTTCAGTCTCATACAGATCTCTCGAAAGACTTCAAGGCAAGAGAGGGAAGTTTGTCCTGTTTCTAATAATAATGATAATAATAATAAACATTTAGGTCTTTTAAGATTTGCAAAAGGCTCATTTATTATCTCATTTGATTCTCCTTTTATACAAGTCTCACTTGTTAGTTGTTACGGTGTTGTGATTCTGTTTTCCTGGCCATGGCAACACATAAACGAAGAAAAAATACAAAATAGATCTCAAGCCCACACAACCCACTTCTGTTCTACATTGAAAAATGGACACTAGAGACCTGAGAATAGTGGGAAAGGGGCAGAGGGTGCCAACACTCTGACCATTTATAAGCATTCACTTCACTCTTGGCATTCTTAAAGCTTCCACTGTCCTTCTGCTTGTTGGTAAAACATTTGACTAAGCAAAGCAAAAAAAAAGCCCTGAAAATTCCCCTCAAACAAAGTGTCTCCCCTCTATGTAGCATATTACAAGGACATGATATTTGGTGACAAATTGAACCATAAGATAACTTTGTTCAATAATCCAGTGACATTAACATAAGACAAGACATAAAAGAGGAAGAGGATGCTCTGAGGTGTTCAGCAGAGTCGTGGAAGATGTCCTGCACTAAGTCCTAACAGAAGAGGGAACTCCTATCCATGGAGAGGTTTGACAGATGCTCCCCTTTGCAGGTGACCATGGGTGGAATGAATCAAGCACTGGAATACCACAGTGACTCCTCAATGAGATCCATAGTCATTCAGAAAAGATCAGCCTTTCAATCACACAGTGGATGAACACCTATTACTCAGCTTAAGACACACAGTTGGAGAGGTAATGCATTGAGTTAATCCATTAGTGTGTATCAGAGTGGTGCTAGAGAGGGATGATGAACTAGCCCCAAAGTTGATTAGGAATAGGCTCACAAAATCATGTCACGTCAGTCTGCCTCGGTTTCCTCATCTGTAAAATGGAGATAATAATAGCACTTTTTCCCGAAGGTTGTTGTGAAGATAATATAAGAGAATACGTTTGCTATTAAGCACAATTAATCAATATATCAACTGAGTCTTACAATATATTCAGTATTCCATACCTGTAACCTCCCACCTCTGTAAAGGAAGAAGGAAATGTTTGTTCTCTTCTCTTTTGGGGGGAAGTCTGGTAATTATAATTACACAGCACTCCATTTAGTTTCTTTTTTCTGTCCTTTCCATTTGCATTGTTTTAGTCATTGTACATATTGTTTTCTTGATTCTGCTTACTTCACTTTTCTTCAGGTCATAAAACTCTTCTTATACTTTTTCTGAATTGTTCATATTCACCATTTCTTCATGTACCCCAATGTTTAGGCATTTTGCACTTAATGGATATCTACTTTGTTTCCAGTTCTTTGTTACAAGTAATGTCTTGCACTAGTAGCTTTAAAATTGTAAAAGCATCAAGGAAAGCCTCCAATATCTTGGATAGATGATCTCTGGAGAACTTAAGGAAAGATGTGTACAAGAATCACACGGAATGAAGAGATATGGACAGGTTACGATCTGCATAAGTGGAGAGATTAATCACCTTGGGCCTATCACAAATGCATTGAGGTATATGGGTGAGGTACTGAGGATACAAAGTTAGATGTGACATAGAATGTTTTCTTAAGAGCTTACAATCTAATGCAATTATTGGAAAATATCCCAAGAGAGAGATTTGTTCCCTGTTTCCACTTTTATATCTGCAAGGAAGAGCCCTACTTTTTATTTGTTTCTGTTAAGTCTCTATGTGGAGAAATTATATGGTTTCAATTGGTGTTCCACTCAGATAACAAAATCAACTTCATTCTTTTTATATTTGGATTCCTCTAAGCCATGGTGAGTATTCTTGGGAGTTCAGAGGGGAGAAACTTCTAGAATGTTTCCATCTGCCCAGAAAACTTTCTTTTTCTCACCAGAGCAATTGAAGTTCTGGGAGGGATGAGGTGAAAAGGATTTCCAGTAGTAGTAGTAGTAGTAGTAGTAGTAGTAGTAGTAGTAGTAGTAGTAGTAGTAGTAGTAACTGCACTTTATAGAGTGCTTTGAGGTTTGCTACATCCTTTATGTACGCTACCTTATTTGAGCCCCACAAAAACCCTGGGAGGTAGACATCATGTGCTATTACCCCCATTTTATAGATGAAAAAACTGAGGCTCAGAGGGGATAAGGGACTTGTCCACAGTGACAGAAGTGCTAAGTGTAATTATTACAAGTGAAATTTTAGTTCAAATCTTCTTGATTCTCAGTCCAGCCCAGCAGGATGTTTTGGGGGATGTTATATACATTTTAAAAGTACTTACTTTCCACCAGACTGTGGTCTAAGCATCATACCAAGCAGCTGGCTCATGGTCACAAATCTCAGTGGGACAGTAGGAGATGGAGAAGATATGATCATGGTGTAATGGAGAAAGTAGTAGTCTTGGAGTCAACAGATTGGGGTTCTGGGTAGTTCTGAACTACTGTGTTTCAGATTCCCACCATCTGTGGTGTTGAAGAGGGAGATAGATGAGGAAATAAGGGCCAGTGTGTGCTTGATATAAGCCTCAAGAGATAGGACCTACCTGGAGCTGGAGGAGAGATTGGTATAATCCAAACCAAGATCCAAGCAGGTAAATAGAGCACCAGGCTGAAGTAAAAGCCAGTTCACAAAGGCTGCTTTGAAGAAGCAAAGGCTCAAGTTGAGAATGGAATCCAAGAGTAACAAAGTCCTAACCAAATTTGAAGCAGGTAAACAGAAAGCCTGGCCAAGGTCAAAGCCAGGAGTTCCTAAAAGCAATTGGTCCAGAGGGCTGAGCAGGAAACTGGGAAGTGAGTGAGAGAGCAAAATCTTCCAAAACTGGCTCAGGTCTACAATAAACAAAGTCAAGAAAATACCAGAGGGAGTAAACACGAAGTGTTTGTGACTGACGGTTTGTCTTATATGAGGCATTACTCAATCAATCAATCAAAAGTATTTATTAAATATTTACTATGTGGAAGACACTAGATTAGACTCTAAGGCTAGAGTACAAAAATGTAAAAGACCCTGCCTCCAAGGAGAATTAGCTAAATTCAGCATCCTTCTATGGCAGCCACATGCTACCCATGAACTAAGCATATTCCTCATGGTCATTGAGCTGTGGTCTTGTATTTTTTGGCCCAGATACTGTGTGACCTTGGAGTAAGTCATTTAAAATCTTTTAAAAAAATTTTTTATTAGTTTATTTTGATTTATCAAAAATCACTTCTATAAGCTTTTGAGTTTAATTTTTTTCTCCCCCTTCCTCCTCTCCTCCCTCCCCAAGATATAGATCTGATATAGACTTTACATACACATTCTTTTTTTTTTTCAGCCAAAGACAAGGTTTATTAAAGATCCACCACATTGGCCAGACTCTTAAGGAATCTGAACATTAGTGAGTTATTGGCTAGATTATAAGAATCTGAGGACCTTAATGGACGCAAGATGGATCTTATATCCAAAGACTATGGGAGGACTAGGATGGCCAATAGTTACAGGCATGAGGTAATAAAATCAGAGACCTGGGCCAAGTTGCCAAGGGAGAATGGAACCTAGCTAGGGTGGGAAGTAGCCAGAGATCATAGGGAGGTAAAACAATGGAAGGCAAGCTAGGTTAAGGGTAACAGAGAAATGGGAGATTGGGTGTAGCCACAATGAAAGGCCAGTTGATGGGATTATAGCCTCAGGTGAACTCCAGAGATTTGGCTAAGTGGAAAAGTCCAGGGTTTTTCCTTTCTGGGGTCCAGATCCCAACTCCATCATTCCCCCCTCAAACAAATGGGACCCAAATTCTTTTGGGGTAAGGGGAAAACTACTTCCTGCTGGCAAGGGGCATAGAGCTGTCCCTGCCTTGAGGGGACCCTCCCAAAGAGGAGGGTGACTGGAACAGAGCACAGGCTGCATCCAGGGAATGATGGGGGAACATTGGCTGGTACCCACTTTTACTACCAACTGTAGGTGAATGGCCTGTAGTCTGGAAGACACAAATCTAACAGAAAAGACTGCAGGTCCCAGATGTGACAGGATAAAACATCCTTAGCTCTGCTTGGATTCAGGTAATTCAATTTTCCACCACGCAGTATAAAATCTACCCCATAGCCAGACTCGGGAATAGCCAGGTGGGTAACATTCCTTTTCAACGGAACATAATGGGGAATCTGAGCCAGGAGGATCCCATCTTAGACTGAGGCTAAAATTGTCCTCTCAGCTTTTCCAGTATCATATTCTCTGACTAGCTTATGGCATTTCTCTCAGATGGTGGATCATTGATTATCAATGGGATTATGATCCATCGGACAATTCAAAATAAAATCCTTTACCTCAAACAGTGAGTTTCACTAATCACAGCTTAGGAAAAACTTTTCCAGGATTTACATCTCAAATTTAAATTCATCCTGGCATAAAAAGCCAATAATTAGAGATTATTTCTATATACCTGCAAATTCTTGGCAAGATAAAACCCAAACAAGCTTTTTGACACATTAAAGTTTACACATTAAAACAATAACCAACAATGGGCAAATTATTTTAGCAGTAACCAAATTATGAAAAGTTGCTTGACATAACTGATACAAAAAGTTCAACAATTTGAAACTTGAAACAAACCCATTACCAATCAGGTGATTTCTGTTTTGTTAAATGCATTTCCAAATTACTATACACAGAGAATCAGCATCTCATTAACAGTTAAAACTACAACTTTAAAAGAGAATGCTGACCCAAGTTCAGAGGACAGCTTCTTTACCTTGAGTAGGATGTGCTGAACCTGGGTGATGCTTCCAGGCAAAGATTGCCCTAAAGTCCAAGGCCATTGCCAGTGGGGCCTATGCTGAAGCTGCTGCCCCTCCCTGCTCCTTCCTTACTGCAAGTGGGAGAAGGCGAAATCAAAGGTAAGGTGGAAAGGGTAAAACTCTCTTCTCTTCTCCTATGAGGGGGTTAACAGATACCCTCTTGACTCAAGAGAAGGGAGTGACCAGGGTTGTTTCAAAACTCCTTAATGATCTATCACAAAACTTCTAGAATCTGCCAAGATGTTTTACCCTGTTCTAACTTTTCCCTGTAGCCTCCATGAAGGAGGATTCAGAGATGTAGAGGGAAGGGAGCAAGTAAGTCTCAGGGAACCAAAAAGCACCTGCAGTTTTCCCAATTCTCTAGAGCTGAGAGAATTGATAGAATTGGGCATAAGCTTCCAGATAGGGTGTCTGTCCTTGTCCTGTATGCTGTGGAAGGTGTACTCAAGTCCATGGCCTTGAACCGAACCAGTGGACTGAGAACCTGAGAGCATCAGGCCATGTGAGACAGCCTTATAATTGTCTGCCCAAAAAGCACCTCCAAACCTTCCTAGGTGCTTGGAGAGCAATGCCATATATTCCAGTCTTGGCTGGAGAAAAACTTGGGGTTAGGCAGTTTTCCCTGTACAGACCACCAAAATATTGAGGTTTAAGGTTTAGGGGTGCTGGCCCCCCAAAATCATAACACACACGGGTCTTGTCCAAAAGAATTCGACCCAAGCCTGCTTTACGCCAAAGACAAGGTTTATTAAAGATCTGCCACATTGGCCAGACTCTTAAGGAATCTGAACATTAATGAGCCATTGGCGAGAATATAAGAATCTGAGCCTACATTCCTATTAAACATATTTTCACATTAGTCACGTTGTAAGGAAGAATTAGAACCAATAGGAGGAACCACAAGAAAGAGGAAACAAAACCATTTAAAATCCTTAAGTCTCAGTTTCTTCATCTGTAAAATGAAGTATTTGGAGCATATGACCTTCTAAGGTCCCTCACATATAAGTACAAGGTCTAAGAAAACAAGAAGTATCCAGCTACATTTAAAAAATATATATTTTATTTTTCCCTAATTACATGTAAAGACAATTTTTAACATTCATTTTAAAAAAAAATATGAGTTCCAAATTTTCTCTCTCCCTCCTTACCTCCCTGAAATGGTAAGCAACTTGGTAGAAGTTATAAACATTCAATCATGCAAAACACATTACCATATTAGTCATACTGTGAAAGTAGACACAAACTCAAAGGGGAAAAAACACACCAAAAAAAAATGTAGAGAAAGAAAAATAGTGTGCTTTAATCTGCATTCAGACTCAATTAGTTCTTTCTCTGGAGGTGGATAGCATTTTCCACCATGAGTTCTTTGGAATAGTCTTGGATTATTGTATTGCTGAGAAGAGCTAAGTCATTCACAGATGATTATTGTATAGTATTACTATTACCATTTGCAATGTTCTCCTGACTCAATTCACTTTGCCTCAGTTCATAAAAGTCTTCTTATTTTTTTTCTGAAATCTGCCTGCCTGTTTCTTATAGCATAATAATATTCCATTACAATCATATACCGTAACTTGTTCAGCCATTCTTCAGTTGAGGGGCATCCTCTCAATTTCCAATTCTTTGTCACTATGAAAAGATCTAGCTACATTTTTTACATGACATTAGTTTAGATGGAATTTGAAAAGAAGATAACAAAATATTCCCAGGCCTCCTTGTTGGTCAGTTTACTTGATTCTGTACATGCTGTCCACACCCAGTAGAATGTAAGCTCATCAAGGTCAAAGGTTGTCTCATAATTTTCTTCAAATCCCCAGTACCTATGACAGTCAATTAATAAATGTTTGTTGAATTTTTTTAAAAGGCCATTCTTTGCCTCGTTTCTTATTAAGCCTTAATCACTGAATAGGTGTTGCCTCAGTCAAACTGAGCTTGTTAAAGACCTTAGCTTGAAAAAGCCAAGGTTCCCCACTGCATCCAGGGCCATCTCCAGTCATCCTGATCTCCAGTTGTCACTGGACCAGATGGCTCCAGAGGTGAAAGTGAGGCTGGTGATTTTGCACAGCCCTCCCTCATTTAAATCCAATTCACTTGCATGTTTTGGCATGTTTCCCTGATGTCATGGTCCTCTTCTAGAATGAAGGACAAACAGTAGCAGCAGTATAGTAGTCAAATAATAAATGTTTGTTGAATTGAGTTGCCAGCTGAGATAAAAGTTTCCCAGCCTATTCTCAAAGAACCCATTACAGGCTCTGTGATCTTACAGCTGGAAGGAAATCTAACATTAATTAGTCCAACCTTCCTCATTTTACAGGTGAGGAAACTGAGGTCTGAAGAGCTGAAGTCACAAAGCTAGTAATTGGTAAAGCTGAGATTCCAGATCCAGGGTCCTTTCTACCCCTGTATCCTCCACCCACGTGAACATTTTTTGCTCTTCTTGCAAAAGACCTTTGTCTGATTAGTACAAAAAGACTTTCTGGATGTGTGGGCAGGAGCAGGATGAAGGAACACTGCCCTTCCCCCTCCCCAATGCTCTAAATTGAGTGCAGTTGGAGTGTTTTTTTTTTTTAAATGAAAAGCCCATCCCGAAGATCAAATATTATTAATATCTCTAAAATGTTTTGTTTTCAGACCTGGCCTCTCAGCACTACTTCATTTGGCCAGCAAATTTCCAAAACAATAAAGAGTCCCAGGATCCCCATTCAGGCCTCAGATGTGCAGAGGGCATTGGGAGGTGGGCCTGGGCTCCAGTTGGCTTCAGGAATTTGAGAATTTATGATGCACAGCATAATCCAATACCTCTGTTTTCAATAATTAACCTCACACTGCACCAAGGGGTTCAAAATGGGAAAAGAATCCCAAAACAGCAAAAGAATTAGGGTTAGAAAGTTCCAGAAGGCATGGAATACAAAGGATTTAGGGCTACAGGACCCGAATTAGTTCTTAGGATCTGAGAATGTAAGAGCTGCAAAGGATTGTAGAGATTATTTGTCTCTCCCTCTCTCTTTTTTTCAGATGGGGAATCGAGGCCCAGCTAGTCTAGGTTCACATGGCCCTTGGAAGAACTGGGCCAAGAATCCAAGTCTCCTGGAGTTCAGTTGGGGTACCGTAATACTGCTCCTCGTCATCTATTATGAAGGGAAGGAAGGTTTCCAGATTGGTTAGGGTGGAGAACTGTATAGCATCAGGGCCCCTTTCACATATGATGAACTGACACTTGTCTCCCAAGGCAACAGTCCCAGGCAGCCATCAGTGCTCCAGGCCTCCCAAATCAATGCCAGATCAGAATGACGGTGAAGGGCTTCTCCTGTTTCTTAACAGCCTGGCTCCGTAGGTCTGCCTGAGCTCTGTTATCATCATCATCGGTTCACACCTGCCCTTTAGGTGATAATTTTTTTCTTTTTTGTTTTTCTTAATGCCCTCTAGTTTCTTGGTTTCAGTGTAAACAAATCTTTTCTGCTTAAAAAAAAAATACAAAAATCCTAACAAAAACCTCAGCTGAAGGAAGGGAAAGTAGGATTCAATGGAACCAAGGTTAGGACAATAGAAGAGATATGTTCACACCTTAGCCAAGAGCTTCAGGGGGGATCCAAGATACCTCTAGAATCTAGATACATGTTGGTGGTCACAAGGCTACTTGTCTCTGTCCAGTCAGATCTGGAGCAAAAGATTCTTTGATAGGTGTAAACAGAGGGCTAACTTTATTCACCAGATTGCCAATGATCTGTGCTGGCTGCGCCGTTTACTATTCCTATCAATGAATATAAAGGTACAGTTGGTGTGCTGCCATCATCGAGGTTAGAGGACACAAAACTGGGAAGGGTGGATAATCCAGTGGATGACAGAATCAGGATCCTTGCCATAAACCTTCAATTTTATTAAAAAAACAACAACAACAAAAATGAACAAAACACATCTACAAAGTGCAATATAATGAGGCATGCCTGTAATGTAACACATAATATATATAACATTATATACAATATGTAATATAAGATTTGCAAAACCCTTGAAATTTGTTCTCGATCCTCACAACGCCAGGAAGTAGGTGCTATTGCTATCCCCATTTGACAGAAGAAGGAAACTGAGGCATACAGAAGTTAAGTGACTTACCCAGATTCACTCAGGTGGTGTCTGAAGCAAGATTATTTCTATTTTTCTTCCGTCCTTCCTTCCTTCTTTTCTTTTTCCTTTCTTTCTTTCTCTTTCTTTTTCCTTCCTACCTTACTTCCTTCTTTCCTTCCTTCCTTCCTTCCTTCCTTCCTTTCTTTCTCTTTCTTTCTTTCTTTCTTTCTTTCTTTCTTTCTTTCTTTCTTTCTTTCTTTCTTCTCTCTCTCTCTCTCTCTCTCTTTCTTTCTCTCTCTCTTCCTTTCTCTCTCTCTTTCTTTCTTTCTCTCTTTCTTTCTTTCTCTCTCTCTCTCTCTCTCTTTCTCTCTTTCTTTCTTTCTTTCTTTCTTTCTTTCTTTCTCTTCTCTCTCTCTCTCTCTCTTCTTTCTTTCTTTCTTTCTTTCTTTCTTTCTTTCTTTCTTTCTTTCTTTCTCTCTTTCTCTTTCTTTCTCTTTTCTTTCTTTCTCTCTTTCTTTCTTTCTCTCTTTCTTTCTTTCTTTCTTTCTTTCTTTCTTTCTTTCTTTCTTTCTTTCTTTCTTTCTTTCTTTCTTTCTTTCTTTCTTTCTTTCTTCCCTTCATTACATTGCAAGATATCTTGCCAACAATAGGTCGCAGGCCAAACCCCAATTGCTGGTTGTTTGGACTCAGATTGACTCAGAGTGAATGTAAATAGGAATTGTTTCTGCTTTGGCCAAAAACCCTGAGGGTCTTACCCTCCCAGACTGATTTTTTTTCTGGACTAGGTTAAAGAGGCCATTGTTTGCCTCGTTTTTGGTTTTTTTTTTTCCCCACCTCGCTTTAATCACTGAATGGGTATTGCCTCAGTTAAACTGAGACTTGCTAAAGACCTTAGCTTTAAAAGGCCGAGGTCTTCCACCATATCTGCAGCCATCTCTAGTCATCCTGATGTGGATGTGGCCACTGGACCCAGATGGCTCTGGAAGAGAAAGTGAGGCTGGTGACTTTGCACAGCCCTCCCTCACTTAAATTCAATTCACTTGCATGTCATGGCATCATCTTCATGATGTCATGGTCCTCTTCCAGAACGAAGGACAAAAACAACAAAGCAAGATTCAGGTCTTCCTGACCCCCTGTCCAGTACCTAATCTGTTATGACACATAAAGGAGGGAGGAAGGAACACAGGGCAAATGTCACTCTGTCCTATTGGCTAGTTCAACTCTGAACCCTAAGAATGCTCTTGGTTTGATAGCCTGGTCCAATTGCAATGGTGACTCCTTCCTGGATGAGGGCAGACTGCCACCCAACTGCTCAGAAGTCAGAAAGCAAAGCATTTTTAGAAGCCAATGAAAAATGTCAGTGTATTCTGTGGCACAGAATTAGGGGAAAGTTGTTAATCTAGGGTACTGAGAATACCCCTCTTTTCTTGCCTTGCCCATTATAGTCAATTCAATTCAATTGCATGAACATTCATTAAATACTAACTCAAGACAATAAAGTGATGCCAGCATTACACTAGACTCTGGAAATCCCTGGTTCAAATCCACCTATGACACTTATTACTTGTATGACTTCTCTGGGCCTCAGTTTTCTCATCTGTAAAATTAGAGTTTGACCAGATGGTCTCTGAGGCTCCCTCAACTCCAGAGCTATGATAATAATAGTTAATATTTACAGAACGATTTAAAGTCTGCAAAGCCCTTTACAAATATGATCTCATTTAATTTTCACAACTCTATGAGGTAGGTGCTATTATCTCCATTTCACAGATGAGAAAACTGAGACAGACTCGTCCAGTTGTCTGAGGTGGAATTCAAACTCAGGTCTACATTCCATGTCTCCATGTCTCCATTCTCTCTCCACCATACCACTTCATTGCCAAGAAGTTTACATTTTATTGGTACCTCCTTCTTCCTCCTTGCACTCTGTGCTGCCCTGCCAAGCCATGGAAAAGCAGGGTGACCAATACCTAGAATTCATCTTTATCCAATAAAATTTAAGTGCTTAAATCTACCCGATACTGTGCCAGGCACCAGAAAAAGAAGCAAAGCTACCATAAATCATAACAATTCCTTACATTTAGATAGTATTTTTACAGATTACAAAGCATGCTTACACATTATCTTAGTTGATCTTCTACCCAATTTGGAGCTGGGGCCCCCTAGACATCATTTACTCTAAGTCTATCTTTCTATGTACTACACAGAACTGACCATGACACCCCACCTTGCTCCCCCACCCTCACTCAATAAACTGCAGTGGCTCCCTACTATCTCTAGAATCAACTATAAATGCCTCTATCTAGCTTTTGAAGCATTTCACAACCTTGTCCCACCCAGTCTTTCTAGCTTTACAGGACATTACTCCCCTGTCTGAATCAGATAATCTGGCCTTCTTTTTGTTCCTCACACTGGATTCTTGCTTTTGCCCTGGCTGTCCTCTACCCCTAGAATGCACTCCCTTCCTCACCTTCCTACTTCACCTCTACCTCAGAAGATCCCTTCTATTCAAGACACAGATCAAGCATGACCTTCTGCAGGAGGCTCTTCCTGATCCTCTAAACTTATGCCTTTCCTCTCAAATAACCTTATATAATTGACTTTGTATTTATTGCATTTATTCTCCTTATATTTATTCTATATGTTTTCATATAGCTTTGTTAGCCCACTGAAATATAAGCTCCTTCTGAGAAGGGATGGTTTCTTTTATTGTATTTTTATGCCCAGCATGTACCAAAGTGCCTAGCATCTATAGTAAGTGCTTATTAAATGTTTGCTAATTGATTTATTGTGTGTCATTTAAAAAAGTTCTAGAGATACAATTTCTGGGTGATTTAATCATTTTATTAATAACGCTAGCATTTTAATAAAAGGATGGTCGTTTGGCTATCTTTCTCTTAGACCAAAGACAATCATGGCTTATGGCTCATATGCCCATTGGAAGAGGGCTGTCCCCAAGGATGGCAATAAACTCTGCTTAATAATTAATGAGATAATGAATATTACAATGAGAAGTAAGCTCACTTCAATGAGGCACTGAGAGTGATACCATTCTTGGACAGAAACTATCCCTGCACACCCAGATCACCCCCAGACTTGGGCAATCTACACAAAGAATCTACATCCCAACCCAAGCCTGAGCTAGTTGGGTAGAGTAGCAATACCCTGAATGAGCAGAATGTTAATCCTATCTTCCACCAGCCCTGTCCTTGAGAGACTGGACAAGGAAACAGACAGGGGGGAAAAAACCAAACTTGGGTCTCCCTAGTTTTAATAATTGGCTATTAATATGAGAGAGAAATAATCATTTCTCTCAATTTCATTTCTCTCAATTGGTTGGTTGTAGTTAATTATATACAGTTTTAGAGCTGTAGCAGGATACTTTGGATAGAAGGCTGGCCATGGCATAGGAAAAATCTGAGTTCAAGTCTTGTCTATAACACACATATTAGCCATGAGACACCGGGCAAGTCATTTAACTTTGATGTGTCTCAGACAGCTCTCTGGGACCATCAGTGGAGGGAGTTTGGAGTGTCCATACTGAGAATTCCCAACTCCCATGAAATGACAGGTCAAGACTACATATGCCCTCCCTGCCAATAATAAAGAGCATATAATCAGCCTAGCCATCTGAGGGGAGTCAATGTGGCACAGTGGAAAGAATGTTGCTTCTACAGTCAGAAAACTGGATTCAACCTCACCCTCTGATGTTACTTTGGTCAAGTCATGTCATCTCTATGGGACTCAGTTTCCTAACCTATAAAATGAGGGTATTGGACTACATGGCCTTTAGGTCCCTACTAGATCAGTGACCCCATCCCCTTTTGAGGGGTATGAGTGGGTTATAAATGAGCAATCTGAGCCCCAGAGACGGCAAGTGATCCATTCATTGCTGCACATCTAGTTGGTAGTAAAGCCAGAAGTAAGATTCAGATCTCTTGACTCAGTACCTCTTGGCCTCTGACCTCCCATTAGGGCTCCCTAAGCACACCTGCTGTGGCCAGTCCCCGATTCCCGCAGGCATCCAGGCCCAAATAGGGGGAATAAGCATGTGGAGAGGAGTCCCATGAGTCTGCAGAGATTGATTGGAGGCTGAAGGCAGGGTCAGGACAGAGCCAAAGGTGGGGCTGAGGTCCCGGGAAAGTTTCAGTGGTTTGGGAGAATGAGACAGTGGAGAACTGGGAGTCACTGCTGGGTCCCCAGCAAAACACTGAAGAGCCAGGCCTGAAGAGCACTGGCCAGCAATGCAAGCCAACATTTTCCCATAGTCCTGGGGAGCAACCTGTGTATCATGTGGTTTTCTTGGGTGGGGAAGAAACAAAATCAGCCTACTGTTAATGGAAACTCTGCCTAGCGATCAGGCATAGAAGGAGTTTAGCCAATTTATTTTGTGGAGAGAGTTGCATGCAGCCAAGAATAGGAATGACCTCCCCTGAGAAGCAGGGTGGTATGATGGAAAGAACAGTGGTCTTTGAGGCAGAAGACTTGGGTTTGAGTTCCAGTTCTGATATTTACTAGCTGTGTGACCATGGCCAAGGTATATCGCCTCTCTCGGCATCAGTTACCTCATTGGTAAAATGGGAATAATAATTCTAGTACTTCCTAAATCACAGAAGAAATGGGAGGAAACCACTTTGTCAACTGTGATATGCTGGTAAATATTTAAGGACTGGCTTTGCAAAAAAAAAAAAAGAAGAATGCACAAGACACATTTTAAAGTTTAATTTGCATTAATAACATTTTCTATCAATTTCTTAAGTCTAGACAATGAAACAATAACTCAAGCCCGACTTGTAGCATTTACCAACTTCCATAGTGTAATCGTATAAGGGGGCAGCTAGGTGGTGCAGTGCATAGAGCACTGGGCTTGGAATCAGAAGACTCATCTTCGTGAGTTCAAATCTGGCCTCAGACATTTACTTAGCTGTGTGTCCCTAGGCAAGTTATTTAATCCTGTTTACCTCAGTTTCCTCCTCTGTAAAATGAGCTGGAAAAGGAAATGGCAAACCACTCTAATATCTTTGCCAAGAAAACCCCAAATGGGGTCACAGAAAGTTGGACATAACTAAAAAACGACTGAAGGACAAAAATATGGTGTAATTGCTTGCACTGAAAATTTAATAATTTGCACTAGACTATGGTTGGATCTCTCCAACATACCCTTGAATTTAAAGCACTGCCTTATATGTATCCCTGATCAATCTGATGATTCTCCCAACCTCTACCAGCAAACTTAATGAGATTACGGGTCATGAGACTTGCTGCAGCATCTTGAAGGGGTCAACAGGCCCACTGACTCATTACTGATCAGACTTCAGAGTTTGAAGCTCAGAAAGATTGACTCCTGTCTGAGGAGCCAGGCACAGATTTCTTTCCTGGGGACAACCAGACAAATGCAGAAAGTGTATGCTGGGGTTTCTCTCTCTTCCACCCTGCAGAAAATGTCTAATTAGGAGTATATGTTCAGCAGTCGGGAGATATATTTACCTATCAGGGGAATCTAATGCTTTCTGCTTTTTAAAAAAATTGCTTTATGTTCCTATATTTAGTCATGGGCTCCTGTGAATATTTTGTCTCTCTTGTGGTGGGAGAAATAAAGTGTGTCCTATATCCAATACTTACTCAGGTTCCTCTTTGAGGGGAACCTAGAGACAAGCCATATTTGACTCCCCCCCCCCCTTCTTTGTATCTCTAGCACTTAGCACAGTGCCTGGTGCTTAAGAAATGCTTATTGACTTGACATATATTCCAATTTCCCCAGAGTTTACTTTGGGGATGGGGCAATGAGCTAAGCAGAGAAACTGACCCTTTAAGGTCAGTCTCCCAGGCTCACAATTGGTACTTGTTAAAATCAGATTCTTTGGAGCAGCCCCAGGCCATGGGTTACGACTAATTGTGAGCTGTTGCTGCTTTTGAAAAGGGAGAGATTTCACACAACCTCTAGAGGTAGGAGTGGGGAATCCCCACTGAGAATTCTGTAATCTTCCATAAAATGTCCTAGGATCATCGCTCCAGAGCTGGAAAGGCCCCAGACTCAGTCTAATCCAATGCCTCTCATTTTGCTGATGAAGAAATGAAGAGCAATGCAGTGACTGCCCACATTCCCTTGGCATAGCCAGGATTTGAGCTGGGCTCCTGGGACTTCAGTTGAGCAGATGACTATTGGGCTAGAAGTCAGTAAACTTGGAGTCTAGGTCCAGCAGCACCACTAATGAGGGGCATGTCACTGGGCAAGTCATTTCTTTCCCTCTCTGAACTTCAGGCTCCTCCCTGGCACAATTCGAGGTTGGCCTGAATCCCCTCTAGGGTTGCCTTTAGTTCCAACACTGTATGGTTCTCCTTCATAGAATTGTCCTTCACTCCTCAGCTGTACTTTCTGGCTGCCCATCCTTTCCGCAGGCAAACACCTACTGGATTCCAGGCACTGCGCTAAGTGCTGGGATACAAAGGGAGGCAAAAGATAACCCTTGCTCTCTCAAGGAGTTCACAGGCAAATGGGGAAAGGGAACAACTATGCACAAACGAATGTATCCTGGATAAGTCGGTCATTGCCTATTGGAGGTCACAAACTAAACCGTAACATGCCCCCAAATGAACTCATTATCTTTTCCCTAAGGCCTTTCTCTTTTTGGAACTGTCCTATGACTAGAAAGGGTACAGCCATCCTCTCAGTAACCCAGACTTAAAATGCAGGTGTCATCTTCTACTTCTCATTCTCTCAGCATCCCCATGCAATCTGCTGCTAAATCCTGCCGACTTGACCTCCTCGATAGCTAGCAAAGGAACACAGGCTCTTGTCTATGACCTAGTAAATAAGTCCTAGGGAGCTGCCTTCGACATAGACAGATTAAATACTTACCTAGAGTTGCACAGCTAAGTATAAGCAGTGAGATTTGAACTGAGATCTGCTTGCCTTCAAGCCCAGCACGCTATCCACTATCCCATGCTGTCTCTCCAAATAATAATAACATACGTTAGTATGTCAAAGAAACATTAGAAAGAAAGTTAGGAGAATGAATTATTTCTTCTTAATAAATGCTTTTTGCCTTGGAAGAAAGGAATTCTATGAATCCAAGTGATTATAACAAACTCAGGGCAGAATCCCCTCTTATCTCCTCCTGAGTCAGAGTCTCAAAGCCTGGGGTTGGTTAAATCCCAGTTTCTGAGACGGCCCCACCCCCAATCTTCCACATTTTTCTTAGGTCCCAGTGTGGCTAACTTCATAATGTGTCTAAAGATTCAAGGTGTTACCGAGCTCTTTTCCCAGAATCCAGGTCCTGGCAGAGATAGCTAGAGACCAACTCTCCTCCCAGTTTCTTGGCCGGAACAAAACCCAGTTTCCACTTCCCTAGTCTCCTGCTTGAAAATGCAGAATTCACTCTCACTGTCCTTCCCCTGAAGACATGTGCCCAGAAGACCAAAGCTTTGCCCTCATTTTAATTCCCAAGCATAGCATATGTAATCTTCCTCTCAGTTCTCCAATCATGGACCAGATAGAGTTGAATTCACTTCAAAGTCAAGGCTGAAGAGCCATCTGTATTTCATTCCCAGACTGCTCCTTTTTCCTGGTTATGCAACTAGAGGGTTCCAGGCCAGGAGACAAAAAACTGTGAGACTGGAAGGGCTGTACTAAAAAAAAAACAAACCAACCCCAATCCCAAAGCCTTTACACTATTGGGCTAATTATGGGCTCCATAGAGTCAATTACTTTAAGCTGTCAGCAATTTGAATCTTTTTCTGTGACAGTGACTCACTTTACATAATCATGACTCCCCACCCCCATTCCCCACCAACTTCCACCCACAACTAAAGCCGGATGAAGTCTGGAGTCTCAGGGTTTACTTTCAAAGCATCTTCATCCCCCTGGCCCCCAGACCCCTTGATTTCCATGAATTCACCATTTCCCCTTTGCAGTGCCTCCCCTGTGCTCATCACACATTTGCTTGCCATTACGGCCAGAAGGTTAGAAGAGACTTCCATTTGTGAGTGCAAGGAAGAAAGAAGTCATGAGCACCTAAGTTAGGAACAGAGGATAGATGAGGTAGAAAAGAAACATCTGAAATTCTCTGAGGTATTTCTTTAACCATGGGCATACAGACCCCATATTTTCATTTTAAAGGTACTTACTCTCTAATGAGGAAACTTCCTCTAACAATGCAATGGCACCTTCTCTGAAACTTAGAGCACTGAGATGTTATGTGATTTGCCCACAGTCGCACAAACAATATGGTGGGACTTGAATCCAGGCCTTCCTGACTCTGACACCAACTGTCCATCTATTTACCAATCAAAGGCACAGAGTCAGAAGTTCTTTGGGAGGCCACTTAGAGCCCATCTAGAGGGATTTTGGTATCTTCAATAGGTGGTCATCCAGTCTGTGCTTGAAGTATTCCTGTGAAGATAGAACTTCACAGGAAGCAGACTAAGAGAGCTCTAATAATTAAGAAGTTTTTCCTTATATCATACTCACCTTCCAAACAGGACAAGCTCTTCACAAAATTTTTTTTTTAGGCAAGTCCAGGGTCACACAGTAGTAAATGTCCAAGGGGGGATTTGAACTCAGGTCCTCCTGACTCCAGGGCCAGTATTTTGTCCACTGAGCTACCTAGCTGCCCCTGCTCTTCATGTTATTAATGGCTCTATAATAACCCCCCTAAATCTTCCCTTCTTTGAGCTAAGAAACTCCAATTCTTTCAATCTATTCTCCTATACATGTCCTCCCAGCACCTAAGCAGGACTCTGAGGGAGAGCTCTTCCACTGCTATCATTGAACATAACGTTAAGCTGGAAGAAAATCTGGTGCCCATCAATTGGGAAATGGTTGAACAAACTGTGGTATATGAATGTGATGGAATATTATTGTGCTATAAGAAATGGCAAACATGAATAACTCAGAGAACGTTGGGAAGTCTTGCATGAACTTGACAAGTTGGGACAACCTATGTGATGCCCACAACAACATAAAGGGAAACATTTGAAGACTTCAGACCTCTGATCCATGAAGTGGCCAGTCATGACCTCAGAGGACTTGATGGTGGAGCCAGCTTTCTCTCTGGCAGAGAGGTGGGGAATGAGAGGTGTGGAATGCAGCCTCCATTTCCAGACTCGGCCCATAACATGAACTCCTTTTGCTTGATTATCCACTTGTTACAAAGAAGGGGTTGGAGGTAGAAGAAGAGGAAGAAGCATGGGGAAGTGATGATGTTAAAAAGGAGCATTTAAACATTTTAAAACAAATAAAATGATGATCGGGAACCCATAACTCTGTCACTATGAAGGAGGTCATGTATGGGTATGTCTGAAAATGAGCACCTATGAGGTATCTCCTTTGGAAGGTGGGATTTGAGCTGAGTCTTAAGGGAAGTCAGGCAAACTAAAAGTTGGCGGTGAGGAGGAAGTGCATTCCAGGCATGGGAGACAACCAGTGCAAAGGTAGAGAGAAGGGAGATGGCGTATCTTGAAGAGCAAGTCAGTAGAATTTATGGAAGTAAATGGAGTAAATTATAAGCATGGAAAAGTAGAAAGGGGCCAAGTCATAAAGGCCTTTAAATACCAGACAGAGATTTTTTTGGTTTGATCTATAGGTAACAAGTTGCTGCTGGAGTTTATTAGGGGAAGACATGGGCAGACCCTGCTTTTGGAAAATCACTTTGGCAGCTGAGTGAAGGATGGAGTTGAGTAGGGAGACTTCTGAGGCAGGAAAGCCACTTAGAATAACTAATCCAGGCAACAGATGATGAAAGCCTAAAGGAGAATTTCAGCAGTGCAAATAGAAAGTATAAGAGAGACGCTGTGAAAGTAGAAATGGGGAAATTTGACAATGGATTGAATGTCTTGGATGAGTGAGAATATGGAGTTGAGAATGACACTACTGATTTAAACCTGGGTGGTGAGAAGAATGGTAATTTCCTGGACACTAATAGGAAAATTCAGAAGAAGAAAAGTGGGGTTTTGGGGGTATAATGGGTTCTCTTTTGGACATACTGAGCTTTAGAGACCTAGGGGGACATCTAATTCTTGATGCCCAAAAGAAGTTGTTAATGCGAGTCATGTTGAATGCTCACTCTGGATCATAGATGTAGAGCCTACGGGGCTATAGAGGTCGTTGAGTCCAATGCTTTCATTTACAGAAGAGGCAACTGAGACTTAAGTGACTTGTACAAGCTAGTCAATAATGGAGGCAGAATCTGAACACAAGTTTTCTTAACTCCAAGTTCAGCATTCCATATTTCCTCTCAAATTTAGTTGGTTCTCAAATACGTCCACGTATGGCCATCTACCTTGAGAAAGTCACCGTAAACTTCACATCTCAGCCTGACCTCCTGCTGCTGGCTAGAATGCTTCTGGGAACCCCTTCCTATCCTCTCAGGTGTGATGTGCTAATATTAATATTATTTCTTGATATATGTATAGCACAGTTTTAGGGTTGATTATTCTCATGTGTAGCTTATAGAAATGCCAGTTGTGTGAAACTAGTTGATGATCACACCAAATCCCTATTGCCTTAGTCCATTACTTGACTTGTTACCTTGTTATCTCCTATGTTCCAAAGCAATCAAGGGATATGTTCTGATGTTTCCTGATAAGTCACTAGACTTGTAAC
Source organism: Phascolarctos cinereus (assembly GCF_003287225.1). Lineage (NCBI taxonomy): Eukaryota > Metazoa > Chordata > Mammalia > Diprotodontia > Phascolarctidae > Phascolarctos > Phascolarctos cinereus. Next base: position 314,398,691 of record NW_027555847.1, on the reverse strand, counting down.
AATTCGTTCATTAATTCAGTTAACCCTGAGCCCCCAACTCCAGCTTATTAAATATTATTCATTAAATAAACCAGAGAAACCACATTTCCCACAAGCATTTGCTCCTCTCTCTCTTCAAAATCCTCTAATTTCCTAGGCTTAAACAAACATCAGGGTTATTGGCTATATAATTTGTTAACAGTATAAAAAACAAAATATAAATATTAACAATTTTTCCAACATACAGAGTCTTCTTTAACTGTCACCTCTGGAAACATAGTCCTACCATTCGGTTCTCTCAGGATAGCGGCAAAAATCTCTCAAGCATGCTTTTCATAATGTTTCTCCCCAAGATATGAATTAAACTCAGGTTCTCTTCGGAAATGCCCAATTTAGTCTCTCAGGAAAGAAATTCTCTTAGTCCTTTGTCTCTGTGCCTCACCCAGTTTCCTCACCAGCCATTACAGATTCCATTTTCTCTTAAAGGTATAGTAACCATATCATAGTCACTGTGGAAGAGGCTATTGAAGCTGGTGTTACATATGCAAATAAAGAATTAAACCTTCTGAAGTGTCTGGAGAGGAGAAAGGAACTAGGAGAAAGAAGAATGTGGATATAACCCATGCGTTGCATTTCAAAAACAAAAGGTAAATTTATGTTTTAAAAAGATTGATTGTGCCACTTCCCCACTACTTTAGCATAGTTAGTTATGATTTTACTATATACATATTAGTGAACGTCAGTTTTTAAAAATACTTTGTCCAATCTTTGTAGGAGGATGGAGAGGTTCATTGAATTGAAGAATATCAGAGCTGGAAGGGACCTTTTAAACACAGTCCAAAGACAGGGAGGCGAAGTCCAAGGTCACATGCTTTCCTGAAATTTACAAAAGGCTACAGTTAGTATGAGATGTATCAAAGAAGTCAGGTACCACAACAAGACTGATCACAAGTTAAGTCAAAGTAGGTCAAATTCCACCAGAGCAGAAAGACAGATAAAGCTCCCATGTTCTGTTTTTAGGCTAAATGTGGAAAATCCAACATCCTGTTCTGTCATATGGGTGAGCATGCTCAGCAGTTAGGAAGTTAAAACCAATTATTCATTGTGTTATTTTAACACTCTTTTGTTTGTTTTTATACACATTTAAGGCATAATTTACCATCAAACTCTGTCCCAAATCCAACAATTCACAGGGCCAAATGTTCCCATTCAAGAATCTGATGCTATGTTTATACATGCACAATGAAATCAGAGTATCAATTATCCAGATAGACTCAGGGCCGGGGCTGAAACCGAAGTGGATAATGGCCTCAGATCAATACTTCCCCTGGTACATGGAGATGAAATCTAAGCTTACACAAAATATATTTCATTATTTTCCTGCCTCTATCCCAGGGCTCATAAACATGTAAGGTCACAATAATTAGGACTTAGGTCCTTCTTTGCCTGTTTTACAAAGCACCTATGTTGCTGTTTCTCATACTAGTCTTTCAGATTCTGCTCTTTAAAAATCAGAACTCAAAAAAATGTTTCTAAAGGGAAAAAAATAGCCCTTTGGTTCCCTTCCCTCTCCCCAAATTTGAACCCACTTCAGGCTTTGTCTGCAGGGATCAGTTTTCTCTCCGGGGTTTAGATTTTTCTTGACACTCATATTTTCAGCCTAGTCCTCTCTAGACGGAACAATTATTCCCAGTAGTGCTTCCCCTCTTGGCTTTTCTTTCCTCTCTGTTTAACCCTCTTTCTTCAACACGGCATTAATTTTCTGCCCGTCAAATGCCTGAGCAGCCTGTGGTCAGAAAGAGGCCTGTCCCAGGACTCAGCAGAGCTTGAAAGATAAGTACCTTACTCTCTTTTCTAAATGAAGGGAGACCTGGACTGCTTGGCTCTCTCTCCCCGCCAAGAACCCCAGAGCCTTTGCTCTCAGCAACACTCTTTGGATGTTTGAACTCAGGGAAGAAACCAGAATTGGCCTGGATTTTGTGTTTGTTTGTTTGTTTTTGTTGTCATTCAGTGGTGTCTGATTCTTTATGACCCCATTTGGGTTTTTCTTGGCAAAGATGCTGGAGTGGTTGTCATTTTCTTCTCCTGCTCATTTTACAATGACGAAACTGAGGCAAACAAGGTTAAGTGCCTTGCCCAGGGTCACACAGCTAGGAAGTGTCTGAGGCCAGATTTGAACTCAGGTCTTCCTAATTCCTGGCCCAGAGCTCTAAACACTGTGCCACCTCGCTTTGCCATTTGCCAAATCCTGGGAATCAGCCAAAACTCAGCATTTGATGATGCCCTCTGAAGCCAAAAGTGTCAGTCTTCTTCAGAAGCATCTGATGTTATCCAAATCTCACTGCATATTCTTTGAGGCTCTCTAGTTTATCCAGTACAGGGGTAGGGAACCTGCAGCCGTGAGGCCACATGTGGCCTTCTAGATCCTTGGATGCTGCCTTCTGACTGAGTTCACATTTTACAGAACAAATGTTTTTATTAAGGGGATTTGTTCTGTAGAGTTTGGATTCAGTCACAGGCTGCACTTGAGGACCCAGAGGGTCATATGTGGCCTCGAGGCCACAGGTTCCCCACCCCTGATACAGTAGAATACAATTGGGAGATAGTTATGGAGATCCCTTCACCTATTCACCGCAATCTGGGCTTCCATGAAAAACCTGGGAACTGAGAACAGTCTCATTCACTTCTGGGCAACAAATATGGTTTTTCTGAGCATGCTGGTATATACTGAGTATCCTTCCTCTTACCTCACCAGAACTTACTCTACTGTAAGCCAAGGGAGCTGCAACTTCCTCCCAAACTCAGGTGTATAGCAAACACACCAGACTTTTCCCCCAGCCCCCAAACACAAAGTAGGGGGGAATCTGCTTTGAGTTAGGAAAGGGGGCATGGTGAAGGCAATCTTCTCCCATCATCCCCTTGGTCATGCATAAACCCAGCAATGGCCTGGAGCCAGGCCACGTTGGGAGCAACCTTCAGAGAGGCCCCTGCTGCACTCACCAGAAAGATTTTTAGCTGAGTTGCCTTTGAATTGAGGGACCAGCATCTCCTCCCCCATTCCAATACTGCTAGAGCATGGTGCCCACTGTTCACCTAGTCATCTAGAAAGGCCTGGGGTGAAAAGCAGGAAGAATAAGGACTCTTCTGAGCTTGGGAAGGAGGGAGAGAATCAAGCCGGGTAAATGTTAGCTGCCAACGGTCAGGAGGGAAGAGGCCGAAACTCTTCTTCCCATGACCCAAGTAGCAGGGAGGGGCAAAGTAAAAACAGGTGTGTTTGCCAAAAATATGTTCTTCTCCCAGTCCCTCCCAATTCCAGTTCACTCTGGTATAATCTTCCTCAACCACTCAGAGCTCCGAGGTGAAATGACCTCTGAACTCTGATAGACTCAAGATGCCTTAAGCCCTTTGACAAGCAGAAGGCTTGTGATTTCCACCTCCTGTACCCCCTGCCTGCCCCCCATTTCTGACCCTGTCACCAGTTATGACAGCTCATGCTGTCAGCTCTGGCCTGACCCCTATAATGATTATGCAGGAAGCAGGGTGGATTCCAGCAGGGCCTGCTGGTGGCAGTCAGGATAGTTCATTAGGAGCATCCTACTCCCTCTCTTTCAGCACCCTTTCCTCCACCATGACTCCCCCTTTCTAGAGTTTGCCTTTATCTTGCACCTCTCCTCCAGCTGCCTAGGCCTCCCAGTGTGGAACCTTCAAGAGAATAAGTCCCTTCCTTCCCTGTTAGTGGAAATTGTCTGTTCATATTACTGTAGAGTTAAAGTGTTTTTGAGGTTGTGAAACTGTAATGTTAGGATGCTGAGAGGCCATTCCCCAGGGGGCAGCTGAAAGATCCAAAGAAAGAGAAGCCAGGGGAAGTAGGCAGAACTGACTCCCCAGGAGAGGAAAGCAGAGATCATTCATTGAATTCAGAACATGTCAGTCATCTTAGTACTTCCAAAAAGCTGAGTATGGCATTCCACAAACCAGAAACAGGGATCTGGGGGTTGGTCTGGGTGATGGGGAAAGAGGTGATTGGGGGAGACCAGGAAGAAAAGTCAGTCTGGAGGGAACTAACCTGACAGAAAGAGATTCCAGGGAGTTAAGGTGCCCATCATTAAGGCCATATGGTAAGATCAGAAGTACTGGTGACAGCGGTTGCTCCTGGCTCCCTGAATGAAGCTAAGGAGCTGGGGTTGTCAGAGGTGAAAGCTAAGAATAAAGAAAGCTGAGAGGTGATTGATCATTTCCCTTCCTGGAATATTGCTTCACACACCTCACATCAATCCCAGGCAACAACCCCATGCCCTGGGCATTTCTCCTTCATCAAAACTTATCTGTTCCGTATCCCATCTTTAATTGAGCTAGTTATCAAATTGGAAAGTGATCTGATCCTTGTAAATGTGTTAATTAGAATTATAGCTTCTTCCTTCCTTCCTTTCTTTCTCCCTCTCTTCCTTTTCCTTCCTTCCTCTCTCTTCATTCCTTCCTTGTTTAATCCTTTCTTCTTTCTTTCCTTTTGCTCCCTTCCTTTTTCCTTCTGAGAAGGAGGAGAGAGGGCTATCATAGAAGGCTAATTAACTACAGGTCTTTAACACACTCTCTGGCATCCCCTTTCCCCACCAGCTCCCACAATATAGCCACATAAGTTGACCCAATGGTTTACAATAGAACTCAATTCTACACCAGCCAGCCCACCTTCCCAGAGCCATGGGAAACCAAAAGACAGAAGGCAGTCCTCAGGCTGGGACAGCAAGCAGGCAACACTGTACCACAACAGGTCTCAGCCAGGAAATTGAGGAACAGAGAAAACTGGGGCAGGAGGAAGAAGATTTAGTTAAAGGCCTTGAAGATAAAGCAATAACAGAAGGCAATATAGCCTCTAGACCAGGTAAAAGAATCCTGACATCTATGAATATATATTTCAAGATGAAGTACAATGAATCAACACCTGATGAGGCAGAGGACCCTGTGGATCCCCAAGAAAGCATGGAACCATAGTAGGATGATTCTGAATGGTTAAAAAGAGAATTGAGAATTGTGAGAGCAGAATTTTTGGTCTGCACAGTAGAAATAATGGCAGAATAGATAAACTTGAATACACATTGGTAAATCTCATTAAAAAAAAGAGATAATTAATGGGAATGCAAGATTGGCTATGAGCGGTCAGGAAGATTAGAAAATGACAACCAGGTAAAAAAAAAAACTGGTGCCTAGAAGGATGGTGATACCTTTGACATAAATGTGAAAGTTGGGGGGAGGGTGGGTTTAGGGAGAAAGATTATGAAAATTATGCTTTGGATATATGGAGTTTGAGATTCCTATGGTACATCCAAGTAGAGAGCTATCAGATTAGAATTCAAGAGAAGGAACACAGTTGGACATGTATAACTGGGAGGGTAGAGATGACAGCTGAACTCCCAGGATCTGATGAGAGCCTTGAGAAACAGAATGTAGATGAAGAGAAGAGAACAGAACTAGCTGATTAGAGATTTTGAAAGCAATAAAGAAAGCTTCGACTAGTTTTTCCTCAGGTAGGGAAAGTGTTAAAAGTAATTCTTGATCTCTTCCCACCTTACCTCCTCCCCACCCTGAAACCAGCAATCCCTTCTCCTCCTTATGACATTTTTTTAAATTATTAATAGAGATCTTTGTCCTTATCCAGGTTCTACAGTGCAACTCTACACTCTCACACCCACAGTTGTAACCAGCAATTTGGTTGCCTTAGGCAAGCAGCAGGAAACATGCCTTCAAATCAACTTTGTAATTCAGGATGTGAAAAATTTACAAGAAGTCATGAAGACAAATTCAGCTCAACCAATGAATTAGTGTAATTATAAGGTACCTACTGTGTGCCAGGCATTGTAGCTGCAGAGGCAAAAATGAAACCACTCTTCCTCTAAAAGAGGTTACATTCATGGTCCTTTTTGGGAAGGAAGGACAAACAACAACATTCTATCAGAGGAACAAAACACACACACACGTTTGAGTAAATATATGAAGTAAATACAAGCTCATTTCTATGGAGTAGACATTTAACAACTAGGGGATTAGGAAAGGCCTGGTGAAGGAAGGGACACTCGAGCTGAGTTTTGAAGAATTCAGAAAGGTGGAGGTTGCTGTTGTCTGTCCTTCATTTTCAAAAAAGGACTAATGGCGTCATAGGGTGATGTCTTGACTCAAATGTGAATGTTATTTAAGTGAGGCAGAACTGCACAAAGTCATCAGCCTCACTCTCTCTTCCAGATTCATTGAAGCTGAGTATCAAGACAAAAGTCAAGATGCCTGGTGATGGCCTGGGATACAGTGGACCACCTTGGCGTCCTTGATGTCTAAGCTTTAATCCCTCCATGGCACCTGCTTCAGCTGCCTTTGTGGCTCTCAGAACAAACTGTTCTCATCCATCCATTCCATGGGGGGAAGTCTTCACGTGCCTGAGGTAGACAACCTCCAGCTCACCAATGGGTTTGAGGTCTATTGGTCACCCTCAAAGTGATTTAGGCCATCTGCTGAGGCAGTTTTACTGGGGTGTGGCTGCTGCACATGATACATGGGATGGATGGGATATTCAGGAAGTACCAACACCTCTGGTATGAGGACTGCTGAACCCTTTTCAGGGCTGCTCATCCACCTTTGATGTCTACCTTTCACCCAACTCTCACCTATGGCTCCAAGAAGCTGTAGCATGGGAAGGCAGAGATAGAGATCTGGGGAACTGCTGAAGAGAGATGAGAATGAAGTGGTCCTTCAAAGATCAGCTAAAGAACCACCTCCTACATCCCCTTTCCACTCTCCCCAGCTGCTAATATTTCTAAGATTAGGCTTCAGGAGAGAAGCTCAACTGGATAAGTAGATCTAGACATCATCTAAATAGAGATGCTAGTGGAACCCATGAGAGCTAATGAGGTCACCAAGAGTGTAGAGAGAAAAAGATAAGAGCCTTGGGGATCCTCATCTGTAACATGAGACGGTTGGACTAGTCCAGGGGTAGAGAACCTTCAGCCTTGAGGCCACGTATGTGGCCCTTCGAACTCGAACATCTGTTGGATTGTCACACTTGAGAATCTAGGGGCTACTGGTGGCCTTGAGGCCACAGATTCCCCACCCCTCAACTAAATGATCTCTAAGACCCCGGAGAGAGTCTTGGATTTGGAAGTAGGGAGTCTGGGTTCAAATCTCTGCTCTGCTGTTTTATCAGCTGTGTGACCTTTTGCTTTCTCTGGGCCTCAACCTCCTCATCTCTAAGATGGAGGTGGGGGTAGGGTCCCCATAAAGCTCTAACTTTTCTGAACCTCACCCTGTAAAGCTGAGAAGAAGGGTGCTGGTCTGATGTTGGCATGGCTATCAAACCAGTCTGCGGTGGGGCCCCACCAAGTCAACAGGAAGTTCTGAGCATCACCTCCGCTGGGCCAGTGGAAAAGCCAAAGCCAGCCTCTTGATCTGTTCTCTGTGTGCTGTCGGTTTTGTACCCCAAACATTCTGTGTCAAGAACGGGGCTTGGGGAGGCAGGATGAAGCCCAGTCACCAGAGACCGTGCAGTTGGACCTACTCTTCATAACTGATGGAGAGGGGGAAATAAAGGCCATTTCCAAATGGCCTCCTACAGACTTTCCCTACATACAATGTTTTCATTTACTCCTCAGAGAAAGCTTCTGAGGCCAGAAAGAGTGATTAAAGTGGTGCTGAGGGCAGGGCCTGAAATCTGCTGATACCTGAGTCTTAGAGGGCTAAGTTCTGAAACAAGGAAGGGCATTTAAAGAAAAACACAAAATCTTTTGGCAGGGAGAAATAGGAAACATGAAAATGCACAAGTCATTTATCCTTTCTCCCCAGTGGCGTGATGCTGAATATTGGCCTCTCTTCTCTGGAATATTCTTTTTGAGGACCACATAACCGTTGCTCTGCATTGTTCATGTGACCTACCACCCAGAACTTACTTAAGTCAACTGGAGTTTAATTTTGGGGGCTTCTTGATGATTAAATACCAGGTATGGCTGGGGACCCCACTGAGTGTCTCGTCTCTGGGAACATCAGAATCTGACTCATTTTAGCTCTTCCCTGAGGGTATTCAATTCCAGGCCTGCAAACAAGAGGCTAAACATTCAAACGTAGACTATTTATTCAGGGGAGCAATGAACAGAGAATGGACTAATATGCCAGATCCCTCAACAGCTCCAGATTTGTGTTATTGAAGTCTCAGCAGTTTGAGTGCATTGGTGAGAGATCCCATGGCAGGTACAGCTTCTCTGATCTTGTCTACTCCATATCCCTTTCCTTCTGGGGTCAGGTACTACCCCTATCTTGCAGTGGTCTCTACCATGCTTTTAAAAATACTTTTTCTTTTCTTTCCCAATTGTTCCATTTTTCAGTTGTGTAGACTCTTCATGATCCCATGGACTTGTCCATGGGGTTTTCTTTGCAAAGAGTGCTTTTCCACTTCATTCTCCAGTGTGTTCCCATTTTACAGATGAGGAACTGAGGCAAATAAGGGTTAAGTAACTTGCCTAGGATCACATAGCTACTAAGTGTCTAAGGCCAGACTTGAATTCAGGTCTTTCTGACTCCAGGCCCAGCACTCTGTCCACTGCACCTTTCCTTCCTTCCCTCTCTCCCACTGAAAAAAAAGGGGGGAAAGCCCTTGAAATGAATATTCAAGCAAAACAAATTCTCCCATTGTCCGGCTAAAATACACATCACATTCTGTACCTGTTAGGAGGCAAGTAGCATGATCCTCACTGGGCTCCTGGAATCATGATTGGCTGTTACATTGATGAGAATTCTTAAGTCTTTCCAAGCTGTTTTTCTTTATAATGTTATTGTTGTTATTATGTGAATTGTTCTTCTGGCTCTGCTTCCTTCACTCTACATCAGTGCATCCCTTCTGTCATTTCTTACAGCACAATTGTATTCTAATATCCCATCATTTGTTCAACCATTGTTCAACTGAAAGGCATCCTTAGCTTCCAGTTCTTTACAATGGCCTCCATCTTCTCTGCTGTCCAAAGACTCCCCTGCACAGCTCTTGAGAAAGCCCCATCTCCAGCTACCATTTTACTGCTCCTGTACCAATGGTATCCTTGCCCAGCAGCCTTTGATACCATACATGTGGGATCCCTCCCTCCCTTTCCCAGCAATCCTGTGCTCACTCTTCCTCTCTCTCTAGATTTATAGGAAAGCATATCCTTTCCACAGCAGGACACAGGCCCTTGTGCCTCCCTTCTCAATCCCTTACAGAGCACGGAAGAAAAGTGAAAATAAAACAGGTTCAGTTGACAGCTGCTAGTTTAGTTTAAAGGCAGACTTTTTCTTTTCCTTCTCTCTCTCTGTTTTTCTGTGTGTTTCTCTCTCTCTCCCCCTCTCCCTCTCCTGTGTCCCCCTCTCCTGTGTCCCCCTCTCCTGTGTCCCCCTCCCCTTCCTTCTCTTCTCTTCTCTTCTCTTCTCTTCTCTTCTCTTCTCTTCTCTTCTCTTCTCTTCTCTTCTCTTCTCTGCCCTTCTCTTCTCTTCTCTTCTCTTCTCTTCTCTTCTCTTCTCTTCTCTTCTCTTCTCTTCTCTTCTCTTCTCTTCTCTTCTCTTCTCTTCTCTCCTCTTCTCTCCTCTTCTCTCCTCTTCTCTCCTCTCCTCTCCTCTCCTCTCCTCCCTCCTCTCCTCTCCTCTCCTCTCCTCTCCTCTCCTCTCCTCTCCTCTCCTCTCCTCTCCTCTCCTCTCCTCTCCTCTCCTCTCCTCTCCTCTTCTCTCTCTTTCCTTTCTTGCCCTCTTTTTTTGAAGACTGGGCCTCCCTAGGCTGAAAGTGCAGTGACCATTCACAGGCCCAGTCTCACTGCTGATCGTATGGAAGTTTTGACCTGGTCTGTCTGGGCCCCCTCAATTCCTTGGGCTCACCACATTGGTGCCCAACAGTGTAGATAGCTGATTGGCTTTAACTCTGCTGCAGCTCAGAACTCCTGATATCAAGCAATCCACAAACTCCAACCTTCCCAGTAGCAAGGATGACTGGAGTTTGTCATCAGGATTTTTACTGAGGTCTTTTGACCCACCATTTAATCCATTTAGTTCTTCTGGCAAACAGATCCCCACAATGCATACTTGAGAGCTATCACTTCGCTACTGCAGTGACATACATAATATGACAGACCACCACCACCACCAACAGAGAAAAATAAACTCCAATCTAGTCTAAACAGAAAGAGAACATTTCTTGGCTTAGACATACTTGTATGAACACTTTGGTGATAAAGCTGTATGAGCCAGTAGTAGAAAGGTTGAACAGAGAGATCTGGCTTCTGGTCTCACCTCAGCCAATGATTAGCTATATGACCTTTAGGCAAGTCACCTTCCACCTTCTGCCTCTCAGCTTCCTTATCTGTAAAATGTGTGTACTAGACTGGATAACCTCTGACCTCCCTTCCAGTTCTAGAACTATGATCCTGTGGTCTATAAAATTAGGTTAGACAGGATGATGCCCAAGGTCCTTACCAGCTCTGTCTGATATTCAACAATAGTGTAACTACTGTGTCCAGAAACTGATGCTACAAAAAGCCCAGAATATTTTCTGATATTTTTTTTCACTTTATCACGGCTCAGGCCCTCAGAAACCTGGCAAAATCTCTAGATTAGGTAGCTCAAAAACCTAGTGCCACAGCCCCACCCTAGCAAAATTGTCATCCGATGAAATTAGTTACACACTATTATAGAAGATCAACCTCACACTCACTTCCTGCTCCCCAAGTAAGTATTCCTGAATGACAGCCTACTATAGTCACAGTTCTAGTGTAAACAGACTTAGGACAGCTGGTTTCATCTGGGCTCCACTTCCCCAACTCTGCTGGTCATTGTAGCTTCCCTGCCTGCTTCCCACACCCTGTCCCAGTTTCTAACTCCAAACTCTCTCTTAAAGTCCACCAGACATGCCCTGTCACTGGCAGTTTCTTCTCCTGTACTTCCGACGGCCCAAGCCGTTCACCCTACCATCGCTTTATGGATACTTAATTGGTCCTTGCTAGACCAGCTGAAACCACTCAGGAAACTGCCTAAAGGAAAAGCTTTTTACCCATAAAGTTACATACTGTTGCTTGTGACACTTCACACAAATTGAGAATGTGGCACTACAGGCTCCCATTCTTCCTTCTAACCATCTCGGAATCTGTGATTCAAAGATGTTAGTCTCAGGGAAACTGTGTAGTAAGTGAACTTTAAACATGGATCATAGAATAACTAATGGGGACATTGAAATTAGCTTTAAGACTTGGAGTGCCCCCAAGTCCTATTCTTGGGCCTCATCTTTGTAGGGCAATGATCCCAGCATCTCCAATGCTATGGCAATGGAGGAAAGCTGGAAGGAACTACCAAGAGGAAGAGAGTTTGACTATGACCCCTGAAATAGACTATTTCTGGATAAAGGACCAGATTAGCTAGTTTAGAGAGACTGACTACCACGCAATAATAGTAGTTAACATTTATACAGCACTTTAAAGTTTACAAAATACTTTACAAACATCTCATTTGATCTTCATGATCACCCTAGGATGAAGGTGCTATTATTATCTCCATTTTACAGGTGAGGAAACTGAGGCAGAGGTTAAGTGACTTGCCTAGGATCATGTAGCTAGTGTCTAAGGTTGGATTTTAACTCAGTTCTTCCCAGTGGATAGAGCATTGGGTCTGGAGTCAGGAAGACTTGATTTCAAATCTGGCCTCAGACATTTACTAGCTACATGACCCTGGGCAAGTCACTTAACCTCTGTTTGCCTTAATCCACTGGTTAAGGAAACGGCAAACCACTCTACTCTCTTGGCCAAGAAAACCCTACGGACAGTATTGGCATGCTATGGTCCGTGGGGTCACCAAGAAGTCAGATACAAGTGAAAAACAACAAAAGTTAATGCTTGTAGACTTGATTAATTGTCAAAGTAGGGGAAAGCAATGATTAGGAAAGAACCCATAGAGATTTGTTTTTGTTTTGGTTGTTTTAGAGAAAATGTGGGTTTTGAAAGCATGGCAAGACTTTGGAGCCAAAGGAACTGGGATTGAGTAGGGAGAGGAAAAAAATAAACTTCTTGGATGTTTTTTTCTGAGCTTTAGGCCCAGAACGAGAAAGATCATTTGGAGTAGATTTCATTACTGGGATGAATTCAGGCAAGTTGCTGAATCATGGTTCAAGCAAATATAAGGAGAACAATTTTAAACCTAGCAATAAAAGGTGGATCTAAGACCTATATGAAGTGGCTTTTGCTTCTTTAATGACCAAAGGAGCTAAGAGAAATGATTGTGGCATTAGACCAGAGAGAAGTAAATGTGGACTAGGAAGCAGAGACGACTGTAAAAACATAATTATGGTGCTAACTTTTGCCAAGCTAAACCAAGCAACAATGCTATTTGTATACCTACCTGTGTATAAACTGTGCCCCGGGAGCTCCATTTGCTGCCGTAAAGTCATTTTTTTGCTTTCTAAAAATGTTTGCCCAATGAAGAGGACTCAACTGCGGGGGGGGGGGGGGTGCCTCAAGAGAATATGAGAATGTAAGCTACTTAAAGTCAAACTACTTTCTCCCTCCCTCCCTTCCTTTATTCCTTCTTTTCTTCCTTCCTTCTTTCTTCTCTCTTTCTTTCTTCCTTCCTTCCTTCCTTTCTTTCTTTCCTTCCTTCCTTCCTTCCTTCCTTCCTTTCTTTCTTCCTTCCTTCCTTCCTTCCTTCTTTCTTTTTCTTTCTTTCTTTCTTTCTTTCTTTCTTTCTTTCTTTCTTTCTTTCTTTCTTTCTTTCTTTCTTTCTTTCTTTCTTTCTTTCTTTTCTCTTCCTTCTTTTTTTCTTTCATGCCCAGGGCCTAGCACAATGCTGGCATACAGTAAGCCTTTAATAAATGCTTATCGATTGATTGAGGAAAGAGGGATGTCCAGGTATCCAAGAAAATGGTCTAAGAAAAAAATCCTTGACCCTCATTCCAAGTGCCTAGCACATAGTAGCCACTAAATAAACATGTCCTGAATTAAATTGAGTTGAATTCTTGGGGCAAGGATATGAAAGTAACCCAAGGGGAAAAAAAAACAGCTAATGGCCTACTATTTAAGGGCTTTCCTGGGTCTTATTTAATCACATTAGCAAAACAGCCTTGTTTGAAGATCATAGAGAAGAGTATAAATATTTGATATAGAAACAGGGTAATACAGTGGAAAGAATGATGCATTTAGAATCTGAGGACCTGGTTTCAAGTCCTTGCTTTACTACTTCTTACCTGTGTGACTTTGGGCAAATAACTTAACCTGCCTGGGCCTCCGTTTCCTCATCTGTAAAATGGGCATCTTGGATGATCTCTAAGGTTCTTTCCAGATTCAAATATATAATCCTATGCCAACAAATGCTATTCTCCTGTTGCAAATAGAGAAACTGAGGCTTAGGAAGGTTTATAACCTGTCAAAGATCCCAACTATGTCCTTAGTCCCAAATTAATCTCTTTTATCTCTACCAGATCAGTGAGTTTCCAGCAAGCGTTAAATGAAAATTTATTTTTAAAAAGGTTAGAATGCTATGAATGAGCAAATGAAAATAATCTTTTAAAATTGTTAAAATAAGGAGAATTAAATTTGCTCATCCTCCTTTTTTAAAGTTTCAAAACGAGAAAAAATTGAGCTGACTTGAAGAGAGAAATGCAATGAAAAGAAATCCTATAACTTAGAATATTTTCAAAGTCCCATGGAGGTTCCTGGAAGAATCAGTGCTGGGACTGTGTGGTATTTTCTTCTTCTTCTGCTAGCTGTGAATGTCTGTCATCTGACCCCCTCACTTTATTTATGTCCCATTTTGCATGCAGAATGCCCATTTCACATGATGTATTCATGCCGTGTTTTTCCTGTCCATTTATCGTCATTGCCATTCTGAGATATATAACAACCTATACACTCAAAGAAAACAAACCCTCTAATGAGGAATCAAACCCACCACCTAAGGGAATTGCTCCTTTTGATTGTATTTTCAGGCCATTAAAATATTTGTTTAGTGATTTATTCTTCCTGTAGACAGATGAAGGGATCAGGGTATTTTTCACGCTTAACTGGAGTTTTCTTTTGCAAGAGTTGACTTGGAATCCTTCCCCATGAAACATGTATTCGAACACTTCACCCGAGTGACACGTGCAAAGTATTATTCATCAAACAGGATTTTTGAGCATACTTCTCATTATTCTTCCAAATTTATTTTTTAAAAACTTTACTCCTTCCATAAAATGAAAATAATACAAGATGTGGACACAAACCTCACAGCAAATGCTCTGCTTTTAAAGATATAGCTGCTATATGTTATAGAAACAATGCAGTATTGAACCCACATCACCTCCTTCTCCCCGACAATCCACAAATACATAGCTTTACTAGACACCACTTTGGCTGATACTAAATCAAGGTAAATCAGATGCAACTGATTAAAAAGGAAATGAATCATGGAGGGGGCACCCACATTCCTGGTTGGAATCCTGAACTTTACAGCTCCCATGTGTGGGCTTCTTTTCTCTTTGCTACAAGTTTTTGCTGTTTGCATGCGACAGTAACTTCCTCCTGCTCCTAGGCAGCTAGGTGGTGAATTGGGTAGAGCACTTGACCTGGAGTTAGGAAGACCTGAATTCAAATTCAGCCTCAGATACTCAGTGACTGTGTGACCTTGGCAAATCACTTAGCCTCAGTCTGCCTCTATTTTCTCAACGATAAAATGGGGACAATGATAGCATCTACCTCACAGGGTTGCTGTGTGGAGGATCAAATGGGCTATTTGTATGGTGCCCGGCACATTTTCTCTCCAGAAAAAACAGCAAAGCTAGTTAAATCTCTAGGGCTTGGATTCAACCTCTACCACCTCACCATGGCAAAAGGGGTAATGATAAAAATAATGTTATAAAATTATAATTATAAAAACACATTATAAAAATCTGTATTATGTTGTGTTCTTGTGAAAATAATATGAGGGGATTTTATTTATATCTAGACTTTTCTTTGAGAGGTACTAAGGAAGAAACGGGGTTAAGTGAAGCAGTTCATAGTGGAGTATGAGGCACCCTAGGACAGTGTATCACTTAACCTGACCTCTAATTTTACAGATTAGTAACCCAAAGCCCAGGTAAGTTATTTGATTTGTCCAAGGCCAAACAGGCTGTAAGTGGCAGAGTAGGGATTTGAACCTGGGTCCTCTGACTCAAAATCTAATTCTTTCCTCTAGGATGAGAGTAAGGAGAACTGAGTTCTAGTACTAGTTCTGCTACTAACTCACTAGCTGTGTGATCTTAGGTCAGGTACTTCATCTGTTTGGGCCTCAGTCTTGCCATTTGTAACAAGCAGGGCTTTGGAGTAGATCACAGATTTTATAGCTGGAAGAGAAGGACCTTGTAGCCCATCTGGTTCTCATTTTGTAAATGAGGAAACTGAGGCCCAGAAAAAAAAATTAAAGAGACTTGCCCAAGGCCACAGAGCTTATAAGCAGTAGGGCTAGAGTTTGAACTCAGGTCTTTAAACTTTAAATCCACGGTCGGGCTGATTTCTAAAGTCCTGATTCATCTGTTAGTCTATGTCCATGAATGCCTCCGCACAAATAGCCAGGACACTGCTGGGTGTTATCTGGCAACACACAATTTATTTTTTCTTTTTAAGTAGCATTTTTTCCAATTACATGTAAAGACAATTTTTAACATTCATTTTTCAAAAATTTTGAGTTCCAAATTCTCTCCCTCCCTCCCTCATCTCCCCCCCTACCTGAGAAGGCAAGCAATTTGATATAAGTTATATATATCAGCACTCATCTAATGGACACCACAACTGAATAATGCAAGAACCAGAGGGTCTGTAGATTCAGAAAGTTGCAGAACCCTGACTCCCTGAACAACACCCTAGGTTTTCATCAATCCAAGTCAATAGTTGACCACTAAATCAATCTTTTAGTGCTCCATGAGAAAGCTAATTAATTTTGGCTTCTTGTCCCATCAGCTACATGCTGTTTTTTTTTTCCCTCAAGGCAATCAGTTTTAAGTGACTTGCTCAGGGTCATATAGATAGCAAATGTCTGAGGCCGGATTTGATCTTTGGGGCTAGTGCTCTATCTACTATGCCACCTAGCTGTCCCATGCATGCTCTTAAAAAAACAATAATTGACAGTTTATACAGCATAGCATTTTAAGATTTACAAAATATTTCTTCTCACTTGATAACATACCTGTTATCTCCTTTGACCCTCACACTGACCTTATGAGATAGGTATTTGGAGGGAGGAGGAAGGGAATAAGTATTTATGTGGTGCCTACTATGCTCCAGGCACAGTTGTTGTTGTAAGTGCTTTATAAATATTATCTTATATGATACAACAATCCTTTTAGGTAGGTGCTATTATTATTCCCATTTTATAGCTGAGGAAACTGAGGCAGACAGAGGTGAAGTGACTTGTCTAGAGTCATATAGTTAGGAAGTCTGAGACTGGATTTGACCTCAAGGCCTTCCTGACTCCAGACCCAGAGCTTTAACTACTATACAACCTAGCTGCTTATTACAGATATTATTATCATCCCCATTTTACAGATGAGGAAACTGAGACTAAAAGAGGTTGAAGGATTTGCCCATTGTCACATAGTTAGTAAATGTCAAAAGTAGGATTTGAAGCCAGATTTTCCTGACTTCTGTCCCTCTCTTGAACAATGCAAAATCAACTTCTGTATTGCTTCTCTCTCTCTCTCTCTCTCTCTCTCTCTCTCTCTCTCTCTCTCTCTCTCTCTCTCTCTCTCTTTGTCTTTCTCTTTCCTTTCTTTGTTTCCTTTCTTCCCTTCCTTCCTTAATTTCTTCTTTCTTTCCTTCCTTCCTTTCCTTCATTTCTATACCTATAAGGAAAAATACAGAGAAAGTGCAAAAAAAAAAAAGGAAAAAAGAGAAAAGAGAGAGGAAGGAAGAGAAGAAAAAGCAAAAAGAAAGAAAAAAAGAGAAGATGAAAGAAGGAAGGAAAGAAAAGGGGAAAAGAAGGAAAGAAGGAAGGTCTGTAGGATAAAATGTCTTATAGCCATTAGCGTTCACTTTCATTAAATGTGTCTATTAGGCACAGTCTCAGCTAATTAATGTCATTGTAAGAGAGATAGATGTAGCTGGTCCTATGCCCTAGCAATAATTAGAGAACACTTTCATAAAAGCGTCTTTCAGCTGTAAAGAAAGTAGGAAAACGGTCCCCCTAGCGTACTGCTGATGTAGAAAGCATTCAGAATTTCTGGAGTGAAGGAGGCTCTGATGGGCAAATGTTGATATCGACATGAAAGCTTCATTTCAGCAAGGCAGAGAAACAACTTTTAATGTCCTCATCCTATTTCTTTTAGCTCCTGTTTTAGGACCAATGAGGCAGCACCAAGTATGAGACAAAGAAAGTTAGCCTGTCCACAGAATTCTTCTAATAAACTCCAAGTTGAAAAGGAGGTATAGGACTCCCTAAGGACCTTACACGCAGAGGTGCTGGGAAGTGTCAGAGTCCACTGTAGCCCTCATGCTTTGAGGAAGATGACAGGCTGATTTTCATGGGGAAAACACCTTCGATGGTGTTTGTTCTTCCCTATTCCTGTTGGTATAAAAGTCCTTAGTGTGCAGAAGTAGGAAAGGATTATAAAGGACATGTAACATCCATTATAGTTAAAACCAGATTCTGGTTTTGTAGTCTGGAAATTTTTTGAAAAACAGTGTTTAGGTTATTAGTAGCATTTACTACTAAAAAAAAGTCCACTTTAAACACTGTCTAATAATTACTGATAATAAGCACAATCACAACTTTGGTTTGTGATAATAATAGCTAACATTTATATAGCACTTTTAAGGGTTGCAAAGTACTTTCCAAATATTTAATTTTTTCCTCACAACAACTTGGGGAGATTTGTGCTATTATTAACCAGATTTTACGGATTCAGAAACTGAGATGAACACAGGTTAAGTGATTTGTCTAGGGTCTCATAGCTGTCTGAGACTGGCTTTGAACTCAGATCTTTCTGATTCCAGATCCAGAATTCTAACTACTGTACCAGTCCTAAACAGTTCTAAAATATTGGATTTGCACTTATGGGAGCCTATGAAGAGTAAAACATCAGAAATGCCTCCAGCTAATTGCCTTGCCAAGGTCTTTCTGCATTTTGTCTCAGTCTGTCCCTTTCGCCACCCTTCTACTGTTTAAAGTGGACCAGTTGCAAAGTAGAAAGACCACCACTAACCTTGGAAACAGGAGAACTTGGGTTGAGGTCAGAGCTCCAATGTTTAACTAGCTACCTGATCCTAGGCAAGTCATTTATCTGGTCTGAGCCTCAGTTTGCTTATCTGTCAAATGGAGATTCTAATACCTGCACTCTCTACCTGACTTTGTTGTTGTTGTAAAGAATGTATTTTGTAAATGTTAAAGTGATCTAGAAATAGGAGCTTCCTGTTTATCTATCTGTCTGTCTGTCTGTCTATCCATCCATCCATCCATCCATCCAACCATCTGTAGAGGGTGCCCAAAAAGTCTTAGTGCAGTTTCAAGCCACTAAAGCTTGAAACTGCACTAAGATTTTCTCTTTACCTTTTGGGACACCATTTGGGACACAGTGCATGATCATTTCAATATTAAGGTGCCTTGAATCTTACGCGGCAAGAAATGAGTTTTATTATACTTAAGAGCGGGGACTTTTGGACACAAATCTCTGTGGTCCTGAAAGGATCAGTGTTGGACTGGTTCATGTGTATATGGCCCACTTCAGAAAAAGAAAATTCCTTAGTTGGCACAGGAAAGAAAAAACCAGAATAATGCTGGAGGTAATTTTAAAGTGTCACCAAGAAGACTTCCAGCTGAACTGCTCAGGAAATAAAAGTCTTCTTGTCATTGCGAAGGGGCTTCTCTCTCTTCTGTGTGTCTCTCCTCTTTTTTTCTATTTGTTCATGCACAGTGACACTTCCAGTGATGGAAGCCCACTTCAAGCCCACCCTTCTTTGTCAGAAAGTTCATGCAGAGTCAGAAATGCAACAGAGGAGACCTGGGAATGTGTTCTATGACATTCAATGGGAGGGGTTACAGAATGAAAATGTCTTTCAACATCAACTAAAATAATGCCAAAAATTTCAGGAAACCCAAAATATGTCACTAAGAGTCTTGAGGAAGAAGGAGGAAAGAGCAAGAATTGATCAAAATCTAGGAGAGGTCAGTTAGGGGGCTTGTTTTAGGTCATAGAAGTTGCTGATTATTAAAAACATGCCCCTTACCTCCAGCACCACCTGCTCCCTAGAATACTGCATTTCACCACATAATCATTGCAGATTTTATGCCAATTTTGTTTTGCAAAAGTGGGGTGCGACCATTATGTGGAGCTTTAAATTAATTTATCACCAAACTATATCTCTGGTAGATGAACTGTACAGTTGAGCTAGCAGGGGAAGATGCAAGTCTTACCATATCATGTGATTTACTCATGGCAGCTTCGCTTGCCCTCCCACTCCCCCTGCTCCTACTGCTCTTTGGTGGCTTGAGTGACAATACGGTTAATACTGCAGCAACCCACCACGCAAGTTTGGAAATATGCTGACAACGTACATGTGCTGAGAATTCTAAGCTTGCAGCTTGCTCGTGAACTCATTGCTGCTGTTAGCCTTTTAAGTGACATGATGAACAGAGAATGATACCATGCAACCATTACAAAATGAAAGGTTATAAACCAATTTTTGGACTGAAAAAAACAGGATGTGACAATTATGTGGTGAAATACGGGAATTTCTTTGACTTGTATGCTAAAATTCCTTTAACAAGGAGCAAAACTTTTTGTTACAGATTGAAGATTTTCTAATAATTCAATGGATCTCAGACATCACTGATGTACATAGTCCATCTACTGGTGCATATTGCATCCCTTTTTAATCATACTTTCCCTCAATCATATCCTTTATACAACTTCTTAACACATAACAGATCATCATAAGAAATACGTTGTAGTTTATTTACATCCTACAGGGGTGTCTCCCTTATTCTTATTTGTCTTACTACCTGTGCGACCTTGGGCAAAATATTTAACTTTCCTAAGCTTTAGTTAACTCATATGTAAAATTAAAGGATTGGAGTAGGTCGCAAGTCAAGTCCCTTCTCTGTCTACACCAATACTCCTAAGATTGTGATGTTCTAAGATTCACAACCATACAGCTACTCTGAGAGAATGTTTGTAACGAGAAAATAGGTCTTTGCACTAGGGGTAGCTTGAGATCTTCAAAATCACTGTGTTGTTCTCCATAGCTCACTCTTCCTCTGATCCAGTTCTGGGTCCATATGTAATCTATTTTCCGGACATAGATGTCTATGTACTAACTCAGCGGACTGACCATCCAACTACATATCACAGTCTGGACAGTGAACATTTTTCATCCATTTCGTTTTTCCACTATAGATTGCTAGGCTTATCTCTTCTGAATAGTCATAGATTTCACTCAGGAGGCCCTATAATATTCCCATCTAAATAAGCATCAATTATATGCCTACCATGCACTAGACACTGGTGATATAAAGAAAAAAATTTTTTTTTTGCCTTCAAGGAACTTATCTTCTATTGAAGGCAAACAACACACATACAGATAAGTAAATACAAACTATAAGTAAATACAAGGTGACTTCCAAGGGATGCTGAGGTGGGGGTGAGAGATCAGAAAAGGCCAAAGGGAAGAGGTGGCCCTTAGGTTTGAATGGAGTTAGGAATTTTTTAAAGTCAGAAGAGAAAAGGGAGGGCATTCTGAGCATGAGAGACAACCTGGGCAAAGGCACAGGGATAGGAGATGGAATGTGGGCACCAAAACAACATAGAGGAAGCCATTTTGTTTTTTTTTCTTTTTTTATATAAATTTATTTTCAGTTTTCAATATTTACTTTCACAAGATTTTGAGTTCCAAATTTTCACCCCATCTCACCCCTCCCCCCACCCCAAGATGGCATACATTCTGAATATCCCTTCCCCTAGTCTGTCCTCTCTTCTGTCTCTTCCCCCCTTCTCTTATCCCCTTCCCCTTCTATTTTCCTGTAGGGCAGGACAGACTTCTGTACCCATTTCCTGTATTTCTTATTTCCCAGTAGCATGTGAAAACATTTTTTTAAACACATTTTTAAAACTTTAGGTTTCAAATCTTCCCCCTTCCTCCCTCTCCACCCTCTCTCATTGAAAAGGCAAGCAACTCAATATAGGTTATAAATGTGCAGTTATACAAAACACTTCCATAGTAGACATGTTGTGAAAAACTAACTCTATTTCCTTTAATCCTATCCTGCCCTGCCATTTATTCTGTTCTTTCTTTTGACCCTGTCCCTCCTCAGAAGTATTTGCTTCTGATTACCCTCTCTCCCAATCTGCCCTCCTCTCTATCATCCCCCTGCTCTCTTGTTCCCTTCTCCCCCTATTTTCCTGTAGGGTAAGACAGATTTCCTTACCCAATTGAATGTGCATGTTATTCCCTCCTTAAGCCAAATCCTATGAGAATAAGATTCACTCATTCCCTCTCACCTTTCCCCACTTCCCTCTACTGTAAGAGCATTTTATTTTCTGTGGTTTTTTTTGTGAGATAATTTACACCATTCTACCTCTCCCTTTCTTCTTCTGTGAATATAATCCTTTCTCATCCGTTAATTTTATTCTCCAGATATGGCCCCTTAATCTTCAACTCCCCCTGTGCCATCTATCTATCTATCTAGCTAGCTAGCTAGCTAGCTACCTACCTACCTACCTATAGACACATATAATTTTTTTCCTCCAACTACCCTGATACTGACAAAGGTCTCATGAGTCATAAATATCATCTTTCCATGCAGGAATGTAAACAGTTCAACCTTAATAAGCACTTATGATTTCTCTTTCCTGTTTACCTCTTCATGTTCCACTGGAGTCTTGTATTTGAAAGTCAAATTTTCTATTCAGCTCTGGTCTTTTCATCAAGAATGCTTGAAAGTCCTCTATTTCACTGAATGACCATTTTTCCCCTGAAGGATTATACTCAGTTTTGCTGGGTAGGTGATTCTTGGTTGTAATCCTATCTCCTTTGCCCTCTGGAATATTATATTCCATGCCCGTGGTCCTTTAATGTAGAAGCTGCTAAATCTTGTGTTATCCTGATTGTGTTTCCACAGTACTTGAATTGTTTCTTTCTGGCAGCTTGTAATATTTTCTCCTTGACCTGGGAACTCTGGAATTTGGCTACAATATTCCTAGGAGTTTTCCTTTGGGGATCTCTTTCAGGAGGAGATCGGTGGATTCTTTCAATTTCTATTTTGCCCTCTGGTTCTACTATATCAGGGCAGTTTTCCTTGATAATTTCTTGAAAGATGATGTCTAGGCTCTTTTTTTGATCATGGCTTTCAGATAGTCCAATAATTTTTAAATTCTCTCTCCTGGATCTATTTTCCAGGTCAGCTGTTTTTCCAATGAGATATTTCACATTATCTTCTTTTTTTTTCATTCTTTTGAATTTATTTTATAGTGTCTTGATTTCTCATAAAGTCACTAGTCTCCAATTGCTCTATTCTAATTTTTAAGGAAGTATTTTCTTCAGTAATCTTTTGGACTTCCTTTTCCATTTGGCCAATTTTTCTTTTTAGGGCATTCTTCTCCTCATTGGCTTTTTGGACCTCTTTTGCCATTTGGGTTAGGCTATTTTTTAAGGTGTTATTTTCTTCAGTATTTTTTGGATCTCCTTTAGCAAGCTATTGACTTGTTTTTCATGATTTTCTTGCATCACTCTCATTTCTCTTCCCACTTTTTCCTCTACTTCTCTTACTTGTTTCTCAAAATCCCTTTTGAACTCTTCCAAGGCCTGGGACTGATTCATATTTTTCTTGGAGGCTTTGGATGCAGGAGCTCTGACTTTGTTGTCTTCTTCTGGTTGTATGTTTTGATCTTCTTTGTCACCAAAGTAAGATAATATAGTCTGACTCTTTTTGCACTGCTTGCTCATGATCCCGGCCAATTACTTGAGTTTTAAACTTTTTGTTAAGGTAAGAGTCTGCTTTGAATGTGGAGAATGTACTGTCCCAGGATTTGGGAGTTTATATAACTGTTTTCAGAGATACTTGTAGGGACCCATAAATTTTCAGTTCTTACAAGGTGGTATGATAAGGGGCGAGGCGTTTACTCCTTTCCTGGCCTGTGTTGTGGTCCATTAGTGACCACAAACACTCCTTTCTGTCCTGGAACTGTGAAGAAGGTTTCCTGTCCGCTGCCACTACAAGCTCCACCGTGCCAGTGCTCCTCCTCACCCCAGGACCCCCGTCCAGAACTGTGACCCAGATTCAAGCACAGGCAAAGCAAGAGATTCCTGCCTCAGCACCAGCAGGAGGCAGGCAAACCAAATTAGGAGGCTGTTGAAATAATCCAGGTGAGAGGTAATGATGACTTGGTCTAGAATAGTGGCTATGCATGTGGAGAAAAGAGAACATATTCAAGAGATGTTGTAGAGGTTGAATTAATAAGACTCAACAATAGATTGAATATGAGAATGATAGAGAAGAGTCAAGGATGAGTCCAAGTTTGCAAGCTGGATGGCTGGAAGGATGGAGTTGACCTTAGCAGAGATAGAGAAAGTTGGGAGAGGGGGAAGATGATGAATTTTTTTTGGACATGTTTAGTTTGAAATGCCTACAGGACAGCTATTTGCATATGCCCATTATCAGTTGGTGATGTGAGGCTGGAGCTCAGGAGAGAAGGTAGGGTTTGCTGCCATCAGTTCAATTTCATCTTCAAACAGGAGTATTTGGAGGACCTCACCATTTATAGGGAATCCCTTTTCCAACTGGGCCTTGAACAAGAGATCCTCCACAACAGTGTCAAACACATTTTGCAATTAGACAACTTTTTTCAGTGCCTCAGTTGACAGTAATTATAGGGTTTCATCAAACAGGGTTATATCTCTGTGGTGGAATTTGTCATAGAATCTTGTATAATCTTAAAAGACTATTACAGAAAAGCCTTTTTGTAATTTAAATAAAACATTAAGAGACCTTGTATTTTATGTGTCTTGAAGTCAATTGGTGTCACTATAAAGATGCAATGTGCTACAGAGAAATGTATATAAAATCCTACCTGCTCCTTTTTCATCTTTCCATCAAGAATGATCTCAATACAGGTGCAGATCATTCTCAAAAATGTTTTTATAAAGATGAGAAAGTAGGCATATGTGTTGGAAGTTATTGATTCCCTTTTTCTGGGTATAAACATTGTTGATAATGTTTCCTATTCTTTAAATATCTTTCCTCTCCTGAGATGTTTTACAAAGAATTTCCTCAATGATCTCTAGTTTGCTGGCTCCAGCACAGATTTTCTTGGTGTGCCTTTGGTCTAGACATTCTTTACAAGCTTATCTTTCTAAGTGCCATTTCTGCCTCTTTGTATAGAACACCAGGGACTGAGACACTAGGATCTAACTCTTGCTGTTGATGAAAATAGATCTTTAAAGAAATGTGGACAAATTTCTTCCACTTTAACTCTCTTTGTTGTCTTCATGATTGTTGTTTTTTGGTCATTTTTCAATTGTGTCCGACTCTTTGGGAACCCATTTGGGGTTTTCTTGGCGGAGATACTGGAGTGGTTTGCCATTTCTTTTTCTAGCTCATTTTACATATGAGGAAACTGAGGCAAACAGGGTTAAGTGACTTGCCCAGGGTCACACAGGTAGTAAGTGTCTGAAGCTGGATTTGAAGTCAGGTCTTCCTGACTCCAGGGCCAGTGCTCTATCCGTTGTGTCACCTAGCTGCCATTCATCTACTAACGCTTTGGGACTAATTTAACCTACTTGTGTCTCCCGCTGGCAAACTAGGTTTCTATAGAGTTGTTTTTGCTTCCAATGATTTTCACTGGTTTGTGAGATGATACTGTTTACAAACTTTTGTCATCTTCCTTTGTACTATTTTATCCATCAATTTGCATTCTAATGAGTTTTGTCTTTGGCTACTTAGGAAAAGATCAAGTGTTTGCTGGCTAAGGCTATTTCTGGGCTCATTTGGCCTCCTTACTATGGCTATGTTTGCATCAGTTAAAACTGTGTAGGAAATGGTGATAATCAAGCTCACGTTGGCTTTTTTTTCCCAACCCTACTTTTGGGAATTAATGGCTCTTTGGAACATATCAGGTTAGAACTGTTAAAATTTTTGTGTCATCTCATCTTTAGCCTTTCTTGTAAACTGATGACCTTTGCTCTAACGAGTCAATAGCCGACTGCACACCAACAGCTGATATGACTCTTCCATCAATAAACTGTCAGTTGTTTCCTACCTGCTAAATTATAGTCATTTTCATTTTTTGTGATATTGTTCAGTCTTGTGCCTTCCAACTCTCTTCTGGCTTCTTTCAAGTTTCAACTCAAATCCTACCCTCTGCAGGAGGACTTCCCTCCCGTCTCTGAACTCCCTGGTTGCTAGTTAGTGCCTTCCCTCTGTTTGGGAGAATCTGGTCAAGCTCTTTGTCGATTTTCTCTACCTCTTCATCTTCTGAACCAGATGTTGGCGCAAAGCTGCAATTATCTCCATGGTGGTCTTCTTGCTTGCACATGTTATGAGGCTAGATGTGGGATGATCAAGAATCTCCTAAAATGGTACTTCTGGGTGCCTTTGGATGTACAACGAAGCCGGCTCTTCAAATGCCCGTCTTTGCCTCTCCAATAAGAACCTATAAGCAAGTCTTCCATTTTAGTGGCCACTGCTTTTTGCTCCTTGTTAATGTGGAGGCAGTTCATTTCTCCTAACAGTATGTCAATTTTTTGTTAACTGGATAAAGATCTCACATTTATAGAGGGCCAATTAATTCTGAAAGGCTTAACATATCAGTACAGACTGAGGTGATCTTAAATTGATTGGCAGTGTGGTATAACGGAAAGGGCATGCCACTGTGAAGAATGAAGGCATGCCTCTGGTCCTGGTCCTCCCTCCAGCTAAGTGTGTGATCCTAGATAAGTCAATTACTTCTTTCTAGATTCCAGTTTCCTCACCTGTATGATGAGGTAGGGGGAGGAGGAGTTGAACAATATACTTTCTAAGGTACCCTCTACCTAGGTGGTGCAGTGCATAGAGTGCCGGGCCTGGAGTCAGGAAAATGCATCTTCTTGAGTACAAATGTGGACTCTGACACTTATTAGCTGTGTGACCCTGGGCAAGTCACTTAACCCTGTTTGCCTCAGTTTCCTCATCTGTAAAATGAGTTAGAGAAGGAAATGGC
Source organism: Phascolarctos cinereus (assembly GCF_003287225.1). Classification (NCBI taxonomy): domain Eukaryota; kingdom Metazoa; phylum Chordata; class Mammalia; order Diprotodontia; family Phascolarctidae; genus Phascolarctos; species Phascolarctos cinereus. Next base: position 314,372,542 of record NW_027555847.1, on the reverse strand, counting down.
AAACCACTCCAGTACCTCTGCCAAGAAAACCCCAAATGGGGTCATAAAGAACTGTTGGACATGACTGAAAATAACTGAATAACAACAACCTTCTAAGCTATGCTATCACCACTATCACCCCTTCTCCTCTATTAGTCCGTCCTTTTATTGGGTCTATGTAATTATTGACAGCACAAAGTCTATATATCTATAATCTATAATCTCTCTGTGTGTATGTCTCCCCTCTCCACATATATATTCATATAATCTATAATCTTCTTCCCACTCCCACCCTCCCAACTTGATGCATTTGCCCAGGCTGATGGGAGAATCATAACACCTCATTACTTTTCTTTGTTATCAGTAACGCCCCTTTTCAGGACTCAAAGGACTGACAAATTAAGGGCACACAGTGTTACTGCTTAGGTACATATGTGTGTCTGTATGCACACACACATCCATGCAAGTGCTGCCCTCATTTCATAAGCATGCACCTTGAGGACACTCCGTTACCTCCACATGATGTGAAGGGAATAATAATCTTTATTTATAATAACAATGAATAGTAATATAATCTTCTTATCCTTTTAAGACTCAAAGTATTTTCCTGACAACCACCTTACGGAATAGCCCACACAAGTACTCTTATCTCCATTATGTCACTAACAAAGCTGAGGCTTAGCATGATTTTAAATGAGTTGTTCAGGGTCACGTAGTCAGGAAGAGATGGAGCTAAGACTAGAACCCAGGCTTCTAAGGTAGCAAGATGGCCTAAGGGATAGAACGCTAGCCTTGGAGCAAGGAAAACCCGAGTTCAAAAACTCTTTCAGGTATGTACTAGCTGTGGAACAAATCACTTAGCCTCTCTCAGAATCAGTTTCCCCATCTGCAAAATGGGGATAATATAGCAACTACTCAACAGGTTTATTGTAAGGATCAAATGAAATAATATGCAAAATGCTTTGCAAACTTTGAAAATTCCATATAAATGTGAACTATGATTATTATTTGGACTCCAAGAAAAGGGCTGGTTCTACAACAGCTAAAACCAGCAATTGTATTATGTGCATATAGTGTATCTTGTATGAACAGGACATGCCCTCCCAACTCCAGATTGGGAACCTAGAGGTGTAAAATCAAGCCCCAGTTCTTTTGCTAAATAGCCTTATTCCAGTCATTTCACTCCTCTGTAAAATAAGAGAGAGGAACAAGCTGATGTCCAATGGCCAGCCCTAACATCCCATATGTATCTGTGAGTATCCATCCTTTGTATGAGTTGAGATCAAAGAGAAGATAAAAAGCAGAGGTGTTTTCAATAAAAGGTTTATGCCATATCAAATAAGACCATTATAGTTATATATGTATAAATTGGCATCAGGTTCTCTTTTCTGTCACCCTAAGCTGAATTTAAGATTATTTCTGCTCCAGTGAAAAGAAAATTAAAAAGTTGAGGGTCTACTACCCTCTTATCCTACTTCTCTTCCACCATGGAAATGAAATGTTAACATTATACCAGCTTAAATTGACCCAGCTTTATTCATGTAACAAGAATTGCATTAAGATCTATCAAGGATCTAAGATTGCATTGGCAGCCCAAGAGAGCTGCCTCAGAGAGGTTAAGCACTTGCCTGACTCATATTTATATGGCACTTTAAGGTTTTCAAAAGGCTTTATAAATATTATCTCCTTTTATCATCACAATGACTAAAGGGCTGAGGGGTTGGTGTTTTTATTGTCCCCGTTTTATAGATGAGAAAACTGGGATGGAGGTTAAGTGACTTGCCCAGGGTCACACAGCTAGCTCATGTCTGAAGTGGAATTTGCACTGGAGTCTTCCTGACTCTAGGTCCAGTTCTTTATCCCTGCGCCACTTAGCTTCCTCAGTGGCAGGATTCAATCTTGGTCTTGATCCAAGTTTCATCACACATTTCGCTCCATGGCTTCTCTCAATAAGAATAATGTCAACATGGTCTTCAATGACCCTGTGAAGAATTATTATTCAAATTTTATATGTGAGGAGACTAGGGTTCAGGGAAAGGATGCCCAAGATGAGATAAATCTCAGCAAGTGAAGGTTACAGTCCCTATGACAAATTAATCTTGGAACTGATGGTATCTATGAAGTGGTGTGGGCTACCTTCAGGGGTAATGAGTTTTCTGTTGTTGGGCATTTTCAAAAGAAGACTGGCAATTGCAGAGGAGATTTAAGCTTCAAGCAGGAGGTCCCTTCAGGCTCTTTACATTCTATAAGATTCGCACCAAGTCTCCTAGCTAAGTCAGTTAAATTCAGGGCTCCTGAGGCCAAGTCTCATGTTCTTTCCACTGAACCATTTCTGAGATGCTGTGTTCTTCATGCCAGGAGAGGTTCCGCCCCACTGTGTGATTCAGCAGAGCTCTTTGTCACAAATTGCCAGAAAGAAATTCTCAAGTCATATGTGTATCCAATCAAATCCAGGTTCTGAACCCACAGCCACAGATGGCTGGAAGTGAGAACCTACTGGTCCCAGTTGTGAAGGGTGGAGCAGTGATGTGACAGGTCCCTGGATTTCTCAGTGGATTCATGAGGTGCAAATTGTAGGGCGTGGCAGTGGAAAAGAGGAAAATGCAAGCCTGTGTAGAAAGAGAAATGCTGGCACGTGAGGTTTTCAGGACAGTTGAGCTGTTGGGCACGGTCTACTCTGCCATTTGGACGTAAGTGAATAGGCAACTGGAAAGAAGATGAGCTGTCTTGGAGCTTCTCCCATTTTTACCCATGACTGGCCTCAGGGCTCAAATCCGGCTGCCTGCCTAGCTCTTGGTTAACTTGGCACAGCTCCAAGCATCCCTGTAGACTTCTGGTAGGGTCTGACCCAATCAGCCCAGGAAATAAGGCAACAGCTAGTGACAGGGCCTAATTAGAGAACCGGGCTTAAAAGATGAGGAATGGCTAGCCTCAGGGTAACACATGGGTAAGAGAAGGATATAAAACAAGAGTGTGGGATGAATAAAGAAGAAAGAGATAGTAAGATGTGACATGTGTTAGTTACCCTCTTCCCTAGAGCAGAGAAGACATGTTTCCCTAACCTCTAACCATGAAGACTGGTGGTGATGAGAGATTATTGGACTCTCTTTCTCTCTCTCTCTCCACTGTCTGGGATTCTTGGGCAAGCCTTCCCTTGCTCTGGGCTATTCATATGGGGCTCTTTCTATTTCTTTCTTGGTGTTTCTGTGGGTTTTCTCTCATTGTAGGCATTTGAATTTTCTTATAGTGGTAAACCCTTCTGGGGGAGAAGGGAGGATCTTCTCCTTCCTGGGTTTCCTGTTAGGCAACAACGTCTTACCTCAAAGGTTTGGCAGCTTCAACATCGACTTTTGTGGGCGACAGGGACGGCTCTTTTGCCCCATTTGCCACCTCACTGTTACGGATCGATTTACTCTGATTGAAGCCCAGCTCCCAGCGTCTAAGAAGAATCAAGTATACTTTTACATAAACCTCATAAACTGAGTTAGCGTTCTGGTCTTGCTTCCCTTTGGTGTACAGAATTCCTGTATGTTCATGCCTGGGAACAAACCCGTAGCTGTCTGTGGATACACATGTTTATGTACAGTACAAGAGAGCCCTATACCACACTGGGCTTGGGCATCAAAGATAACCATATTATTTCTAGATATTGATTATTGGAATGAAAGGAATGTATCACACACAAAGGATGCGTGACTTGTCTCATGGTATAATTCAAGCCGTGACATCTTGATTTCCCTAGTAAAGGAGTTCACTCCTCTCTGTGCTCTTAGCAGAGTTCCCTGCCCCCAATAGCCATCCATCACAGGCAAACAAGACTATTGCTCTGACTGAGCAATTCCTTCAACCTGAGGATGAGACGCATGTTTGTGTTGATCACGGGCCACCAAAGGGTCTGGGATGCAGGCTCAGCTCCATATGTGCCCCACTTGATAACTTCCTATGGCCCATCTCCATGGATAAATTGGTAGGGTGCATGCAGGTCTAACTCTCTCTCCATCCCACTACACTAAAAACACCCTTGTTGGTGCTCATCATTGCTTCTTGAAAAGGACCACTGGCATCAGCAGGACGATGTCTTGACTTGCAAGTGAATTGGACTTAAGTGAGGCAGAGCTGTGCAAAGCCATCAGCCTCACTTTCTCTTCTAGAGTCATTGGAGTCCAGAGGGAAGACATAGTTGCAAGTAGTGTGGCCCCAGGTCCAATCCTTGACAACTTCATACGCTCCCATAGCTTAAACTATCACCTCTAACCGGAGGACTCCACGTGTCATTCCAACTCTGCCCTTCTTCCTAAACTCCACCATCATTCCAGCTATTAGCATACCACCTCTACTTTAATGTTCCTCAAATGGGAACTGGATGTCCAAAGTTCAGAAGCTTCTTCTGTTTCCTCCTTTTCCTTACTTCATTATTCCTGTCAGTGGCACCAATGTTCATCCATTTTCCTATGCTTGAAACCTAGATGTTGGAATTCACCTTGAAGAATCATTTTCTAGGAAGACTTTGGGAGTATTCAGGCACTTTTCCATTTCTCATTTCACATAGTCAATTCACTGCCAATTCTAGCTCCTCTGTCTGTCTTGCACCCATCCACTGTTTTTCATTCTGCCACTGTCCTGGTATGGCTGTCACTACTGAGACTATTACAATAGACTAATAAATCTTTCTGCATCTTTTCTCTTCTCTATTTATTCTTCATCCCAATGCCAGCTTTTCCTAAGGTATAGATTGGATTATATCGCTCCTTGACTAAAATTTCTGCCCTAACTCCTGCTTGCTGACTGAGTAAATTTCATATTTCTCAGCCTTGTCCAGAATATCCTCCCTCCTTACTTCTTCTAATGATCCCCTGTTTCCCTCAGAACTCAGCTCAGGCACCATTTTCTATATTGAAGCCTTTCCTGCTACTCTCTACTGCTATTTCTTCCCTACCCACTGCCAAAATTAGCTGGCCTTTATTTTGTATATATCCATATACATAGTCTTCCCTGAGAGGTCCTTGAGAGCAGGGACTGCTTCATTTTTGTCCTGGAATCCCCAGTGCCTATCACAACATAGGTACTTAAATGCTTCTTGACTGATTGATTTCCCAGCGTTCAAAGCCCTTCACTTCATGTATGCTATGCTCAAGCTAAACTGGACCATGTACATGAGGCCTTTAACCATGTTGTTCTCTAGGCCTGGATGACACCATTTCTCCCTATCCTACTGAATTCCTATCCATTCTCCAAAGACCAGATGAAAAACCATTTCCTCTATGCAGTCTGCCTTGATCCTCTCAAATCAATAATGATCCAACCCTTGAACTTCACATAGCAAGTATTTTGTTGATTTCTCTCTTATGTATCATACACTATACTATACTTTATTATATGCTATATTATACTATACTATATTATATTATATATACTATATTATACTATATCACATATTATATGCCATATTATACTGTACTATATTATATTATACTGTTATACCATATTATATTATATTACATTACATTATATTACATATTATTCCTGTCACTTGTATATGTGTCATACCTTCTACCCCCGGACAGCATTATGCTGCTTGAAAGAAAAGACAGTGTCTTAAGCAAACTTTCTGTTTCTATAAGGCACTGATTCAAATTTATAAAAACAAGTGCCATTCTCTGAGTTTCAAAGGGAGAAATGCAAGCTGCCAACAACCATTTTTTTTTGTAGGCAATGGGGTTAAGTGACTTGCCCAGGGTCACACAGCTAGTAAGTGTTGAGTATCTGAGTCTGGATTTGAACTCAGATCCTCCTGACTCCCGGGCCGGTGCTCTTTCCACTGTACCACCTAGCTGCCCCTCAACAACCATGTTTTTAAATGCTATAAATCACTAATAATTAGAGAAATATGAATTAAAGCAACTTATATATTCAAACTCCCACCCATCAGATTGCAAAGACAACAAAAATAGAAAATGACAAATATGGGAGGGGCTGTGGGAAAACAGCCACATTGACCATTCTGGAAAGTAATTTGGAACTATGCCCCCAAAGTCACTAAACTGTGTATACCCTGTGATCCAGAGATATCACTACTAGGCCTATACCCCGAAGTGATCAAAGAAGAGGAAAAGGACAAAAATATTTATAGTAGCTTTTTTTGTGGTGGCAAAGAACAAGAAACAAAGGAGATACCAATCAATTGGGGAATGGTTCAACAAATTATGTTGTATGAATGAATTGAAATATCATTGAGCCATAAAAAATGACACAGAGAGACAGTTTCAGAGAATCCTATTAAGACTAGTATGACCTAATGGAAAGTGAAATAAGTAGAACCAAGAGAATAATATCAAATTTTTTGAAATGTCATAAAGAAAAATAACTTTGAAAGACAAGAACTCTGATCAATAAAATGAACAACCCTGCTTCCAGAGTATTGAAAATGAAGTATGTTACCTACCTCCTGACAGAAGTGATAGATACTGAAGATGCAGAACGAGGCATATAATTTTGGAAATGGCCAATATGTTAATTTTTTAAATTAATTTTTTTTCAAATGGAGAAAAGTGAGAGGAAGAGGAGATTAGAGAGAGGGCTCCCTACCTCCTGAAAGAGAGAAGACAATAGAAGGAAGGCCATAAAGAATCACAGATAAGCAAGGCAACTTTAAAAGTTACATGTTAAACTTCTTTTATACTTCTAAAGAAAAGCAAACTGTACATAAAAGATTTGTTGCCGCTTTACGTACAGAAATGCTTATTTTATTTGTCATTTGTTAAGGAAGATAGAATGAAAAAGAAAAATAAACTTTTTATCTCACTACCTAGCATAGGCCTCATGTATAGTTGGGAGTGTCATAGATATTTGTTGAATTAAATGTGAATAAACATCCATTTTTTTTAGCTTGTAATTCTTTTCCTTACATTTGTGTTTTCTTTGACCAATTTCAAATCTTCATTCCCAATCCTAATCTTACCTCTTCCTCACTTAGGACTGAAGTATTTAGCATTTAGATTTCACACTTCAATTGTTAAAATGAAATGGAGATTACCCCAAAGCTAGTATGGTGCTGGGCTGTAGGGGTCTGGATAATTAGTAAGTTTTCTGGATGGCAAAAGAGTGGTTCATAGTATTATAGATTTTGGAGCTGGAAGAAGCCTTAGATCACTTCAAGGTCAACTCTTGTACTTTATAGGTGAGGAAGCTACTGAGAAGTCATGTGGTTTGCCTAGTTGGTAAGTATCTAAGGTGGGATTTGAACCCAGGGTTTCTTGCCTGCAATTCCAGTGCATTTCAACTATACTATACTGCCTTTTAGAGGTCTAGGAGGTTGAAATGACAACATTAAATAACTGAAAGGAAGAAATCTCCCATACTAGGCTGTAAGCTCTCTGTGGGTAAGGGCTGTATCTTCTTCCCCATGTACCTCATCCATAGTAGGTATTCCTTACATTTTTTTAAATGAATGGAGCTGAAAGAAGGGCAAAATTGGAAAGATAAAAAAAGATGAAGAGACAAACAATGGATAAGTAAAGATTGGCCAAAGAGGGAAGATAAATACTGGTTTTCTAGTCAAAGAACCAAGAGCTTGGGTTTTCATGCCATCACATTAATCTCTAAGTGATTCAAGTCTTAAATGAGTTGGAATCTTTAAGTTTGCTTTGATTTGCATGTCTCTAATTATTCTGTCTAAATTTAGACTCATGACCACTCTAGAGCTCTCCACCATATCCAGGAACCTCTTCATCCTGGAAAGTCACTTTAGCCTTAGAATTCACACCTCAGAAGCCTCTGTTCCCCTCTGATTGGATGGCTCCGCAAAAACCACTATGTAAGGAGGGTGCCTAAAGTATACATCTCTTTTCTCACCAGGCTTCACTCAGATCTTCTCCATCTCAGCTAGGTGCCTCCCACCCAGCCCCAACCTTTTTTGGCTTTTTTTGGTGTTGATTTCCTCCATTGGAATGTAAACTCATTGAAGGTAGAAACTTTTTCTTTTCACTTGTATTTGTATTCCTGGTGCTTAGCACAGTGCCTGGCATCGTGGTTGTGGTTTGTTCTTCATTCTCAAAGGGACCATGACATCAAGGAGATAGCGTCATGACTTTCAAGTGAATTGGATTTAAGTGAGTCACCAGCCTCACTTTCTCATCTGGAGCCATCTGGGTCCAGTGGCCAGATATAGATCAGGACAACTGGTGATGGTCCAAGATGCAGTGGGGGACCTTGGCCTTGTAAAGCAAAGGTCTTTCTGAGTTCTCACTTTGATTTAGGCAACCCCATTCAGTGATTAGGGCTGTTGAAGAAGTGAGCCAAGGGGTGAGCCCTTTAATAAAAATAAATCTAATTGGGAGGGGAAGACTCTCAGGGTTTCTGGCCAAGAGAGAAACAACTACTATCTACATTCACTCTGAGCCCTCAGGATGCAAAAAATAACCATTAAGTGGGGCCTATTGTTGTTCAATCAATGGACATTTTTTTAAGGCATGGTCTTTAAGAAAGAAATGTAGCCAGTAAACCCCAAGATATAAAAGTGGGTTTCAGGCATCAAAATTTTGGGCAGAGCACCCTCAGGTAAGGGCATTATACCCTATTTGGACAGAGGAGAGGAAGTAGAGAGGAGGGAAGGGGAGGAAAAGGGAGGAGGAGCTGCGTTACTCCACTGGGTCCCCAGTGGGGCAGCTTGGACTACTCACAGGTTGTGGTCTGCCTTTCATTCTTGAAAAGGACTATGACATTGAGAAGATTATGTCATGACTTGCAAGTGAATTGGATTTAAGTGTGCAAAGTCACCAGCCTCACTTTTTCCTCCAGAGCCATCTCTTGGAATAAAGTAAAGGCTTAAATGCTCGTTGACTGACTGATTGATTAGATGTAGACTAAGCATAGAAAATGCAAAACAAAGCAGGTCAGCACTGGATACAGAAAAAAAAAATTAATGCAACAAAAAACGACAAAAACCCTCCTGGGAAGAAAAGGTTAGCCCCTAGAAAATCATGCTTGCATGTGATTTATCACAGAATCTATAGTCATGAAGTCCTATGGGCAACTAGTGGCAGCCAGAGGGTGGGCACGGACTAGGCATTACAATGGCAACACCTTTAGTCTGTCTAGTTCCAGGCAAAGTAAGCTTTTTTTATCCAGCTAGAAAGACAAAGACACAGGAAATGATGGACTTGGGAATCAAGAAAATTGAGATTGGGTTCTTTAGCTTGTTCACAAGAAGCTGTTGTCTGTGTCACAGCATGCCAATGGGAAAGCTCAGAAATGGGCATTCTGTCCAGCTGGCAGGCCCCCTCCAGGTTGGATCAGCCCAGCTCTGCATGGGGTCATCTGCCAGAGACAGTCACTCAAGAGGAATGTGCCTTTCTTTCTCCCTTCCAAGGTCTCAGCTGTATTCTTCTACATCCTCCCCACACACACACAGGCTCATTGCCAAGCTGAGCATTGAAGGAGGCCCCAAGGATGGTACTGACTGTGACACTGGGCAAGACAGTCAGTGCCTTGATGCTGAGAGACCTTTTCTACCTCTAGCAAGAAGCACAATTGCTGTGAGAAGGAAAAACAGGAGACAGCTTCCCTTTTAAGGAGACACCCCTATTCTCATCTTCATCTTCTTTTCAGGGTCTGGCGGAAGTGATCAAAAGGTAGACAGACCTTCTTCCCAATGTTTAAAATTCCTGATGAAGCAAGCACTAGCCTGGCCTTCTTTGGACAGTCCCTGTGCACTGTGAAATGTATCATTATTGAACTACTACCTTGGTCCTTGCTAGGAGCTTTCCCTCCTCCCAAGACCCATTCCTTCTTTCCACTGCTATTCTCAGTACTCCCCCCTTACCCATCCCTTCCCCTACCCTGCCTGGAAAGAGAAAAAACAGGACACACATGTCTGGGAAGAGTCTGGATCCCGGCCAAAAGCTCAGTGAATTCTGTCTCCTATGGAGAAGTTATGAGCATTGAGGCACAAGATAGATATATAATGATCAGGTCAGGAATCCCTTTACACAGTTACAATAGGCTTTGCACCAAGGTAATTAATCATGATTCTAGACACTTACAATTTTCAAAGCACTTTACAACTACTAGCTAATGAACCCACAGCTCCTGGGGGCATTAGATGGCCTCCCTGGGCTTGGGGTGCCTTGTTTCATTTATCCTCAGGTTCAGGTAGGGGAAATGAAGGTCAAAAGAAAAGCAACCTGCTTCTGAGGGGAAAACCTCCCAATCATGAATATAAAATTTGCATGCAATTTTTGACCTGCATTTCTGAGGTCATTGACCAAAATCTGGTTTCTCCATCTGTAGTGGGGAGACTGTATTTGCTCCCTGCTTTTTCTTGAATTGTTGGGAGGTTTCATGTAATATGGGCTGCAAGAACCCAAAGAGGAGTTGGTGGGGGAAAGAGAGTTATGATTAATCTCTCATCCAGACCTGGATTTAAAATGCTTTGTGGAATCCCAGCAGAGGCAGAGTATTTTTGCCAGGTTCAGTCATTCTTTCAGAGCACTGAAATAACCAAAGTAATAATTACATTAATAGTAATAATAGAGGCAGCTAGATGGTGCAGTTAATAGAGCATCGGCCCTGGAGTCAGGAGGACCTGAGTTCAAATCCAGCCTCAGACATTTGATGCTTACTAGCTGTGTGGCCCTGGGTAAGTCATTTAACCCCAATTTCTAGCCAAAAAAAAAGTAATAATAATAATAACAACAACAATAATAGCTAACACTTATATAGCACTTACTATGTGTCAGGCATTGTGCTAAGAAGTCCTTTACAATTATTATTTCATTTGATCTTCACAACAACCTGGAGAGGTAGTTGCCATATTATTCCCATTTTACAGACTAGGAAACAGGCAGAGGTTGCAACTTGCCCAGGTTGTAACTCACACAGCTAATAAGTATCTGAGGCCAGGTTTGAACTCAGGTCTTCTTGACTCCAGGCCTGGAGCTCTATCCACTGTGCCACCTAGCTGTTCCCCAATACTACCCAAATAGCCCCAGCCCTTCTAACGTGATAATAACAACATTTATTAAGTGCCTACTATATGCTAGGCACTGTTCTAAGGAATTTATAAATATTATCTCATTTGATCCTCACAACAACCCAGGGAGGTAGGTGCTATTATTATCCCCATTTTATAGTTGAGGAAACTGAGGCAAACAGGTTAAATGACTCACTGAAAATCACTCAGTAAGTGAGGTTGGATTTGAACTCAGATCTTCTGTCTCTAGGCTCAGAGTTGTATCCACTGTTCAATAAACATTTAGCAATTTCAATTGAATTATGGCTGAAGTTATTTAAATAGTAATTCATAGTTTGCCAAGTGCTATATATACATTATTCTATTAGAACCTCATAGCAGTGCCTGGATTCATTCATGTGTCACCTCTGACACATGACAACACTGTGACCTAGTCCAAATTGCTGGGCCACTTTGAAGACTCTGAGCTGCAAAGTCCTGATCTGCTTTGGCAGATGGGAGTTTCCTCACTTGGAACTCCCTTTGCCGATGCACTCCCCAGTCTGAACCGAAACAAAAACCCTGTTTTACAAATGAAGAACCGGAGACTAGAGAAGATCAGCTGCTTTGGCCAAGGTGCACAGCGAGGTACCATAGCCCAGGGCTCCTGGCTTGCTAGTCTGGGGCTCATCCGTCCATACCGAACTGCCTTAAGTTAGTGCTGCGCTTTATCAAGGACCACATATCTCTAAAAGCAGCTCTCTGTGGTCAGAGCATTCCCAAACATGCCACTGATTCATTTTGCTTTTGCAATGGGAAAGCAAAGCTGATAACATTGAAAAGGGTTTCTCTTCTCCGTCTAAGACCCCAGACTTAGGAAATCAGAGGGATACGGCTCCCCAAAGCCTCCGTTGCTATCCCCATCTTTGCTCTATCCCTTCCCGCCCCCAAGTGCAGCTGCTGCTGCCTACTTGAAAGTCCCTAAGGGAGGAGATAAAGAATTAAGAGAATAGAGGTGGTCCAGCTTTAGCCCCGTTATGGGAGAGAGAGGGAGGCCTCACTGCAGCCTTGTGCCTTTAAGAGAGGGCCACTCGCAGCTCCTTTCCCTGGCCGGAGAGAGAAGTGTCTCTCTGCACTGCCTCGTGCGCGGGAAGAGAGACTGGGAGGGCTGCCAGGGTGCCGGGTTCTCAGGGAAGACTAGCGCTCCCCGGGCTCGGCTCTTCTGCCTCTACGACGCGCCCAGGGCTCCTCCCCGAGCTTATGTGAAACGCTGCTGACTTCTGGGATCCGGGAGTCCTGGGAAGAGAAGGGTGGAGGAAGGAGCTGTGCCAAAGTCTCCAGAGAAGACATGCGTGAAGTTTTCTTTTAGTTGCATTAAAACTGATTCTGTCCATTACTGGAAGGAATAGTGTACACTGGATAGAGGAAGAGGCCGTTGGGTTAAGACGTTGGATCTGGGATCTAGTATCACTCCGTGGCAAGCTATTTAATCTCTTTTGAGTTTCCTCATCTGTAAAATAATAGCTCCCATTTATATATAGCTTTAATGTTGGCAAAATCATTTCTACAATAAACGCGATGAGTGAGGTAGGTTACTGCAAGTGATATTATTAACCACATTTTACATGGGAGAAAACCGAAATGGGAGAGTTTGACTTGGCCAAGATGACCCAAGCTAGTATATGGCAGCATCAATACCCCCAAGTCAAGATTCGAACCTAAATCCAGTATATCCACAGGAAAGGGCGGCATATTTCATCAGGGTGTGCAAACATCTGGTGAACAAGAAATCATAAAGGATATTATTTTTATTCATCAAACTAAAGAAACTAAAATTTAAACTTAAATTTAAAAATATTAACAGCTTAACTTTAAATAAATAAACAAGAAAAGAATCTCAAAATAGTCTGTTTGAGACATTAGGATATGCCTGGGCACATTTGGCACACCCTGTACCCAGGCCTTTGCTTATACCACCCTGGGGAACAATAGCATACAACTTGCCCTTACTCATAGGAGTGTTGTGAGAATCAATTAAAATAATGTAATGTTTTTGGAGACTGTAAATGAATGCACAATTATAATTTCTTGACTAATGACATTTACCAGCTGGCCCTGGACTTATAGAATGCCTTTTGTTGGAGGACTAGCCTACCTAAGTTTCCTCAAATTCACCTTCAGGTTGATTTCAAGAAGACAATTGTCACAATAATTCTTGGATACCAAAAGGTAGTCAGCATGGCCATCTGCTTCTGGGCTTAGTGTTGAAGTAAGACTTAGATTTCACTTGATGCAGACGAGTTTGTATTCAAAGTATTAGTTGTTAAGTGGTATGTTTAGGGGTGTTTTTTAAAGTTGAATCAGATTCTTGGTGACCCCTTTGTGGGGTTTTCTTGGCAAAGATACTGGAGTGGTTGCCATTTACTTCTCCAGCTCATTTTACAGATGAGGAAACTGAGGCAAACAGAGTGAAGTGACTTGCCCAGGGTCACACAGCCAGTGTCTGTGGCTGAACTTGAACTCAGTTCCTCCTGACTCCTGGCCAAAGTTCCATCCACTTTACCACGTAGCTGCCCAGAGTTCAATTCAAAGTAGAGGCCTTTTCAGGAAGGTTTTTCACCAAAAGCCTGTGGGACATTCCGCCCCCCCCTCCACCCACCCCACCCCCAACAAGAAATTGAGTACTTCTGATCTAATATTTTGGACTGCAACTACTAAGAAAGAATGAGTCCAAAAGGAAGGAAACAAGTGCCTACTACGTGCAAAGCACTTAATAATTATATATTACGTCATTTAATCCTCACAACAACGTTTGGAAGTAGGTGCTTATTAGTATTCCCATTTTATAGTTAAGGAAACTGAGGTTAAGTGATTAGTCCAGGGTTACACAGCTAGGTAAGTGTCTGAAGTAGGATTTAAACTCAGGCCTTCTGGACTCCGAGCCCAAAGGTTTATCCACTGTTCTTCTGGGTGGGGGAGAGATTTGTTAATGAACCTGAGGTATAGGATTTATAGGACTTAATGAGGGACATCAGATACATTAATATATGTATAGATATACAATTTATGTTCATATCTCTTTAGTTCTTCAATAAAAGTGTAATTGTAAAAATGACATATAAATGCTTGATTCTCTGATCGCCTTCCCCAGGTCCATTTAGCCTTTCTCCTTCCCTGGCCCACCACTTTGCAATTTTCAGGCTTTTGCCATTCACTCCTGTTATTCATGCATCTGATCTCTCTACTAGACTGTAAGCTCCACTAGGGTAAGGATTTTTGTCTTTATTCCACACAGTGCTGGTGTTTATTAAATGTATGTTGAAGAGGAACTCTGTACAGACAGGAGAGGTCTGGCAGGAGAACAAAAGAATTGGATTTCATTGGTGCCTAGAGTAGACCGCAATCTTGGCAGTTTCGCTGTCTCTAGTCCCTTCACAGGCTCGGCAGCAGAAAAGTACGATTCCAGCAGACATTGCCTCCTGTCTTCCGTGTGCATGTGAAGTACACGACTCGATGATATGATGAACATAATAACATGTGCACGATTAGGGTTGGCAAGGGTGCTTGACACAGTATTGACCAGATTTCACTGACTGCCGGCTTATGAGGCCATCGGGCTTTTGTGTATGCCATAGGCTAGGGTCTCAGACGACAAGTCGACGCTGCTGTCAGACAAGGAATTCAGGTGCCAGGATGTAGAGTTGTGTGCTTGGAGTTGAGGCAAGTTCTCAAGGCGCGAGAGCCGCAGCAGTGAGGTGAAGGAAACCTGTATTTCCAGAATCCCTGATGAGGGGCACCCAAACCACCAAGGGGCTCGGGAACTGAAGTGGTTTGTTTTCCGACAAAAGGCTCTCAGCGTCTGGAGGGCCGGATCGCTCAGTGCGCTCTGCCAAGAGACAGAGGCTGGAAATCCACCCATCATCCCGCGCAGCCCTCCCTCACCTCCTGATGCTCATCAGATGTCTCAGTGTAAACAAACAATTTCACAAAGCCGTGGACAGGATCACACAGCAGAGGAAATAGCTCAATGCCCTCGGGGCTGCTGTGGACTCTCTGTACTGACACGAATTCCTCCAAGGAACGTTTGCCTTTATGGTTTCCTTCCTGACTTCATTGGTCCTCCGATCTGCTGACTGGACTGCCCAAACCGTCGCCAGCAGTCAGTAAACCTGGCTGAGAGGCCATCAGGATGTTCACATTGGCCGCTGTCTGGCAGGAACTGAGGGACCCAGCTTCTGGCTGCAAAGATTCTTATTCCGGGCAGACAAAAAAGTAGTCTAAATCGTTAGTCTGAACTTTGCCGGGGTCGGGAGAGAGCAG
The DNA here is from genome assembly GCF_003287225.1 of Phascolarctos cinereus. NCBI lineage: Eukaryota > Metazoa > Chordata > Mammalia > Diprotodontia > Phascolarctidae > Phascolarctos > Phascolarctos cinereus. The sequence continues at coordinate 314,357,295 of NW_027555847.1, read as the reverse complement.
GGGATTCGTGAACGATACAGAGTGTAGCAGAAATAGCACTGGACTTTGGGTGTCTCAGAGACGGTTCAAATTAAGGCACAGACACTAGCTGTGTGACCATGGACAACCACTTTAACGGATCTCCTCTTGTAAAATGGAACGACTAACGATACTTGCACTACCTACCTCAGGTTTCTTATAGGGGAAACATTCTGCACACTTTAAACCACTACTAATTTCCTCTCAAGTCATATCATAGACATAGACTCTCAAGTCTAAGTCACAGACGTAGAACTAGAAAGGACCCCAGGATTAGTCTGAACCAATTCTTCTCTTTATAGACGAGGCCTGGAGAAGTTATCAATAGTAGGAGAAACAGGACTCAGGCTCAGGTCTCATGACTCCAAACACCTCGGAGAGATTTGGCGTTCTCCTCAACCCCGCACCCATCAAGTCCAACTCGAGGGCTTTTCTCTTTCTTCCCAGCTCTTTATCTAACACCTCCACCCTAGGAGGAGCTTGCCTTTAGAATTTTAATATTCTGGTCTCCGAGTCTCCCAAAGATAAAAGAACTAAGTAAATTTGGAGCTGAGACCCTCTCTGCAAAGTGGCTCCTAGACCAGTCCACAAGCGCAGGTCGAATTGGGTATCTTGAGATATGCTCTGGTCCATACAAAGCTGTGCTTTTGTTTACCGAGCGATCATGACCAAATTATACTCTTCTTACCAAAGTAAATAATAAACACTTTTAACAGTAGGACTCTGGATGAACTATTTCTCCTTTTTTTTTTCCTTGTCCTTGATGGTCTGCTGCAGACTAATGCGATTCTTATGCCTTAATATTAACGGTAAACAGGGTGAATGTGGCCACTAGCCCTCTGTAAATGAAAGCTCCCCATCTTTGGAGTTCAAAAATTGGCGCATTCCAGTGCAGCCCTGAGAGCTGCCATAGAGCCCGGCCATTTCCCCTGTTTGCCCCAGCCACCTTACCAGCTATTCTCCTGGAAGAGCCTCTATGGTTTGGAATTCGCGGGGAAATTCTGAGGGAATGTTATCTTCCTGTCCGATCACAAACGGCCCAGAGATATTAAATATTAATGACGCTGCAGAACTTCATTTTCGAGTTAGGCAAAAAGCTGGACTCACACAGAGACTTTAGGACCTTCTTATTCAAGTTCAGCCTCTTGGTCCGTGCCTAAATTGAATCTTTATAAGATTTACTGACCCTACCTTAGGCGGGCATTGCTAGGAACAACAGCTATCATCAAAGGAAAAGAGCTTTTTACACTAAAGGTGGAATAAGACTACGGGAGACAGGCCGGGAATGAGAAAGGTACTTCGTAATTACCCCAAGTCAGCTTTGTTAAAAAGACAGGGCGGAAGTAGCAGAGATAAAACTAATTGAAGATTTCAGTTCCTCCACAAGAGAGGCTCCAGACCGAGCCCCGAGGACTTTCCAGGAGTAAGGGCAAAGAGGTCTCCGAGGAAAGGAAAGCGAAAGGGACGGGGGAGGGGAGAGGGGAAAGGCCACCAGGTGGGTCAGAATAAATAAATAAAAGGAAATAAACGTAAGGAGAAAGGGAAGAGAAAAGAAGAAAGATGAGGAAGAGAAACAAAAAAGGAGAATTTGTCCCCCCCCCAGTCTCTTACAGATCCCCTCCAGGATCAGATGCCACCTGAGTGCCCGAACTCAGTTTTCTGGATCAGCTACTCAATGGTCCTCCAAAAATCAGCTGGGAGATAAGCCCAGTGCACAAAGAGCCCCTCCTCCTGCCCCCTCCCCTCCAGATCTCAGGTGGGAATCGGAAATTCAGGGAAGCGCGGGAAAGATGCCACCAGCGCGTGCGCTTCCTTCGCCCTCGGAGTCACCGGGTCTTAACCAACTTAATGGTGCCACACACTGGGGTTTCACTAGAACTAAGAGGAAAACAAAACACCTTTCCTGCTAGGAGGGTGCGGGGGTGGGTTGGGGCGAGAATGTGTGTCCCTGCATGTGTCTAATTGGAACAAAGCATCTCCATTTGTTCAAGGCCGGCTTAGGGCGGTCCTGAGAAACAAGCCTTGCTGCAAAACAGGTTGATTTATAAAGGAGCCGAAGGTAATCGGGGCAATCGTTCTGACCAGGTTAAGGTTGCACTCCCCTCTCTCCACCAGGGAAGGAAGGAAGGAAAAGGAAAACAAAGCGAATTCTAGTTTTGACTGGGCAAAGCTTCCCCCTATGCATCTGGATGCATCTCGGCTTTCAATCACAATGAATTTCGCAAACGCCAAAACAACAACAAAATGTATTTGTTTTGGTGTAACAAAATTGTAAACGGACCCAGGGCCACCACTGCCATGATTTCACTCTCTTCTCTGTGATTTCTCCGTGCTCGTGTTTCCAGAGTTTATAACTTTTCAAAATAGCCCCGAAGATCCACACCAACACTTAGGTGAGGGTTCACCCTGCCGGCTTGGGGGTGAAATTGGGGGAGGCTTCGGAGAAGGCTCAGATTTCAGGCCCTGGCCATAGCTGAAGTTAAAGATCTTGCCCGATCGCCTGGATTTATCAGCTCCGTCCCCAGGACCTGGAATTTCATCTTTGTCTTTCCCCCTACATGTTCAGTTTGTTTTCTCAGGACCTAAGCAATTTTTAATGTACTCTATACTTCCCTCTTAATCCTCCTCGTTTATTGTATAATTATAGTTTCAAAGTGATTATGTAATTAAAATCATGTTTCAGTGCTGCAGGACTTCAAAAGGGAGGCAGACCCCTTCTCTGACATTATTTGCTGGTGATGTAATAATTTCCCTGTGATATTTAAAATAAACACATTAGTTCAAGAATTCTAAACATGTCTGAAAGTATATAGTAGAATTGATTGGCAAGAGGCGAGGTTGTAAAGAAATGGTAAAACCTATCACTAGTTTAATATATTTCTATGCTCCCATGCAGGGTAAATTATAGGATAATGGGGCGCAGGCGATGGTAAGCTCTGTTTATATAATCCATTTCTTCACACGAGTTCCCATTGCTTTCCCTTCCCTTTGCTGTATGTGGTGGTTCTCTGATCCCCTGACCTCAGCCATGTGTTTTCACTTTTTCTTCTGATCTCAATTCCATGACCAGCGGGGAATAAAATACAAATTGAATAGTAACCATTCACAGGCCGCTCTTTTCAAACTGTTGTTAAAACCTCTTTGTCTTGTCTAGGCGGTTGATAGATAAACGTGTTGTGTTTCACCCGACTGTTTTCCCCCTCTTCTTCCTCTTAGTCTCCCCCCCTCAATACACACACACACACACACACACACACACACACACACACACACACACACACACTCTGAAAAAACCTCAGCAGCCCAATTACGTTTTAAAAAGAATTAAAACACCCACAGGCCCAACTCTCTCAAATACCCTGGGTTGCTCAGTGCCCCACCGACCCATCCTCCACCCTACCCCCCTCCACCTCTCCCAGCTGCTATTTTAGGTGATGAGGATTCACCAGGAGGAATGCAAAGTGCCCAGACCTGGAATGGAGCAGGGCGGGAGGGGGAAGGGAGAGGTGCCCCCCGTGTGAGGTCCAGGCTATTGTCCAGCTGCCTGAAGGTTCATTTAAAAGTGAACCTGTGTTGTCTCTGATTTCCAAGCGGAGAGAGGACACCCGGGTCTGGGGGGGCCACCCTCTCTCGGAAAACAGGGGAGGAGAGGGAGAGAGGGAAGTGTTCAAGTGTTCTAGAAAAAAAAAAAGAAAAGAAAAAGAAAAATCAACCTCCTTCGCCCGCCCCATTTCCTTTCATGGCTGGACCTGCTTTGGGAGATGAGGGAGGAGCGAGGACCGGGGCTGTTTGTACAGCTTTCCTCTAAAATGAAAAAAACAATGGATTGTTATTTCTGGGGCATTTTTTTCCCAGCCATCTCTCTCCTCCTCAGCTGCTTCTCGGGGATGCGAATGCAAAATAAAATAATTTTAGAAACCCGCTATTCCGTAGAGGGGACCAGCTCACCCACGGCCTACCCTTGGTTTGATCAAAAACAACTGGCTGGAAGGTCTGCGGGCTCATCTGTAGTGTGGAGTCGGCGTTATTAAACTGTCAGCATCTCCTTCGAGGGAAGGCCTCTCCTTGGGCGTGGGCGCGAGGTCCGGCGGGTCAGAGCAGAGCAGGGCAGGACCCGCCGGGCCGGGACCGGGAATTATTGGGCCTGCTGGAGCCGGCCACGCACGCAGCCTGCCTCTCCGAAAGGCGAAGTGCCCCAAACCAGGAATTCACTTTTTCCCATTCTTCGGAGCTGAATTCTTAATCTGGGGTCCGTGGATTTTTTTTAAAATAATATTTTGATAAGCGTATTTCAACATGTTAGAGTTTTTCTTGCAATCTTATGTGTTTTGCTTTATGCATTTAAAATCATTATCCAGAGAAAGGGACCATAGGCTTCCCCAGAATGCCAGAGGGGTCCAAAACATACCAAAAAAAAAAAAGATTAAGGATTCTCGTTTTAGAACGTATTCCCTAGGAGGGCACACTCGCCAAGCAGACTAGTGCTTACTCTTAGTAGCCTGGCTATAAAAGGCTAAATACTTGGGCCACGAGGGAGTGGTTGTTTAAAGCCAACAGAGGTCTTTATTTAGCCAGAGGGCCAAGCATTATCCTTCGTGCACATAATAACACTGGCAAATTCAATGCACTCCCTCCTAACTGAAATTGCAGCAGCCCGGAGGCCGCAAGCCTGAGCCAGGCAAGCAGCTTTGGAGAGCGCTGTCTAGAAGTGCAGATGTCTTCGAAGGCCAGGGCGAGCTGCTGCTGCTCCAGAGCGAGGCAGGGAGGCCGAGAGGGAGGCCACACCTAGTGTCGGCTCCTTGAATCAGGACAGCTGGCTAAAGTTTCCAAATGAGCTCAAACAAATCTGAAATCCACGCCGCCGACATGACAATGGCTGCTGGCCGTCGGGCCACGTACCTGTAAAATGAGCCCCCTCTCACATGCTTCATATTAAACTCCAAGGCCGTTTGCCTTAGCTCTTTTTTTTTCCTCCTAAAGGTTCTTATAAACTTCCCTTCGTTTATTTAGCCTGGTTTTCATTGCTCCAGTTTTGCATGGTTTGCCTTTGTTTAGTTTATTAACCCACAGGGTTACTTTAACTAAACACTGGGGCTGAATACTTCGGGGTTGAATTTCAACATTTTCTAACAAAATTACCTAGTTTTTTGAAGCCGCACAGAGAACCCTGTGTTGAGTTTATTAGTCAATTTAACAGACTATAAGGGGGGAAAATGAAAATTAGGACAATCCAGGTTCGTAACAGCTGGGTGGGAACTGGCCATCCACCGCTGGGATTGAGGATTTGACCAGTGAAACCGACGCTTTGAAATCACCAAGTGTCACTGCCCAGGGAAGCGGCCGCTAGTGAGAAACAAGCCGTCTGACCCTAGTCTTCATCGTCCCTACTCAACCAGCTCCCCGGGTCCCGCTTCAGGTAGCCTCGTCGCGTCTCGGGTACCATGCGTAACTGTTTCGGGCCAGGAAAATCAATCTCCAAACAGGCCCACAAAGGCCGGCTTAGAGGCTGGTCACTCACCGGTCACGACCTCTCCCTCCTGTTTGGGGGGGGGGGTGCGGTTTACAGAAGAAAAGGAGGGTAGGTGACAAATCGAAGGGAACTGAGTGGGGCTCTTCTCTGCTGCGGAAAGATGGGCGGGGTTCTTCAGAGATTTGGTCATCCTGAGGCGGTCCCTTCCTGTTCCAATTCTCTGAGACTACGAAGTCCCTTTTCTCAGTTTCTACTAGAAAGCAGGGCTACAGAAGCCCCGGACCCCCATTCATTTTATTATAGGAATCAAGGACCTTGGAGAGCCACAAAATGTTACAGCTGTAAGAGAGTTTAGAACTCATCCATGAGTTCTAATTTAACCCATGGTTGACAGATGAAACCCAGAGAGGTAGAGCAATTCTCCCACTTCAAAAAACTAGTTAGTAAGAGGCCCAGGACTGGAACCCAGACCTCCAGATTTCCAGTCCAATTGTCTCCAGCCCTGACTTGTTGACAGTCTCCGCAGATAGGTGCTAGCAGTGGGCCAGGATTGCTTTTAGGGGAGGGGTACCTTGTTTCCTCTCCTGGTGAGAGGTAGGGGAGAAAGGAAGGTCCCGACCAGATTCACAAAGCTGTTGAGATGGGCAGAGGAAGAAGAAGAGGACTGTGTGGAGTTCCATCCTCTGTCTTTAGGGTTGGGGGCGCAGTTAGGTGGGTTGGATTTGGGTCAGCACCAAGGTTAGGAAAATACATGCTACCAGTACTCTGTCTTTAATCCCAGAGCTGGACAAACCCACAGCAGCCCCGCAGGTCAGTCTGGCATACCTGCACTTTCAGAAAAGCATCTACCCCAAGCAGAGGATGTTTGCTTGGCCTAACATGATCACTGGAAAGGTGGTGAAGAACTAGTGAAAGGGCAACTGTGCTCTGACAGGACTCTCCATTAGAGCAGTGTTCATTAGGGAATCTGCCTTCCTTTCTGCAGCTCCCTTCCCACTCATGTTCATGCTGGACAGTTCCACAGGCCTAACTCCAATCCTCTTCCCACTCCCTGACTGAAACCTCAGAGGAGTTTGTTTAGTCCAATATTGGAGACTGTTTCCAAAGCAATTAAATTAAATTGAGATACAGGTAGATTTAGAGCCTGGTTGGACTTCTTTTGGAGGAGGGGATGGAGGAACAAAAAACTCCCTTTGAGATGGCCTGGAGAGAAAGAAATAAGTCACTCTCTGTCAGGCAAAGCTGCTATTGGTATACTACTAAAGTAGCCCTGTAGATGTTTTTGAAAGGTCTAGGGCAGCCCTAGACAAAACTACAAAGCAGGAGAAACCCTCCCACCTCTTTTTCTTCTGCTCCATTTTCCCCCTTCCAGCACCTTCTCCTCTGCTCCTCATCCATAACAGTTCTGAAGGCACATCTAACTAAGTTGTAGAGGGATTGCAATCTGGTTCCAATGGAGGCAGTACCACACTGATGAAATCCTCCTTGAAATTCCATTTTGCATTGGCAAAATACGCATTTGCCTATTGGAGCCTGGGGCTCCTGCCCTTTTTACTACAAGTGAATATGCCTCCAGGCAAAGCACTAGGCTGGATTTGGGAGGGGCAGCATTGAAATGTCAGATAGATAATAATGTAGAGTCCCTGCCCTTATGCTGTTTCCCACAGAGGAGAGTAATATGACACACACACAAATAATTATAAAACATAATATGGCACATAAGTACTTGAAAAAGAGGTAAAGAACTCGGTAAGGCCCAAGGAAGGAAAAATCAATGCCCGCTCCCCATCGAACCTGCTGTGGATTCTTCCTCCACAGTTCCCTGTTCATTCCCAGGACCCAGTATCCCAGCTACCAGCCTGTTCCAGGCCATCCTTTCTTCTTTCTGAGATTATTGAAATAGCTTCCTAACTAGTTTCGCTGGCTCCAGCCGCTTTCTCTCTAATCCACTCGGAGCTATACTGCCAGATAAATCTTCTCCCAAGCAGAGCTCTGATCTTGTGACTGATCTGCTCAAAGACCTTCAAAGGCTTCCCTGTGCCTATTTAATAGAAGCCAAGCTGCTCAGTCTGTCATTCAAGGCCCTCCCCCATTTCTCAACTCCCTGATTATTCTCTATTTCCCAAACAGCTTGCTGCTTTCTTGCATTAGTCTTTCCTTCCCTGGAATATTCTTTCCACTCCAAGCCACCCCACCCCACCCCATCACTAATTATTGGCTTGTCCTTCAAGGCCAAGATCAAATGCCACCTCCTTCATGATCACTTGAGCTGTAAGTTATCTCTTTGCTTATTTACTTCTTTATATTGTAGGGTTGGAGTGTGTGTGTGTGTGTGTGTGTGTGTGTGTGTACATAAGCTATTTCCCCCACCTAGTAAGCACCTTGAGGACAGGAACTCCCTGTTTTGCTGCCTTTGTATCATTTATTGATGTAGGTGGTACAGTGGATAGAGCACCAGGCCTGGAGTCAGGAAGACTCATCTTCCTGAGTTCAAATCTGGCCTCAGACACTTACTAACTGTATGACCCTGGGCAAGTCACTTAACCCTGTTTGCCTCAGTTCTTCATCTGTAAAATGAGCTGGAGAAGGAAATGGCAAACCACTCCAATATCTCTGCCAAGAAAACCCCACAAAGGGGTCACCAAGAATCTGATTCAACTGAAAAAATAACTGAGCAATAATAATTTATTGCAGTTAATCAACTAATTTCTTCTCTACTTTTCTTAACCTTTTCAAACTCCCATTCTTCCAGGTTTGTATGGGGTTATCTATTGAAAGTAATTCCTACTGAGTTATGAATGGATAATTCATAAACAAAAGGGGCTATTTGCATGTTAAAGAAGATCACTAACCCACCCCCTCAAAAAAAAAATCTGGTGGTACAGTGGATAGAGTACTGGAGTCAAATCCAGTCTCAGACACTTACTGGATGATCCTAGGCAAGTCACTTAACCTTTGTTTGCCTCAGTTTCCTCAACTGTAAAGCATAAAATGATGACACCTCACAGAATTGTGAGGATCAAATGAGATAATATTTGTAAAGCATTTAATGTAGTGCCTGGTACATATTTAATAGATGTTTGTCTCATTCCCTTCCTCCATTTAGTGTGAGTGCATGTGGTGTAAAAGGTTAGAGAGTGGTTTGTGGACACTGCCAATTTGGCACCCCTCTTACGAAAAGCTGCTTAATATAAAACACCCCTAAATATGCTTCATACAGATGACTAATAATGTAACCAGAGAGGTGACTAGCCCTGAACTGGTTCTGCAAGGATTCCCCCTCCTATTGATCATTGCTCTTTAGGAAAGAAAAAAAATAGGGCCCCTTTCAGGAAAGGAAAGTTCTGCCACTAACCCCACCCCATATCTCTTCAGTCTATAGACAATTGTATCCCCTGGGGCTTCCCTGAGCATAGCTTTCTGTCCTGTCTTTCCAGAGTAGTCTTAGAATACATTTTCAGAAAGAAGGAAAGCCAATAAGATCCCATAATTATTGTCTCTGTGATATTGCTCAATGTCAAATGAGGAACGACTAGAATTCCAGACGTATGTGGATAAACTATGCTGAAGAAAACATTTCAAGATAACTCCACCTGCCCAACAACTAGAGCATAAAGACATGCTTAGGACTCTAAAATATATGATTCCTCTTCAGATAACAGTTAAGAACATCTTTTTCAAATTTCAATAATTTAAAAAGCATTTACTAAGCACTTACTATATGCAATGCACTATGCTAAGTGCCAATGAGAAAAACAAAAATGACACACATGTGGTTACCTTCAGGAAGTTTAATTCTAACTGGAGGAGAACTAGATGAGAGGATTGTCATTGAATATAACATGTGTTGCCTTCAGGGAGGATGCAAAATGTCTACAAATAAGTAAAAGTGAGGGTATTAACAACTGGGGAGATCAGGAAGGACTTTCTGGAAGAGATGGCGCCTGAGTTAAACCTTAAAGGAAAAGGATTCTGAGAAGTGGAGGAGAGGAGGTAATATATTCCATTTCCTTCTGTTAATTACATCCTCTTTATCCTGTATATAGCTTGCTTTGTGTATATTTGTTTGCATGTTGTCTTCCCCATTAGATTATAAGCTCCTTGCGGGTAGGGACTGTCTTTTGCCTCTTTTTTTGGCTAAGCACAGTGTATGGCACACGGTAGGTGCTTCCTAAATTTTGATGAATTGATCCATTCCAAGCATGGTCAGACAGCCTGTATGGATGTGTGAAAACAGGAGATGGAGTGTCAAGGTTGAAGATCTCATAGTACAGTTTAACTGGAATGTAGAGGCTTGGATTCTGAGGGGGGATGCTATGAAATGTGGCTAAGCAAGCAGGTGGAAGTCAGACAGTGGAGGACTTTCAGTCCCAAACTAAGGAGCTGGATTTTCTGTGTCAACTGGGGAGCCACTGAAGGTTTTTCAGAGGGGGAGGAACATAGTTGTACCTTAGAAAGGTCATTTTGGCAGTTGTGTGAATGTTATTTTAGAAAGGTAAGAAGGGAAGCAGGGAGACCAATTCTGAAGCTGATACCAGGGTCTGGGGAGGGCTAAGAGCCTGAACCTAGCTCTGATGACTGTATGAGGAGGTGATGGTGTCAAAAGCTAGAGAGAGAATTAGTGAATTAATAGAAATGGAGATAGAATTAGTAAGAATTAGGAACTATTAGGTGGTACAGAGGATAGAGCACCAGCCTTGGAGTCAGGAAGACTTGAATTCAAGTCCAGCCTCAGACACTAGCTGTATGACCTTGGGCAAGTCAGCCCAATTGCCTTCAATTTTTTTTTTAAATTGTGCATAATGGGCAAGGAGGAAGGTGGTTTGACCTTGAAGCTATGAACCTAGGTGATGGAAGGACGCTGGTGTCTTTAAGAGAAATAGGGAAGTTCAGAGGAAGAGTAAGCTTGAGAGAACCAGAGCCATGGGGCAATTGGGAATTTCCTTCAGGATATTGAATTTAAAGGCTGCCAAATTTAGAGGTTATCAATACTTGCAGTGTTTCTGCAGTATGAAAAAAATCACACAGAACTTAGCATAAGATTAGCAAGAATTGGTTAAAATAAAATTAAATAAAATTAGTTAAAACACCACTACCAAATTGTAGTGTTGGGGTAAATGCCTATCTTGCCCTCTACTCTTTCCATCAGATACCCCTCCCCCACCATCCTAGGGGGCTCTACAGTGTCCTCCCTAGCAGTGGGCTCAAACTGATATCCCAGGGTCTCTGCCACAAGTTGGTGTATACTTCTTCCTCCCCTAACTGAAGGTGCATTTAATGCCACCTGTTCAGGGATAGTTTGTAGTCATTGCCTTGGGTGGCAAAAATCCTAACCATAGCTCTGGGAGAAAGGAAGATAATAAATTACATTTTGGACATGTTGGTTTTGATATACATATAGATTTCCCATAGACATTTAGGGAAACAGGACTGGAGTTATGGAGAGGCATGTGGGCTAAGTGTGGGAATCATCCAAAGTAGATACGTTGCTTGACAGCTCTTTCTGTGTTGGCAAAAAAATGGAAATTGAGAGATGCCCATCAACTGGGGAATGGCTGAACAAGTTGTGGCATATGAATGTAATGGAATACTATTATGCTATGAGAAATGACAAGCAGAATGATTTCAGAGAAACCGGGAAAGACTGACATGAACTGATGCAAAGTGAAGTGAGCAGAACCAGGAGAACAGTATACACAGTAACAGCAACAGTATAGGATGAAGAACTGTGATTAACTTAGCTCTTTTCAGCAATGCAATGGTCCAAGACAGTTCCAAAAGACACACAATGGAAAATGCTATCCACTTCCAGAGAAAGAACTGACGACAGAGTTTGAATGCAGATCAAAGCATTCTATTTTCACTTTCTTTATTTTTTTGTGTTTTTTTCTTTTGTCCTCTTTCTTCTTTTACAACATAACTAATATAGAAATATTTGTACATGATTGTGTATATATAACCTATATCAAATTGCTTACCATCTTAGGGTGAGGGAAGTGGAGGGAGAAACAGAGAAAATTTGGAACTCAACATTTTATTTTTAGAAAAAAAGAATGTTAAAAATTGTCTTTACATTTAATTGGAAAAAACAAAATACTATTTGAAAGGGAAAAAAAAAGAAATGTTGCTCAAACCCAGTGACTGATCAAAGGAAAGAATAAAGAGAAAAGAGAAGAGGGTCCAGGACAGAGGCAGATACTCATGTTAGAGGAGCAGGAGATGGCTAATGACCCGGAAAGAAGAATGAGGGGTAGTCAAGCAAAAGAAAAATGAGGAGAGAGGATAGTTGCAGAATCTAAACTTATTCCAAATAGGTATTATTTCATTCTTTGTATTTATATCTCCAGTGCCTCACACAGTATCTACAACAGGTCAGACACTTAATAAATATTTGTTGATTAATGCATTGGTTGGATGGTTGAAGCCAACGGATGACCAAGGGGATGATGAACAGAATCAAAAGCCACAGAAGAGGAGCCTGGTGCCCCTGGGCAGTAAGAATCTTTCCCCCTTGGGTTTCACATAGCATGTATCCAGTGCACTTATGGTGTATTATCCTATAGTCTAGTGATCAATCTTATTTTCCTACTATCCCTTTTCTGATGGATTTTTGCTAATTTCATATAAAGTATGTTTTAATCCTTTAAAAATAGATTAGATCAATCAGTTCTTTCTTTGTCTACCAGTTATAAGAAGCCCTTCAAATTCCACTCATACCCAAGGTTACATGATAAGAACATTTCTGGGGAAGATAGTTTGCCGGAGGTTCCTTCCCACTCCATCCCCTACCTCCTGCCAATTTTTAAACTTATATTGTTAGTATCTAGGTTCAGGGGGCTGGAAAGAGTGGTGGAATAAAGGGTCTCTGTTTTGTCTCATCCTTAGTATGGACACACCCATGTTCTCCTAGGGAAGATCCACCCGACTGTCTGCATGCCTCAGTTTTTTGATATCTCACATTGGGATAATACTTGATAGGACTTTGTGAGGCTTAGTGAAATAATATACTTTGGGTGCTCCTTAAACACAAGGAATTTATACGATTGGCAGCTAGGTGGTGCAGGGGATAGATCGATGGACATGTAGTCAGAAAGACCTCAGTTCAAATCTAGCCTCAGAAACTAACTAGCTAGGTGACCTAGGGCAAATCACTTAACCCTGTTTGCCAGAGTTTCCTCATTGGTAAATGAGCTGGAGAAGGAAATGGCAAACCGCTCCAGTGTCTTTGCCAAGAAAACCCCAGATGAGGTCACAAAAAGTCAGATACCGCTGAACAACAAAATTTATATGATTAGGCCTGGAAGTTTAATTGTGATTATGGAAGGAAAATTTGATCAGTTCTCCTCTGTAATAGCAAAAACAGACACACAGAGACACACACACACACACACACACACACACACACACACACGCACACCTCCCCAACCACCACCAAAAACAAACACCGTGGAAAGAGTCTAAAGTTAAAACAGAAAGCAGCTGGAAGTAAGCACATCGTGTGTGATGATAATTATACAAATGTTTTTGAAGCTTGGGATGATGTTGTGAAGACAATGGTAAAAGACTTAGTAAGGGGAAGATGACAAATAGTAGAAGGATTCCTGCTGGCCTTTAAAAAAAATTATATAGGAGGGAAAGTGCTAGATTTAGAACCTGAATACCTGCTTTCAAATTCCAGCTCTGCTCTGTATGAAACTCTGAGTGACCTGAAGCAAGGGCCTCAATCTCCCTGGCAGTGCTAGGCCTAGAGTAAGGAAGGCTCTGACACTGTGTGACCCTGAGCAAGTCATTTAACCTCTCTTTGCCTCAGTTTCCTCAACTGTAAAATAGAGATAATAATAGCACTTACTTCCCAGGATTATTGTGAGGATCAAATGATTGTAAGGCTCTTAGTACAGTGCAATACAGTGCGACATGTATAGGCATTTATCAAATGCTTGTTTCTTTCCTTTCTTCTTCTAGGTGCCTCAGTTTCCTCATATGTAAAATGAGGAGGTTGAACTAGAATCAATGGTATCAGACTCAAATAGAGATGGATCCCTGCAGGCAGCATATTAACTTAGAAAAGCACAAATGAACATTATCTGTGTATCAATATAATCTGGTGCATTGTATTTTTAAAATCCATTTTGGCTAAACATTTCCCAATTACATTTTAATCTGGTTTTGACTATATTTCAGAGGTTTGTAGCCCATAGGGGATGAGGTTGACACTTCTAGATGAAAGGATCTCCAAGAACCAGCTCTGATTCGCCTGATCCCAGGACAATATCAAAGGATTTGAAGAGCCTTGGGTTGAAGGCCTAGACAGCTTTATCCTGGAAAGAGGTATCTGGAGGTATCTCTCAGTCCTCTTCCAGCTGATCACAATCCTAGGACTAAGGTTTATTCCACACTTTGGCTTTGGCTTTTGCTTCTGAGTAGCATTGGCCTCCTCTAAGTAGAATCCCCTGGGTGGTCACTCACATGATTATACAGGCAAAATTTGCACCCCTTTTTTTTTCCAATTCACTGTGACCTCTAGTAGATTTACTCTCAGAAAAGGATATGACGCTAGCTATTTCTATCTCAGTGTGAATTTCTATTCTTCATTTGGATGGAGGGGAGAGGGGATTGGTATTTTAAGAATGAAACATTTTATTTCCATTACCAGAATTTGATGCTTCTTGAGCAAGTGAGGTTGGGTTTTTTTTTTGGTGGGTTTTGTTTTTGTTTTTATTTTTGGTAGGGAGGATGGTGGTCAGGATGGGTGGTAGGGTCAAGTGAAAGTCCTGGAATCTTACCACATATAATTGGTCTTGGTCATGAGGAATCAATGTCTTTGGGGGTCTATGTTGGAAGAACACAGCTTTTACTGATATCCAGCCTCTTTACCTATTTCAGTTATACTCAGATTTGCCGAGGGAAAAGGAAAAAGATATTGAGTGAAATATTTTTAAAAATTTCCTTTTAAAAATTGTATTTTTTAAAAAATGCCTTCCCATATCTAGCAGGTCATTTCTTGTAACAAAGTTGCTTTTTAAGAGGGAAGAAAAAAAAAGTAGTTCAGCAAAACCAATTAACCCATCTGTTGTATCTGATCACGTATGCAATATTCATAATAGAACAACCTCTAGCAAAGGGTTATGTGGCTGCAAACTCTCCCAGGACTTGTTCTTAATAATAATAATAATGATAATAATAGCTACCATTTATGTAGCTCCTACTACATGCCAAGCACTTTACAAATATCTTATTCAATCCTCACAAAACCCTGGAAGGTAGGTGCTGTTATCAGCCCCATTTTATAGATGAGGCAACTGAAGCAAATAGAGGTTACATAGCTTACCCAGGGTCATCTAGCTAGCAAGTGCTGTCCAAAGCTGGATTTGAAATAAATTCTCCTGACTCAAGGCCATGCTCCATTCACTGCACCACCTAGCCATCTCTAGTTCTGCCCGGTTTGTGAAGATAGAAAACTAACTTGAAATGAGCTCTCGGATAAGAACGGGGCCAAGGTTTTTAAGCAATGACAGCAATAGAAGTTTGGAGGGACTCTTAAGGAGAATAAGGAGAGCTGGGAGAGGTGCTGGTTATTCCTAGGCAGTATCAGGACCAGGGCAGCAGCTGATATGTACTCTATCTGCCATTCCCTTCTGTAAGATCATGAGAGATAATCTGTATCTAAAAGGGCAAGCTGTGCCAGCCATGCGTTTTATCTGGAGCATTTGCCACAGTAGCAGGAACACTGAGAGAAACATAGCTGAAAGGAATGCAGTCCCTATGAGACCCTGCCCCAGTCTTATTTCCGTGTGTGTTTTTCTTAAATTTATTCTCTTAAAGGATATATCAGAAGGGAAAAGGACCTATTTGTACAAAAATATTTCTAGCAGCTCTTTTTGTGGTGGCTAAGAATTGGAAATCGAGGGGATGCCCATTAATTGGGGAATGACTAAACAAGTTGTGGTGTGTGATTGTGATGGAATACTAGTGTGCTATAAGAAATGACGAGCAGGATGATTTTAGAAAAACCTGGAAAGACTGACATGAACTGATGCAAAGTGAAGTGAGCAGAACCAGGAGAACACTGTACACAGTAACAGCAATATTGTACAATGATCAATTGTGAATGACTTAATTATTCTCAATAATACAATGATCCAGACAATTCCAAAGGACTCATGATGAAAAATGCTATTCACCTCCAGAGAAAGAACTGATAGAGTCTGAATGCAGATCAAAGCATACTATTTTTTGCTTTCTTTATTCTTTTAGTTTTTTGTCTGTACAAAATGACTGATATGGAAATATGTTTTGCATGATTGTACATGTGTAACCTATATCAAATTGCTGACCGTATCAGGGAGGAGGAAGAAGAAAGAGAATTTGGAGCTCAAAATTTAGAAAGATGAATTTTTAAAATTGTTTTTACATGCAATTGGGAAAAAATAAAATATTATTTTTTGAAGGACTACATCAGCAGGATTTATTGCTATTTCTCTTAAACACCTGTGGTCAGCCTTGTCCTTTTGTTGCTGGGTGTCCCTTTGTTTGTGGATGAGAGCACAAGTGGAACTACACAGGAGAGAGGAATAGTTCCTAGAACAGGGCTGGGAGCTCCACCCCACCAGGGCATAAGCATATGCTATTCTAACCAGTCTTTTAAGGGCAGAATTCCTATGAATCCAAGTCTTATTTTACAACTCTGTCTCATTAAAGGAGAGTCAAAGCTACAAATGGATCATAGATTTAGAGCTGGAAGAAGCCCAGGAGTCATTTTGTCCAATCTCCTGATCTTATAGATGAGAAAAATGAGGACCAGAGAGGGACTTTCCCATGGTCACATGGGTAGAAAGTAGAAGAGCTGGGATTCAAACTCAGGTTCCCTAGCTCTTGTCTAATAACAAGGAAACCGGAGATAACATTTAAGTACTTATTTGTGCCAGGCCTGATGCTAAGTGATGGTGGCAGGAGGTGGGGGTGGGGGGATGAAAGTGGAATTGTCCTTGCCCTCAAGAAGCTTATATTCTAATGGGGAAAGACAATACATAACATTGTGTCAAAGTTCAGAAAGTCTAACGGAGCAGGAGGAAAATGGAGTTTGGCCTGCCTGGGTCCCTCTCCAAAACATATGCCCTGGAAGGAACTTTTCAATGAGGGAAAGGCGCCAGTATGTCAGAGGGTGGTTGCATGGTGAAATGAAAGCTGAGGTATGAATTGAAGTTAGAAGGTGAACTGGGAGGCAAATTATAAGTCCAAGCAGGCTGCTCTAGACCAAACACGCAAAATAGCTAGATAAAGAGCATCAGAACCTAGGTTTGTCTCAGAGGCTTAGAGTGCTATAGATTAATAGTACCAAGCAAAATGGGTAGCTGGAAGACTGTCTTTAGCAGGAAGCTCAAAATTATTGGTAAAAAATAACTTTCATCTTTATATTTTCAGATTTAATTTAAGAAATTTATTCACCTTTTCTAAGAACAGAAGGCAAAATTAGTCCTTCTCCTCTACCATGAAGATATAGTATTAATTCTTCTCTGGGGCCCAGCTTGGTCATTATTACTGTTGGGGGACATGTCTCTCTCTGAGCATTTTTTCTTGGAGGAAACTTTCCTTCTGAATGAGTATACTCCATTGTAAAGTAGCATGGAGTAGAGATGAAAATCAACTTCTCCTGATCCATTTGGCTCAGCCCAAGTAAGGCAAAAAATTCTTGTTTGAGATAATAATTGAAAAGTGCTTAGCACAGTCCCTGGCACATAGCAAAAGCTATAGAAATGCGAATTATTATTGTTGTTGTTATTGTATTTGGGGGATTTCAGCTGTTGGGGGGAAAGAGGAGAGGGAGAAGTGGGGGGGAGAGAGAGAAAGTTGTAGGGGGAGGCTCTTATTTCTGTTAAAAAGGCACATCTGTTCATTACTTTTAAGGTAGTAGAAATGAATAAGCCCAAATCTACCTATTTCACAGTGACCTCCGCTCCAAAATTATGGCTCCTCTTTCTTCCAATGATAACCAAAGCTCTCTTTTCCTCACAGTCTAGCAGTTGTCAGGTAGGTGTTAAGAGGGAGTCAATCTGATCATTACCCTGAATTTAGGGACACTGAGACTCCCCAAACCAATCCAAGCTGCAGATGTATTTCCTTATGTTGACTCTTAGATCAGATGGCTCATGCAGAATATATTTGGATCTGCCCTGACAAACTGTTAGCAGCTGTAGCCTTTGCAAAATGTGTTGGGCATGCAGAGAGCCTTGTATCACAGTGCTATAGGCTTTCAGCATCTGTCAGTGGCATCTGGGTATAATCCAAGACATAGATGGGAAACCTAAAAAGCCTTTTGTAATTGAGATTCTTATCCCTAGCCTCCCTATTCCCCTACTCCTCTCCCCCTCTTCTCCCTCCCTTCCTTTCCCTCCCTTCTCCTCCTTATCCTCCTCCTCCTCCTCTTCTTCTTCTTCTTCTTCTTCTTCTTCCTCTTCTTCCTCTTCTTCTTCTTCCTCTTCTTCCTCTTCTTCTTCTTCTTCTTCTTCTTCTTCTTCCTCTTCTTCCTCTTCTTCTTCTTCCTGTTCTTCCTGTTCTTCCTGTTCTTCTTCTTCTTCTTCTTCTTTCTTCTTCTTCTTCTTCTTCTTCTTCTTCTTCTTCCTCTTCTTCCTCTTCTTCTTCTTCTTCTTCCTCTCTCCTCCTCCTCTTCCTCCTCCTCCTCCTCCTCTTCCTCCTCCTCCTTCTCCTTCTCTTTCTATCTCTCATTAGTTGATCAGTTGGAGAATAAAAAAAAAAAATTTCAGAGCCTTGAAGCAATATTTTCCTTGTGGAAGACACCATCAATCTATCAGTCTTTCCTCAATTTGAAAGTCCAAGGTGCTTGTTCAGGAAGGCAAGCTATACAAATATGTGTTTGCTTAAGATTTTGTCCCCTAAGCAATGCCTAGAAGATTCGAGTACTAGGGATGTTTACAACCATCAGCAACTGAGTTCTGCCCTATCCAAGACAGAAGACTAGGACTAGAAGATCTAAGAACAGTGTGTGCACGTTTGGTTTTGATCAGTTATTCCATTGATAGAGTTCTGCTAATTACTTTCGCTTGTTACTTGGGATTTTACTGACCAACCACTTTGGGAACACACCTAAGCTCCAAAATGAAATGACTGTTTGTTGGCAATGTTGTCTAATAATAAAGGATTATAGGTTTAGAATTGAAAGGGACCCTTGAAGTCATCAAGTCCAACCTTCTCATTTTGCAGATGGGGAAATTGAGGCCCAGAGAGGTTAAGACTTGCCTAGGGTCATATAGCTAGTTAAGAATTTGAGGAGGGATTTGAACCCAGATTTTCCTGATGCCCTTTTCATTGTACTCTGCTGCCTCTCGACGTGTGTGCTATGTTGAAGCACCATAGATAGTCAATGCTGGGCTAGGTACTGTCTGTCAAGCACAATAACAAGCATCAGGTAACACAGCAATAATAGGCATTCTTGCTAAAGACCAGCTTACAAATGTAGCAAAAGCCCTTCCACTTTCTAGAGCAGAGGTGGGGAACCTGGGGCCTCGAGGCCACATGTGGCCTTCTAGGTCCTCAAGTGTGGAATGTCAAAGGGCCACACATGAGGACCTAGAGGGACACATGTGGCCTCCAGGCCCTCAGGCTCCCCACCCCAGTTCTAGAGCCTCATTTCCTCAAAGCTCTCCTAAGACATCTGCTGTCCTCATTATGCCTGCCCTTAGACTGCTCCAAATCTATCCTATTTCACAGCTACCTCTGCTCCAAAATTATGGCTCCTCTCTCCTCCAATGGTAACCAAAGCTCTCCTTTCCTCACAGTCTAACAGTTCTCAGGTAGGGGTTATAAGGAAATCAATCTGATCATTATCATTATTGTTGTTAACAAAACAAATCATGCAAATCTGAATACTGGTAGATTTAATACCCCAAGGCTGGTATTTGTGCTTTAAAATAGTGCTTGTTCAGCCAAACTGATCTCTTATTGGTAGAATTCAATCCAAGTCAACAAACATTTATTAAGTTCCTGCTATGTACAAGACTCAACCGCCCAGAGTTCAAATCTGGCCTCAAACACTTACTAGCTGTGTGACCCTGGGCAAGTCACTTAACTCTGCCTCAGTTTCCTCATCTGTAAAATGAGCTAGAGAAGGAAACGGTAAACCACTCCAGTATCTTTGCCAAGAAAACCCCAAATGGAGTCACAAAGAATCGGACACAACTGAAAAACAAACGGACAACAGCAAATGTGTAAGACAGCATGGCATAGTGCATAAAGGATTGACCCTTGAACCTAGGTTCTAAGCCTGCCTCTGACTTGCTGGTTGTGTGACTATGGCAAGTCACTTAAACTCTCAGTACCAAAGAGCAATTATCTAACATTGTAAATTTCTGACAAGTTGCTGACTTATATTGGGGAAAGGAGTTTCCGCACTAGGAGTTCCCTGCATGGATGAAATCACGGATGAGGACCCCCCCTTCTCAGCAAAAAATGAAGAGGTACTTTTTTTGTTGGGGAGAGGAAGGGGTTATTAAATGCTACATATGAATAAAAGTGATTAAACTTTGGGGATGGAAGAGATAACAACTATTTTTTGTCTTTGACTCAGCAGATAAATGCCAGGAAGCTATTTGAGGTATATTTGGATTGAATAATTTGCTCAGGGTCACACAGCTAGTAGATGTCAGGGGCAGGATTTGAACTCAGATCTTCCTGACTCCAGGTCCAGCACTCTATAAGCTATACAAATTTCACTTTTGTTTCAATGCTTGAAAAAAACTCTCAATTTTTAGTGTTGTTCCGTCATATCTGACTCTTTACGGCCCCATTTGGGGTTTTCTTGACAAAGATACTGGAGAGGTTCACCAATTCCTCTTCCAGCTCATTTTATAGATGAAGAAACTGAGGCAAACAGGGTTAAGTGATTTGCCCAGGATCACAAAGCTATTAAGTGCCCGAGGCCAGATTTGAACTGAAGAAGAGGAGTCTTCCTGACTCCAGGCCAGGCATTCTATGCACTGTGCCACCTAACTGCCTCAGACTAGCTTGTACATCTTCATGTGTTTAGGGCAAAGCCTGTTTGTACCCAGGTCCTGAGTTAGCAATTGTAGTATGGAGTCATTTCCCATGTAGCTGTACTCCACCAGGTCCTAGGAACCTCTTCATCCCGGAAGATCATCTCAGCCCTAGAATTCACACCTTAGAAGTACACTTCACCCCTGGGGCTCCTCCCTTTGATGGGATGGCTCCTCTAAGAATCTTCATTTAAGATGAGTGCACAGGCCAGCCATCTCTGCATCTCTCACAGGATTCACTCTGGATTCCTCCATCTTTCCCTGATTTCCCACCTTTTGTGTGGTGTCTTTCTCTTTAAAATATAAGCTTCTTGAGGCCAGGGACTATATTTCTTTTTGCTTATATTTGTATTCCAGCAGTGTCTGGAACATAAAAAATGCTAAATAAGTGTTTGTTGACTGACTGACTGACTGACTGAAGGGTCCTTCCAGCTCTAAATAAATAAGCCTATGAGTACTACAACTTTTTTCTACTTTTCTAGTTCTGCCACTAGCTGTGTGAGTCTAGGCAAGTAACTTAGCCTCTCTTTACCTATTATCTGTAAAATTATCTGTAAAATGGGGAGAGCCTGCCCTACCTATGTCTCAGTAATGTTGGAGAGTTGAATATGTTACTATCTCTTGAAAGAGTAGCAATAATTATACAGCCACAAGGAATTATCATATTAGAAATGAGGACAGGTCATTGATGAGTATTGGACCATGGGTTTTGTCATGATGAAGAATACTTTCAAAACTGACTTCATTCAGTAGTTCACAAAAGTTTCTGATTTTTGACAGCTGCTTCATGGCTGCTGGAATAGATTGGGCTGCCCACTTTTTGCTTCCAGTAGACAAACATCCACAGGACAGAAAAGATTGCCATCGCAGTTAATTCTAATTAGCCATCCAATGACTGAATTGAGTAGTGACTGAATGGGTCTAGAAACTAAACTGCTGAATCTCTCCCCAAGTCAGAATGGCAAGACTAGAAAATCTTGTGTGGCTCATAAGGTATATCTGTAGCATTTTCTTTTCTTTTATTTCTTCTGATCAAGAGGAAATGTGCAATGCTGATACATTATTGGTGGAACTGTAAATTGGTTTAGCCATACTGAAAAGCAACTTAGAATTATGTGAGAAAAGACACTAAACTGTTCATACCCTTTGACTCAGTTGTTCTACTATGTGATGTTTAAAAAGTTTAAGAGACATAGTTTCTGAGTAATTAGTCATTTTATTAATAATGCTGGCATTTTAATAAAAGATTCTTTTACATTCTCAAATGTTGAAGACCCTTTTTGTGTCAGGTTTGTGGCTTATATGCCCTTGGAAAAGTAGGTGTTCCGAGGGTGGCAATCAACTCTGATTGGTTAACAAGTAATGAGAAAATGAATATTACAATGAGTAGTGGGCTCACTCCAATGTGGGGCTGAGAGAGTGATATCATGTCACTCTTGACCAAAGAAACTATCTCTACACCAAAACCACCCCCAGACTTAAGCAATCATCTAGCTATAGCAATGCTACCCCCTGGGTGTGGAATGATTGGGGGAAGGGGGTGGTAGTAGCCTCCAGTGCAATTGGGGGGCATTGAATAAAAATATGGGGGTGGTGGAAGCATAAGGAAAGAAGAGAAGAAAATTTTGAAAAACCATTCATACAGTTTCATCTCTTGTGTAAAACAGTTAAAGTCATAGCAATTACATTATTTTCCAAATAAACACATAAAATGCAAGTTAAAACTTGGTGGTTAAGTTTGCTGACAGGTCTTAACAAGCAAGTGTTGGCAGACAAGTGAGTTGTACATTATCAGGAAATCCAGCATACATAGGTAGGAATATGTGCATTTAATAATGACTTGTTTACAGTATGAATCTATGTGGTTATATGTTGCAATATTGCATCATCAAAATTTCAATGCAGGGAAAAAACCCACAAATTTACAATAAATTATTAAATTTAAGATGTGTCATTTTTTTTAAAAAATTATATATTTTTTGTAAATGAGGCAAATTTAAAAAAAAAAGTTTAAGTGTTAAAGAAAGTAGATTTCCAGGGGGCACTGACTAATTTTTTTTTTTGAAAAGGGAGTGGTAGGCCAAATAAGTTTGGGAACCTCTGTCAGACAAAGCATCTACCTCCACCCAAAATTGCTTGAGTGAAACACAATAGGCTTCCCCACCTTAGGTTAAATTCCTTGTAAGGTTGGGTGGGATCTGACCTGATCGAGGAGAAAGTTAATTCAGAGACTGAGTTTTGAAACGAGGACTTTAGAAAAAGGGGAGAACTCTAGATCTCCCCAAATCATTGATTATTAGCAATCGTTTCTCTCACTTATGAGATGTCTAACTCAAAGGAAAACAAAAAGTTCCATATGTGCCCAAATATTAATAACAGTGTTCTCTGTGGTAGGGAAAAGAAGCAAATAAACCTAGAAATAAAATGGATATCCATCAATTGGGAAATGGCTGAACAAAATGTTGCATATGACTGTATTGGAACACTATTGCTCTATAGGAACCAACAAATTTGAAGATTTCAGAGAACAATTGAAGACTGTATAGACCAATGAAGGCTAAAGAAAGGAGAATCAGCTGAATGATATATACAGTGACTACAATAATGTAAATATTTTCAGTTAAACTCAAGGACCAATAGTGGTTTCATACCATCCTCCTCTTAAAAGAAAGATGAAGACTATGGATGTTGAATACTGCACGGAGTTGAGAGAAAGGTCACTGTGTTGGTTGGTTTTGCTTGCCTGTTTTTCTTTGTTACCAGAGAGTATTCTCCCTGGTTTTCCCTGATTCTCCCTAGGGAAAGTAAGGGAATGTTATATCAGGAAATGGTTGCAGTATCAAATAAATAAATAAATAAATAAACCTTTAAAAATGGGAGTGCTTAGCTATTGCCTCCATGAGCTGGGTACTTTAAAAAAAATTACCAAGTTATTATTTAAGATGAAAACAGAGCCCGTCTTCTCAAAGCAAACATTGTTGTCAATTCCCTACTTCGGCTTGACTGTGCAAGCCTTATTACAAAGCTTATGGTACTATTCTCTTACCCATATCCAAAACTTTCAGAAAAGTATCTTATTTACTTCCATTATTAATTCCCATTCCTGTGCATGCCATAGATTGAGCAGGTGATAGCTTGTGCTCTACAGGTCTCCTTGCCATGGATTTACTGGCTGCATTCATTTAGATTCTAGCTTACTCCATCAGTCATGGCATTATGCAGCTCTCTAATTTACATTGTGGGGAACTGAAAGATATTTGATTATATTCCCCACTGCATTTAAGTTTTTCCTTTCCTTGCTTAAAGATGTTTCCCCAGTTTCACATATGTGCACAATTTTATTAGAAGCTTTGCCAACCTTTCTCCAAGAAATGGGATGGAATGCAAAGCCATTTTGCTTTAAAAAAATCACTTCTAAGAAAATGCTGTTTCTCTTCACTTTAATCTGGAAAGACATAGGGGCGGAGGATCATTCACTGCCTTGTTTTCCAAGATCCACAATAGAAAAAGATCTTAGTCAGTCTCAGGACTTCAACTATCAGCTCTGCAGAGACAGTTACCAAAATGTCCATCCCAGCCCTAACCTCTCCTGAGCTTAGACCCACATCTCCACCTACTTACTATACACACATCCACCTGGATGGTTAGCCAACTCAACCTTCCCCTGCTCAGTGCCGAACACAGTGCATTGCATATTAACCCCTGCTTATTAAATATTTGTTGGTAATCAAAATTGAACGCTGGGGAAATAACAACACTGACTGTTGAGATTATAATGACCAAGCTTGGCCCCAAAGAAGAGATAGAAGATGAGTCTCTGTGCTTCTTTGCAGAAGTGTGGGGTCATGGGTGGAGAATGCTGCATATCATGTCAGTCTTTTTCACTAAGCTCAGTTTTGATGAACTTTTTTTCTTCTTCCTCTTTTAAAAAATTCTTTTCCTTTCTAGGAAGGAAGGAAGAAAGTGGTATAGTGGGAAATGCAGGTGACATAAAAATAAAAGATCTCAATAAAATTAATTTTTGAAAAATTAATATTTGTTAATGAACGAAAGAGAACTGAACATACCTCAAAGAAATTAATTATCTTACTCCCAAAATCAATTCCACAGACCAGACTTCCTTCTTTTTCTCAGTGGTAAAAATTAAGGCTATTCAATGTGAGCTTCCACTGCTCTGCTTTTCCTTATCTGTTATGACTTTTATGCTTGCTGCCACCATCTTCTTTCATCTCCTCCTTTACTCCTGCCTCATATGAAGAAGCACCTTACTCCTTACCAAGGCCAACCTCTCTACCTGCTCAAGTGATCCCATTCCGTCCTATCTTTTCCAACAGATTGCCTCCTCTGTCATCCCCATTCTATCACTTTTCTTTTTTTCCCTTTTTTCCTTTTATTTATTTATTTGTTTTTCTATCTATCTACCTATCTATTCATTCATTTATTTATACATTCATTTGTTTATTTATTTGGCTATTTATTTGTTTGTTTATTTGTTTACTTATTTATTTGGCTAGGCAATGGGGTTAAGTGACTTGCCCAGGGTCACAGAGCTAGTAAGTGTTATGTGTCTGAGGCTGGATTTGAACTCAGGTCCTCCTGAATTCAGGGCCAGTGCTCTATCCACTGTGCCACCTAGCTGCCCCTCTATCACTTGTTTTCAATCTTTTCCTGTCTACTGACTCATTCCCAACTGCCTCTAAACATGCCCATATCTCTTCCATCCTGAAAAAAATCCTCACTTGGTCCTTCCATTTCTGCAAACTATTGTCCTATATCTCTTCTGCCCTTTGTGGATAAATGCCTTTGGAAAGGCCATATGCAATAGATGCCTCTACTTTCTGTCTTCTCACTCTCTTCTTGACTCCTTACAATCCAACTTTCAACCAAGGCATCATCTTTGATTCCTCTGTCTCACTCTCCCAAATCTAATCTGTGGCCAAGTCCTGTCAATTCTACTTTTGCAACATCTCATAAATCCCCTGTTCTCCTCTGACATTGCCACCGCCTTGGTGCAGGATCTCACCACCTCATGCCTAGACTATTGCAACAACCTGCTGGTGGTTCTACCTGCCTCAGGTCTCTCCCTACTTCAATCTATCCTCCATTTAGCCACCGAAGTGATTTTCCTACAGTGAGGGTCTGACTATGCCAGTCCTTCCCCTTACTCAATAAACTCCAGTGGCTCCCCATCACCTCCAGGATCAAATAGAAAATCCTGTTTTGTGTTCAAAGTTATTGATAACCTCGTCCCCTGCTACCTTTCCAGTCCTCTTGTGCTTTACTCCCCACCACTTACTCTCCCATCCAATGACGCTGGCCACCTTGCTCTTCCACAATACAGTATTCCACCTGTCAGCTTGGGGCATTTTCTCTGGTTGTCCCTCATGCCTGGAAAGCTCTCCTTCCTCATCCCCGACTACTGACTTCCCTGACTTCCTTTAAGGTCCAACCAAAGAACCCCTCTTAATTCTAGCACCTTCACTCTGTTAATTACTTCCTATTCATCTGTCCATAGCTTGTTTGTACATTTTTTTTGCTTGTTGTCTTCCCCCACTAGATTGTGAGCTCCCAATACTTAGCCTAGTGCTTGGCACGTTGTTGCTGTTTTTCAGTTGTTTCGGTCATTTCTGACTCTTTGTGACCCCATGTGGGGTTTTCTTGGCAAAGATACTGGAATGGTTTGCCACTTCCTTCTCCAGCTCATTTTACAGATGAGGAAACTGAGGCAAACAGGGTGAAGTGACTTGCCTGGAGCCATATGGCTAGTAAGTATCTGAGGCCAGATTTGACCTCAGGTCTCCTGACTTCTGACTCCAGGCCTAGAATTCTATCTACTTTAGATTTACCTCCTTGAGAATATCCATCTGTACTAGCTGCCTACAAAAGCAACTTGCCTAGCATCAAACAGACAGTAAGTAGCAGAGTAGCGAAATCCTGGTTCTGTCTCTGACTCAGAGTATAACATCAAGAAAACCATTCTCATGTTAATCATCTAGTATTGATTGATTACCTACTATGTGCCGAAACATAGCAGAAAGTGCCTTTTATCAAAAAGATTTCATAGTCTTCTTAAGTGACAGGTGTCAACCACATGTAACTATCTGCTATGGGCCAGATAATTTTCCTATTTTGTAGCATGAAAAACTAAGACACAGCAATCAGATAGTTCGACCAGGGTCACTTGGTGAGCCAGGAGAAAAGCTATGAGCAACACCAGGTTTCCTTAAATTTTGTTCTCTTTATATAATGATCTATTCCTTTAAAAAGGTTTCTATTGATACTGACATCATCCCAGATTATAATCAGATTATTTTTAAAAAATTTTTTTTTTGGGGGGGTAACTGGGGTTAAGCAACTTGCCCAGGGTCACACAGCTAGTAATGTGACAAATGTTGTCATGTTTATTCTGAGGCTGGATTTGAACTCAGGTCCTCCACTGTGCCACCTACCTGCCCCCTTTACAATTCCTTTTTTCTGTTTTGTTTAGGCAATTGGAGTTAAGTGACTTGCCCAGGGTCACACAGCTAGTAACATGACAAATGTTTAGTCTGAGGCCAGACTTGAGCTCAGGTCCTCCTGACTTCAGGGCTGGTGCTCTATCCACTGCACCACCTAGCTGCCCCTCAGATTATTTATTTTTAGAGGAAGAAGAAATCAATACAATCAACAGGTAAGTTTTTTTAAATCTTTTTTTTATGTAAGGATTTCAAGACTCTCTGTAATTATTATGAATTATAAAAAAATTACGACAAAATATTCCTTTCCCCCCTGTCTGTCTCTCCTTTCTCTTCTCCTTCTTCCTCTTCCTCTCTAACCTTCAGTCTCAGCTCTCATGCCTTGGGCCTAGCTTATTCAAATTGCAGGAGTAAAGAGAATAAAGCATTTAGGACTTATGAGATACTGAGACTCCCCTCTTTCCCTCCCTCTGTAGCCTCTCTCCCCTCAATTCAGTCATCCATTCAAATGGATAGGTAGGAACCAAATAAATGCTGGTCTGTCTTAATCAATGCTTAATGACCTACCTGCATAGAATGACTTGGTGGTCTAGGTTTCAGTTCTTGGTGTCTAGGCAAAACATAAATGCACAAAACCCCACCATTATATCCAAGCCTAATTGGTGCCCTAAAATCTCAGTCCCCCAAAATGGAATGGTGCTGGACAGTATCCCGTGCTTCCCATCCTGAGAGTTGTCCTTCCATGTCAGGAAAGTAAGCTTTCCAGTGGCAGGAGTCTGAAAGAAATCACTGGGAAAGTGTCCAGTGTCATTACCCCAGATAAGGTCACCTTTTCTGTGGGATGCAGAATGTGTCTCAAGCTACTGCTTAGCTGTCACTCATTCTCTTTGGGCAAGCATTAAATTCTCTCTATACAGCTTACATCAGCTCTATAAGCTGTTTTGAGTAGCTAGGTGGCAGAGTGGATGGAATGTCGGACTTGGAGTCAGGAAGACTCATCTTCTTGAGTTCAAATCCGGCCTCAGACACTTACTAACTGTGTGACCCTGGGCAAGTCACTTAACCCTGTTTGCCTCAGTTTCCTCATCTCTAAAATGAGCTGGAGAAGGAAATGGCAAACCACTCCAGTATCTCTGCCAAGAAAACCCCAAACAAGGGTCGTAAAGAGTTGAACTCAACTCAAACAACTGAACAATAAGCTGTTTTAGGGAGGAGTATTTGAGTCGTGTCAGTTTGGAAAACTAATCTTCTAAGTATGACTCATTGCTCTTGCGAAAAGTAAAGTCCAAATCTTGAAGAGATTCAAAATCTTTAAAAGACAAAGTATATGTGAATGATGAGAGGGGGGTTGTTTGAGTGTAGGGGAGCAGTGAGTGATGCTTGTGTTATGATTCCTCAATAGAATATAAACTGAGGCAGGAACATTGCATCTCTAGAGTCTACCACATTGCCTTGGACATAGTAGACACTTAAAAATTGCTTGTTAATTGGAATGCCTTCTGCTTCCACTCTAATCCTACACAGCCTTCAATTTTTTTTGGAGGCAATTGGGGTTAAATTGGGGTCACATAGCTAGAAAGTGTCTGAGGCCAGATTTGAACTCAGGAAGCCTTCAATTTCCAACTCAAGCTGTGCTTCTTCCATGAAGTCTTCCTTGACTGCTATATTCCTGGATCAGCTTTCTTTTGAATTCCTATAGAACTCACTTAACACTTAACTGCCATAAGATTTGGTGCTGGAGGAATCTTAGAAATATCTAGTCAGTCTACAAGCATTTATCAAGTGCTGACTATGTGTCAGACACTGTGCTAAGTTGTAGAGATAAACAACAACAATAACAACAACAAAAGGAAAAAAGAATTCCTGGCAGCAAGTAGCTTAAATTCTAATGAAGGAGACACACACACACACACACACACACACACATACACACACACACATACACACACACACACACACACACACACAAGATACATACAGAGAGGATGGAGAGTAATCTGAAAACACTTCAAGAAAGACCTCCTACTTATGATGAAAGGTGCTGTTCATGTCCGGAGAAAGAACTGAGCCTCAACACAGATCAAAGATACTTACTCTTTACTTTATTTTGGGAGCTTTTTGTCTGTGTTTTCTTTCACAGCGTGACTTACATGGAAATGTGTTTTGCATGACTACACGCATATAACCGATGTCAAATTGCTTGCCTTCTCAATTGGGGGAAAGGGATGGAGGGAGAAAAATTTGGAACTCAAAATTTGAAAAAAGAATGTTAAAATCATTTTACATGTAATTGGGGGAAAATAAATGAGAAAAATTAAATAAATATAAATAAATAAATATAAATATAAAATATAAATATACATAAATAAATATAAATAAATATATTTAATGTAAAAAGGACCTCCTGCAGAAGGTAGGATTTGACCTGAGTCTTTAAAAAAAAAAAAGAAGCCCTTTCTAGAATCTGTAAAATCAGGATTTTACAGCTGAGGAAATCAAGTCTCAGAGAGCTAATGTGACTTGCCCATTGTCATACCTATGATAAATCTCAGAGTCAGCTTTGAACTTTAGCTCTCTGATTCCAGATCTAGAACTCTTACCACTAGCCCGTAATGACTCTCTTCATTGCATTTGACCCTGTATTACCATTTAACTTCTCATGCATCTTTAACAGCATGGCCTGGACTAAGGTGTCTTAACCTCT
Source organism: Phascolarctos cinereus (assembly GCF_003287225.1). NCBI lineage: Eukaryota > Metazoa > Chordata > Mammalia > Diprotodontia > Phascolarctidae > Phascolarctos > Phascolarctos cinereus. Next base: position 314,327,601 of record NW_027555847.1, on the reverse strand, counting down.
TCTGCATCATAGGCTCCTTTGGCAGTCTGACAAAACCTATGGGCCCTTACTCAAACTAATTTTTTAAACACATAAAATGAAAAGGAAACAAAAAGTCAGTGGAAATAAAAGTGCATCCAAGTTCACAGGAGCCCTGAAATCCATGGACCTCCAGGAAGGAGGCTAAGAATCCCTTCCCTAAACTTTTTTCTGTCATTCTCCATACCTAGACACATGCTAGAAATTTGACAAGCATTTGCTTATGGGTTGATTGGTCTAGCAACAAATATATCCACTATACCAGAAAATAAACATAACTATACCAGGTGATCTGGTTTGCCTTGGCCACATGACCTAGAGGGACTCATGGCTGCATCCTCTCTATGAAGCTTCTTCTTACAGATTTGTGACATCCCCCTGCCATGAGTTGAATGAACTTGACCTTTTTTTTTGCATGATTTTTTTTGTGGGGAAGGGGAACAGGTAGGTGCTCTTCATTCATGCTTTCCTTAATAACTCATCATGACATTAAGATGCCCTTGGATTCTCAAAGGCTATAATATGAAATGCAAGCTCTGGTCTGACAAGGCCTGCCCACCTCAAAGGCCTTTAAGTCCAGCCCTGTCCACCACAAACTGTGGTGTCTTCCAACAGCAGGCCCAGTTAAATTTGGAGGGGCTGATTCAGGTTGGCCTCGAGATAATGGAATGAGGGCCATGGCAACTCTTAAAAATTGTTTTCTACTACAAAAAAAGTTGTGATCTGCCCTGGGAGAAGGGATACCCATGCCAACAAAATTACAGGCTTGTTAACTGACTGACAAATCCTGGAAGGTTTGAAGTGTGCATATATGCATTTTTCCACATATACATACACTCATATGCACACATATATACACACATATATATGTGTATATTATGTATACATATATATATATATATTTGCTTTTGTATTACAGACATATTTAGAGAAAGATATATACACAGTGACAGAGAAAAAGACAGAGAGAGAAAAGAGAAAAAGAGACAAAAGAGAGAAACAAAGAGACAAAGGGGAGAAAGAGGAGAGACTAGAGAGAAACACAGAGAGAGAGATTGAGAGAAAAAGTGGTATATTTTGTTTTAGTTTTTGTTTTGTTTTGTTTTGTTTGTTTGTTTTTAGAGGAAGGTAGGTGGCTAGTGGCTAGACCTATGCTCAGATCTTGCCTCTGGCAAGTCACTTTGATTCAGTTGCTTTAATCCCAAAACTCTTGAAGGCTATAAAATGGATTACAAAAGAATTGTCAGTAACCTAGGGAATTTTTTGCCCCAATGAAATCACAAGTCCAAACACACACACACACACACAACACACACACACCACACACACACACAGCACACACACACACGCCCGCGCGCAAGCCAATCTGTATCCTTTGATATGTCACCAGCCACAACACTGTACAATGAGACTTTTCTGATATCTCAATATCTTGACTATAAATCTTCAATCTAGTATCAGAGTACCTGAAGTGAACTGTGTTGAGATGATTTTAGGATGGCTTTGTGCTCCATTTTCCTTTGATACTTCTTGGTTTGGAGAGTTAAGAGCAGAGCCATTGGTAGGCATCTATTTACTTTTCTTCATTATGTCCATAAACATGAATATCACATTCTACCACCGTAGAAGAAAGTCACCTATTGACTGATTCTAGAGCATTTCAACCTCCAAGACAGTGGTTCAGTTTCTGAGGTCTTAGCATAATTTAATCTCCCTCACCTCTCCTACCACTTTTACCCCCACAATCTCTCCTTACACCCAATTCGTATGATTTATGCCAGGTTAGCAAAAAAAAAGATGCTGATTTTGGTCATTTTCTGACATATGTCTCCTGTGGGGAAGACGGGCTGGAGAAATATGGGTGGGAAAGTAAATCTTTACTGTTTATTTTAAAAGGGCCCTGCCAATCAAAGCGTCGTAGGTATAACTGCTGCTCAAGATGCATCAGTCCATGGCAATTCATCTACACAATCTTTCAAATAGCAGCTCTGCACACACGCACACACATACCCCAAAACAAATACAAGGAATGACTATAAAGCCACATTGCTGACTTTTGGGGGTATACACTTGTGTTGTTGTTGTTTCGGTCATTTCAGTGGTGTCCGACTCTTCATGACCCCACCCAGGGTTTTCATGGCAAAGATACTGGAGTGGTTTGCCCTTTCCTTCTCCAGCTCATTTGGTAGATGAGGAAACTGAGACAAACAGGGTTAAGTGACTTACCCAGGGTCACACAGCTGCTAAGTGCAGATTTGAACTCATGAAGATGAGTCTTCCTGATACAAAGGCCATTGCTCTATCCATTGGAGCACCTAGCTTCCCCTGTTGTTGCATAATGTAATCCATTACACAAAACACAGAAATCATGCATCCCATCTTCAAAGGAAGTCACCTTGGAAGGCTCTATACACCTTCCAACATGGCTGCATTGTTTGAAACATCTGAGAGATCTTCTTTTGGCCCTGTCTGCTGCGATAGCCTGAGAAATTTGTGGTTTTCTAGACCCAGCCTTTCTTGTGACAGGTTGTGTCTATTCTACAGACATACTCTTCTTTCTGCTTTATAGTCCCAATTTGTCCCCCTTTTCTGGTACCCTTTCCCCCTTGTATACCTGGAGTTCTCCATGCTGGGATCATTTAGCTTCCTAACCAATTTTTGATACCTCCATATTTTGTGTCTTCATATATGGGAAACAATTCAGCCAAGCCTACTAATGACTCTGACTCTGATAAACATGTGGCCCTAGTTCATATCATTAAGTAGCCTTGCTGTGTGGGATGAATCCAGGCATACCTGCAACCAAACTTGGAGTGACAAGAGCCTGGATCCACCTGGCTACAAGTTCAGGAGGGCTATTTCTTACAGGAGCATTGATCCTAAGCTAATTATGCCCTGAAGAACATCTCATCCAAGTCTAGGCTCCTTTCTATCAGCTGATTTAAGGATGTAACCACCCTCTCCAGAGATCTAGTTGTATTCCTATGTCTCCAGTGACTGTGGTCTGAGTGCCTCCTTGTCCCATTCCTCATGATCCTGGGTATCTCAAATTAGGCCTTATATTCCTTCCTTTATGGGAGTCAAAATACTTCAAATAAAGGTCTATTTCTTTTAGTATTTACTGTCTGGTCTATGAACATCTCCAAGCCTACCAAAGCAGCAACAATGGGCTTGTACACTCCAGAGAACAGTCAACTGAGTCTGTCTACATAGGGTTATTGTATAGATACTGTTCCAAAAAAATTTTTAATGTTTTAAAAAATCAAATCTATTCTCAAAAGACAAGGATTTAACTTACAAGAGAGTATTTCACAGCTAAAAAGGTCATTTCAAGAGGGGAGTTTCAGAAATGTTGAAAACAATGGCAGTATCCAATCAGAATAAGTATTTGTCTTGAGATGGGAAAGGGGCTATAAGAGAGTAAGAAGAGTTAAAGAACTCCTTTCAACAACAATACTTATTTGGATATATATATATATATATATATATATATATATATATATATATATATATATATATATATATATTTCCCCCCCCCCCGGTATGTTGTGTTTTTTTTTTTAACAGCCTGCAACAGTTTTATTATTTTACAGTCACACATCCCATTTGGATAATTAACCACTCATCTCTCATTGGTGTGACAGTGTTAACTGATTTGATTTTGATTGCATCAAGCACCATTTTAAAAAAATTATGTACTCTATGAGAAGCAGTATGGTATATGTGTGTATGTGTGTGTGTACATATATATTCCTTGGCAGTGATCCCATTACTAAAGAGAAAACAGAGTCAATGACCAAGTAGTTTATCATATCAAAGAGTATGGAATCTCTTCACATACTTGAGGACAATTATCATTCCCTCCACTCCAGCCCCAGGCTTCTCTTCACCAAGTCAAACAACCCTAGGTCCTGCATCTAATTCAGCATCTTGGTCACTCTCCTCTCAACTCCAGCTTGTTAATATCCTTTGTAAAATGTGGTGCCCAGAACATAACACAATGATCCAAGTGTATTCTGATCACCAAAGGGTACAATAGGATTATCATGTCCTTCATTCTGAATAAAATGCATCTCTTAATGGAGCTCAGAATGGCAACAATCTCTTGGTGGCCATACTGAAAATAAGGTTGTATATAGTCACCCAGTACCAAGCACAGAGATCTGCAGAATAGATACTTAACAAATGTTTGCTAAAAGAGAAAGGAAGGAAGGAAGGAAGGAAGGAAGGAAGGAAGGAAGGAAGGAAGAGGAATGATGGAGGGAAGGAAAGACAGATATTGAATAATCTAGCTACACAGTAATTTTTTTTCTAATGTACAGAAATGTTGCACCACCAAGAGAGACAATTGTTAGTATGAGAAGTTTCCTTGAACACGTTGCCACCACGCCCCGTGATTAAATACTAAGGCATTCATTCAACAGAGAGTAAGAGTAGTTAAGACTTTTTGGTGTTATCAGAACAACAATACAGGGCTGGTTGTTGAAGTGCTCTCTGTCTCTCCTCTCTCCCAGCCTTTCCCCAATACTATATATAACACTATAACAGCACCAGCAGTGCTTGGCTGGTCTGGGACTAGTGTAAGGGGATTGAGGAGTGAATGGTATGGTGGGTGACAAATGTCAGTATTTTCCATTCTCTCTCTGTGTCTCTCTGTCTCTCTGTCTCTGTCTCTCTCTGTCTGTCTATCTGTCTCTCCATGAGACCCTTGTGACCTTACTTAGTCATCCTTGGGCAGCTGTCAGGGAAGAAATATTACCTGGCCATGCATGAATGCAGACAACTATCTTATCCATAACCGTAATTTCTCTGACACCATTTAATGTACATATGCATGCACACATACCACTGAGTATAAACATATATGTACATATGCATATTGTATAGGTACTCATAAATGCACAGATAAAAAGAGATCATATATACAAAGTTCAGTTTGGTCTCAAGCTATAACTTCTTTGCTGTAGGGAACTCCAAGTGATGAAATACTCTCCATTTGTGCAGACAACTCATGTGTAACTATGAATCTTTGGGAGTGCCTGGAGCACTGAGAGGTCAAACAACTTTCCTGGAGTCACACAGCTAGTGTATGTAAACAGCAGGACTTGAACCTAGGGGATCCTAACTCCCCACCTGGCTCTCTATCCAATGTTTCCCACTTTGATACACACAAACATGCTTATGGCATAAGAAACTCAATTTGACGTACAAATATTTGCTGTGTGCCTCACCAAGGCAGC